>NC_056665.1:76688777-77320443 GCF_018350195.1 Panthera tigris
AATGTTTACCTGAAAGGAACAGAAAATTGTATGTTAATTAAACTTGAATAAAAAAAAAAGTAGGTAACTATATAAAATTAGAAAAAGTACAGAGTGCATGAAATTGAATCAAAATTATTAGTTGAAACAATGAGTGCAATGAATAACAGTCATGATAATGCTGAAAAATTAAACCAATGAAGAAGTTGAAAAATTGGAGAAAAGATGTGATATGGAGGACAGACCCAACACATAAATGATATCAGTTCCAGATTGAAAAATAATAACTTATGGAGATGTCATAATTTAAAAAATAATTATACTATACTATCCTAACTTGAAAAACTTGAATCTTTGAATTGAAAAGGATTACTGTATGTAAATCAAAATTCACTTAAGAAATTTATATTTATAGGGCGCCTGGGTGGCGCAGTCGGTTGAGCGTCCGACTTCAGCCAGGTCACGATCTCGTGGTCCGTGAGTTCAAGCCCCGCGTCGGGCTCTGGGCTGATGGCTCAGAGCCTGGAGCCTGTTTACGATTCTGTGTCTCCCTCTCTCTCTGCTCCTCCCCCGTTCATGCTCTGTCTCTCTCTGTCCCAAAAATAAATAAAAAACATTGAAAAAAAATTAAAAAAAAATTTATATTTATATATGTATTTTTAAAAATACATATTTATGCTAGATATTTGTTTTGCATTAAAAAAAATTTAGAGACTGCAAGCATTCAGTTAGGAATATAAAACAGGTTCAGACAAAAGAAAAAGGATAATCACACTGATTTCATATTTCTCATAAAAGATTTGGATTAGCATCCAGAGAGTTTCTTCAAATCTGAGAATTCTCTATGTGAAGACAACAGAAAAGTATTCTCAGATTTCTCACATTCTCTTCCTAAAGAATACATTCAAATAAAGGCATAAAAATCATGACTGGATGAAAGAGTAAGTTGCTCCTACTGAGGGATTGAAGACAATTAAATAAAGATCTGTCTTATAAATTAATGCAGTTTTCAATGAAAATTTCCAAGCTGACAAAAGATGATTCCATAAAAGTAATTACAAGATACTGACATTTCACATTTTTTTAAACATGAGAAAAGAATGGTGGTCACTGGAAAAAGTTTATAAGGATTGGCACACTAATATTGGGCGCTATGCTTGGTGGGTTAATAGATTGTTTTTTTATTATCACTGATAACTAGACAAAGTAAGGTGAACTAAATACAAACAAACAGATTACAATAAAAACATATCTTTCAAATCATTAGGAAAAAAAGTAATGAGAACACACATTGAGAAAGTTATAAAACAGATTGCAATAGCTAATCCCAATTTTACAGACACATTTTATACATATGTAAACATAAATGATTCATAAACATTAATTTATTCCATTGAAAGATATCTTTAGGTGTTGGTTGGCAGATTATTATAGATTTTTAATTTGGTTTTATTTTATACATTTTAAAAATGACTATCGATTATATAATTACAAAACAATAGTAATTTATTTTATTAGGTCATAAAATTTAAACTAATTTTATATACATACAATGACATGGGTCAATACTGCTTTTTTTTTAATGTTTATTTATATTTGAGAGAGAGAGAGAGAGATAGTGCACAAGCAAGGGGAAGGGCAGAGAGAGAGATGGAGACAGAATATGACGCAGGCTCCAGGCTCTGATCTGTCAGCACAGAGCTCGACACAGGGCTCAAACTCATGAAACGTGTGATCATGACCTGAGCCGAAGTCAGATGCCCAGCAGACTGAGCCATCCAGGCACCCTGACATGGGTCAGTACTTCCATAGAGTATTTTTAGTGATGAAACTAAAGAGATAAATTAAATCTGATTATTTTTGAATTATTTAATTAAAAAAATTAATATTTATTTAGAGAGAGGAACAGAGAGAGGGGGAGAGAGAGAGAATTCCAAGCAGACTTCTTGCTGTCAGTGCAGAGCTGAATGTGGGGCTTGAACTCACAAATTGTGAGATTACGACCTGAGCTGAAATCAGAGTTGGATGCTTAACCGACTGAGCCACCCAGGCACCCCTTGAATTACTTAATTTAAGTCAGTTACGTTTTTAATATATAATGGGAGCAACACTTATTAAAGAAAGGCTTAGTTGTGTATTTATGATATATTCAACTTAATACAAAATGGGAATTGAAAGTAATATAACATGCAAATTGAGAGAAATAGTTAAGGTGAGCCTTAAAATTGTACCGTAATGTAAATGCATGCATGCAACATTATCTTAAAGAGTCCAAGAAATTGCATTGAAAAAAAAATGTTCAAAGCAAGACCAAAATTGGGTTTCATTTTGTTTTGAGTTATCCTTCAGAAAAGTGCACAAATACAGGAATGAACATTTTGGGAATGAGCATATCTGATATTAAGTTATTTTAATATTTTAAAAAATGTAAGTATAATTAACGTAGTTTTATATTAGTTCCAGGTGTACACTATAATTCTTCCACATTTCTGTACATGCCTCACTGCTTATGAAAGTAAGTGTACTCTTAATTCCCTTTATCTATTTCGCTCATTATCTCACTCACCTCCCCTCCTCTCTGGCAACCACCAATTTGTTCTCTGTATTTAAGAGTCTGGTTTTTTGTCTGTCTCTTTTTGTCTTTGTTTATTTGCTTGTCTTGTTTCCTTAATTCCACATGCAAGTGAAATCGTAAGGTATTTGTCTTTCTCTGACTGACTTAATTTCACTTTAGCGTCATACCCTCTAGGTCCATCCTTATTGTTACAAGTGACAAGATTTTATTCTTTTAATAATTCTCATTCACAGATTTATAAGTGAATGAGGAAGGATGCTAAGAATTTGCCCTTCTGTTACAATTTCAAAAAGAAAAATTAGGTAGGAAATAACACATGTCTGAACTTTGGGCAAGGAAGAGTTTACCTCCAATTCTGGGCTGATTTAAGGACTATTTAAAGTTGAGTTGGCTAATTACTAAAAAGTAGGAAGCTCATCTTAGAGAAAAGTTGATCGTATGTACTGTTTAAAACTGAAATTAGATTGAGAAATCAGAATACCTTCATATTTTAAAATTATATTGCTATAGAAACAAAGATTGCATCCTCTTGTAAAAGTACCCTTTTATAAAAATTTTGCATGGTAAATATTTTTTTATTCCACAATTTCCTCAGAAGAGTTGAATAGAAGAAATCTTATGAGCTGGATGTGCTAGAACCTATTTTGGTCCTTGGAAATTGCATTTGTCACCCACTTTTCTCTTTCCAATACCCACCCACCACAGGCTGACTCAATAGGTGGAGCAGGTGTCATGAGTTCCAGTGAGCTCATGAAGTGTTGAGTGTTGTTGCCACTGCAGGCACTACTGTGCTCTTATTCTTCAGTCCCAGTGGGAACTCACCCTTCTTTGTTGGCCCAGATATTTAGTAGACTTGTGCAAGAATTTAGACAACACTCATTTTCAGTTGTTTTATTTCTTCCTGGCCTGATTTTGCAGATAAATGAATCAGAGGTTAGAGAAATGGTGATACTTTTTGACCAAATGTCAGGTACAGAAAGTCTCTTGAAATGTCCTTCTTTGTTACATTGGCCAAACATACAACTTCCACTTATGAGGCTTAAAAGCTTCTAAGAGTTGAAACCATTTTCTTCATAATTATACCACATATGAAGTTAGTTTCTCCTATGTCCAGTTTTAGGAGAAGGTATGAGGAAAGTCCTTCAGCATCTTCTTACATTTATTTAAAGCAAGCGTGGTGAATTCAGGGTTTGAAATACACTGATTCTTATTCTATGAATTAATCTCCTTTTTGTTTAGACTTATATGCTAATAAATGATTTTCTCTTATGTAGGTTAAGCATTATGAAATTTTATTGTATGATTAAGAAAATAAAGCTAATTCATTTTTCCTGCTCGTCCCCAAACTTAATTTGAGCTCACTAAAGGTGCTGAATTTACATTAATTGTGAAGACAGCCTGGTCTCATAGAGGAAATACTTAGACTTTCTTAGTTTTTAGCCTAGCTCTCCACCGCTTTCATAAATTAGTAGGATAGAACATTGGAGAAATTAATAAAAGCCTAAAAGGTTCATATTCTTCATCTATAAATGGGGATAAAAGATAAATACGGCATAGGAACATTTTGAGGGGTTAATGAGGCAATATATTTTATTTTCATTTATTTACTTTTTAACGTTTATTTATTTTTGAGACAGAGACAGAGCATGAACAGGGGAGGGGCAGAGAGAGAGGGAGACACAGAATCAGAAGCAGGCTCCAGGCTCTGAGCCATCAACTCAGAGCCAACGCAGGGCTCGAACTCACGGACCACGAGATCGTGACCTGAGCTGAAGTCGGACGCTTAACCAACTGAGCCACCCAGGCACCCCGAGGCAATATATTTTAAATGCTTGCTATTATTTAATTCATGGTTGATATAAAAAAATATTTTCTGCTTCTGCCCATCTTTTGTTGAAAGTTCTAACCAGCTGTGAAATAAATGTTCTAAAGCAGGCACAAAGAGAAGAAACCTAGACAATTCATAGACAAAAAAAACCCAAAAAAAACCAAAAAAACAAAAACCTATAACAAAATGGTCTCTGGATGATCATCTGCAGTTATAGCAGTTGAGATAGATACTATCTTTCTTACTCTTTTGTAAATGACTTTGAGAGAATTACTAACCTCTTATAAACATATTCAGTTTTCAAAGGAATATTCTATGGCATTTAGGATTTATGTATGTATCCAAACTCATCAAATTGTGTACATTTAATATGTGCAGATTTTGTATATACATTCTACCCCAGTAAAACTAAAAAAAAAAAAAAAACGAAACAACTCAGTAAATAATGACACAAGAGATTCTTTGAAAAATACAGTGAAGTATTTTTCCAGTTTATTATTCTTAGTGTATTCTTTCTTTCACTAAATGTCACTAGATTTCATAATTCTCTTAATATTTATCAAAGTAAAGCAATGTCTAATGTAACAATTCAGGCAAATACCCCTGAGAATGAGGTTCAGTGAGGTATTTTAAAATTATCATTGCTCACAGACACCAACTGTTGCAAAGACTGCTATATATCTGTATCAGTTAGCTACTGCTATAATAATGATATATAACAAACAGCTCCACAGCCCTACCTCCCCCTTCTCAGTAGCTTGTAAGAACAAGCTTATTCTCACACTTAACAGGTTTGCAGGCTGATCTAGGCTGGGCTAAAATGAGTTGCTCTGATTCAGGCTGTGGGTTGGCTGGCTTGCTTCCAGACTCCTATCTGCTCAGGTTCTGGTCTATTTCACATGTCTCTCATCCTCCTTGGGGCATGTTCTTCTCAAGGTTAAGGAAGAAATACAAGGGCTAACTAAAAATCCCTCACCACATTTAATTTTTTGCTTTTATCGCTTCTGCTAATTTTTCCTCTGACCAAAGCCAGTATTAACGGAATGGGAAAATATATAGTGGTCACTCCCCTGAGATGTACTGCAAAATCATATGACAAAAAGAGTAGATAGATACATGGAGAGAGTGAAAATGTGAGAAGAATGATCCAATCAATGTACTATGGTGTTCTCCAAACTTTTTTCCCTAAGCAAACAATCAAATTGCATTTTCCTTGCAGATAGGTTGTCCCAAGTATCTGAATGATGTCAGTGCACTGTGGTTAGAAGTGAGGAAAGCCACTTACACGCTTGGCTCATATAAAATATGTCTGTTCTGCATGCTATTCTCCATGCTCTCTCTTGTCTGCTGGCCGAATGTAGGGGAGACCAAGGCCCTAGAATAATATGTCTGAGTTATACAATGGAAGGAAACTGGACCTTCATTTTATATAATGGACTCTCTAAATAGCCTCACACTGGTCTATGACATTAGGGATAAATAAACTTATTGTGTGAATCTTCTCATATTTTTGGCATTATATGTAATAGTAGTCTACCATATTTGACTGTGCAACTTATTAACATCTATTCTAAATATTCACGTGTCTAAAATAACTTCACCCATGATTCTTAAAATAAGAGATAAGAGACCGTCCTCAACAATTCTGTCAAGAATGTGGGGGATCTAATAGGATATGAATCTAGAGCTGCATCATTTGGTGAATTGAGGGGAGAGAGTGGTTACAGACTTAGAAAGCTATTATTTATAGGGGTAGGATGGATTTCAGTGGATGCATATGCATATTTAAAGGTGCTTTCACACTGAGTAATAGCTTAAATATGACAGAAGTGGTTGGGGAAAAACTTGAAAAGCTGCAAGCATAAATTTTGTTCCTTAATCTAATTACTCTCCCCCCACCAAAATTATTACATATACATGCAAAACAATTCAAATTGTGTAAAAGGATATACAGTTAAAAGCTAAGTCTCCATGTCTTCTTCTTAGACATAACCAAGTTAATGATTTCCTATATAAATCCTCAAAATGTTTTCCTGCATGTATACCCTACATATGTCTTGTGGTAATTCTTAATGCTGGTATGAATATTGATCTCTATACTTTCAAGAATTAAGCATTAAAACCTACACCTTTTTTTATCCACTGCTGTATAACTAATGCCAGATGGTACCTTGACAATATCTGAGGTGATGCTGTGTGACAGTACCTATTGTGATGATCAGAATTTATGCTTCAAAGATTTTATGACTTGCAGAAGATGCCAAATTTCCATCTAACCAAAAATATTATGTTCATTCCCAATGCAATGTTAAAATATTCAAATTTACTTTGATTTATTTCTGCTTGGGAATGCAATCTGGAATTTAAGGAATGTGTGTTTTCTGTAGCAAAATGATGCATGATTGCAGGTGAAATTATGTAATTTCTGTGAGTAGAAGAACGAGGGTGTACAATCTGAATCTAAGCTATTCCACTCACTTTCCTGTAAGTGCCTTAGGTTAGAGATTATTTCTCTTCAAGTGACAGGGTCTTTTGTGTATCTTTACCTCTGCCCTCAGTAGGAGCTTGTTTAGGGGACTGAGAGTCCAGTTTCTAAAGCTGCAAACCACCCTTTGTGTGAAGAGGAATTGTGAGAGGTCATTTGTACCACTGGCGTCCAGATGGCTTTGAAATTTTGAAGAAGCTCGGTGTGGAGGCTGTTTGGAATCAAGGGCAGATTTGAAACCATATGGGACTGTTTTAGTCTAGAAAAGTTAAAATTTATAAAGAGGAATGACTAAAAATAAACCCACTCTTGGGCAGTGGCTAGGGGAGGAGCCATCCCTCAGAGTTTGGAATACTGGGTTCTTGGCTTCTTGTCACAAAAATGCGAATTTTCTCCACCCCTCTCCTCCCCTTTCTTGGCCTCCTGTGACCCTCCATCACTTTGTTTCCTGCTTGCTTTTTCTGAATGGGGACTTTATAATTTTGTTGTTTACTGTCTGTGGTGCAGGGACTGTTACTGTCAGGTCTGTTGAAAGGCTGCCATGGAAAGGGTCAGCGTAGTCATTTGTTTTTTATGGAACCTCCTTTCTACGCCGGCAAAGCCCTAAATCATACCCTTGTTCTAGTAGACAAAGTAAGTGACAAAATGGGTATTTAAAACAGGGGAAATAAAACATCACTCAAAAATCCCTAACAGAATTGTTTATTTTACACTCACCTTTAATCACAAGTAGAATTGTTCTTTATTCACAAATACAGTGAATCTAAGCTTTTAGCTGAGCATTTAGTGGAACATCTACCCAGTAAGCTTTGCTTATGTTGCAGACAGCTACCCTGAGGAGTGATTTGAATTTAAATGTGATTCCCTTATTAGTTTCTGCTAACTGCAAATATCCCAGGCACTTAATTAAGTGGCTGAGTAATGTATGAATGCTCACTTCTGCTTGTCATGCAGAACAAAGTGATGTATTTATATTCCATGCACAATATGAAATTTAATGACACGGGCAACAGTAATTTAGAAAACCTTTGTTTTTATTGTCCTTGTTTTTGCTTAAGCAATTTCTCCGCTTTGTCATAGTTTGGCCAGGACAGTGATATAAGACTTGGTCCAAATGTTAGCTGCTGGCAGGTGACATTTCCTAATAAACCAGAGGTTCTGTGCCATCTAATGACTTAAAACATTGGTGGGTTTTCATTAACTATGTTATCTTGGCATTTGTTCCTTACTATAATTTTTAATTTAGGAACAGAGAACACTTGTTTTATTTAGCTGTTTAACCATTGAAACAGAAGGGAAAAGGTAGATTCTCCTAGGGTTTGAATGAATACATTGGATTGCAAAGTAAACAAATAAAAAAGCATCCAGTACTGCTTTTTGAACACTAGATTGTGGGGACAAAAACATTGAGGCCACGTCTCCTGATAAGTATTTCAGAGAACGCTTTTCATGTCTGTAAGTTTTCAAAACTTATATATATATTTATATATATATATTTTTATATACATAAATGTACATATATAGATTATATATATGTTATATAAATATATATAAGTTATATGTTTATAAGTATATATGTAAATTTCAGGAATCCAAAAAAGCCAAGAGTGTTTTGTTTGACATTCAAGGTCAGTCCCAAAGGCAGGATCCTGGTTTCCCCTTTCTCCCAATTTCTTTGGGTCTCTCTCTCTCTCTTATGTTTGCATAGTACTTCAAATACCTCTAAATTAAATGTTTATGTTTTGGGCTGTGCATATGTTTGTTCATTTGGACAGCTGTTTGATTTGTCAGATGGTGCTTTTGTGGTGCAAAGCAGAAGGAATTCATGTCCTCTCTATTTCAGTTCCTTTGCTCTACGTGTGGGGTTGGGAGGCTCCTTTAATTGGAGTCTCAGCTCTCTCTGTCTGTTCTGGAAATCCTAACCTCAATTAGTCGATTCTCTTTATTTAGACAATTTCATTTGTTTCCTAATGGACTTCAGTAGGTGATGAATTGGGTCAAAGTTGCAGCATATGACTTCCTGGTATAAAATGTGTTTTATATCCCGAATTCTGTACCGCAAGAAAGCTGCAGCCTTCATCTGAACTATAATTCCTGACTGGTTGGGGAAGTGTGTGTAAATTATGTAGTCCTGCTTTCACAGACCTGCATCATCTCATTCCTGCCAGCCCCAGGCACACCCTACCCAGGACCACCCTACCCAAGGCAGGGTTGCTGGGGCAATGCGGGGTTCTCACGGTTACTGATGGAGAAGCCCCACTGCATGGTCAGTTCTTGGCAGTGCTTTTCCTTGGTGTCTCACTAATCATAAACTGTTCTGTGTAAAATGATTCTTACATTCGGCAAAATTCATAGTTTTGATTTGGACATATTTCAGTCTTTGCTGCTCTTCTCTTATCAAACCCCCAATTTTAGGTGTGCTGACAAGTCATTGAGCAAGGGAGTGGGAAAACACTATGAAAGCAGCAAAAATGCCAGGAGCTGTTCTGATCTCCTAATCTCTGTGCACTTGCATTTGATGGGCTTTCTCTTGCTGGCTGTGAAATCAAATCTTCTGCCTCAGCCCTTTCAGCCACTGTGACCTCACCATATGCCCCTGACTGGAGAGAAGCCCAGGTTGGCTGCTTGTGATCAGAGTCCACATATGTTGAGGGGAGGGACCCCGGAAGGCGGCTGACAGTATTCCTTCAGTTGGCAATCCCTTTAGGGAAAAGAAAGGTGCATCCTATGCCTGCTTTTATGCTACAGACTGTATTCAAACTCTAGTTCAGAGTGACCACGGCCACTGATAGCACCTTTCTTCAACCTCCAGCTAGAGTGCTCGGCTGTGGACCTTATTCATCTTGGCAGAGAAGTAACTTCCTTCTTTGCTTTTCCTCTTTTTTTTTTTTTTTTTTTTTTTCCGTTGTATGAAGAGCAGTGTAGTTCAACATTCAACTAATCAGCAGTGACAAGCCCCATTTGACTGCTCACTTCTCCAGTGAAGCTTCCAGCTTTTAGGCATCAAGATTAGTGAGGCTCTCTTCTGGGTGGACCAGTTTGTTTCTCAGTGACATAAGAGCATTGCCTGGGGTGTGCACTGCGTAAGGCTTGTCAGTTGAGATATAATTTTGCTCTTTTGATGGATTTTTCAAATATTTACTACAAGCTAAAGAGACTAGAAATATATATGACCCTCTGTCTCTCCTAACCACATTAGATTATTTTTATTTAAAAATTTTTTAACGTTTATTTATTCTGAAAGAGAGAGAGAGAGAGAGAGAGAGAGAGAGCGCACGCGCATGCGCAAGCGAGAGGGGGTGGGGCAGAGAGAGAGGGAGACACAGAATCCGAAGCAGGCTCCAGGCTTCAAGCTGTCACCATAGAGCCCAATGCAGGACTAGAACTCACAGACCTCGAGATCATACCCTGAGCTGAAGCTGGATACATAACCCACTGAGCCACCCAGGCACCTGATGCATTAGCTTCTTTTTATTTGAACATCTGGTCCTACCATAAGGGCAGAATATCAGGGTTGGAAAGATACTTAGACGTTTAGTCTATACATCCATCTGGTCTTCATTCATAACCATAGTACCTTTCTAAATGTCATCTAGCCTAGATTTGAATGCTTTCAGAACCAAGAGTCTCATTTTCTTCAAAAGCAGACACTTTTGTCTTTGGATAATTTTGTTAAATAGGGCATCCACGCACGCACACACACACAGACACACACACACACACACACACACACACACACACACACACTGTGCCCTTGCCACTAAATCACCTCTCTTCTTTCCTTGCATTGTACCATGGGAATCTGGAGGATAGATGTAAAATGGAACACTTACTGATTCTTGCTAAAGTCCAGCTCCAGCTTCCCATACCAGCCTATCGAGATATTTTTTATCTTAATCTGATATGCAAGGTATTTATTCTCTCCCCTGATTTGACATCAGCAAGTGTGATTGGTGCATTTTATTGACATGCAGTGTAGACTAGTACTTAAGTGGTGTTGTGGGTGAGATGAGTCTGGGTTCTAAGCCCGGTACCACTGCATAACCTGCTGTCCAGACTGTGAGTCTAAGTTTCTTATTTTATGGGAGAAGTTCTATTTATTTCCTCCAAACTTAGTATAACCTTTAAATTTTTTAACAAAAAGAAACACAGGATAAGTTTTGAATTACCTTCCAAATGTAATTGTTACACCATCAGATTCAAGTATCATCTTCTTAAAATCACTTTATTAAGGTATGATTGACATGTAAAAAGCTGTACATGTTTAATGTATACAACTTGATGAGTTTGGAGATGAATATATACCTGTGAAACATCATTACCATCAAGGTCATAGACATATCCATTGCCTTCCAAAGTTTCCTACCATTCCCTTTGTTATTATTACTGAGGTTTTTGTTTTTTTGTTTTTTTGGCTTTTGTTTGGAGAGCCTAAGTTTTGTATCTATAAGAAAAGGATACGATGATAGTGCTGCTTCATAGAGTGGCTTTCTGGAGTGCAGGGGATGATATAAAAAGGATGCTTTGCAAAGTGTTTTGCATATACTATTTAATAAATGCCATTATTATTGCTATTATTACTTCCTATCCTATATTCACAATGAGGGGCACAATGTTTATAAGGAGTGAAGCAAGGCCGGGCCCTTCTTATTATATATCTAGATATTTCTCAGATTGGTGTGGGATCAGTTGGTGTGGGATCAATTAGTAAAATATCTGGACATAATTTTTTAATAGTTAAGAGCATAGCTCCTTCTAGCATCCAGGTCATTTTTATCCATATTTTTCATATGGTTATTTTAAGAGATTTTCAATCTGCAATAAAGACTGACAAATAAAGGTAGACTGTTAGTTTGTTCTCCATGAAACTAGATTATTAGGCTCACCCTTTTTTTTCCCTTCATCTAAGTATTTCTTTTATTAAGTTCTCTGTAGTATTTTACAGAATATATTTCAAGCAGAATCTACCTATTTTTTGGAAGTGGTAACTCTATTACCCATCTCCATTTTTCTATCATCTTCAGTATTCTTCTGTGGTTGCCTGTCAAGCCAGTAATCTGCTTTGCAAGTGCTCTCCTTAACTCTGGTAGGCATTCTTTAAGCTTCTCTTCCCTGAATGTTATTTTAGGATTCTGATAGTTCAGAGTTGTTACACCAATTTGGCATTGTTAAATGATGAAAAGACAGCTACATCAATTTTATCTTAAGAACTCCTGGACTTTGTATCTCTTTGGAACCTGAGATTCAGTCAAACAAATGTTCAGAAAGGGAAGAGGACACACACACTCAGGTACTCTTTGTGGAGTATGTTCATTAGTTATTGGGATATAAATCGAAGTAAGGAAAATGTATTGAGCACTATGTGCAAGATACTGTTTGAGTTCATTTCATAAACCTTATTTTATTTGCTTTTGAAAACAATCTCATGATGTGCAGTGATGTTACTGACTTTTCATACAGCAACAAACTGAAGTTCAGAGAGATTAAAGGCGCTTTTCCAAGACACTTGTATAAGTAAGTAGCGGAGTCTAAATTTAAACTAAGGTCTCACAGTCATTGGGCTCTTACAGACTTGAGAAGAGTGTATGCATTATAAATGAATAAAATACTATATATATGTGGAAATTTGATATTTCATAAATTGGTGTCTGTAGTCAATTTAAATTTCATTTTATTCATGCTCTTGGGAGAAGCATACAGAATGTGTGTGTGTGTGTGTATGTATATATATACATATATATATATATGTATATATATATATACATATATATATGTGTGTGTATATATATATATACATATATATATATATATATGTATATATATATATATATATAAATACCATATGTATACCATCAATCTAGGAGGGTGGTTCTCTTTTCCTGGCTCTTCTGAGATAAAACTGGCTTGGGAAATTAAAATAGTGGTGGTGTTGGTGGTAGTGGTGATGGTGGTGTTAAATATTTTAGAAAAAACCAAACTGTAGCACAGTGTACTAGTTTCAACTTACTTTCACTTTGCTGAAATCAGCCAGACTAAGCATGGAAAAAGATTGGTTAGTGTTGTGCTTGTTTACAAAGTGAATGACATTAATTTACTCTAAAGTCCATCTTCTTTGAATAAATTTAGACAACAGGTCAAATTCAGGATTATAAATGCCATAGGCCTAAGTACAGAAGGGATTTTATCTAAGAAGCCTGCACCTTCACTAATCTAAGCTTTCTATTTATTGGAGAGAGAAAAGTGTTAAGAGGCAGTCCTACCTGCTAGTTCAAGGGTACTTTATACTCCCGACAAGTTTCTGCAGAAGTCTCACTAATCACATGTTGGTTAAAGCTGGCAACCCTGCTTTTTTCACTTTCTCACTATGCAATGCAACATTCTCTATTTCTAGGAGCATCTTGGGGTATAATCCAACTGTCTGGTCTTACTTGACATATATATATATATATATATATATATATATATATATATATATATATATATATATATATCATCAGATACCAGATTGAAATTGCTAATGCATATCCTGCTTTAGCAAATTAGCATGACTCTAATGCATATTTACATTTGATGATACAGAAATAGCCTCACATGGCTATAGAGTAACAAGAGGTTGTTTTCCAACACGTGGAATGTACTGAAAAGTTTTAAATGAGTTGTTGTTCTCCTTGCAAAGTAAAGGTACCTCTGGAATTGTAAATTCTGTCAAGTTCCAAATAAAAGGCTCAGTGTTGTTAAAAGATAAACTAAGGCACATTAAAATTTTAAGGGCTTATTTGAGCAATCATCAATTCAAATCTGGTAGCAGCAAACCAAAAGTGGCTAGGAGTACTCCTAGACAGGAGCTGGGAAGAGGTTTTCATAGAGCAGATGGAAGCAAAGCAAGGAAATTATTTGATTGGCCATAGCTTAAGTGATCACCTTTTTTAGGAAAATCTAGTTGACTGTTTGTGATTGGTTTCTTGAGTTTCATTTTCTTATATACAAGTGCATGGACTCTGGCTTAGTTTTCTATTTGCTTACATAGGCTACCAAGGCATGAGAGCCACCCCAGTCTAATGGCCTTGTTTAATTACTGTAATGATGTGAGTCTGGGAAATAGAGAAGGAAAGCCTCATTGCTGCTGCTTATAATTTTCTTCTTTCACTAATAACAATAGTATGAGGCCATTCAGCATTTACATATTACTGAACATGGTTCCTTCATAAGCATTTTGAAGTTGCTTGAATTCTAATTTAACAGAAATATTTTATAGGAGTGCCCTAGTTCCTGCCTCTGTCAAAGCCCTGTCCACATGATTCCATGCCATGACCAAAGATCTGAGCCAAGGGCCAATCTCGATTCTACTAAATGGAATTTGGAGTTCTGATTTCATTGTCCACTCTAGTCACTGACAATCCTGACTGACTACCAGAACACTTGTGAATCTTTCTTTTCAAAAATTACTCAGACTCTTATTTCTGCAGGTCTTAAAGAAGCACTTCAGGCAATTCTCGTAAGAAGCCACTAGTCTAGTCAGGATTGGGCAATACCATTCCCCTCCCTAGCTCTCACTCTCCCTTTCTCTTCCTTTTCTTGCCCATAAATACAACCACTAGTCTAGTCAGGTTTGGGCGATACCATTCCCTTCCCTAGCTCTCACTCTCCCTTTCTCTTTCTTTTCTTGCCCATAAATATTTTTAAACATTTAATTGTACACTGGGCACCATTATATAAAGACCACTAAGACCTCTTCTGCCTTCAAAGAAATTATGGTCTCTCTTACCATGTGCATTGTCATCTATTAAAAAAATTTTTTTAATGCTTTTTTTATTTTTGAGAGACAGAGTCAGAGCATGAGGTGGGGTGGGGCAGAGAGAGAGGGAAATACAGAATTTGAAGCAGGCCCCAGGCTCTGAGCTGTCAGCACAGAGCCTGACATGGAACTCGAACACATGAACCATGAGATCATGACCTGAGCCAAAGTCGGATGCTTAACTGTCTTAGCCACCCAGACACCCCACCATGTACACTGTCATCTTCAAGAAGAGTTGTACCCTGCCACAAACAACAAAACAAAGCTCTTTTGAATCTTTTTACAGAACTGTTTTCTAGGCCTTTTTATCATTCTTATTCTCTTCATGGTTACTCTATATGCTACAGACGATTACCATGACTCATAAGTAGATCCAATATGTATATTTATAATTCTTTTTAAAAAACATATTAAAGAACAGTTAGACAATGAGAGCAGTCTTTGTAAATTACCTTCCTTTCAGTTACTTCATATCTGCTTTTTACTTACATACTATGGTTATCTTATCCTAAAGTATTTTTCTTTTTTTTAAGTTTATTTATTTTGAGAGAGAGACAGAGAGAGTGAGCCGGGGAGGGCCAAAGAGAGAGGGAGAGAGAATCTCAAGGCAGGCTCCGTGCTGTCAGTGTGGACAGAGCCTAATGCAGAGCTTGAATTCACAAACTGTGAGATCATGACCTGAGCTGAAATCAAGAGTGGACGCTTAACTGACTGAGCTACCCAGGCACCCCTTCCCAAAGTGTTTCTAAGTCGTCCATTGTGTAATCAAACTCTCTTTATAAGCCAACACCTATTGCTATCAATAACTGCTATCACTACTATAAGGTCCACTACCTGTTAGGTACTCAATTAGGCATCTTGTTGATGTGTGGAGATGTTGATGAGTATACAGCATATACAGTATGGATCAGAATACCTCAAATATGAAATATAGGTTATGGGATGATAATATAATAATAAAACACTATTTTATACTAACAATAATTCATACATTAGACTTAGTACCCAGATTATATCTGCGCAAGCTGATTATCAAAGAGTGTTGTCTGTTGACTCATGCCTAAATATTGCTGCTCTGGAATTTGAACCCGGTTTCAGGAATTCCAAAATAATAAAATATATCATCTTATCACAGGACTAGCAATTCTGACAATTAATCTGTTCTTAGAGTCCTTGAAGTCTTTCCAACTTTTTAATACCTGGAATTACTTTCACCAATCTTTGCATTTTATTAAAAAAAGAAAGGAGAAAAAAAAAACAACTTAGGAACCAGCCACATGTATACATACCCACCCTAACAAATGAAGTAGTGATTTTATAAAGAAATAAGGTAAGTCAAATAGAGATGGTAGATTGATTTTTTCTGACGTTTACTGCTATGTATTTTATCACTCATTAATTTCTCTCTTTATTTAAAAATATTTCTCAAGTTTTTACTATGTAAGATAAACAATATTATTCATTTAGGTTAGAAGATTACCTTTCTGGGGCACCTGTGTGGCTCAGTCAGTTAAGCATCCAACTCCTGATTTCAGCTCACATCATGATCTCCAGGTTCATGAGTTTGAACCCCGCATCGGGACCTGTGCTGGACAGTGGAGAGCCTGTTTGGGATTCTCTTTCTCTCCCTCTCTCTGCCCCTCCCCTGCATGCATGCATGTGCTTTCTCTCTCTCAAAAGAAATAAATAAATTAAAAAAATTACCTTTTCATAGGAAATAAGTGAAACTAAACTAATTTTCCTTAACTCCCACTATAATTACTAGCAAATTATACTGGAAATATTTAGCACTTACTTGACTTCCAGGTACTGGATCGACGAAATATGCACATGTGACCTCTTCTTAACTACCTTGGTAAGTTATCACATAGTGAATAGATGCCCAAATATGTTTTAATTTAATTTAAAATGGTAAAAAATAGCCAAAGAATGTATCTCTCCGAGAACTTTTAGAAAATAGCAGCAGAACTATCTTCTTTTGTTAATTTAAGAGCAAACCTGCCTACAAATAGGAGGGTAAATTAAAAGGTTTTCTGCTATCCTTTCCAGCCCTGGTATTGTACTGTTGAACTTATCTATGATATTTATTCCTGAAGCTCAGCAGACAATCACACATAGAGGTCTGCCTGAAAATGGAGATAATAAGCTTGAATGACCTGACTATCCATGTTCTCTCATGGTCAAATACAGACACACACACATACACAAATATATGCACATTCTCTCCATACATACCCACACACACTCTTCTCCCATACTGTAATTTGTAACACAGCTCTGCAAAGATTGGTGAAACTCACACTCTGCATAGATTTTATTGGGGCATTCTGTGTAGAGTTAAATGTTTCTTCTTGACCAATCAAGAATATCCCAACATATTCTCTACCTCATAAGTCTACCTCAGAAAGACAGCTGTGCTAGCAAGCATTCATTTTTACTATGAATTAGTTGGCTGCTCTTACTGAGGTGTGTGGCTGGCTGTAACAAGACTGCTGGATACTTGATGTAACTAGTTTCGTTCCTGATGCAGAATACCAGGTATAATATTGAACAGTTTTGTTCTTGCTGATTTACTGTCACCCGTGTTTGAGGAGTGGTATATTTGGCATGCTTTCAGAAATAAAATTGCGGTTCTCTAACAGTTATTTTATTCTGTACGAAGTGAACAGTTTTAGAATATTTATTCATAAGAAAACAATTCTCTTCCTTCCTTCTCTCTCCCTCTCCCTCCATCCCTCTCTCCCTTTGTCACTCCCTCTCTCACTCCTCCCTCATACTCCCACCTCTTTTCTTATTTTCTCTGTTATCTATTTATCCCTCCCTACCTCTTAATTTTGAGTTCCTTGAAAGGTAAAGTACTTAACTAACAAAATTATTTTGAGGGAGATTTCATAGGTTAATATTTGCTTCAATTTTAAAATCTCAAGATTACAATTAAAGGGACTTTTCTATAATTAGTAACTGCCCCTATTAAATAAAAATATTAAATTAAATATTAAATTAAATAAAAATAAAAATAAAATTAAATAAAAATAAACTGCCCCCCTTAAAGAAAGAGAGGGAGACAGAATCTGAATGAAGCAGGCTCCAGGCTCTGAGCTGTCTTCACAGAGCCTGAAGCAGATGCGGGGCTCGAACTCACAAGCCGAGAGATCATGACCTGAGCTGAAGTCAGATGCTCAACCGACTGAGCCACCCAGGTGCCCCTAAACACACATTTTTAATTTAAACAAAAAAATACTTCATGCTCAAAGGCTGCTCCATTGTCATTCAAGTTTCCAAAAAAAACACCAAAACAAAACAAAAAAACACCTGGGGAAACTGAGGTTCTAAGTTTTATTTACAGAGTATATATATACTTCTCATTTTCTTTGTCTAAAAAAGCTGGGGATTTGAAATGTAAGTTTTTCCACTCTCTGTGTTTAATGTTGTAGAGGATTAAATATAAACTTTAAGATTCCCTTTTAAAATGGTTAGTTTTTTTTAACATAAATATGTTTATTTTATTTAGTTTACCTGTTTAATTCATAGCTCAAAGGTAATTATGTAGGTGGTTGTCTAACCAGACTTCTTGCTTCTTGTTCTCCTGGAACTGAGAATAGAAATGAAAAGCTTTCTCCTGGTAATTTCCCACTGGATATTTGAATTCTCATGAAGGAATATTCTGTATTAATTGTCCTTTGGCTTAGAAATAGTTTAGTATAACTTTTTCCAAGCCCTCCAGACAAAAGTGGCAGTTTTCTTATTCTATTTTCAATAAGTCTCTTCCATAATTAAATTCATGTTCTTCTTCGTTTATGGACAGATTTTATAAACTAAGAGACAGCTTCCATAGATATGTATCACTTAGTTCTGTTTGCAAACATGAATATGTACATGTGAATGTGCTTCATTCTATTTTACCTCTCATACTATCTGTATTTGTGCTTTTTCACATACTATTTTACATATTCATTAGATGGCTTATGGTTTTGTTTTATTTTTATAAAATTAAACCTAAATACCCTAATAGTCAGAATTCTTCTCTATGCTCATATATACCTACTGTACAACAGTAAATATTGTTCTATAGTCAGGTTGCCTCTCTCAACACCTCTGAAAACTGCAGCTATGTCTACACCCAGGGCAGAAGCCTATTCTCTCAGCTGGCCATGTCATCACATCCCCCAAAAGCACTTTTCAAGGCTTCCTCCTCTCAGAAGGCATCACTGCCCCTTCTGGTTCTCTTAGTGTCTCCTCCTCCTTTGAATCCCTTTTGCACTAGGACTCTGAAGCACAGATTTTAATTATTTTGTATTGTTAATGTAACTCTTCAATGAGATACTATGATTCTGAAGGACAGAATTTCTTACTATGCTTCTTTGATCAGAGAAGCAAGTGCAGTGGAATTTACACACACATATTGATTGGAGTATGCTACATTTAAAGTTCAGAAGAGTGCATCATATTGCCAAATGTACACAAGTTTTTTTATTTTATGTTCTGATGATTATTTAGAATATAATTCCTTAAAATTTGTAAGTTAGGAATAATTAGGCCACAGAGAAATTATTAATTAAAATTCTTTATTTTCTCTGATAAGGTCATACTTTAAAATACATATTTACTCTTAAATTATATATTGTAATTTTATATTTTATTTCACTACTCATATGTCTAAATCACTTTTTATTTTAAGGGGTAGTGTTGCCTGGTGAGTCATTTCATATAAATAAAATTAAAACATCATATACCAACTGTAAGTTAAATATGCCTTATTATAATATATCTTGACCTGGATTCAGCAGTTTGATGAAGAATGTTGCAATCCTATTATGACTAATAAAATACATATAATTGTTATTTCTTCTGCTTCCTCTCCATGTGAAATCACATAGTTTAAACTTCATCAATTGGAGCAGGGATATCTTTCTGGGAACCTTTAGTGTCGTCTATTCCAGATTAAGTGTCACCCAAAAGGTCCTAAATCAGACAGCCTTTCTTAACTTCATTCAGGTTTCTTCTAGCATTAGCAATTTCCTTGAAGTTATATGGTATTCTTTATGTGTGCTAGTGCAAAATGAAAGGCAGTGCACATTTAATTTCCCAACTACTTAAAGCTTTGGATTCTAAATAGTAATAATGAGATTATCCAATTTATGTATTTGTTTTTAAATTTTACTGCTTAAAAAAATTTTTTAATGTTTATTTTTGAGAGAGAGAGAGAGACCGTGAGTAGGGGAGGGGCAGAGAGACAGGGAGACAGAATCTGAAGCAGGCTCCAGGCTCTGCGCTATCAGCACAGGTCTGACGCGGGGCTCAAACCCACAGACCGTGAGATCATGACCTGAGCTGAAGTCTGACGCTTAACCAAGTGAGCCACCCAGGTGCCCCTACAATTTATTTTTAAATAAATTATTTTATTTAAACTGTTTTCTGGATCTTCATATTTATTGAGAATATGTATAAAACTCTTAACTCACTCCCTGGATCAGAGTTCTCAGTGTATGTTAACTATTAATATTCAAGTCATCTAGCTCTAAGCTGAATGGTATCTATATTAAAGAGAAAAAACGATGATTATATAAGTGCAAACTTCGCTTATCTTAGTCAGACATCAAAGTCAAGGAAAACTTGCATGTGTAGAATTTTTTACCTGTATAAATTCACTTTCTCAGATTGTTTTATTTGTAATGGTGTTAAGGTGTTATGCAAAGATCACCTCCTTGAGATTGAAAAGTTTGTTGCCATGGTTTTGGCTACATACTAACCTTAAGCTCTATATAACCAAATTTCTTTAGGCCTCACCTTTGTAACTTAACAAAAAGATTGGGTTAAAGATAATTTTTAAGGTGACACTTAAAATTCTATTGGAGAACATGTTAGTGACACTGAACTGATCTGTTAGAGATGGACAATATGATTCTAAAATGTCTTTCTGCCATTCACTTCTGGCAATGCATTAAGGAAAATCTCATTTTCTTTGAACAAGTTGGAAGAGGGGAAGACATATATGCAGATATTTCTTGGTGTAAGAATTGGAGTGGATGGAGAGTACTAGGTAAAATATCCAGTCTAGGAATTTGTGTATTTCATTGTCTGTTTACAGTTTCTATTCATTGTGTTACGGCTCCTTTGATGCTATCAACATACCTTGCAACTCAGCTCTCACAGAGGTTTGAAGGGCAGCATTTAACTTTTAGTTAGCAGGCTCAATTCATTTATTCATTTATTCAAATTATTTTTGCTGAGTGTTTGTATGGAAACTGCCTGACATATTCCCAGCTTGTTCACTGATTACCTTTCTCATGTCAGACAAGTTATATAACTTCTTTAAAACTATTCCCTTATTTTTGAAAAAAAAGATAATATTTTGAAGATTAAATGAGATTTTTATGTGTGTGTGTGCATGCACACACGCATACATACATATGTATGCATACATACATGTATTACTCTTGCTAATCTTTTAGGCTCAAAGCCATATACATGTGTATATATGTATATATATAAGGAAGTGTATAACATATATTAGCAAGAGTAATACAGGGTAAAACCTTAAAAAATGGCAGCTATATGTACTTTTAAGTCAATGTTCTCTGTTCTGGAAAAAGTTTCAACAATATCTTGAATGAATGGAAAATAATTTGATAGAGAAATAGGAGGGATAAACTACTCTAATACACCCTCAGTTAAAATATGTTGTAGAGAGGTTTATATCATTTTATTTTAAGTGGGACATTTTCTGTTTTTTTCTATTTTCCAATAGCAAACACATTAAGACCAAAACACGAGTAGAATACATTTTAAATACATAAAATATGAGAGGCAATGAAGAGAAATTATAACAACAAAAAGTTGGATGGTTGCCTGATGTTGTGAGAGTTTACTGAAATTTTTTTCTAGACATTAAGCCTCTCTGGTATTGGATTTACAGGGTTATTAGTCAAAGGAACATCTCTGTTCATTTTCTGTTGACAGAATTTTTTCTTTTTATTATGGAAATTTTCTATCACACAAATATAGAGAGAATAGTGTAATGAACCTTCATATGTACAATGTAATAGAATATTGATTTGTTAAAACATAAAGGAATTTCAGTATCACTCCTGAAACTCAATGTGGATCCAGATTTTAAAGCTTACCTAAATAAAATCAACTGTGACACCAGGCCAATATAAGCTTTAGTAAATATTTTGATTATAAGATATTCTCAGATTATAGGACATAGTTTGTACTGAAATTGGGAATTGCTATTTATTGTTAATTGTTAATAGTTATTGTCACCAGCTATATTCTTATTAGTCAACAAAAGAGGATAAGTAAAAGACAAAACAACTGAAGAGTTCTTAAATAGAACTTAGAACATAAAAAAGTATATAGACAAATATAAAATAATTATTCTGTGGGAAGACAAAATAGACACAATTCTTCCTATTACCCCTCTAAGTACAACTAAAGACATTATGAACAAAACACAACAAAAACAAAGCAAAAACTGTGAGACATTGAAAGGTGGTGAGAAGAAGGAAGACTGGCTAGGGAGCTTAGGATCCAGGATGAGTTCTCTGTTTTCTTTTGCCTCATATATTCCCAGACCTGGAACAGAAGGAGTTCACAAATTGGAAATGCCAGTGAATGCAAACAGACAAAGAAAATGCCCCAACAAAAGCATGTTCTTCTAGCCGAAGACTCATGAAAGGGACAGCCTGTAAAGACAGAATGTTTTAGATAATATCTGCTCTACTTCAGCCAAACTCACAGAAAAACTATGGACTCATCCCCCTTAATCCCATGCTAACAAAGGCCAAGTGGGAGCCTAGTCTTATAGTCTCATGAACATTTAAAGAAGCACCCAACAGCCCACCAGGGTGGTGTCAGTAAAGATCAAGAAGGGAGATGGGATATTCATTCTTGATGATCAGTAATGAGGCTCCCCAGTAGTATCAGTGGAGAGTGCAGATGGTGAACCTTGATATCCACAAAACCTAGCACTATGAAAGGGCCCCCTCTCAGGTGAGGTCAAAGGAAATTTAATAATGAGTTAAACTTATACCCTCACCCAGTGCTACCAGGGCCATCACCACCATGGTGTCAATGGAGATGACTTAGAAGGCTGAAAATCTCACTTTTTTTTTTTTTTTAAGCAGTAACTAGGAACATTGTTCCTTCGGGTGTTAATGAAGGTGAGCAAGAAAATTGGACTACAGTATCTACCTAGCACTAGTCAGATGCCTCCCTGACTTTCCTTGTGAGAGTACTACACAAGAAAATCGTTTTTAAAAGTTTTAAATAAGAGACAGTCTTATAACACTCAGATGTATAGGTCTTAATTTAAATGTACAGGTCTTGCAACAAGAACCAGGAATATCTCAAACTGGATGAAAAAAAGATTATCAATAGATATCAACACTGAGAAGATAAAGATGTTAGAATTATCTGACAAAGGTTTTACTTTTTTTTTTTTTAATATTCTTTTATATTGAGAGAGTGAGTGCAGGTTGGGGAGGGCCAGAGAGAGAGAGAGAGGGAGAGAGAGAGGATCCCAAGCAGGCTTCACCAACAGGGGGCTCAATCTCACAAACTGTGAGATCATGACCTGAGCCAAAATCAAGAGTCAGACACTTAACTGACTGAGCCACCCAGGTGCCCATCTGACAAAGATTTTAAAGTATTCATGATAAAAATGCATCAAGGAGCAATTAAAAACACTGGAAACAAATGAAAAAAATAGCCTAAATAAAGAAATAGAAAGTCTTAACATTGAAAGAGAAGATATAAATAAGAAGAATCAAATGGAAATATTAGAAATGAAAAAGACAATAAGTGAAATGAAGAGCTCAGACTTCCAGGGAAGATGGTGGAGTGTGAGGACCCTAGGCTCACCTTCCCCATTGATACAACTAGATAACACTCACATCAGTGTAAATAACCCAGAAAATGACCCAAAGACCAACAGAACAAACTCCACAACTAAAGGTAGAGAAGAAACGGCATCAAAGAGGTTAGGAATGGCAGAGATGTGGTTGGAAACTAAATGGCCTTGTGGGACTGTCCTTGGGGAAGGAGGGATGCCAAAGGTATGGAAAGGGGAGAGTAACAGACCCCCACACCTCTGGGGGGGCGTGCCCACATAGGAAAGACAAATCTCTATAACATTTGGTTTTGAACACCAGAGGAGCCAAATTTTGTGATTTCCTACCACCAGTGGGACTTAAAACCTGGAATTAAAAGAAAAAAAATCAGAGGGCTCGATTCGATTCTAGGAGAGCTGGTGGGTGAGAAGAACACAGTCCCCTCCCTTAAAGAGACAGTAAAACAAACAGCCCATGGAGATACAGCATAGAAGCAGCAGTTTGATAGGCACCTGGGGCATATGGGAGGAAGAATTATTCACTAACTTCAGAGTGCATCTCTGAAGGATACAAGTTGCTGGAGAACTCCTCCAGGAACAAAATACCTGGCAGGCACCATTTCCCTTCCCTACTCTGAGCATAAACATGGAGCCACCTGTAGGACTCTGTACATAACTTGCTAGCACTGCCACCCCCTCCCCATTATCCCACACTGTGCTTATGCTAATCAACCCATCTAGACAGCCTGTCTCAGTCCCTGAGCTAACAAGTCCGTCCCACAGAGGAATGTCAGCCCACAAAGCTTACTAGCATCAGTGAAGCATTGCTCTGGCCCCCGTGAACTGTGCTTTGGGAGATCTGCCCTCTCCAATACACTCTTGGCCAGAGCTCCTACAGGGAGGTGCCATAGGCCCAGTAGCATGCAAGCAGCCCTACAATGGCTAGCACCACTCCTTCCCTAGAGAGAGGAAAAGATAATCACATACACCCCAGTCAGATGGAGGCTCTTTAGAAGAACTAAAGCTTCTTAGGGGACAACATAGGGAAAGTTACCTATAGTTTGGTATTACTTCATTTTTGGCAAATACCTGGTCTGACTCAACTCAAACCCAAATCATCCAAAGACTGGCCCAATAACACCATAGTGTTCAAATACTGCACATGACCGGCAAAGAGAGCCATTGTAGACAATTGAACTGAAGGAAAAACCTTCTCAACCACAACAGTAGGTCTCACACATTACACATAAGAGACACCCCTGAAGTGTCATGTTCTGAAGAACAGGGGACAGTGCCCAGTAGGGCACTATAGGACCTCTTCTTCATAAAGTCATTGCTTTCAAGCACAGAGATGAAGCTGTCTTTCCTAACACAAAGAAACAGATGCAGAGAGTTAGACAAAATGAGAAGACAGAGGTATATGTCCCAAATGAAAGAACAAAACAGAATCACAGCAAGAAACCTAAGCAAAATGGAAATAAGTAATATGCCTAATAGGGAATTTAAAGTAATGATCACAAAAGATAGTCACTAGACTTGAGAAAAGAGTGGAGGACATCAGTGAGACCGTTAACAATGAGATTAAAAAGCAAACAAACAAACTATAAGAAGAAGAATGAATCAGTGACCTGGAGGACAAAGTAATGGAAAGTAATCAAGCTGAACAGGTGCAAGGGAAAAAAAATATACAAAATGAGAATAGACTTAGGGAACTCAATGTCGCTATCAGGTGTTATAACATTTGCATTATAGGGATCCCAGAAGGAGGGGATAAATAAAAGGGGACAGAAAATTTATTTGAAGAAATGGGTGAAAACTTCCCAAATCTGGAGGAGGAAACAGAAATTCCAATCCAGGAGGCACAGAGAGCCCCCAACAAAATCAACCCAAAACACATAGTAGTTAAGATGGCAAAAGTAGTGATAAAAAGAGAATTATAAAAGGAGCAAGAGAAAATAATTACATACAAGAGAAACCCCATAAGTCTATCAGCTTATTTTTCATCAAAAACTTTGCAAGCCATAAGTGAGTGGCATGACATATTCAAAGTGTGAAAAGAAAGAAAAAAAAACCCAACAGCTTGCAACCAAAAATACTCCAGCCAGCCAGGCTATCAATCAGAATAGGAGAGATAAAGAGTTCCCCAGACAAACAAGAGTTAAAGGAATTCATCACCACCAAACAGACCTACAAGAACGTGAAAGGTGACTCTTTGGGTGGAAAGCAAAGACCATGAGCAAGAGTAAGGAAATTAGGAATCAGGAAAGCAGTAAAAATAAGCATATCTGTAAAAATCAGCCTAGGGACTCACAAAATAAAAGGATGTGAAGTATGACACCATATACCTAAAACATGGCAGAGAGAGAAGTAAAGAATGGGTTCAAATTTAAGTGACCATCAATTTAATACAGACTGCTATATACAGAAGATATTATGTACAGACCTAATGATAGTCACAGATCAAAAACCAATATTGGACATGCAAAAAATGAAGAGAAAGGATTCCAAGTATGTCACCAAAGAAAGCCAATTAATCATGAAAGAATAAACAAGAGAAGAAAGAAATGGAGAAAAACTTCAAAACAACCATAAAACAAGAACAAAGTAATAATAAGTAGAAATAAGTTATTACTTTGAGTAAAGTTATTACTTTATCCATAGTGTGATGGAATGGTTAACAAAAAAAAGTCATCTATATGGCACCTACAAAGGACTCATTTCAGACCTAAAGACACATGCAGATTGAAAGTGAAGGGATGGACAAGTGTTTATTAGGGAAATGGATGTGAAAAGAAAACCATGTTGGCAATACTCATGTTTGACATAATAGACTTAAAAACAAAGACTGTAGCAAGAGACAAAGATTGACACTATATAATAATTAAAGGGGCAATCAACAAGATAATTTAACAATTGTAAATATTTATGCACCAACATAGAGGCCCCCAGGATTTAAAGCAGTTAAAAACAAGCATAAATAAATTAATTTATAATGATACAATAATAGTAGGGGACTTTAACACCCACATACATCATTGGACATATCATGTAAACAAAAAATAAGGAAAGAGTGACTTTGAGTGACACACTGGACAGATGAATTTAACAGGTATATTCAGGACATTCTATCCCAAAACAGCCAAATCAGCAAAATACACATTCTTTTCAAGTGCACATGGAAAATTCTCCAGAATCTATCACATATTAGAGCACAAAACAAGTCTCAACAAATTCAAAAAAGATCAAAGTCATTCCATGCATCTTTTCTGACCATAATGCTATGAAATTAGAAATAAATCTCAAGAAAAAATATGGAAAGACTACAAATACATGGAGGTTAAATAACATACTAGTAAGCAATAAATGGGCAAACTAGGAAATAAAATAAGAAATAAAAATGAACACGTAAATAAATGAAAATCAAAACACTATAGTTCAAAACCTCTGAGATGCAACAAAAGCTGTTCTGAGAGGGAAGTTTATAGCAATACAGGTCTACCCCAGGAAGCAAGAAAAATCTCAAATGAACAACCTAACCTTACACTTAATAAATCTAGAAAAAGAAGAACAAATAAAACCCCCAATCCTGTAGAAGGAAGAAAATAATAAAGGTTAGAGCAGAAATAAGTGAAATAGAAACTAAAAAAACAGTGGAACAGATCAGTGAAACCAGGAGGTGGTTCTTTGAAAACATAAGCAAAATTGATAAACCTCTAGCCAGACTCATAAAACAGAGAGAGAGAGAGAGAGAGAGAGAGAGAGAAGGAGAAGAAGAAGAAGAAGAAGAAGAAGAAGAAGAAGAAGAAGAAGAGGAGGAGGAGGAGGAGGAGGAGGAGGAGGAGGAGGAGGAGGAGGAGGAGGAGGAGAGGACTCAAATAAACAAAATTAGAAATGAAATAGAAATAACAACCCAAGCCCACAGACTACAAAGAATTACAGGAGAATGTTATGAAGAATTATATATCAACAAATTGGACAACTTAGAAGAAATGGGTAACTTCCTAGATATATAATCTCCCAAAATTGAATCAGGAAGAAAAAAAATTTCAACAGATTGATTACCAGCAATGAAATTGAGTCAGTAATCTAAAAACTCCCAGCAAACAAAAGTTGAGGACCAGACAGCTTTACAGTTGAATTCTACTATACAGTTAAAGAAGAGTTAATACTTACTGTTCTCAAACTAGGTACACCTGGGTGGCTCAGTTGGTTGAGCCACCGACTTTGGCTCAGGTCATGATCTCACAGCTCGTGAGTTTGAGCCCCACATCGGGCTCTGTGCTGACAGCTTGGAGCCTGGAGCCTGCTTCGGATTCTGTGTCTCCCTCTCTCTCTGCCCCTAACCCACTCACATTCTGTCTCTGTCTCTCTCAAAAATAAGTAAACATTAAAAAAAAATTTAAAAAAATACTTATTGTTCTCAAACTATTCCAAAAAGTAGAAGGAAAGCTTCCTCATTCTTTCTATGAAGTCAGCTTGACCCTGATACCAGATAAAGACACCACAAAACTATGGGCCAACATCTCTGATGACCATAGATGCAAAAATCCTCAACAAAATATTAGCAAACCAAATCTAGCAATAGATTAAAAAAGTCATTTTTTTATGATCAAGTGGAATTTATTCCCAGGATGCAGGTGTGGTTCAAAATTTGCAAATCAATCAACATGATACATCACATCAACAAGAGAAAGGATGAGAGCCATGTGATCCTTCCATAGATGCAGAAAAAAAAAACAAAAACATTTGACAAAGTACAACATCCATTTGTGATAAAAACCCTCAGCAAAGTAGGTTTAGAGGGAATGTGCGTCAACATAATAAAGGCCATATATGAAAAACCCACAGTTAACATCATTCTCAATGGTGAAAAACTGAGAGCTTTTCCTCTAAGTTCAGGAATAAACCCAACATGTCCACTCTCACCACTTCATTCAACATAGTATTAGAAGTCCTAGCCACAGCACACAGTCAAGCAAAAGAAAGGAAAGGCATCCAGATTGTTAAGGAAGAAATAAAACATTCACTATTTGCAGATGACATGATACTATATAGAGAAAATCCTAAAGACTCCACCAAAATTCCACTAGAACTGTAAAATGAATTCATGAAGGTCTCAAGATAACAAGATCAATATACAGAAATCCATTACATTTCTATACACTGATAATGAAGCAACAGAAAGAGAAAATAAGAAAGCAATCTCATTTACAATTGCACCACAAATAATAAAAATCTAGGAATAAACTTAAGGAGGCAAAAGAACTGTCCTCTGAAAATTGCATAACGTGATGAAAGAAATTGAAGATGACACAAACAAATGGAAAGATATTCCATACTCATTGATAGGAAGAATAAATATTACTAAAATGTCCATACTTACCAAATAAATCTACAGATGTAATCTTTATCAAAATGCCAAGAGCATTTTTCACAGAATTAGAACAAATGTTTCTAAAATTTGCATGGAACCAAAAAAGACCCCAAGTATCCAAAATAATCTTGAAAAAAAAAAGCTGCAGGTATTAAAATTCCAGATATCAGGTTATACTAAAAAGCTGTAGTAGTCAAAACAGTATGGTTCTAGTACAAAAATAGACACATATATCAGTAGAAAGGGTAGAAAGCCCAGAAATAAACCCTTAATTATATGGTCAATGACTCTTTGACAAAGTAGCAAAGAATATGCAATGGGTAGTCTCTTCAAGAAATAGTGTTGGGAAAACTGGACAGCTGAATGCAGAAGAATGAAATTGGACCACTTTACACCATCCACAAAAATAAACTCAAAATGGATTACAGACCTAAATGTGAGACCTGAAACCATGACCATCCTAGAAGAGATCACAGACAGTAATTTCTCTGACATTGGCTATAACCAGACTTTTCTAGGTACATCCTTTGAGGCAAGGGAAACAAAAACAAAAGTAAACTATTTGATACATCAAAGTAGAAAGCTTCTGCAAAGCCAAGGAAACCAACAAAACTAAAAAACAACCTATGGGATGGGAGAAGACTTTTGCAAATGGCCTATCTGATAAAGGTTTAGTATCCAAAAAAAAAAAAAAAGTTATAAAAATTAACTTCCCCCAAACAAGTAATCCTATTAAACATGAACAGAAGGCATGAACAGGTATTTCTCCAAAGAAGACATACAGATGGCTAGTAGACACATGAAAAGATGCTCAACATCACTTACCATCAGGGAAAGACAAATCAAAACCACAATGAGATACCACCTCACATCTGTTAGAATGATTAAAATCAGCAACACAAGAAACAAGCTTTGGTGAGGATGTGGAGTAAAAGGAAATTTCTTGCACTGTTGGTGGGAATACAAATTTGTGCAGCCACTGTGGAAAATAGTGTGGAGTTTCCTCAAAGAATTAAAAATAGAACTACCCTACCATTCAGTAATTACACTACTGTGTATTTACCCAAAGAATATAAAAACACTAATTCAAAAGAATATTTACACCCCTATGTTTATTTAAGCTTATTTATAATAACCAAATTATGGAAGCAGCCCAAGGGTTCATCAATAGATAAACAGTACACACACACACACACACACACACACACACACACACACACACACACTGTGGAATATTATTCAGCCATAAAAAAGGATGAAATCATGCTATTTGCAATATTATTGATGGAGCTTAAGAGTATAATGCTATGTAAAATAAGTCAGAGAAAGACAACTAACATACGATTTCACTCATATGTGGAATTTACAGAACAAAACAAATGAACGAGGGGGAAAAAAAAAGAGGGAGACAAACCAAGAGACAGACTCTTAACTATAGAGGACAAAGCACCAGAGGGCAGATGGCAGGGTGACACCAGAGGGAGATGGGAGGTGATGGAGATTAATGAGTACACTTATCATGATAAGCACTGAGTAATGTATCAAATTGTTGAATATTGTACACCTAAAACTAATATAACATTGTATATTAAATATATTGGAATTAATATTAAAAACTCAATAAAATTAGAAAAAAGAGCTCAATGGATGGGCTTAATGGAAGGATGGAGGGGCAGAGGAAAGAATCAGTGAACTAGATGATAGAAAATAAAAATAACCCAATCTTGAATGACAAGAAATAGACTGAACAACATTAACAGAGTCTGGGGGACATTAGGAACCATAAAAAACGTCATAAAAATTCATACTATCAGGGTCCCAGAAAAACAGAGGAGAAGAAATCAAGGTTTAAAAAGTACTTGAAGAAATAATTTTTGACAAATATCCACAGTGGGCAAGAGACATAAACGTACAGTTTCAAAGAACTAGGGAAACCCCAACTTAAATAACTTAATAAATCTATACCAAGACACATCATAAACTTCTGAAAACTTGACACAGAGAAAAAGCTTGAAAACAGCCAGAGAAAACCAAGACCTTACCTGTAGGGGGAGGTCGGTAAGAATGATAGTAGAAGAAGGTCAAGAAAAGGTAAAGGGAAGTAGGTTTTCTATAGATCACATGAACTGGTGAAATGATGACACCTGTGAGCTAGGCTACTACATGTGTGTATATATAAAGTAATACCTAGAGCACCCACTAAAAAAGCTAAACACAGTGACACGCTCAAAAAACACCATTTATTAAATAAAATGGAATTCTTAATAAAATGTTTAATCCAGAGGAAATCAGGAAAAAGAAAGCAGGGAAACAAATAAAAAAGTAAAATAGAACAGAAATAAAATGGCTAATTTAAGCTTTAACATATTAGTAATTACATTAAATGTAAATTGTTTAAATACACCAATTTAAAGATAAACCAGGAGAGTAGATTAAAAAAATGACATAACTTTATGCTGTCTGAAAGAAACTCACTTCAAACGTAATGTTACAGGGAAGTTGAAAGTAAAAGGGTGGCAAAAGGTATATATGCAAACATTAGTTAAGGAAAGCAACAATGACTGTTAGTATCAGGTAAAGTAGCTTTAAGAAAGAAGAAAATTAGCAGAGATTTATTACATTATGATTAAAAGTCAATCCATCAAGAGGACATAGCCATCCTAAGTGTTGCACCAAGTAACAGAATTGTACAATATGTGAAGCAAAAGTGGTGCAATCGAAAGGAGAAATAGAAAAATCCACAATTATCATCTACCAATGGGATGTAGTCAGCAATAAAATGAAATAAAGTATTGGTATGCACAGCAACCTGACTGAATCTCCTGGAAATTGTGCTGAGTGAAAAAAGCCAATCCTAAAAAGTATGATTCAATTTCTGAAACATTTTTGAACTGACACAATTTTTAAAATGGTGGGGGGTGGTAAGGAAGAGGTAGGGTTAGGAGGGAACTAGATGTGACTATAAAAAACAACATGAAGGATTCCTGTGGTGATGAAATTTTGTATATTTTGTATTATCAGTGTCAATATCCTGGTTGTGATGTTGTACTAGTTTTACAAGATATTACTATTGGAATTGGGGTAAGTGATATAACAATGATCTTTCTGTATTATTTCTTACGACTGCACATGAATCTACAATTACCTCAACATAAAAGTTAAATTTAAAAAAGTATATAGGCAAACTAACAAACTATAATACTGAAAGACAAAGGTTAATATGATTAAAAGTGTTATCCAAAGAAGAGGAGTATGAAATGTCAGTATTAAAAAATAAATGAAAACGTCAAGCATGTTTTCAGCATTATGGAAGTCCAAACCAGAAGAAATGCATTTTTTTGTATGGGCCATTGGTTGTTTTATAAATTCGCATTGGAGACTTGGAAATCAAGCCAGAATGCTTCTCTTGTCATTTTTAATATTATGCTTCTAAGTTACCTTATTTTTGTAGTCAATTCAAGAAGATCTGAGTATTGAGTTTTCAAAGGTATTTCCTGCAAATTCTTCCCTCTTTCATGAACATTCTATGCCCCCAATCAAGAGATAAGGTGAATTCCCCCCTCCTCCCCCGATTCCTGAGACTGCTTTTATCAACAGTATGCCGAAGTGACCCTGATGTCAGTTTGGGCCTAGCATTTAATTGGCATTAGGTTTGTTTTTTCCTTTCTTGAAATTCTTTTTCTGGAGGAAGGTAGGCCAATAAGTAAGTTTCTATCTGGAGATACTTGTGAGGTAGTAAGATGAACAAATTGAGAAGCTCTGTGGTGAGAGGGAGGTGGTCAACAAATATGGAAGTGTTCCTGCCCTCCCAGCAGAGGCACCAGATATGTGAGTGAAGAAACCATCTTGGACATGACTGGTCAAATCTTCAGATGACTATCTCAGCCATCATCTTACTGCAAAGGCATCAGAAACCGAAGTGAGAAGTGCCTGGGTGAACCCAGTCAACCACAACAGAGCCCTGGAAGACAATACTGTATCGTGTTAAGCCCCTGGGTTCTAGAGTGATTGGTTGCTGTGTGATAACTAGAACACACTCCTGGTAAATGAGGCCAGGTTGAAAATAACGTTTCACCGTAAAGAATTAAAACTATTTGTGCTTACGCCAAATGTCTGTGGTTCCATTTTCCATAGGTGTAAGAAAGAACTAGTCATTATAGTTACATGTTTTATGTATATACATATGCATATGTACAGCAACATATTTTAAAATTTTTTTTAAGTTTATTTATTTTGAGAGAGACCTAGTATGGACCGGATGGGGCGGAGAAGGAGAATCTCAAGCAGGATCTGTGCTGTCAGTGCAGATCCCGACGTGGGGCTTAAACTCACAAAACTGTGAGATCATGACCTGAGCCAAAATCAAGAGTCAGATGCTCAACCAAATGAGCCACCCAGGCGCCCCATAGTAACATAATTTTGTTAAGTTTATTTTTTTATTTATTTTGAGAGAGAAAGAGAGAGGAGACAGAGTGTGTGCAAGTGGGAGAGGACAAAGAGAGAGGGAGAGAGAGAACCCCAAGCAGACTCCGTGCTGTCAGTGCAGAGCCCAAACACGACGCTCAGTCTCATGAGTCATGAGATCATGACCTGAGTGAAAACAAGAGTCAGAGGCTTAACTGACTGAGCCAGCCAGGTGCCCCAACATATATTTTTGTTTGGGAATTTTTAGTCCATATTATGCAACTCTGTTGCCATGTTGAATAATCTTGGCTTCTAACATCTTTCCAAATAAATGATATTTTTATACCTTTTGTAATTTTAAGTTCTGTTTTTTAATCTTATTTATAATGTATTGATTGATGATATTAAATATATTAATTTATCAATTGATACTGCAAAAATGTCCTGTATTTATACTAACAGAATATTTAAGTCAAAATTAAAAGTGAAAGAAATGGCAATTATCATTTTTTAATATTAAAACTGCATATCCATAGAAGAGGTTTTGTTCTTATAGAAAAAACTCCTTGCATTTACACCCTTATTCTGAAGTAATGTGTTGGATTAAACTAAGATTTTGGACTTGGGTTCAACGGTTAGAGACCATTAGAGAATTGTTATATTAGTTATTATCTCTTACTTTTTGTTTGTTTATCTTTAGAATCAAGTTGTTAGGTACTATCAATAAATGGATGCTTAAGGGGCACCTGGGTGGTTCAGCTGGTTAAGTGGCTGACTCTGGATGTCAGCTCAGGTCATGACCTCACAGTTTATGATTTCGAGCCCCACATTGGGCTCTGCACTGGCAGCATGGAGCCTGCTTGGGATTCTTTTTCTTTCCCTCTCTTTCTGCCCCTCCCCTTCTCACATACACACTCTCTCTCAAAATAAATAAATAGTAATTAAAAATAAACAATTAAAGGCATAATTCTTGCTAAACTAATATTTGGCTTTCTTAAGAGAAAACTTAAAATGTATTATCATTTTAAAATTGATCCTACAGATTATTTAGCAAAATGTTATTCTTGTTTGACTTTAATATGTATCTTTTAAAGTTTTGAAAACAAAATTATCTATTTAAACATTTATATAACTCATTATAGAAAGTGTGGAAAATTTAGAAAAGTTTAAAGAAGAAAATCATCCTCCATATTTTCATCCTCCATATTTGTCTCTCCCAGAGACAGCTGATACTAGTTAATGCTTTGGCAATTATCCTAGAAGTGTTACATAATGGTGATTATATGGAATCTACAAAATTATATGACCCTATTAAAATTAGATTTCTTATTATAAAACAATGCATATTCACTTGAGAATATTTGGAAAGTAAACATGCAAAGTAAAGCATTGATCACGTAGAATTCTAATTCCCAAAGATAGCATTCATATATTGGTATATTTAGTCACTTTATCTACATATTTTAATATGAAGATGATAATTCTGTATATAGTAATTTAAAGCATAATTAGCACAGTACCTCCAGGTCCTAGATGGATAATAACATGGGAAAAAAATCCTAGGAAGAAATAATTTCTGCCACTGAGTGGTATATTAGTTTTTAACAATGACTCAGTTCATATATTATAAATCCCATATACATATTTTAAATTTTATTTTGGAGAGAGAGCATTCATGTGAGGGAGGGGCAGATGGAGAGAGAGAAAATCCTAAGCAGGCTCCGTGCCCAGCATGGAGCCTGACCTGAGCCAAAACAAACAGTCAGACACTCAACCAACTGAGCCACCCAGGCTACCCTAGGAACCTCATACAATATGTGCTTCAGTGGCTGGCTTATTTTACTTAGCATAATGTTTTCAGGGTTCATCCATGTGTCAATATTTCACTCCTTTTAAAGGTTGAATGGTACTAGTTTTGATATGTTGTGTTTTCATTTTTTTTTTCCATTTTAGTTTGGAGAGGTTTTGGTTATTTTTTCTCAAATATATATTTATTACATATATTTTTTGCTATATATTATGTATTTATTAAATATATCCTAATAAGTAATAATGTATAAATAATTTAAACATAATAAATAATATATTTATTATTATATATAATAGTGTCTATTACTATGTTTTGAAGTTCACCAGAGTCTTTTAGTGTAATGTCTATCCACTGCATTCTATTTTTAATCCCAGGTGTTGTATTGTTCATCTCTAGATGTTTTATTTTTATATTTTATTCTATCTCCTTTACCTCCACTTAACTTTTAGATCATATAATGCAGTTATAATAAGTTGTTCTAAGGTCCTCATCTGCTAGTTCTAAATTTTTTTATCAGTTCTGGGTCTGTTTTTATTCATTATTTTATCTCCTTGTGATGGATTTTCTTGTCATTTAGCATGCCTGGCTTATTTTGATGGGATGCCAGGTATTCTGATGTTGAACTTTAGAATGCTGAATATTTTTGTTTTATAATTAATATTCTTGAATTTTGTTCTGGGATGAAGGTAAGGTGCTTATAAATAATTTTGTCCTTGTGAGTTTTACTTTTAAGATTTCTTGGGCAAGACCAGACCAGCATTTAGTCTAAGCTCAATTATTCCCTTCTATGGTGATAAGACTCTTCTGGATAGTCAATCCAGTGACCTAAGATTTATAAGGTTTTCAAAATGGGTGGTGGAAACAGACATCATTGCTGTGCCTGAGTGAGTGCTGGGCACTGTTATTTCTAATCCTTTTGGGTCATTCTTTCTGTAGCCTCACAGTTTTCTCCTATGCATCCACTAGATCAGTGAGACCACTGATACTAAAAACTTGACCACTAAATACTTGAGGGGTATTCAATGAGTGCAGATCTACATCATTCAGTATGCAGAAGAATTCTCTCTGGTATCCTTCCATTTGAATTATATCTGTCCTAGTCTCCCTGGACTCTTTAGTTATGTTTCTTCAACTCAGCAATGTGCTAGGCTCTACCTGGTTTCCCCCTTCCTAATTTCTGAAAAATCTTGCAAGGCAGTAAGCTTTGTCAATCAAGGGGCACATCACATTTGTTTTCTTTCTTTCAGTGATTACTGTCCTCTGTTGCTTGATACATAGTCTCTTGAAAACCGTTGTTTCATCTGTTTTGTCCAATTTTTTGGTAGTTTTATTCAAGAGAGTCAATCCAGTCTGTATTAGTCCATCTAAGCCAGAAGAGGAATTGATATTTCTTTTGATTTATCTCTTAGTTGGTTGACAAGAATATTTTGAGTTTTTGCAAGGGAAAAATTTGTGATTTATTTTATGAGCCCTTGCCTACATGAGCATGTCTCTAAAAGTTGCCTTAACTCATAAAAAAAGAATTACTTAACTGGGCATAAAAATCCTTGGATCCTATTCTTTTGTACAAAACATTTCTTGGAGATGTATTATATTGCCTTCTGTCAGAGTGTTTCAAAGAAATCCTGAGCCTAATTTACCTTCATTGTTTAGATATATTCTCTTCATTTTTATTGCGAAATAGTACTTTACCTGTATGTGCCCTAATTTAATAGGCCAATTAATTTTTTTTAAAGTATGCCACACATGGAGTTAAAACTCAAGACCCTGAGATCAAGAGTTGCATGCTTTACCAACTGAGACAGCCAGCTGTCCCAATAAGCCAATTTTAATTTGGGTTCTCTTAACTCTTTCTTTGACGTAAGCCACTTACATCTCTAAATAATTTGATGATATTCTTGATATTTTAGATTTAGATATTATCTATTTATTGTGGAAGATGTTGATGTACTTCTTTTTTATCCCTCACTGTAATCAAAACACATACAATTCCCATCTTCCTACCTTCCCCATGTAGGGATATTCAAAGTCTAGTTATTTCAGTATTAAGTGTTCATTATGACTTTATAAACTCCATTTAGAGCTATGTAAAATACTCTCATTAATTTTTTTTCTTACAGGACTTTTTGATCTTTCTGGAGTACATATTGTCCTTTTTGCTTATATTCTTGTCATGAATTTGTCCCTAATCTCTCCTCAAGTTGTGTAACTATTTGCTTAATGCATTAAAAATATCAGAAATTCTGTCAATTTTAGGTACATTGAAATGTTCCTGGATATTTTGATGTGATCCAACCTGCTTGGTCTACTTTTAAGATGCAGTGTGAGATTGTGATCCTGAAGGTCTCTTTTGATAAACACTATTTCCTGCATTCTATTTCTTTCTCTTTTTTAAAATTATTCCTTTATTTTTGTGGAGAATATTCTCTAGTGGTTTTCTAAGTAGCCATACATTGGAGGCAATATATTTAAGATCTTGCATTTCTCATATTGTATTTTGCTACTCACTGATTATTTGTTTAGGTCAAGTGTTCTAGGTTGGAAATCAATAGCTCTATGAAGTTAGAAGGCAGAGCTACTGTTGAGAAGTCTGATAGCATCATTGTCTTAATCTTTAGCAGGAAGCCTGTTTCTCTTTTTATTTTCTGTTTCTCTTTATAGTTTTTTGGATTAGCTCTTTGCTCTTAAGTTCTGAAATATCATGGAGATATCCTTATCATGAGTCAACTTTCATTCATGGTTTGGGGTATTCATTCAGTGAATCTTTTCTGTCTACAAATTTATGTTTTTCTATTTTGAGGCATTTAAAAGATAGTTTCCTTGATTATTTTCTCTTCTTTTTAAAAAATTATTTTATCTTTTGGAAATTCATTGCTTTTTATCTTAGACTTCCTGGACTGATCTGCTATTTTTTTGTGTGTTTTCTTTCATATTTCTCATTTTAATGTTTTTTCCTCTCCTTTTTACAAAATTCCTTGAACCTCATAATCCGGTCCATGTTTTTCATTTCTGCTATTTTCTTATTTCCAATGTATATTTTCTGTTTTTAATGCTTTTGTAATGCTTTCTAAATAGGACCATTTATAAAATCGATATAATATCCCTTCTTAACTTTCTGAAAGTATTGATGAGATTTTTTTAAATTATGGAATAATTTTGCTCCATAAACTGTTTTCTCTTAGTGTATTTTTTTTTATGTTTGCACAGTCATTGTCTTTTGTTTCAGAACTTTTCCCTGGATATCTAGTTGAAATCTCTGTGTGTGTACACGAACAGAGTTTACCATTACTTGCCCTCAGTGTAGGGTAATGTGGCCAGGTTTATTTGTTGAAAAATCTTCATGATCATTATTTTAAATCTTGTCTCTTCTTTTGGTCATAGTCCTCAGAGAACATTTTAGTATCCTGCATGGAAGCCTCATTGTGCAAGCCAAAGAAGGACAAGTTATGAATATATAATTCTGGGTGAAGACTTTAACTTAAATTCCTTTTTTTTTTTTTTTGTCCTGTATGGTATGATTGCCTTTAACTTTGCTGGAAAGCTACCAGTACAGAGAGACTCCATCTTGTTTTCTTCACAGAATAAATATTCTGCCTTCTCACTGATGGGAAAAGACAGCAATAAAACTTCACTAGCTGGTTAAGGAGATCTGGGGGTTTGACTTATTTTTGAACAGATTTTCACATAAATGTTGTTTCAGACTTATTATCTTCCCCACTTCCAAATTTCTGTTACTCAATACCAGAGCTTTCCCCACTAACATCTTAGGATCCAGTTTCTCAGTACCAGGAAGTTAATAACCTCTTGTTTTTCTGCATTCTAGCTTGTGAAATTCTGTTGTTCTTTATAATCTCTCTTGCTCTTTGGTCTCTCATACTGATGATATCTTAAAAGTTCTTGGCTCTTATTTTATTGGGATTTGAAGAAGGACTGGAAATAAACAAATTCAATAATTCTTCTCTAATGGACTTCCCTCTTCAAATTACCTCTTGTTAGTAACTTAAAAATGTTTCCAAAATATACCTTAAGTTTGATTTATTTGCCAGTTGTTTTATCTGAAGTATGTAGCAGGCATTGTCAGTTTTCATTTTCAGGGTATTTTTAGATCAGGGAAGTTTGGTTTTCTTTATTTTACTGTACATTGTAACAGTATACTGATATTCTTGGGCCAGTTGTGTGTGTGCTGTTCCCTGTATTCTCCCCCTCTCTTTTCTTCTCTCATACCATTTATTTTTATTTCCACTCTTTCTTTTGGTATCTAAGAGTTTGTCAAATTATCACTGACATCTCTGATTTACTTTCCTAAAATGTAAGTTAGGGCTTCTAATGCTTCCATTGCAAATTCCAATTTTGTTATTGAAAATTGTTTCCTCAGTGCACTTATCATGGTGTGTTGTTTCTTTCTTTTCTTGTTCCCTTCTTGACTTCCTGCTCTTATCTCTACAATTTTTGTTTTTGTTATATTCTGTTAAGAAGAAGTCAGAAAAAGACAGTTTGTCTTGTGTATGCTGACTATAGTTGTGTTTTGTTTGGCTGCATAACTTTTTCTTCTTGTTGTTACTCATTTGTTTTGTTGGTAATCAACATGGTAGGAAAGAAAAGAAGGAAGGGAGGGAGGTAGGATAGAAGGGAAGAAGGAAGGAAGGAGAAATACAGAAATTTTTAAAAATCCCCATATTTCCACAATCAGAAATCTATTAACAATAAGTCCTTACTCATGCTTGACATTTAGATGGTGCTGATTAGTGTCTGTCTTTTTAGACGTAGTCTGTAGTGGCCAGTTTTCCAATCCTTCCCACCCTCTATATGGTCCCTGTAGATATTGAAATAGCTGACTTGTAGACTACTGAATAGTCACACACACACACACACACACACACACACATTTACTCGAACATGCACATCTTTTTTTCTTTTGATTTGTATAGTTGAAGAGGTACTATATTGTGTTCTTCCTCAGATTCTTCCAGTGTTTTCTTTATTTTGTTCTGCAGTATATTTTCTATATGTTTCTAGTTATTGTTTTTTATTTTCTCCTTACTCATCCTTGATTGAGAAGAGAGCTTTTTAATTCATTGTCCCTCCACAGGTAGGGTGTGTGGCCATTTCCTTGGTTCTGCTCACTAACATTTGGAAGATGCTAGAATTCCCTCCCCTGCTCTAGAGTTGGAGGGCATAGTGATGAACACTGTGCCTTGCCTAGTTTCTAGTACCCAGGAGGCTCTACTTGACAACTTACCTCTTATTTTGGGAAATCTCATGTACTAATTTGTTCTCTGATCCTCTAGACTGGAGTCCATGAAAAAGCATAAGATCCAAAATGCACTTCTAGGAATCTTCAGATTCCTCACTTCTACCTAAAGTACTTCACATCTAGAGATAATCTGAATGAGAATTAATGTTTATATCCACCATACTTTCTTCTTGTTTCTTTTTTGAAGTTTTAATATTTAAATGGATTAAAAAATATGAAGTCAAGGGGGTTGCAAACAATGATCTGGTCACTTCACAAAATTTCTCCCTCATAGTAGGAAGGATAGCTGAGTGGTTTTCTATACAAAACTACCAAGAACATATTGAGGGACAATATAACAAGTAAAAGAAAATGAATATTCCTACCTTCTGCTATGTGGTTGAGGTTACTTAATTTTATAAGTATGAGTTAGACACTTTCCTTTTCTCAGTATAGCTCCTTAGGAGTTAGTAAAATTTTCTCTCAAGTTCTGAACACTTTTGTCATCTCAGTTTTGGTAGTCCCTGCTTTTATTGATTTATGTTGTTCTTTTCTACATCTATTTATTGCTAATTCTTCATAGGTAGTTTAGAATGTTAGGAGAAATGTGTCTGAAACTAATTAACTCCCCTTTTTTAAATAAAACATGTTTTTATGTTGCCAGTATGGTTTCTTATTTCATTTTTGGTCAAGGGATAACTGCATTTACCCATGATTAGAATTGTATATAAAGATATGTGACTACTATAAATAAAATTTTATGCCCTGTAGTAATTAATTACTGTTATAGTTTTAATGTAGTTATTTGATTATCTTCAATTGTATAAAGTGTATAAATGCATAGTATTCATAATATTTAAAGCACTGTTTCTTATTCTCACATTTAGGACCAAAAGATGGTATTTAAAAATTAAAGTTAAGCAATATCATAACCAGAATATTTTTTAACTTAGGATCTGAGCATTACTAGGAATTGTATATACACCAGGCGAACTTGGGAGGTATGTGATCTTTGTGTTAGTACCTCCTGCTGCTGAGTTTATGATGTAGGCAAGAAAAGCCTTGCAGAGATTAATGAGGGATGATCCCTGGTAGCTATTTTGAAAGAAATGATTTTGCTTATTTACATTCAACAAAACCAAATCAATCTGCAAACAGAAATAGGAAAAAAGTCAGCCTTTCTTTTTGTTTAAATTCTGTATTCCAATATCATTTGCTGAAATGGCCATTCACATGGAATTGGGCAAAAAAAAAAAAAAGTTACATATTCAGAGATAAGATCTTTATTTGACAAATTTCCTTTGTTTCTTTTAGCTGAATGTTATAATGAATGCTTTTATATTTAACGGGGAAAATAGCCCTGATGAAGAATAGCTAGGCAAAGAGAAACTGTGCTTAAGTTCTCTCTGAAACATTAAAGACACAAACTAACAGGTTTATTCAGCTTCTAAAAATGTCAGTTTATGAAAATATCTATATTTTCTGAGTTACCTGTATTGTTCTCACCATTAAAAATGCAGATGTTTTAACTCATCTTTTAAAATCCTCTCCTTTGGGTAAGGAAAGAAAGTCATACATGGGAAGAGAGGGCAGAAACATGTTTACCAATAGGAAATAAGATTTGTTTTTTGTCTCATTTGCAGCTAGGTATAGCCCTAACAATAAATTCTGACCAGTATTTGACATTTCCAGGACATATCTTCAGAAACAAAAAGTGTATCATCTTCATTCCTTGCTCCTTTGTACTTACTGAAATGCACACTAGCTGGAGTTCAAAATGCTACCTGGACCAGGAAGTAGAAGGCACGTATTGATGGTCATGGAGCACACAATGTGAAGGATTGCTTAACTCTTGAATGCTTATTTTTGGATTTCATTTATATGTGAGAGAAATAAGTTTCTCTCTCTCTTAGTTTTTTTATGTGTTCGGTTTTTTTTTATTTGTTTTGTTTTGTTTTGTCACTTGTATTCAAACCCATTTTGCCAGATGCAGTTTTTCACTCTTCATTCTATTTTTCTAATATTATCTTATTTTCTATTACTAAAGTCCAGCCAGACTAGATGTTCAGTTTCCTTTAAGTAAGCACTATGCCTTTTCAGGCTTGGCCTTTCGTTCGACTTACTCTTTCTGCATGATACAAGATATTCCCTGATATGTTTGGAATTCTCTTCTCCTCAAGCACATTTCAGCTTTCTTACATTGCAGGGGAGTGATTTTTCTCTAAAATTCCTACAATATTATTTTATGGAATTTTCCATAAGTAGATTACATAATAGGTTTCCTGAGGGATGGAATAAGTTTATTGCAACAAATATACAGTGAGCACCTATTTCATGTTAGGTATTAGGTTAGAGATGACTGAGGTAGGAGGGTGATAGAGATTGTGTCTCTGCCCACAAAGATTTCTTAATTTACTGAAAGGAAGGTATTATTTTTTTTTTTAATTTTTTTAACGTTTATTTATTTTTTTGAGACAGAGAGAGACAGAGCATGAACAGGGGAGGGGCAGAGAGAGGGAGACACAGATTCTGAAACAGGCTTCAGGCTCTGAGCGGTCAGCACAGAGCCCGACGCGGGGCTCGAACTCTCGGACCGCGAGATCATGACCTGACCTGAAGTCGGCCGCTTAACCGACTGAGCCACCCAGGCGCCCCAGGAAGGTATTATTTTTACAAGTAATAGTAGAAAATGAACACAACATAATGAAAAACACATTGTAGAATTACAAATGAAAAAGTGATTAATTCTTCTGAGGAAGGAATGGAAGGAAGCCTCAAGTGATTTCACCAAGTAGATGATATTTGGGTTGACCTCAAAGGATCAATGTGCATTTACTTAGAAGGCAATGTGGAGGAAACTGTATCATAAAGGTGGAAAACAGCTCTGCACCTTGAGAGAGCTCTGGATATCCAACCAGATATCCAGAATCAACTGGATATCCAGTTGATTTTGTGATGAAGAGAGTTGGAAGAAATAAAGGCTTCGTTAGAAAAGAAAGCACTGAAAATGAATGTAAGCATGGGACAAAGGAATAAGTGCTTAACGTTTTATGTTTTGTTTTGTTTGGTTTTTTATAAAAAGGAAACATCTGAAGAAGAGATGAGAAAGATATTAAGTGGTGGTAATTGATGTGGGCAGACTGAAGGGCATGGATCTAACACATTGGCCAATGTGGCAACACATGAAACTGAGACAGTGGAAAATATATTACACTTAAAGAGACTTTGAGTGAGAAACATAAGGAAGAAGAAAGACTGCTTTGGCTAGCTTCTGTTTTGAGTTTTTGTTGTGGTTGTTTGTTATTTGTTTGGGTTTTTAGTAAATTTGGATACATACTAAGTTTCTAAGAGAAAGTTGCTATAGGATTGTGGGTTTGGAAATTAAGATGTAGAACAGCACCTGTGGAGAGTTGGAAAAAGAAGGAAAGGAATGAAGAGGGATGGAGGAGGCCAGTGTGAGTATGCAGTTAAAGTGAGGGGCCAAAGTATTCATGCCCAGGTTAGGAAGGAGACCGAGAGCTGACTAATGGACTAAGGAAATAAGTAGTGGCGAAGAAATTAGAAATTCCCTTAGAACAGATGTGGTAGGACTAGTGTACTTTTTTGCTTTCCTTCATAGTCCGTAACATAATACCTTCTATTAAGTGAGTTGTCATAAATGCTTATTGCATTAATACATTGTCGCTCGTCCAAAATTACCTTGTTATCCTTATATTTTCATTTAAACTTTGTGAGTTCTTAGGGGAGAAAAACAAGAAAGAGGTTCTTCTCTAGAAGCGCTATGGGATATGGTGGCGCAGGACAAATTTATCTCCATTTGTGGTTGTTCAGTAAGACCTCATGGGCTGAATTTAGTCACGGTAACCTTCACTGTAGCTTTCTAATAGGGTTGACTATATCTCCTTTTTAACATGTATATATATATATACATATATATATGATGAGAGTATCTATTTTTCACTTATTTTGTGAACAGAGATGAGCTATACAGAGGAAAACATAGATATAGAGAAGCATAGTCTAAGTTGAGCATTAGGTAAACAGCCCAGAGGCTCAAAGATTTGTCACAATATACGAGGCTTCTCTGAGATCACAGTATTGCTTCTTATTAGAAAAGATCTAGCATTTATAGAAAGTGCCATTTAAGGGACTGTAGCTCAGAGGGGAAAAAAAAAGCAATATTCCAGTAGGCTGCCTTTTGAAGCAATAAACACCTTTTATGTCATTTAATAATGGCTTGGATAGGTTTGAAGAACTATGTGTCACAGTATTCTGGAAACAAGGAATATAAGTTTGGTGAACTCTTTCAGTCATTTGAATCTTAAATCAACCAGCCACAGTGTCTTAAAGCAGCTTATTTGGTTCATTTAATCTTGTGGGTATAGTAGGGATAAAATTCCCAGGCTTATTGTTTCATTTATAGTTGATATGGAAAATTAGTATACACTACTGTTTTCTCTTTTCTGTGGCATGTAGCAAACCAGTATATGGTTTTATGGAGAAAAAGCTTATGTTTTCCCTGTTTATGATAGACAAAACAAGCCATTTCTCAATATAATAGATCATAACCCCCACTGAGCTCTAGACCAGAGACTGATACATTTTGTTTGGTTCACAAAAAGTTGAACAATTTAGTGTTTAGAATATATAATTTATTTATCAATCTATAAATCTTGGCCAGATAGAAATTTCTTTTCAAATTTTTGGGGTTTTTTTGTTTTTTTTTCCCCATATTTTATTAATTTGAGGAATTATTGCTGGTAAACTGCCCCCATATTGGAAGTTAAAAATTGTATTTACTTAACCTATCTTCCAGTAATTGTAGGTGTTGGCATAATAAATAGGCTATCACCTTCTTCCTCAGCCTGCATTCATTTTCTTCATATTGCTTTACATACTTACAGAATTTTTTTAATGTTTATTCATTTTTGAGAGAGAGAGACAGAGCATGAGTGGGGCAGGGCCAGTGAGAGGGAGACAAAGAGTCTGAAGCAGGCTTCAGGTTCTGAGCTGTCAGCACAAAGCTGGATGTGGGGCTCAAAGCCATGAAATGGGAGATCATGATTTGAGCCAAAGTTGGAAGCTTAACCAACTGAGCCACCCAGGTGCCCCTCTTTACATACTTTTGAAGTAATCTTATTCATGATATAGATTACCTGCCTGAGAAATCCTAAGTAAACCAATCAATTTTCATGCAATGATAATGTCATACATCAATCATTTCATGGGCTATATTCAGTATTATTAATATATTTTGCATTCAAATATTCAAACTAATTTTATTTGAAAATAGTCAGGCTGGAGGTGAAAATCTAGCTGCAAGAGATTGTCATTAGTTTCCAGATTAACAACTGTCACCAGGAATGCTGAAATATTGCTTAGCCCATAACCTCATTGGATTGAGCTGAATTAAAAAAATAAAAATAAAAAATAAAAACAATAAAACAAAAACAAAAAAAACCTACTTACAGTAGAAAATAAGTAGATGAATTTTGTTTTATTTCAGAGTGTTATATGTATTTGGCATGTCTGTTTAACAAATAGAGTAATGATTAATACCTCATCACATCTCCTTTGCTATACCATTAATCAGAGATAATTTAGTACTAGTGTGGGCAGAATAAATAATCTTATACATTGGTCTTGACTTTGATTCTTTTTACTTTTTCTTTTTCTTCTGTCAAGCTAGCATCCAACAGCTAAAAGAGTAAGACTCTGGTCTAATGGCAACTAAGTTAAGAATGGATGAGTTATAATAAGTGAAACCTTATTGATATCTCACTAATAAGAATATGTGAATAGTGTGAAAATAATAAAGGCAAGGCAGAGTGTATGTGTTTATGTTTTTAAAACACCACTGATTAAAACACTTTAAAGTATACTTCTGTGTCTGTATGTATTTTCATAAGGGCTAGGCAAGACTTTGAAAAGTTATCAGATATATTGCTGTGGAGAACATGACCACATCTAAACTATCACACAATATCTTGGATAAGAGTTCTGTGGGCTCTAGAATGAAATATCCTGGATTTGAATCTCAATTCTGTCACTAATTAGTCATGGATCTGAATAATAATTTAATGTTTCTAGATCTATCTTGACATCTGTGAAAGGGACATAGTTATAGAGAAGTTGGGAAGATTATGTAAAAGAATCCATTTAAATGGGCTTCCAAAGTCCACTCAGTAAACTATAGCTATTTTTGTTGGGGTAACATATCTTGTGTAAATGCCTTAGCAAAATAGATTCCCTCAGACCACTTCTATTTTGTCAAGCCAAAGTCCTTTGTGTTGTGTATTCTAAATTATTTCTACATAGTTTAGGTCAAAATCCTTCATGTGTCAAAATTAAAACAAAATTATATATGCTTATTTTCTCATCTTCCTATATAAAAGTTATCACTACTACTTACATTGTAGGTTTTACTATTCTACTCCTGAATGTCTCATAAAACTTGACTTGGTGCGATTTTAATTTGTTGGCAAAGGTAGCTTGCATAATTGAAATATTTTGAACCTAAACAGTAGTAGAAGAGAAAGAAAAGAAGTGCTCCATACTCACACTTAACAGACTAGGTGATTTAGACCAGTCCTCCTATCAAAAAAAGTAAAAATGTTGGGTAGAATAATTTGAGATATTTTTTGAAAGCTCTGAGATACTGAGAGAATGTCAGAAATTACAATTTCTAAACGAAAGCTGAAACTAGATAGGTAAGTGTATCAATGGAGATTTGCTGAGTCTAATGAAACTGAGATTAGCCTTTGATTGCCATTCAAGACAATAATGGAAGGGATCAAATCTCAGGACCAAGAAAAGTATGTTAGACAACACTTTATGAAGCAGAAGCTCTAAAAGACTATACTCTCAGGGCAAGGAGGAAACAAAATAAACCTGCCTCCTCCTCACAGAGAAGTAAAATAACACATTATGGAAATTGTAACCACAAGCCCAGTAACTTACAAATATGCAGTAAAAATTAGTATTAACTGAACGTATCCAAAACTCTGAAACCACAAATTTTGTTTAAAATGTTCCCAGACTCATGGTACTCCCAGGTGTGTAGCAGAAACTACATGAATCATCTCTAGAGGAATATAGTTCATCCTCGAGCTTAAGTAATTTACATGAATAAATTTGGGCAGAAAATGATAAAATCATAGGAAAAAAAGAAACATACATGTCAGCAAGGCACAATGAATTATAAATCAGAAAAAAACAACAGTGTAATCAGACTCATAAGTCTTCAAATTCTGACATAATCAGACACATATTATAAACCAACAGTAGTTACTATATTTAAAGAGATCAAAATATCAGATCTCAAAATATGTCTAGAAAAGTAAAACTGTTTTGTGACCTGAAAATACAACAATGGAAATTTAATACCCAATATATACCTTTTAGGGCCGATTGGACACAGACAAAGAGAGAATTAGTGAATTAGAATACAGATCAGAAGAAATTAAAAAGTACATAAAAGCAAAGGTCAGAAAGAAATATGAGAAAGGATAAGAAATGTAGAAGATAGAGTAAAAGCTTTAATTATTTATATAGAAAGAGAAGGTCATGAAATGTGGCAATAAATAATATTTTATTACTTATTACCTGAAATTGGCCCAGAAGTGATGAAAGTCACTAAAGCATAGATCTAGTCCAGAGGATCTCAAGCAGGGAAAATAAAAAGAAATTCCCACCTAGCCATATTGTTGTGAAACTTATAGGTATAAAACAGAGGGGGGGAAATTACAAATCAGCTTTAAAGGAGCAGCAGCTAATCTCTCAACAATAATGAAAGCTAGAAGACAATGAAATAATTTCTTTAATGTTCTGACAAAATAATTATAAATGTAGTTTTCTGTATCCAGAAAAAGTATCTTGAAAGAAAGAAGGGAAAATAAATAATCAGATCTTCCCCCTCCAAAAAATCAGCTGTTTTCTTATCTAATTAATTTATCTATACTTATTTTTTTGTATAAAAGCATTTAAAGTCTACCCGATTTAGATTCTGGTATCACTAAGAGATATGGAAGTTTCTCTTTCAGCATAGAAACTAATGGGATATAATCATAGTCATTATAAGTTCATTATAAGTTCATTATAAGTTTGTTAAGATTCTTCTAAAGGAAAACAAGATTCTATAGCAGAATCCAAAACTTTGGTACTTTTCCTGACACTTCTGTATCCTCATGGAATGTTTCTCTGGTTCTTCTGGTTAGTTTGATAAGCTATATTAGGAATTATGACAACGGAATAAAGGTCATATACTCATCTCCAGTATAGGCCAGTATACTTAGTGCTTTTTCAGTGGTCATAGACCATCACTAACACCCATAACATCTTTGAGAACAAGGATAAGAGTATAAATAAATCAGAATGAACATGTAACCACCATAAAAAAAATCTTTAAAGGGCTTATCCTACTAACAGTAAAGAATAATTCTTAATTCATCAGATCAAGACAAAAAAAAATAGATGTGAAAAAGCACCATATTTTAGAAGACTGAACCCTTTCTGATGTTAAACCCATATGACTTTGGATAGGCTTCCTCAGTTTCCCCATTTAGCAATCCAAAATGGACTACCGTAAATAGAAAATGTTCTGTAGCACCTTCAGATTCTCTCAGATAGTTACTTTCAGTGTTATACAAAGTATTAAATTCATCTTACAGAGTTTGAAAGTACATCAAATGCAGTAATGAGGAAAGGGGGAAAATCTATGAGTTTCAGACATTTCCTCTGAGACTTGTAAAATATGCATTAGAAGTGAGCAATTTAAGCACCATGAATTTTATTACCAACCCAAAAGTTATCCTGAGCCTTATATTTTAGCTGATTTACATTCATGCTGTCTTCAGGGGACAATAATGAGTTCAGTCTTTCTTGTATCTGGGTCCAGGTTGTATGGTGCATACAGGAAAAGTTGCTTAGTTAAAGTAATGTAAGCAGAACCCTACATTATTATTTTATAATTTGCTCTCTACTTCTAAAGAAAAATTGTTAGCCAAATGTAATATTTTTACAAAGTTTTTCCCAAGCTGATGTCTTCCTGTTAACTTTTCTTAATCTTCAATTCTGGTTTATGTTTCTTGTAGATTTTCATTACAATTATTTTTTCCCATTTTTTTAAATTTTTGCACATAATCAAAAGAAAGCATAATGGCAAACCTGTATCAATGCATTTTCATTTCAACTATGTCTTTATCTACACATCTATTTATCTATCTATTATCCATCTACCTTAAGATTGTGCCTATTGATAATACCATTGCTTAAATAAAAGAGCATATCAAACATACTCATTGAAATTATATAATGAAGAGTTTAAATTAGTTTCTTGGTGGATGGATAATATATATTTTATATGTCCTTTTATCTATTTCTGGGAAGAACATCAAGGAAACAAGAAGGTCGGTATTATACAGAGTAAAACAGCCCAAATTTTTCAAGCTCTTTTTATCTCTGTACTCAGTAGCATATATTCCAGTCACATGCAAAACAAAACACAAAAGCCGTGCAAAGCTGAGTTTGTTTCCTTATTAAAGGATAGACCATGAACCATGGGCATTATATAGTGCCTCAAGTTGCAATTGTTCAGCTGTCTCTTTTCTTGACTCAACCATCTTAGATTAATAGCTTGATTTTCCAATCTCAGACCCCACAACAGTGTTGTGATTCACACTTGTGATGTGCCTCCAATTAAATTTAGAATCCCAACTAAAATTTTCTTCAATATATTGCCTTAAATTTCCATAACTACTTATGTAATATTATCCTAAATACCTGATGGGTAAGCCAGGGGAAGGATCTGAGAGAAGCTATACAAATATTGATGACATTGCAGAAGCTACAACTAAGTAAATAATTTAATACAGGTTTTTCTTTTTGCTAGTATGTTTGTAAGTTTTGCATCAAATATTTTGAATTTCATCTAAGATGATTGAAAACACCACATAGAATCTACAGTCTTTAAAATTCAATCTACCTAAAATCTGTATCTTTTGAGATACATCCTTGATTTTCCAACTGGTTTGTTAATGTCCTCAAAACCAATGTTTATGATTCTGGCTGCAACATTCTCCAAAGAATATAAATATAATAATGTCATTATAATCCTGCAAAAGTAGTAGAAATGATGTGTACAATGATTTGATGAAATTTCCCCTATAGATGATGGTCAACATTAAAATGGTAATGTTAATGGAATGCTCACTGTATGCCAAATATTCTAGGAAGCACTTTATATGCATTATATCATTTAATGTGAATCATCCCAATAATACCATTAATATATTCTTAATACTAGGAAGGAAACTATTATTTAAATATTGCATCACCTACTTTGTGCTGGAGACTGAATTTGACTTTGTCTGATTTCAGAGTTTGTGTTATTACACTCTATGCTATTCTGTTTTTCAATATGCTGTTGAATATTCTGGAATGGGCTTAAGTATTTGATCTGAATAGGGAAATGTGGGGTTTTAAGGTCATTTAATAGCAAGTTTAACTGTTAGTTCTCAAAGCATATTCTCTTTTTTTCTCTGAAATTATAAAATGCAAACCCCATCTTGAATAATGACATCTTTGGTTGGTTTCTTAGCAGTTGTCAGCATCTTTGCCACATGGTTGGAGGGCAGATATCAGTTTGTCACCATATAATATATTCTCCCTATCTGGTTAGGAGCATAGAGCAGGTGCTTGGAAGTCTTGCTGTCATCCATTCTCCACACATGACTAGTCCATGTTCAGCTGAATTATGGTGAATATCACTTAAGAGCTGCTGTAGTGGCTGCACTCCAAGACCTGGCTATAATCTTGCCTATGATTTGAAATTCAGCAGAGCACCTAGAGGAAATTGTTAAAACCACTCAAGAAATCAGATTATGCTTATATCTTTTTTAAGTCTTATCATCTTGTAATACATGGCAGGTGTATCAGTGTAATTCTGGAGAAGTGAAGCTTGACCTTGAGATTGGAACACAGTTGAAATACCTATTTGATGGTTTGCTATCAAACACTGTACTTTTTTCAAAAGTTTATTTATTTTTGAGAGAGAGAGTGAGTGAGCATACGTGTGAGCTGGGGAAGGGCAGAGAGAGAGAGAGTGAACCTCAGTCAGGCTCTGTGATACCAGCGAGGAGCCCAACTAGGGACTAGATCCCATGAAACATGAGATCATGACACTTAACCAACTGAGCCACCCAGGTGCTCCTTAAACACTGTACTTTTTACAAGTAATTTCTGATGTTTTTAATCTGCTGGGTTACAATAGGGAAACTCAGATTAAAATTGACAACAAAAGTTTATGTAAGCAGACTTTCAGGAGATCATTTTTATTAATTCAGAGTATTTATATTAAGCCTTTAAAGGATAAATCTTGCCTTGATTTGAAAATGTTTTAAATAAAAATAAGATATAAAAGTATTACAAATTAGAGAAGTCCTAGTCACTCTGAAAAGTAATCGCCTTTAAGTTTTTTTAAAAATACGTGTGAACATCTTATAAATGACTTGATTGAAATACATTTATTACAATTTTCCTGTATCATATACCTAATGTATATATCAGATATATGTGGACTCTGGAAACTTCATGCTAAGGTTTAGATTTTTAGATGTGTAGCAAAACTTCAGATGTAGGTGGACTTTGAATACATTTGAGAAGCAAGTGTGCTGTGAAGTGAAATATATTATTTGAAGAGAGCATACTTAAGTTATATAAAAGGGAAGATTTTTTGGTTTCCAGAGCTCAGGTTTGAATTTTCTTCTGTTCATTTATTTCCCAGCAGGTGTCTCTATATAGCAGCTTTACTCAGAAAGAACAAGATGACAAGAACTAATTGTACAAAAAATAAAATAATGAAGCAACTAGAGAAATGAACTGGTTTTGGGGCATATCTGTGTTGACTATATAGAGTCAAACTACTTTAAAGATATGTACTATCCATAAGTAGTTAGATAGAATATTTTTATTTGGTTCTTGATTTTCTTTGTTTAAACAGCTTTTTCAGAAGAACCTAGAGGAAGCCTTTGAAGCAGTTTATACTACTTATAATCTAAATACAAACACAGACCTTTTCTAACACGGTATTAATTTATATTTTGACATCTTGATCTGATAACTTCTTCATCGCTGTGGATGAAACATATGAGAAATAAGGCTGAAATCTTTATGTGATCCTAGTGATTTAAAATTAACAGTGGGCAGTAGAGAAATTAAAAAGTAGAAAGAAATGTAAAATAATATTATACAAAGATGTCATTTATCCAGTTTTTCTTGACCAGTGGATTATAAAAGTTAATTTGTTCTATTTAGAATGAGATGTAAAAGATTGAACATTTTTAGTGCTTAATGGTCAATTGCAAGCTTTTCAACCAAAAAAAGAAATTAAGCTTTGATGGATCGCAATTGAATTTCTACCCTAATTTAAGTGTAATCAAGAATTTTAACTTTAAATATAAAAGGAATTAAGTGCTATCCTGTCTTTTTATTGTAATAGCAGGTGCAATGCCCCATAATTCTGAGACGAACAATGAAATCAATAAATACTTAAAATTCTAAATAGTATTAAGTTAATAGTTTCTAAGCTAAATTTAAGTGTTAGCATGTAGGATTTCTATTTCCCAGGAAATAAAAATGTACTTAGTTTAAAAATGTTTGAAAGTTACAAATATACATGTAATAATAAAAACATGAATATAAAAAGGTATTAATTTCATAAAAAGTTTAAAGGTGGATAAAATTCCTGACTGGCTTCATATCATGGGTAACATTTGCTATTCATTTAGGAACTTTTAGTACATAATTAGAAATTTTAATGCCTCAGAACCAAGTATGTAACAAAAATATATGAATATTTTGGACAATTAGAAGTTATGGAATAATTATACTCGATCAGGTCCCAATTTTCCTTTCCCTCTGGTGTTACAATTTCTTTTATCCTTAATGATTTAAAAAATAGATATGTTGATTGGTAAGGCCACTAAGAGATTTTGCGGTCTACCATTATACTTTCTGAAAGAGATGAATTTTTCCAAATCATTCTACTTAGATAATCTATTTAGACAATCTCTCTGGAAATTATAAGAAAATATCTTCTGGTTTAAGATGATGGACTGAAAATCCGTTTGCCACTCTTTTCTCCCAGAGCCTCTTTTAAATGATGAAAATATAATTACAAAAGCAAATTAGTAATGAGAAACAAGGAAGGGAGTAGTGAGAAGATTGGAAAATTTGAAAATTCCCAGGAAAAAGGAGACTGCATACAGTTTCTTTTAAAGAAATCAGAATATATAAGCTATGTCCCAAGAATAAGCATGGGTTTGTCCAAGGAGCCAAGGAGAAGCTCCAAGTTCTAAGTCAACAAATAAAAGGAATGAATCATAAAGCCACAAAGATAGAGTCCATGAGGAAAAGGGTTTCATTTGTCTTGTTCATTGCTGTAACTCCAACATCTAGAATTGTACTTGACACATAAATCATTTAATACTTCGTACAGAATTTTACTCCTGGGTGGGTAAAGAAAGCCATCTTTCTTTTATGCCTCGTTTGTTCTCGTGATAGCTAATCAAGATGCAGAGTAGTAGAACCTAAACTTTGTTTATACTATCAGGCTCCATTTTTGCCTCTGGGAATCTTCCTAAGACATAGGAAAAATGATGTGCTGGAGTTGGCCTCTAAGGCCTCATGAGAAACAGCTGTTGATTTTTTAGGAATGTTGAAAAAAAATTTTTAGGAATTTTGTAAGAGAGTTTTGGATGCAGACATTATGAATTCTATAATATAAACTACACTTAAGTAGGTTACATTAAAAAGAGAGGCAATAAATAGTCAAAATTCATTCTTTCCTAATTATTTTGCTACATTTTACTATTATTTATGCTTTTGGAGTTATTTACATCTATCTTCATGGTAGAAAAACCATAATGGTGTAGCACTGGGCACTTCTTTCCAATTCTGTGTTCAGTGCTAAAAATTCACTCTAAGAATATTAACATCACAAATACAACAACAAATGCTTCAAATAAAGGCTTTTATTCCCCCTGGGAGGCCTAATTTTTAAGTATTTACCATCATATCAATACATAAAGTCCACTTCTTAAAAAAAATGAGGTGTCTTTCTCAGGCTTTGATCAGAAGATAAACACAATTCTTACAAACAATTTTTATTTTGGCAAGTTTCATGGTTACAACCGACAGAATGATAGAATAAATAAACCATATGCTCTCTTTATCTCAGTTCACCAACTGTTAATATTTTGTCCCAGTTGCTCTAATTTGCTCTTTCTTCATAAGCATTTCACAAATCCTTCCTCCCCCAATTCACTGAACCATATAAAAATAACTTGCTGATGTATGATGGACATTCTCTTCACATAACCACGAAAGTCAAGAAATGTGGCCTATCCCTTAGCCAAAAAATATAACCTTGGTACAATAACCTTATCTCATATTCATTCTCTACCTACTCTCAAGTGATGTCCAAAATGTCTTTGGTAGCTCTGAACTAGAACCAATCAAAGGTCACTCACTACATCTGATAATCACGTCTCTTTGGTCTTTTTTAATCTAGATTAAAACCCCCATCTTTTTATGTTTCTGCGTTTGGTCTTTTACACTAATGACCTTTTAAATAAGCCTAGGGTAGTTGTCATGCTGAATTTTCCATTATCTGAATCTTTTTGATTGTTTTCTCATGATTAATGTGCTCTATTTCACATTGCATTATATAAGGAGGTATGTAACATGCGTTTGTCCTTCCATATGTTGTTTAGTTGCTTAAAGTGCCAAACAAAATGCTATCTATTATAAAGGTGAAGTTTCCCTTAAATGAGTAAATAATATGTAGAGGAATGTCTAAATCTGAGGTTGTCTAAATTTCTTATTTCTCATAACCTTTAGCCCAGTAATTTTGACATCTATTACTGGTCTTTGTCTGAATCAATATCATTATTGTGAATACTGATACAAGTGGTACTTTAAATTATATTTAATGGTTCAGAGTTCTTAGAATTATTTGACAAATAAAGCACACATGACACAACCATAATTATAGTAATTAAGAATGAAAATTTTATAAATCATAAAAATTTAAAACCAATAAGACAACAAAAATTTGATTTAGGTAAATGGAGAAATGATACACTTCCAATTACCTCATTTTTCATAGCAAGGAGTCATTTATATCAAAGATTGCTGTCAAGATTATTTTATGGACATTATCTATAGTTGTACAGGCAAATTCTAAAACAAGATTTCTCAATAGCAGCGCTATTGATTCTTTTGGATGGGATCATTCTTTGTCGTAAAGGTCTGTCCTATGTAGGATGTTTAACAGCATCTCAAATCTCTACCCATTCAATGCCAGTAGGAATCCCTAATTGTTGCAACCAAAAACGTCTCCAGACTTGGCAAACGTTCCATGGGTGGTAAAATTACCCTTGTTCAGAACCACTGCATTTTATAAATATATCTATCAATCTATGATGGGAAGGAAAAGAGGCAGATAGTATTGTAACTGTATTATGTCATTCGCTATAGCATAAATTCCTTATATAACTGCCTGTTTATGGCAAATTAAGAAAGAGTTATATTGGGGTGCCTGGGTGTTCAGTTGCTTAAGTGTTGGACTCTTGATCTCAGCTTAGCTCTTGAACTCAGAATCTTGAGTTCAAGCCCTGCATTGGACTCCACACTGAGCATTAAGCCTACTTAAAAAAAAAAAAAAAAAAAAAAAAAAAAAGTTATGTAATTTAAATTGATAATGGAGATAAATACAAGTATTAAAATATAAACTTTCCTATTTTCCTAATAACTTTTCCTATTAAAATATAAACTAAAGAGGATGGATGAGAGAGGAATATATTTCCTTGCATGTTCAATTTTTCCGCTTTGTTTAATATTTTTCTTACGTGAGTATATATCATGACTTTAGTGAGTTAAAACTAGAATGGGTGTGATTATACAAACAAATGAATACATTTCAGAGAACATAGACCATTTTTAAGCAAAGGGCAAGATAATTAATTCTATCTCTCTTTCCCTTCTTCCACAAATTTTCCTAATTACAGTGATTCTTCCTCTTGTCTTCTCTCCCAGACTGGAACCCCCTGGTTCCACAATGCCCTTTTAAGATATTTGGTGCTACAAAAACATTATTTAGTGTGAGCTAAAGCCTTTTTCTCATGCTGTACCTTTTTCTCATGCTCGTTTGCTCCACTATATTGGGGTAGAAATACTAATAAGATTGGTAGGAAAGGAGGAAAGGGATCTGGTTCTCCTCTTAGATTTGTCACTAAGTATTTGATTTTTCAAAATTCAATAGATCACTTACATTTCCAGATGCTTGAGAGCTTTTCTTTAAAATAAATGCAATTGTTTAGATGACTCAATTCTCTAATCGCTCTAAAATTTCAAATTTCTTGGAAAAAAATGAAACAACATTCTCTTTATCCCTACAATCTATTATTATATTTGAATGAATGACAAAAATGCTATTTTTGCAGAAAACAAATCATGAAGAAGAATAATTGCAACACTTTAAGCTTAAATTTTGGGGGGGAGGTTAACCCATTAAAATAACATTTATATATATACTGATCCATATATTTACGTATTGAAAAGCATTATATAATGACTACTTAGATACATTTATTAGAATTAAATGAACAGATTGGTAAACTTACCTTTCAAAGAATGAATCCAGTTTATATCTTTTTTCTTTAAACTAAATCTTATTTCTTACAAGTGGTTGGCTCTATTGGCTTGACTTGAGACGTACACATATATATAGAACATTTTTCTGGAAGTTATCTAAAAAGAAGAAAACTTTCCTCCCAGGTAGGCACTTAGACTACATGGATGACACTACATGGATGACAAGTACACACATTAATAGGGTACTCAAAATCTGCAGTCGTTGGGGAAATACAAATAGAAACCAGGAGATACCGTTACACACCTGTTGGGATGGCTAAGACAATACCAAGGGCTTTCAAGGATACAGAGTAACTGGAACTATTAAATAATGCTGGTGGGAATAAAAATGATACAGCCATTTTAGAAAAATAGTTTGGAAGGTTCTTAAAAAGTTAAACAGAAGCTTATCATATGACTTAGTAATTTTACCTCTAGATATTTACCTGAGAGAAATTAAAACTTCCGACCACACACAAAAACCCGTGCGTGAATGTTAATAATGGTCTTTTTTATTACTGTCAAAATAGGACAAATCCAACTGGTAAATAGATATATTGTGATCAAGCTATACAATGTAATATTCCTCAGGATAAAGAAATTGTGGTTTATATACACAATGGAATACTACGTGGCAATGAGAAAAAATGAAATATGGCCTTTTGTAGCAACATGGATGGAACTGGAGAGTGTGATGCTAAGTGAAATAAGCCATACAGAGAAAGACAGATACCATATGGTTTCACTCTTATGTGGATCCTGAGAAACATAACAGAAACCCATGGGGGAGGGGAAGGAAAAAAAAAAAAAAAAAAAAAAAAGAGGTTAGAGTGGGAGAGAGCCAAAGCATTAGAGACTTAAAAACTGAGAACAAACTGAGGGTTGATGGAGGGTGGGAGGGAGGGCAGGGTGGGTGATGGGTATTGAGGAGGGCACCTTTTGGGATGAGCACTGGGTGTTGTATGGAAACCAATTTGACAGTAAATTTCATATATTAAAAAAAAAAAAAAAAAACAATGTAATATTCCTCAGCAATAACAAAGGAACAAGTTAATGATAAAAACAACAACACAGGTGAATCTCAAATGCACATGCTAAGTGGCAGAAGCCAGATAAAAAGTTATTTACAGTATGATTGTATCTATATGGCATTCTGGAAAAGTTTGCCATGACCTAGGGTAGTGGGAGGGGTTGACTATAAAGGCAGCAAGAGGAAATTTTTTAGGGTGATGAAATTGTTTTGTATCTTAATTGCAGTCCTATTTATTTGACGGTAAGCATTTGCCAAAAATTTATAGAACTGTACATTGAAAAGAGTGAAATTTATTTCATATAGATTTAAAAAGTAGAGTACTAACAATGACAACCACGATAACAAAAGTCTCGATGAGAAACAATGCAAAAAACTGACACAACGAGAGGAAGTGACTTATGGCATTGATACAAATTGTCTATTAGAAATTCAAATCTCAGCTTTTGTGTTATCTCCTCAAAAAGACTTCCTGATCATTGAGTGTAAAGTGTCTACCTGTCATTCTTTATCACAGCACCTTAATTCTCTGCCTTGTTCTTATTTCTAGTCTAATGTTTTCTCATTTACTTATTCTTTAAATTATTTTTTTGAGTTTATTTATTTTAAAAGAGATAGCGTGAGTGGGGAAGGGGTAGAGAGAGAGAGCGAGAGTAAGAGAGAATTCCAAGCAAGCTCTGTGCTGCAAGCACAAAGCCCCTTGCAGAGACTGAACTCACAAACTGTGAGATGATGACCTGAGCCGAAACCAAGAGTTGGACCCTTAATTGACTGAGACCCCAGGCTCCCCTAAATTCTCCTGTCTTATTCACAACTGGGAACCAAGAACTTAGAATACCACTTGGCATAAAGCATTATATATATACATATAATATATATATAATATATATAATATATATTATATTATATATATGTTAATAATATATATACATATAATACATATTATATATATATATAATATATATTATATGTATACATATAATATATATATATATTATGTATATATATATGTTAAATGACTGAATGGGAATAAAGTCAGTCTTGGTAATTCAACGTTAGATAGGTAAAATTTTTAATGAAACGACCATGTCATGTGAAAAAAATTGATCACAATTAGGGGTGCCTGGGTGGCTCAGTTGGTTAAGCATCTTGACCTCAGCTCAGGTCTTGATCTCAAGGTTGGTAAGTTCAAACTCTGCATCAGACTCTGCGCTGATGGTGTGGAGCCTGCTTGGGATTCTGTCTTTCTTTCTGTCTCTCTGCCCCTCCCCCGCTTGTGCAGTCTCTGTCTCTGTCTCTGTCTCTGTCTCTGTCTCTGTCTCTCTCAAAATAAATAAGTAAACATAAAAAATTTGATCACAACTGAAATAACAAGTGGAAATGTCCAAAAAGCAGTATGTATTTAATAAATATCCATGGGTTATTATTATTAACTGAAAAGTAAAGTGATAAGGGATAAACTTGACTAAAATATTTAGAGTATATTAGGAAAAGATAAATGAAAATGTAAAATATAAAAAGAATTTGAACTACAAGTTCAAGGTCAATATGGAAAAACAGTTCAATTTCAAACCATCCAGGGGCACCTGGGTGGCTCATTCGGTTAAGTGTCTGACTTCAGCTCAGGTCATGATCTCGCTGTTCATGAATTCGAACCCCTCATCGGGCTCTGTGCTGACAGCTCAGAGCCTGGAGCCTGCTTGAGATTCTGTGTCTCCCTCTCTCTCTGCCCCTCCCCTGTTTGCACTCTGTCTCTCTCTCAAAACTAAATAAACATTTTAAAAAATTAAAAAATATAAAACCATCTATAAGATGAAAGAAAGAGGGGCACCTGGGTGGCTCAGTTGGTTAAGCCTCCAACTCTTGATTTCAGCTCAGGTCATGATCTCTTGGTTCATGAATTTGAGCCACACATCAGGCTCTGTGCTGATGGTGCAGAGCCTGCTTGGGATTCTCATTCTCCCTCTCTGTCTCTGTCCCTCTCTCACTCACTCTCCGTCTCTGTCTCTCTCTCTCTCAAAATTAATAAATGACCATTCAAAAAATGATGAAAGAAAGAAAAGGGTATAGTTTTATGCATTATTTGGGCAAGAGCAACATCGTATAGTTTGCACATCTTGGACGAAAAGCAACTAGTGTCAGGATTGTCACCAAGAAAAGACTGCACATATTCAAGATGGTACCGTTTAGGCTGTGAGTCTACTCCCCACATTAAAATGAAATATTGTAAGGAGTTGGTTGTGTATCCCTGGCTTAGACATAAGAATAGGTGTCATGGTGGAATCACCCAATTAGGATTTACTCCTCTATTTATTTACTTATGAAATTAAAAAGGGGGACTAAGAAAAATTGGGTTTGGATTTTGTGTAAGTATGCAAATCTAAGCTTGCTTATTTGGAAACATCTGGTGTTCTGCACATGAACATTTTTTTCTCAATGACCTATCACTATCAGTTTAATTGTGAAAAACTTGTAGAGAGCAGATTGATGTTGTTTTGACTTCTCTGCTTATTAATATCACTGCAAAGAGTGGTTCCTAGATGTCAGACCTGACAGTTTCTTCTCCAGCAGCCCTGGCTTCTTATTCCTGGTTTGAGACATTTACTTGCAGCTGAGGTCATTGGAAACATGTGCCAACATTCCTGCTGTTTACTTACACTCTTCATGTGACTCTTTTGACAAGGCTCTGAATATCTATCCTTAAAAGATAATAATTTTCTAACAAAGGGAAATAATATCAACTATCAACTAAGTATGGCAAAATACTTATTAGATCAATCTTTTTCTATATAAAAACATAAAATGGTAACTTAAGAGATGGGACAGAAGAGGTTCCCACAAGAAATAAGAGATGCTGAACTAAGATGTTTGAAAGGAGAAAGAAATCTCACTAGCTGAGAGCTGGAAAGTATATGGATACTATCTGAATATAGGTTGGTATTTATTTTAGTGTAGAGAATAAAGGAGATATTTTCTTTGAAAAAGAGTATGGTCTGTGTTGTATGGTATTTCAAAACTTAAAGCTTAGTAGAAAAAATCAAAACTAGGCCTGTCCAAGAATAGGGAGTTGTCTGTTATTTTGGCAATATTCTAAGATTAATATCCAAAGATCCCATTATATCTCTATAAATGAAAAGATAAGAAAAAGACAATGAACAATGCCTCAAGTATAATTCTTTATGTCTCTAAAGAAGAACTACAAAGACGTGAGAGAGTTCACTTTAGAACACAGATCAGTTTCACATAGCATTGAACATAAATTTGGAGTATAAAGGTTAAGTTTAAAAAAGGTTTGAGAATCTCTTATGGTTTGCCTCTGTCTCTGATTATATCTTATTTTTCCCTTCCTTTCTCCTATGTTCATCTGTTTTCATTCTTAAATTCCACATATGAGTGAAATCATATGATAAATACAGAGAACAAAAGGAGGGTTCCTCGAGGGATATTGGGCAGGGGGATGGGCTAAATGGGTGACGGGTGCTTGTGATGAGCACTGGGTGTTATATATAAGTGATGAATCACTAAATTCTACCCTGAACTAATTATTACACTATATGTTAACTAACTGGGATTTAAATAAAATCTAAAAATTTAAAAAATAAATATAGAAAACAAAGATTTGAAATCATTCAGGAAATTTATTAAATATTTTTAAAAAATAAGCAAAGAGAAACAAAAAAAGAAAATAAGAATGGGAATAATATTCATTGCATTCACTCAATGAAGAAACCAAAGCAATGACTCACAGTTTATGAGAAAAATATTTCTCTCATTTAGAAAAAAAAAATTAAAATAAAAATTAATCAGTGGACAGGAACTAAAAACAAAAATAACATTCAAATAAGAAATAACATTCAAGAATGCTTTTAATAGGATTTTAATTGTTGAAATTACATAGAGAAATTAGAAAACTTTGGGCTATTTAATGAGCAGCGTGTACACATTGTTATAACCAGTATGCATAAGTAAGCTAAATTATTCTTCTCTCAATGTTATTGACCTCATTCCATAATATTAATAATTATTACAATAGCAAGCATTTATGCAGTACTTACTGTGTATACATCCTTTTTATGAACAGCAAGACCAGAAGTCAAATAGCAAAGCCACTTAGGCAATTATGTAGTTAAATTTATGTTTCTTAACTAAAGATCAGAAGCCTTATAGCATTAATGGATGATATACTGTATCTTATATCCTCATAGATGATTAATAAGCACAGATTTAGATAAATTAAATAAATGAATAATACTAAAATATTTGTCAAGTATATTTACGTATAAAGGGATTTATATATAAATTCTCTTGAATATTAGACATTGATCTTAACTTTGCTTCCCATTTTATATTCTTCTTTCCTTGACTTTTTCTGCACTAAACTATTCTTTTATTTGCCATAAAACTAAGAAAACATATGCATCAGCATATCCTATAGCCAGTGGATACTAATAGTTAATTTATTGGCAGGTTTCATGCAAAATTAATAATGGAAGAGAAATAACAGGCTGAGTGTATTAAATTTTCCTGTTAGAAAATACTACCTGATTTTTTTTTTTCTTTGGTCTAGACATATATCTCCTTTGGTAGAGAGCAGGGCATAAAAGGGCATGTTTATAGCTATTAAATATTTATTTTCAAAAAAGAGAAAGTAAGTTCATATGACCGCCAATAGATATTTTAGAATTTTGAAGTTAAAAAAAAAATCTAGAAACTTTAAGAAGCAACAGTTACCAACAGTTATTGTTTATAGTTTCATTCTCCCAAGAACTAAATTAGATGCAATGTGCATTTGTGAAAAGAGGATTGGATCAGGAATCCGCAGGCCTAGGTAGGAGCTCTAAACCCTGCAGCAAAGTACAGCTAAGTCCTTAGTCAAAGTACTTTACTTTCCTAAGCCTCCGTTTTCTTCACTTTTATGTAGGGAATGATTATATATATTTTGAGTATCTAAACTCGTCATTGTGAATAATGATATTATAAATGAAAACATTTTATACATTCTATAAGTACTACAATATATTCAGAGTAAGTCCAATAATAAACCAGATGGCAGTTGTGCTAAGAGACTATAGACTTCCTCGTCCAGACTACAGTATTTGAGAGGACTACTCAGAAAAGCTAGAGGCAGTGTAATTAAGGGTGTATATATCATTCTTGTGGTCAAGGAGGGAAGCCAGAAGTCAAGGCCACAGAAGACATAGGAACCATCATTTCCAAAGTGTGAGACAAAGCTGTTAGCAGGAAATTATTTATAGAGTCAAGAGCCAAAAGAAACAGGAAAAAGACAAGAAATCTATCACCTGTGGGGATGGATGGTTGTGAGGGAGGCAGTTGACAATTGGAGGGCACAAAAGGCACTTTATTGTGCTTATTTTATGACCCTGAGCCTAGAGTCTGATGAATTAAAGGGGCAATACTGTGCTGGGTGACATTTAAGAGAGAATACCCGTAGGTGATAACTTTCATATTAACCCTCATAAGGTTGGTACCATTCTCTCCTTTACATCATGAACAAGAAATATTATTACATCTCCCTGTAATATACAGAGAGATAAAAGGATATACCAACTTTTGCATAGTTAACAGTTATAGTAATGTGGCCTATGGAACCTGTGGTTTTAGTTTTCAGACTTTTTGGGAAAGTATGCTCACACAGAGCTACCTATAAAGTTAAAATTATCTATATCCCACAGTTATTAACTCAAAGCTTATTCTTTGATGTTATAAGCTAATTAGTTTAGTCTTGTAATGCACTTGTTACAGTGGTCTACAAAATCAATTAAAAAAAGAAAAAAAGCAGCCAGGGGCGCTTGGGTGGCTCAGTTGGTTGAGCATCCGTCTTCGGCTCAGGTCATGATTTCGCGGCCTATGAGTTCAAGCCCCGTGTCAGGCTCTGTGCTGACAGCTCAGAGCCTGGAGCCTGCTTCAGATTCTGTGTCTCCCTCTCTCTCTGTTCCTCCCCCATTCATGCTCTGTCTCTCTCTCTCTCTCTCTCAAAAATAAATAAACATTAAAAAAAAAAAGCCAAACTCCTTTTTCTGTCAGAATCCAATAACTTTAAACAAGGTACACAGAAAAGTTTTGTATTTTTATGTAATAAAGAACTGTGTTCACAGTAATGGTTCTTACACATTAAAATTACTGGTTTTACAATTACATGAAATAAAAAAACATTAAGTGAGTTAAAGAATTACACTCTGTACTAAGTCCTAAAGGCCATATACAGGTCAAGGCAACAGTTGGTATTCTCATGGCAAGAGAATATTTAAGTGTCAGTTCAAGCTAGGAAAAACAAAGCATAAGACTATGCTAGTCAATGACTTCATGAATGATACTAAGAAATTGTCAGAGGTAGATAAAATAAGTTTAACATATTTTTAATCCATTTATAATACCTATGTCTTTGAAAACTGGTAACATGTAAAACCAGGATGATTTCGGAAGTCATTCATGAATATCTATTTATATATACACTGCTTTATTGAGTAGTTTATTGTTCAATTTATCATTTTCTTGTTAATGAGGACATCTTATATATTCCACATAAACTGGAATATAGTATAGCAGTGTAAAAGGGAAGATAAATGAATTTGCACTATTTTAACTGCCAATTTTAGTATTTTGCTGTAAATTTGACAAAATGAACAAGGGAATATGAAGACTAGGTTTGTTCAGCTTGAGTGATGGCCATGTTTCACTGGTGGTTTTATAATAGCAAGATTTGAAACATCATCCAGGCATGCTTTAGTGTAGATTTTGAGTATAACATAGGCATCAAATACAATATCTATTCCATGAAATTTTTATTTATGACCTCTTTACCTAAGTATAACTATGTCCACATCTTTTTCCTTCAGTACTGAAGAGTGAATTAACTATCTTTATTTTAAAAAGTCAGTTTTACCAAACTGTACATTTCCAACAAAGTAAAAACAAAATTCACAGAAGGAAAACACTAAATTGTTTTTGTTAAGCACCACTGTTGTCGCCTGATTTGTCCTTTATCTCAGCCCTAATGTTTCTTGCTAACCATGTGAGATAATGAATATTCTCATAGTCCAACTGAATAGGCTGAGACTAATGGAAATTAATCATATATTTTAGATATGCAAAGAGGACTTTCTACCACACCTACATTAACTCCAGTTCTTTTTCTCTAAAGGGGTTGAAAATATTTTTTTGCTGAAATTTAACCACACTTACTCTTCATCTTAACTCCAGGAAAAAATGGTAAAGGTTGTTTACCTCAAATTACATATTTGAAGAACTTTATTGAATTAACCTCTTTCTCTTCCCCTCCTCTTTGTATTGATAAAAGAAAAAAAACTAAACACGTATTTATTCTTATCTTTGCACAGAATAATTTAAAATTTTATTACAAAGTTAACATATATCAGAATGAACTTTTTGTATGAACATAATTTCACTTATCTAGAGTAAATACATAAGTATAAGATCGCTGGGTCATATGGTGGAACTTTATGAGAAACTAGTGAACTATTTCTCAAAGCACCCACACCATTTTGCATTCCCAGGAACAATTTATCAGAGTTTCAATCCTCTTCTTTCTCCTCATCCTCATCAACATTTGATACTATCAATATTTTTTTATTTTCGTTATTCTTACTGATGTGTAGGTTTAATTTGCATTTTCACAAAATTTTGAGTAAATATTTGATGTTGAACATCTTTTCATGTGTTTATTTTCCATAAGTTCATCCTCATCAGTGATGTGTTTGTTCAAGTCTTTGCTCATTTTAGAATTAGGTTATTTGTTTTATTTCTTTTATTAGGTTGTCAAGAATTCCTAATATATTCTGGATATATTGTAGATATATTTTTGGTCAGATATGTGCTCTGCAAATATAGTCTCCTTGTTGGTAGCTTGTCTTTTAATTTTCTTGGTATTGCTTAAATGAAACAAAAGTTTTTAATTTTGGTGAATTCTAACTTATCATTTTTTTTTCAGTTATTGATTGTGTTTGTGTGTCATACCTAAGAGTTTTTTACCTAGCCATAGATCATGATGATTTTCTCCTATGTTGTCTTCTAAGATTTTTATAGTATTCATTTTATATTTATATTTAATTCATTTTATATTTATAATCCAATTTGAATTACTTTTTGTAAATGGAGAGAGCTGTAGATTGAGGTTCATTTTTTTTGCATATGGTTATTTAATTGTTCCTACACCATTTATTGACAAAATTCTCCATTCTCCACTCAGTTGCTTTTGTACCTTTGTTGAAAATCAACTGACCAGATTTGTTAGTTCTACTTCTTAATTCTCTTCTTGTTCCATTGATCTTTGTAGCTACTCTTTTTCCAAAGTATTGATTACTATAGCATTATTTTCAGTCCTAAAATCAGATAGTGGCATTCTTCTTATTTCATTCTTCTTTTCCAAAAATGTTTTGTCATTCTATTTCTAGTGTCTTTTCAGAGAAACTTTAGAATTAGCTTCACAGATGAATTTCCTTGAATTTCTGCTATACCTTTTGTTAAACTTCTAGATTTCAAGGTTGTACATGAGATGAATTGACTACAGAAACAAGTGTATTAAAAACACATTACACAATTTAAACAGATAGGAAACTTGGAATTCTTACTAATGAGAATCATATTAATATCTCATAATAGCACGTCAAAGTGATTTTTAAAGACTGCACTTAGGTATTAGAATTTATCCTCTGATATGCGCTACAGACTAGTGTCCAGAAACATGAAATATTTGTTTAAGAAAAGGAAAAGTATGAAATATATGAACATTAGAATAAAATACTCTGTTAATAACAGAACAAAGTGAGCATTCTAAAAAGGTTTAAAAGTACTGTGATCCCATAGAGAGTTTATGTGTATGAGAAGAGAGGAGGGAGTAAGAAAGGGAGGGGCTTCCAGAAAATTGGCTGAAGGAAAAGTACTAGCCATAGAATCTGCCAAATCAAACAGACATCTGATGTCCAAGAACAGCTTTGGGAATATTGTTCCTATTGCTCCATTGGAGCCCTTGAGTAACTAGCAGAGGGATATGCTGTTTCTCTTCGTCACCCCCTGGAGGCTTTAAATGAAACAAGTGCTTTCTTTCAGGAAGATTATTAAAGGAAGAAAAAGGTATTTGAGACAATGAAAAAGATGGTCCGTTAGGAGGTTGGGAACATGACAGAGTAGGAGGACCCTGAGTTTGCCCTGTTCCATGTTTACAACTAGGTATCTTTCACATCCAAGTCAATAAACTGGAGAGTGATCTGAAGACTGACAGATCTTGATCCCAAACTGTACAACTACATATAAAGAAGCTGCATCTAAAAGGTTAGGAAGGTCACAAAGGCAGAGGGAGGCTGCCTGCAAAAAAGGAGGGAGCTGTGCACATGGAAAGGGCAGAGAAACAGGCCCTTGCACCAAGGGTCTCATATGGGGAAGACTAATCCCCATATCTTTTGGCTTTGAAAAACAGAGGGGCTGAATTCTGCGAGTTTGTAAAACAAGTGGGACTTGAAGTCTGGAACTTTAAAAATCAGCTGGCTCAGCACTGGGGGACCTGGGAGGGTGAGTGATAGCTCGGGTTGCTGCTTTCAAGGAGGTAGCAGCCTGCACGGACAGGGAACATAAAAATGGCAGTTTATACAATCCCAGAAACAAAAAGAACACAGATCTGTTCATACTGATTTCAGAGCATGTTGGGAGACTTACCTGAAAACAAGAGAGCTGGCAAGTGCATTTCCCCCACTGTGCACCCACCAGCATAAACACAGAGTCACTTGTAAGAGGCAGAGCTGCACAGATACCTGCTACCTAGCCTTCTAGCACTGTGCTACACCCACAAATTCTCCTGAGGACTTGCCAACTCCAAGCCTGCTGGCCTCTGCCTTGGGAAAAGGGCAAATTTTGTTAGAGCTGAGTGTGTGCCCTTCTTAGCCACAAGGTGCACGGTGGCTGCTATGTGCCACACCCAGCCACTGTGCCCACAGCCATGTGCTCCCAGCTGCTATCCCATGCCGTGCCCAACTGCCAGGCTGTGGCCAGCTATTGCATGACACCAACCATATCCCAGCCACCATGGTGCCTCCAGGTCCAGCCTTGCCAAGCCTCGAGGCACACTAGACCTACCCTCACACCCCTGGTTTCCCAGTACACAGTCCCTAGCTGCTGTAGCACTTTGGGGAATCCAGCGTAGGACTAGTGGCTAAGTGCAACTTTTGTTAAAAACACCACACATATCCCAAATTTCCCTGCAGGCATGCCCCCTCAGAGCTGGCCTATCTGGGCCCCACTAACACCACAGAGAGCAAGCAAAGCCAACAACAAGCAGAGAGTCAGTGCAAATATCTGCACTGAAAGGAAAAATGACTCGGACACAATAGCAGCACACATAGGATACTCTCCTGAAGAGAGAGATGTGTGTGTCATAAGCAGCACACATAGGATACTCTCCTGAAGTGTTAGGTTCTTTTGAACAGGGGACACTGCATTGCAGGGAACTTCAAGATCTCTTTATCATAAAGTCACTAATTTTAAGAGCAGAGGACACAGATGATTTTCTTTCTTTTTCTTTTTTTAAATTTTTTGGTAATTTTTTTTTTTAATTTTTGAGAGAGAGAGACAGACAGCAAGTGGGTCAGGAGCAGAGAGATAGAGAGAGACATAGAATTCAAAGCAGACTCCAGGCTCCAAGCTGTCAACACAGAGCCCGATGTGGGGCTCAAACTCACAAGCTGTGAGATCATGACTGGAGCCAAAGTTGGCTGATTAACTGACTGAACAACCCAGGTGCCCCCACAGCTGACTTTCTTAATCCACGGAAACAATGCATAGAGGCAGACAAAATGAGGAGATGGAGAAATTTACCCCCAAGTGAAAGAACAGGACAAGGTCATAGCCAGAGCTTTAAGTGAAACAGATGTAAGTAACATGCTTGATAGAGAATTTAAAGCAATGATCATAAGATACTCATGGGATTTGAGAAGAGTGGAAGACATTAGTGAGACCCTTGACAATGAGATAAGGGATAACTTAGCAGAGAAATAATTTTAAAAGCAGAAAGACAAAAGAAGTCAGTAACTTACAAGGGAAAACCCATAAGGCTAGTGAGAGATTTTTCAACAGAAAATTTACAAGCCAGAAGCAAGTGGCATGATATATTCAAAGAGATTAAAGGGAAAAAAATCTTCAGCCAATAATATTCTATCCAGCAAGGTTGTCATTTGGAACAGAAGGAGAGGTAAAGAGTTTCCCAGACACACAAAAACTAAGGGAGTTCATGATCATGAAACCAGCCCTGCAAGAAATATTAAAGGGGACTCTGAGTGAAAAGGAAAGTCCAAAAGTAACAGTATAGACGTAGGAAACTCAAAGGCAGTAAAAATGAATATTTCTGTAAAAAAATCAGTCAAGGAACTCACAAAGGATATAAAAAGGATATAAATCACAAAGGATATAACATACAATAACATATACCTAAAGTATGGGGAGGAGAGGACAAAAAATGTGTTCAAAGTTAAATGAGCATCAACTTTGTGCAGAAGAGGTTATATACAAAACTTATGGTTAAATTAAATTAAATTAAAATGCATAAAGAGACAGAATGGATATAAAAACAAGACCCATTTAAATGCGGCCTGGAAGAGACTCATTATAGACCTGAAGTCACCTGCAAATTGAAAGAGAGAGGATGGAAATACATCTATCATGCAGATAGATGTCAAAAGAAAGCCAGAGTAGAAATATTTATATTGGACACAATAGATTTTCAGACTTAACAAGAGATAATAATCATTATAATCATTTAAGGGGACAATACAATAAGAAGTTTTTTTTTAACAATTATAAATATTTATACACCCAATATAGAAGCACCCAAATACATAAAACAATAACAACCATAAAGGAACTAATCCATAATAATACAATAATAGTAGGGGACCTTAACACCCCACTTACATCAATGGACAGACCATCCAAACATAAAACAAAGAAACAACAGCTTTTAATGATGCACTGGAACAGATGGACTTAACAGATATATTCAGAACATGCCATGCTAAAACAGCAGAATACACTTATTTTCAAGTACACTTGGAACATTCTCCAGAATATATCACATATTAGCCTACAAAGTAAACCGTACCAAATTCAGGAGATTGAAATCATACCATGTGTATTTTTTGACCATGCTATGAAACTAGAAAGGAATCACACACACACACACACACACACACACACACACACACACACACATCTCTGGAAAGACCACAAATACATAGAGGTTAAATAACATGCTACTGAACAATGAATGGATCAACCAGGAAATAAGGGTAGAAATAAAAAACTACATGGAAACAAATGAAAATGAAAACAACAATCCAAAACCTCTGGAATGTAGCAAAAGGAGTTAAGAGGGACGTTTATAGCAATATAGGCCTATCTCAAAAAGGAAGAAAAATCTCAAGTAAACAACCTAACCTTAAATCTAAAGGAGATAGAAAAAGAACAACAAATAAAACCTAAAACCAGTAGAAGTAAAGGAATAATAAAGGTTAGAGCAGAAATAAATGCTATAGAAACTAAAAACAAACAAAAAATAAACAATAGAACAGATCAATGAAATAAGGAGCTGGTTCTTTGATAAAGCTAGACTTATCAAGAAAAAAAGAGAAAGGACTCAAATAAGTAAAATCACAAATGAGAGAGGAGAAATAACAACTACCATCAAAGAAATACTAACAACTGTGAGAGAATATTATAAAAAACTATATGCCAACAAATTGGACAGCCTAGAAGAAATGGATAAATTCCTAGAAACATATAAACTTAAAAAAAAAACATATAAACTATCAAAACTGAAACAGGAAGAAATAGAAAATTAAAACAGACTGATTACAAGTAATAAAATTGAATCAGTAATAAAAGAACTCCCAACAAACAAAAGTCTTGGGCCAGATAACTTCACAGGTGAGTTCTACTAAACATTTAAATAAGACTTAATACTTGTCGGGGCGCCTGGGTGCCTCAGTCAGTTAAGCGTCCGACTTCAACTCAGGTCACTATCTCGCGGTCCGTGAGTTCAAGCCCCACGTCGGGCTCTGGGCTGATGGCTCAGAGCCTGGAGCCTGCTTCCGATTCTGTGTCTCACTCTCTCTCTGCCCCTCCCCCGTTCATGCTCTGTCTCTCTCTGTCTCAAAAATAAATAAACGTTAAAAAAATTTAAAAAGACTTAATACTTATCAAACTATTTCAAAAAATAGAAACGGAAGGAAAATTTCCAAATTCATTCTATGAGGCCAGCATGACCTCAAATGGTCATGATACCAAAACCATCTAAAGACACCACTGCAAAAAAGGACTACAGACCAATATCTTTAATAACACAGATGCAAAAAATCCTCTACAAAATATTCGCAAACTGAATCCAACAATACATTAAAAAAATGATTCACCACAATCAAGTGGGATTTATTCCTGGGTTGCACATGTGGTTCAATATTTGTAAATCAATCAATGTGATGCATCACATCAACAAGAGAAAGGATAAGTACCATATGATCTTTTCCATAGATGCAGAAAAAGCATATGACAAAGTACATGATCCATTCATGATAAAAAAGACTCTCAACAAAATAGAATTAGGGGGAACATACCTCAACATAATAAAGACCATGTATGAAAACCCCCAGGTAGTATCATCCTTTATGGTGAAAAGCTAAGAACTTTTCCCCTGTGGTCAAGAACAAGACAAGGATGTACACTCATCACTTTTATTCAATATAGTACTGTAAGTCCTAGCCACAGGAATCAGACAACAAAAAGAAATTAAAGGCATCCAAATGGGTATGGAAGAAGTATAACTTTCACTATTTGCAGATGACATTTATATACATAGAAAATCTGAAAAACTCCACCAAAAACCTTCTAGAACTGCTAAACAAATTCAGTAAAGTCAGAGGATACAAAATCAATGTACGGAAATCTGTTGCATTTCTATACACCAATAATGAAGCAGCAGAAAGAGAAATTAAGAAAATATACCATTTACAGTTGCACCAAAAATAATAACATACTTAGGAATAAACCTAACCAAAGTGGTGAAGGACCTGTACTCTGAAAACTACATAACACTGATGAAAGAAATTGAAGATGATACAAAGAAATGGAAAGGCATTCCATGCTCATGGATTGGAGGAACAGATATTGTCAAAATGTCTAAATTACTGAAAGCAATCTACATATTTAATGTAATCTCTATCAAAATAACAACAGCATTTTTCATAGAGCTAGAACAAACAATCCTAAAATTTGTATGGAACCACAAAAGACCCTGAATAGCCAAAGCATTCTTGAAAAAGCAATGCAAAGCTGGAGCCATCAATTCCAGAAAATCCAGAAATAAACCCACAATTATTTGGTCAATTAATATTTGACAAAGCTGGAAAGAATATTCATTGAGAAAGGACAGCCTCTTCAATAAACAGTTTGGGGAAATTGGACAGCTACCTGCAAACAGTGTTGGGAAAACTGGACCACTTTATTATACACAAAAATAAATTCAAACACATTAAAAACCCAAATGTGAGACCTGAAATCATTAAAATCCTAGAAGAGAACACAGGCAGCAACTTATTTGACATTGGCCACAGCAACTTCTTTCTAAATATGTCTTCTGAGGCAAGGGAAACAAAAGCAAAAATAAACTATTGAGACTACATCAAAATAAAATGCTTCTGCCTGTGAAGGAAACAATCAACTGAGCTAAAAGACAACCATGGAATGGGAGAAGATATTTGCAAATGGCATATCTGATAATAGGTTCATATCCAAAATATATAAAGACATAAAACTCAGCACCTCAAAAAATGGGCAGAAGACATGAATAGACATTTCTCCAAAGAAAATATAGGTATGGGCAAGAGATACATGAAAAGATGATCAACATCACTTATCATCAACACTACAATGAGATATTACCTCACACCAATTAGTTTTAATTTTTTTAAATGTTTATTTTTGAGAGAGATAGAGACAGAGTGCAAGCAGGAGAGGGGAAGAGAGAGAAAGAAACACATACACAGAATCTGAAGAGGCTCCAGGCTCCAAGCTGTCAGCACAGAACCCAATGCAGGCTCGAACTCCCCAACTGCAAGATCATGACCTAGGCCAAAGTCGGATGCTTAAGCAACTAAGCCGCCCAGGCACCCCAACCTCACATCAGCTAGAATGGCTAAAATCAACAACACAAGAAACAACAGGTATTGGCTAGGATGTGGAGAAAAAGGAGTACTCATGCACTCTTGGTAAGAATGCAAATTGGTGCATCCACCTTGGAACACAGAATGGAGGTTCATAGAAGATTAAAAATGGTGGGGCACCTGGGTGGCTCAGTCAGTTGAGCATATGACTTCTGCTCAGGTCACAATCTCACAGTTTGTGAGTTCAAGCCCCTCACTGGGCTCTGTTCTGACAGCTCATAGCCTGGAGCCTGCTTTGGATTCTGTGTCTCCTTTCTCTCTGATCCTCCCCTGCTTGTGTGCTCTCTCCCCTGCCCCTGCAAATAAATAAGTAAAACATTTAAAAAACAAGACAATAAAAAAATGGACTACCCTATTATTCAGTAATAATATTTGGGTATTTACCCAAAGAATACAAGAGCACTAATCAAAAGAGACAGGCACCCCTGTGTTTATTGCAACATTATTTTCCATAGCCAAGATATGGAGGCAGCCCAAGTTTCCATTGATAGATGAATGGATGAAGAAGAAGTGGTATGGGTGTGTGTGTGTGTGTGTGTGTGTGTGTGTGTGTGTGTATAATCATGCAATATTACTCAGCCATAAAAAGAATGAAGTTGTGCCGTTTGCAATGACATAGATGAAGCTAGAAAGTGTAATACTAAGTGATGTAAGTCAGTCAGGGGAAGACAAATACCATATGATTTCACCCATATGTGGAATATAAGAAACAAAACAAACAAGTAAAGGAAAAAAAATAAGAGAGAAATCAAGAAATAAACTCTTAATTATAGAGAACAAACTAATGGTTATCAGAGGAGAGGTGTATGTTGAGGATGGATTAAATAGATGATGGAAATCAAGGACTATATGTGTCATGAAGAGCACCGGGTGATGTAGTAAAGTCTTGAATTACTATAGTGTACACCTGAAACTAGTACAACACTGTGTGTTAACTAACTAGAATTAAAACAAAAACTTAAAATTTCAAAAGCACAATAAGGGGCACCTGGGTGTCTCAATCGGTTATTTGTCTGACTTTGCCTCAGTCATGATCTCACAGATCATGGGTTGAGCCCTGCATCTGGCTCTGTGCTAACAGTGTGGAGCCTGCTTGGGATTCTCTCTTTCTCCCTCTCTCTCTCTGCCCCTCCCTTACTCTCATTTTCTCTCTCTCAAAATAAATAAACTTAAAAAATATTTGTAAAAGGACAATAAAAAATAAAAATGGCCAAATTGCTTCAGATTTTCTGTGTTGTTTCGTCTTTTAATTTAACTTTACATGGTCCATGTGGTGCTTTACTAGATAGACTAGCACATCTAGAGCACAATATATTTTTTTGACATGATTATTTATTTATCTTGAGAGAAAGAGAAAGAGAGAACATGAGCAGGGTAGGGGCAGAGAGAGAGGGAGAGAGAGAATCTGTAGCACAGAGCCGCACACAGGGCTGATCCCACAAACCGTGAGACCATGACCTGAGCCAAAATCAAGAGTCAGATGCTGGACCTGAGCAGAAATCCAGAGTCAGATGCTTAACTGACTGAGCCACCAGGCACTCCTAGAGCAGAATATTTTATTTTTTTATTTTATTTTATTTTTTATTTATTTTTGAGACAGAGAGAGACAGAGCATGAACGGGGGAGGGGCAGAGAAAGAGGGAGACACAGAATTGGAAGCAGGCTCCAGGCTCTGAGCCATCAGCCCAGAGCCCGATGCGGGGCTCGAACTCACGGACCGCGAGATCGTGACCTGAGCTGAAGTCGGACGCTTAACCGACTGAGCCACCCAGGCGCCCCCAGAATATTTTAAAGAAAGATGCAAAAGAATATTTTCTGGAGAACTAAAAGAAACAAAAGGAAAGGAAGCTCCTAGTTTCTTTAAATTTTTAAGCACGGTAAAACCCCTTTGTCTTCTGTCCTAATATATCACATCCTTATACAAATTATCAAAGTCCATGTAGGTATAATTTTTTGATTGGTAATTTTTTTCCATATAATGTAGGAAACACAAAGTTTTTTCCCTCTCCATTAATACCATTGTATATGTACAAAAATCTTCAGGCAACCATAAACTTCATCCCTGTTTTTCTAGCTCTTTTCTCGTTTAGTTTGTAGAGATTAATTTTAAAGGGAGAACACATACATTATATTGCTAGATGCCTGAATGTCTATCAATAGTGCAATTTGATGAAACACGGAGCAAATATCAACACAGTGAACTCTGAATTGTTACCTGGCACCCTTCCACTAAAAAGGATTTCTGCCTCCTTTTCAAGACTGATTCATCTGCAGTTCACAAACAATCTAGCACTGAAATATTTGAGGCACCTACTCCTTTGAGGTCACTGGAAAGGCAAAGAATGAGATCACTCCATATAAAAGAAAATTGTGGCACCTTCTCAGCAAATAAAATGTTCAGTCTCAATTTCGTGCTGGAGTATGAAGTATAGTCTCTGAAGAGAAAGCCAGTTTGGTTTGTTATAGTAGGATTTGTAACTGCAGGTGGAAAAGTTTTTCCAGTCTGTGAAGTATACTGCGAAATATTTACTGTGAAGAACCTGGAATAATGCTAGCCAGTAGCTATAAAAATAAAAGAGGCTTAATTTGAGAAGCTTTATACTTTTTTTTAAAATAAGAACTGCTCCATTATTCTTAGTGCAGACAAAGGTTGAGTCAAGTTTGTGATGCAGTAAATGAAAAGTTAACAGTTCAGCTCATCACTTCAAGCGAATCCATATAGATTCACTGCATTTGTTTCTCTCCCTGTTCTCCCTTGCCCTGCACTTCTTCATTTTGATTAGCTCATTCTCTTAGCTGGTGAAGCAAGTATTTGTCCTTCAAGTCCAATAAGTTCTAACTGTCATTAATCACAAGTTTCTTTGGTAAGTGTTTAAAAAGTCTAATCAGAGAGGAAGAGCACTAAAGAGAAAATACACAGCCCTTTCCAGTAAAAAAAAATCCAGTAAAAGGGCAAGCATGAAGATAGCTGAGTTTTGAAATCTTAGATAATATAAAATCAACAATCAAACTGTATGTCTTTTAATTTTATTTTCAAATACATTTATACATTTGAAAAATCAGTTATATCCCCTTATCTATATATGGGATAGTGTAAATCAATTAATTCTGTATTGAATTCAGTCCCCTTTTGTGTCAATTGCACATCATCTTTAATGATAGTAAAAGTTTTATGAGGAACAATAAATAGGCAATGGTTTTGGAGACGTAATATCAGATTCCAAGAAATAAAATACCAGACCCAAATTAAAAATACATTGTTATTTTGTATCTTCACACATACATTATTGTTTACTAATTGGAATTCTCTTAGTGCCTAAATCCTAGAAGCTGGAAATTAGGCTCTAAAGGAATCACAATATAATTGGAAACATGGGGCGCCTGGGTGGCTCAGTTGGTTGAGCATCTGACTTCAGCTCAGGTCATGATCCTGCAGTTTGTGAGTTCAAGCCCCACATCAGTGCAGAGCCCACTTTGGATCCTCTGTACCCCTGTGTCTCTGCCCCTCCCCCATTTATGTTCTCTCTCAAAAAGTAAAGAAACATTTTTTTTTTAATTGGAAACATGTATGACAAGGTAAGGAGCCTCCTTTAGCTGGAACCTCTGTCTGGTGTATGAATCCCTTCAACATCAGCCACGAAGAGGATGTTGAAGAGATAGAACAGGCGTTGGAATATGTAAACATCTTTTAGTATTTCCAGTGAAGGCATATCTCTACCTTCTTAAGACAACCCATATCAGCTGCTTTTTTTCCCACTTCATTTCAACCATCATTTATTGAGACCTATTACATATCAGGTAATTATCAGGCTATGCTCATACAAAGAAGAATAAAACTTGTTATGAAATCTTAATTATTGTGAAGAAAGGAGTAAAAAGAGAGAGGAATATAAAGCAATATTTTATTATAATTATCAGAATGTCAATACGTTGTGTTAGAATGTTGTGAAAAAATAGATGAGTTTTCATTAAACTACTAAAGGAGAAATGTTAGAAGAATTTCTGGAGTAGGCGACATGTGAGCTGAGTCTTAAAAGACAAGGTGTTGATTATCAGAAGAAAGGATGGTGTGAGGGAAGAGTTTGGGCAAGTGATGTAATCCTGAGCCCTGATATGTAATAGGGCTCAAATTCTTAGCATAATTTGTTCAGTGCTTTTTAAATAATTGTTGCTTAAGTGGAAGGACATAGGGGGAAACAAAGCTAGAGAAGCATGTGGGGCAAGACCACATAAATCATTGTATATATGTATAAACATTTAGATTTTTAGATAAACAGAATAATTTGGAGGATTTTAGGGAGATGGGTGTCATCAACTATATGCTTCAGATAAATCAATCTTTGGTAGTGTGGGGGATGGGCTTCAGAGACTTGGAATGTAAGATGAATAGTATATTTCAGTATTTTAGGCCAAAGAAGTTGAAAGGCTAAGTGGGCAGAGTGGGCCCAGAAATAAATATGATTATCCAGATTCAGTCAATACTTCCTAGGTAAACTTGTCCAGCCGAACATACAGATTGGGAGTAAGGCTGAGGACTACTAAAAATAATAGTAAGACCCAGGGGTTTCTGGCTAGGTGTCTGGACTGTTGGTAAAACTATGAATTGACATGTGGAATTTAGAACAGAAACCAAATTTGGAAGGAATATGAGTTCCATTTTAGGCATCTGGACTTCAAAAGAGCCCTGATATATCAAAGTGGGGAAGTCTGAAAGGTAAGTATATGTACATGTTTAGTGTATATCTCTGTTAGGAGAGATCATGGTTAATCATGGTTAATGGCTGTTACTTTTGAAATCATAAGAGCATAGGGAATAGTTAAAAATCACAAAAGCCGTAGAGATAACTTAAAGAGAACTTTGGTATAAGAAAATTCATGTGGTGGAGAGGAAAGGATTGAGTGTGCCAGCACTTATGAGATAAAAAAGAAAAGGCCAAGACATTACTTAGAAGAAAATTAGAGGAGTTTAGTGTTATAAAATGAGGGGAGTAGAAAGTTTCAAGCAATAGGAAGTGGTCCTACAATATTAAAAACAGCAGGTAAATCAACTAACAAAAATTAAGACTGAAAATATCTGTTGTATTTAGGAGTTAGTAATGTCTGGGTTAAGAACACTTTTAGTGGAGGCACAAGTGAGACTGCAGTGGACTGATGAGGAATGACATGAAGAAGAAGAGCAATTATAAAGGCAAAACACCCTGTCAAATATTTACCATAAAAAGCATGTGTGATATCACCGATGCAAAGGAAATGTAATCCATTTGTAAATTACCTCACTTTTCTGCTACCTAACATCCAAAGTTTTATAATGGAAGTTCTATTGTTTGGTGCAAGAGTTTTTCCATAAAGTCAAACCTCCTTCCACCAAGAGTGGTAAATATTATGAATAGTATATGTTGTATTGCCATAATATATATTTTATTTTATCCTTTTGTGAAAGTTGATTTTAATATTTCTGATAGAAGGGTTTGAAAAGGATTTTACAGAATCTTGACTTTGTGTTTTTGAACCACTTTCAATGATTTTTTTTTTTTAATCTCAGGCAATCGGACAAAATCTCCTTTTGGTAGGTTTTTATTAAAGTGTATACTTAACAATTCAGGAACTATAGCTGGCTATTTCAGACATCTCTGTTGTTTAACACTAAAGCAATGTGCTTGATTTCTTAAAAATCTGTTATTTTCACTTACACTGATATATTCCTGATAGCCAGAATTCAGTGCAGAGTGATAGGCTTTCTTTTTACTCTCTCTGGCTATATTAGAAGAGAAAACTTGTAGCTCAGCAAGTCTGCAATTTATGAGGTATTGTATGTATGGCAACCTCCACCTACCATGGGTCTTACTGTTGCTACTTTCCTTTTCCTCCTGTATAATTCTTTTCCTAAACCTTACCCAACATAGTCCCTTCCATGCCTTACATGTAGTCTTAACAATATTCAATCTACTATATTTGGAGTGGTCTGTTTTTATTGTTACATAAGATTGCTTTTATTTAACCAACCTTATTTTTTCAATTGTTTAAAAGAAGCTTTTTAATTAGTATATAAGCTAAAATGTAATGAATATTGTCAACCTTTCACTTTATGGCCTACTATTTATGTGTGTATATATGTATGTATGTATGTATGTATGTATGTATGGTAAACAAAACAAAACCCTTGCTGCCTTCTGTGGCTTAATGTTTACTCCTCAAAATTTTTTTTTAATTTAGTGGAGAAGGGATTGACTACAAAGGAGAATGAGGGAACTTTTGGGGTGGATGGAAATGTTTCATTGTGGATGGCATCATGCATTGGTAAAATCCATCAACTATATTTCAAAAAAGGATGAATTTTGCTGTATGCATGATTATACCTCAACAAGCCTGAATTCTAAAAATGTGTCTTGAATTCAGACAATTAATTTGGATATTGCAAAATATGTGTAGGATATCGAGAAAGAAATTAGCCTACCAAATACTAAAAGTATTATAAAATTGCAATGAAAGCATTATGGATGTGGTCCATGAATCAATAGAAAGAACAATTGGTTAGACAGATATAGAACTACCTAATGCATAAATACATAACAATGCATAAGAATTTAGTTCCAAAAGAAAAAAAAAAGCAAATACGCAGGTCAATTTGCCTCTGTTAGAATCCTCCCTCCACAGTTTACCCATTGTATGGTTCAAATCAATAGAAAGATCCAAACTATCCTTCAGTTTCACCATCAGTTAATAATGCTTACTTTACAGGGGTCATGTAAAAATTAGATGAGGCAATACACATAAAGCAGAGGCTCTTAACCATTAAGGTCCATGGATAGATTTTAGGGGCCTGGAATTTGATGAAAAAATCACAGTTTCATTTTGTTCAAGGTGTAACTAAAATGTACTGTTCCCTCTGATCATGAGTATAGGCCCTAAATTACAATAGTATTAGAAGGAGCTGTGACATAACCATTAGATATTACAGATATTTTTATAATGCATTACAACTTTCTCAAGTATCTCAAAATCTTTTTTACATTCATCATTACCCCAAAATCTGGTTTTTATGAAACATACCATCAGATCATATGCTACTGAATTCATTGGTCAAATATTAGGCAACTCTGTATCTAGTAGTAATTCATTCACCAAGTGATGAAGTCAGATGGTCTTATATCAAGTGACCCAGTCACTGACTGGTAACTGTCATTTACAGTTCTCCAACTACAATTGTTTGTTGATCAACACAGAAAGGAGCTGAGTCACTTTTTTCATTGTTTCAAGTTCTCATAATTGGGCAATTCAAATAAAAAATTTGAACTCCTGTAAGAGGTAAATGTAGGCATCCGTATAAGCCATAATATCAATTTGTTCCGTTAATTCTGGATTTGTGATTCCTCTTCATTCCAGCCACCTGCTGACTTGATTTCTTCCTTTTAAACTTAGTTTAGTATTCATTATTCATTTATAATTGTTGCTTTGTTTTATGCAGAATTTCCAAGTGTTTGCAGGGGAAGGGGTTGTAACTTTAACTTCATCTGCCATATTGTTGGACCTAGAAGAGCTTTCCTCTTCTATAACACATACAAATTCTCTACTGAATTTTGGGTTTTGTGGATTTTCATCCAGTTAGATATTTTTTAAACATACAACTTTATGGGTCCCCTACCTTCCTTTAGTTCTGTTTCATTTGAAATATGTTTTTCTTTCCATTGCCCTCCTCTGGCCTTGAGATACTAAATGTTAATGTGCTATTTACCCCTTTGTTTAGAAAAAGATAAATTCATAGGTGATATCACCTTAGAATTAAGGTATATTTCATTATTTTTGTAAATCTGTTCTCTAGGAAACAGAAACTTCCAGAACTATTATTCTTAATTTTATAAATCTAATGGTATTCTAAAGACAGTATTCTTTGCCTAGAAGGCTCTTAATGAATCTGATTCTTTGCATCATAAGCCTAGAGTCTGGAATATTCATGTCCCTGGTAAACTTAACAGGTACCCACTTACCCCTACCAATGTTCCCTGACATAGATCCTGACGAAGCAAGATTTCAGTTCTGTGAGCCACCTTGAATTTTATGCCTTGTAGAAACAGACTGTTCTCATGAGGATGTTCTGAGTCATCCCTAATCCATGGATCATGAGAAGATATTTTTTCTTGTTCTTTTAAGCATTTTTTCCTGAAAAATTATGCTTTCTTGTTTCTGCCCTCCTCTGCTGTTTTCATCTAAAATTTTCCAATCTGTGAATTATATCCTGAGAATATCGTAAATATGTAAATAGGTTTATAGACTGTCTCAGCATTCTCGATTGTCAGGAATAAAATACCACTGACAGATTTAGCACCCCACACAGGCAAAAGCATCCTTTAGTACCAAGGAAGGCTTTTACCATCTGGCACCCTGCTAGGTTGTGGAACGCAAAAGGTCCTCCAAAGTACTTATTATAATTCATACACCATGAGAAGCTGACTGATGTTTTATTCCCTTTTTAAGGTCTTTCTTCAGACCTGGACCTCCTAACTTAGAATATAAACTTCTTAACAAGTACCATCACATATCTTTTCTCAGTTCCAAAGAGAAAATAAAATAGATGGCTTGAACCAATTAAAGGACATCGTGAGTGGAACTGAAAGAAATGTGTAGGATGGATGGAGATCACACCAGAATGTTAACAGCCACAAGAAGACAAAAGGTAAAGAGCAAAAAGGTCACTGAACAAATATTTTAATAATGCTTTATTTGAAATTCCATCAGTTACACATTATTACCTTTTCCATGCTGCAGAAACTCAGGAGGGATAACGTGAACAGTATTATTTATAATACAACAAACCTCAGCACCTCCAGGGCACACATCATCCACCAAGCACTTTGCCATGTATTGCCTTATTTTCTGACTTTAAAATGTTGCTTTTCTCCAAGAGAAGGAAAGAAACTATGTGCAGAATCAAACTGAAATGAGTATAACAAAGAGGGTTTCTTACTGTCAGTTCAGTACAATGAAGTTCTTAATCAGAATATTAATGGTTACTCAGTGACAGTATGCCAGGGACTATATTAAGTGTGTTACACATTTTTACTCATTTCATCTTCACAGCTCAACTCTGAGGTAGATACCATTAAGGTCTTTGTTTTATAGAAGGAAAAAACCCTGAAAATTTATAGAGCTGAAATAGCTATCGCAACATTTTCCATGTAGTGACATACATTCATGTACTGTGTGATCCTGGTTAGATTATTCAGTCTCTACCTCTCTTCATCTAAAAAAATGGGATGCATAGAGCATGCACGTATAATTGTTTTGAAACCTGAAGAGCTTTGTCTTTTTCAAATCCAACCAAGTTCCAGAACACTCTTTTCCATCTTAGTTGTTCACTGCACTGATTATGAGAAGCCACAGAAAAGCGTCACAGAAAGCCTGCTCATGCCTTGTCTGATGTGACTCAACACAGCCTACCCAGGATGCTTCAAACACAGATGCTTTTATTAACTTATCCCTGGAAGATGCAATTGTTTACCACAATTCAGGGGGTGGAGGGGTAGCCAGGCACAGATATAAGGAAATAGCTCCCCAGTTTTAAAGTCGAAGTTTTATATATAGCCTCTGAGAATCAATAGGTTTTAACCACAATTTATATTTTCAAAGTCTCTAACAAACCAGAAATGCAGATAATTGTGTATAAAACTAGATAACATAACGTTCCTAATCAGAAATTTGTGTTCATATCAATTAGCAATCCTCTGAGGATCCCTGCCAGATCCTTTCTGTGTCATTAGGCTTCCATGGATGTTAGGTGTGAGTTAATGCCTTCACAGTTTTATGATGTCGAACAGCTTTTTTCATTGTTGTGCCGGGTATGTGTTGGGGGAAGGGTAGAACTAAAAACTAGCACGTGAGACTCATCACATAAAACCTCAATGACAGCAGGGAAAAGTATGAAAAACACCTGGAATCGTGAGTTTTGGTTTTAAAGGCAGTTTGGAAGGCAGTTTGATCATTTAAAAAAAAAATTGATGATCTGGAGATAAGAGGAAAGTAAAAGATACTGACTTCTAATGTGAAGAAAATCCTGACATCTCTGCCTTTCATTAATGTATCCTGAAAATGACCATTTCTTAACTTTCTACCTTTAATACTCTGGCTGAAGCTCTTATTACCTGTGACTTGGAATACTGAGCCCAATAAGACAACCAGACTGAAACTGATGAAGTGTAAATTTGACCCTGTCATTCCCCACCTCAAAACCGTGATGCTATCCCAAGTCACTCAGAAAAAAGGCCAGTCCTTTCAGTGTGACAAAAGAAGGCATTACTCTTCTGACTTCACCACCAACTCTTCTTTCCCTCCATCTCTGCCCCACCTACATCAGCGTCTTGATTGTTTCTCAAATGTTTCAGTTTGCTCCCACCTCACAGATTTTTGATCTGGCTTGTCCCTCTGCCAGAAACACTTTTCTCTCAGACAACTGCAACAGAATGGACTGTTACTCAATTTAGAACAGGGACATCGCTTCTTCACTTGTTATACCTGTACATTTTGAACATATGTGTGTGTACATACATACACATTTACATTCTCAAAAAATTTAAATAGCTTGAGTCCATAGTATTAATATTGGAGTAGAGACATTATATTATCTGTATTAAATATCATAGCACTACTTATTATCTTTTTGATAAACAGTAAATTGGGTGGGAGATAATTGGTATGTATAAATGTTTTCCATATTAAGTATGCTACTAGTTATGTTCAAACATATGAAAATATTTTGTGGGACTAGTCATTATTTTTAGGTTGTGGGATTTATAGGACTTTTAATATCTTTCTGAGTTTTAAAGGTTTATGTTATAATACGTATACTTTATTTATTTTTGTCATATTAATAGTTTATCAGTTTTTTATTTTAATCAATGAAATGGTCACTTTTTAGAAAGTCTAATTGTACTAAAAGTTTATGTAAAAATAAATAGCACCTCTCTGTTGTTCTCTGCCCCTCCCTTAAGACTGTTCCCTAGGAGTTCTGACTTTACTCTTTTAGCCTTATCTTTGGTTATTTATCTCTGCTGTATAAAATCATGTGCATATAATGCTATTTATTGTGCATCCATTTTAATCATTATTTAATGATTTCCTCTTATGGAAGATCAGGATTTTACTTTCTTTTGTACCACCCCTTTGAAATCCCTTTAAAATTTTGACTTGAGTCAAATTTTCTGGTTAAATTGATTGTGAGTCTTTGTATGATGTGACAATATAAATATTACCCACTGCTAAGGAAAGTTGTGTAAAATATGTATTGTATCACTTACATCATTTATTTTCCCTGATTAATATTTGCCTCATTTTCCATTTACATAGTTTATATGTGCCTATTTTTCCATTATCAATCTACCAAGAGTATTATTTTCCACAACCTCTATTCCACTAGAGATTTTATCATTTCCATTTTATCCTGAAGACCATCTTTCATCCTATTGTGCCGTTCTGGGCCATTTGCTTTTTGGAGCTACTCTGTCTTTGTGGACTTCCTGTATCCTGGAGATTTCCTTTTCTTTCCTTCTTCTGCTAAAATTTATTCCCTGTTTCTTGGTTTATTTCTTTGTTTATCTGAAACACATCTTCTAGTAGTTCCATGAAAGGAAAAATGGGCTGTATATTTCTTGAATCTTTACATGTCTAAACAAGAATTTATTTTACTCACCCTAACCCCCAATTAATTGATAAATGAGTTGAATGCAGAATTCTAAATTGAAAGTCATGTACTTGCAGAATTATGATGGCTTAAGTCCATGTTTTTCTGGCTGTTGCTATAGAGAATTTCTGTGATATGTGATTCTTATTCCTTTGTATGGAGACTTTTTTACTCTCTGATGATATTAATTTTTTTTTCCTTTATCCTTGATTTGAGGAAAATTCAAGATGGTATTCTTTGATGTAGAATGTTTTTGTTTTATCGTACAAGACCCTCTGTCAGCTCTTTATATGTAGAGGCACATGTCTACCATTTATTGGAATTATTGTTATTATTTCTTTGATAATTTCTTTCCATCTGCTTTTATTAGTATCATTTTATTTAATTTTTATTACTAATATAATGGAAATCTTGCATATCCTTTAATTTTTTAAAAATCTATTCTCTTTATTAATGTATATCTTTTTTGATTGTTAATGTATATATTTCCTTGACTTTCCATGCCTTCCTTTTTTTAAATCTCAGTGTTATATTTTTAGTTTTCAACATACCTTATGCTATCTAATTATTCTTAATTTTACTATTATTATTTTATTAATTTAATATTGATTTTTTTATTTTCTCTTACTATTGCCCAACAAGGTTCTGCATAAGCTGGCATCAGCTTATTGTATGATATACTCCCTTCATATTTGCAATTTTATTTTAAAATGCACCTCTTTAGTTCCCTTTATAGCAATCCAAATTTGAATTTTATAATTACTTATACTGTTTTAATGTGTTTGTTATCTCTCTATCTTTTCTAGAATATTCTTGATGGTGAAAGTATCTTTTTTTTAGTTCTGAATGTCCTTGACTGTGTATAATGCTTGGTGCATAATCAAGTATTGGTTGATGTTGATGAGAAGGAGATGAATGTGATGCAGAGTAGGAGAGGATGTATTAGGGGAAGTCATAACCATACAAAATGAATGTTATATTTAGAAATTTAATGTAGAAATTTAATGTATTATATTCGTGGATGTAGGGAAACATATGCTAGTCAGTAAGATATTATAAAGAATTAGAAATTGTAAAGAAGGAGGAGGAGGACAGGGCATCTGGGTGGCACAGTCAGTTAAGCATCCGACTCGTGACCTGGGCTCAAGTCATGATCTCACACTTTGTGGGTTCGAGCCCTGCATCAGGCTCTGTGCTGATGGCAAGGTGCCTGCTTGAGATTGTCTCTCCTTCTCTCTGCCCTTCCCCAGCCTGTGCTGTCTCTCTCTCTCTCTCTCTCTTTCTCTCTCCCCCTCTCTCTCTCTAAAGATAAATAGATAAAAGAAAAAGAAGGAGGAGGAAGTGGAGGAGGAGAAGGAGAAGAAGAAGAAAGCCAGAGTGATTAGTTTCTTCCAACTTAAGAACAATGTGAAGCAAGAACACAACTGGTGTTTGATCAAATGAGACAGATCAGTTGAGGCAAAACTAGAATGAATTGTGCAGGTCCAGTTCAGATTTAGTCAGACTGTAGACCCCAACCTCATGACCATGATATTAAGATGAAAATGCTTCCTTCAAATGAAGTAATTGTAGTAAAGTGTCTAATGCCAAGAGATTATACTAGCTTCACCTTGGAATAACCTTTTGGCAAGAAATTAGGAGCGGTTTTGTAGAACATAAGGAAATAACCTTGGTTATAAATAAAATATATTGCTTTGAGTTTGCAATCCAGGGTGTTTCCTGGTTCCTTTGTCTTGCTTTGACTCCTATAGATGTTCTTGTAATTAGTGTAAGGAAACCACATTACTTCACCTCTTCTTGATTCCACTTTTTTTTTCATGTAAGAAACCCCTTGTCTAGAGGACAGTACAACTCATTTGACTCATTCTTCTGATGGTTTTGTGAAACAGCTTGGTGTAAAAGCACTTATAGTAGCTTGATGTTTTCATAGTCCTTGCTGCCACCACGGATAGTAAACCCTGTGTAAAGAAGTAAAACAAGTAGAAGAGAGCTACTATTTGAAAGATATGTTGAATGAATCCAGAAAGGTACACATTATACATTTGTTCAGCAAGAAGCTATGTGACCTTGTGAAGGGCATTTCAGTTCTGGGTGCATTAGCTCCCTGAGAATTATATATTTGTGATGTGGTCTATTGGGCTTTTGCAGAGCAAGTGTCATGAGGTCAGTAAAGTAGAATGGATTGTTACCTACACAGGATACCTGGAGTCCTGAAAATGAACTGAATGGGTGGCAGAAGGAGGCAGTAGCATCAGTATATTTTGGTTATCACCAGGACCTGAAACAGGGTAAGAGGCTCGAGGCTCATTTTTGATAATGAAATTTCATTGTTCAATCTATAGTAATGCCAATGCCACCTTGACATGGGGCAGCGTAGGTTCAAGGATGTTTCATTCTGGGAAATTTTATTACAAGGAGAGTTTAGAGTGATGTGTAGGGTTGAGAAATTATATGAAGGGGAGAGATGAAGTTCCAACGACAAACTTCTGACAGGCATGAAAAACTATAAGGAAGTTATAAGTGGAAAATCAATCAAGGGATAGATCTAACTCATTAATCAGAATTAAAGCAGCAAATAAATATTTAGACACTTTGAAAGAGAAGAATTATCACTTCCAGGGACCTTTTGAAGTTTAAAGTTATTTCAAATGGAACAAGTTACTTAGGAAGTGATACAAGTTCCATCTTTTCAGAGGACCACTGGCATACACATGTGGTAAAAGCATTTATTCTGACAAAGCAATACCTTATTCTTACTCATTCATTCATTTCATTAACCATTTAGCTCTTGGGGGAGTTGTTTAAATATTTATTGCTTCTTCATATTTATTATGCAGCACGCCAGAGACTGCTGGGTTTCTAAAGGAATATAGTATCTTACACTCTAATAGTCTGGAAGTTTGTATTCACATCCATGACTTCTTCCTGCTCCTCTGCAAACTCATCCTTTGTTTTATTATTATTCATTGGAATAGGGGAACAACTGTAAACTATGTCAAGAGTTCTTTCTTTTCTTCTTGGCAACTATTATTAACTCATTCTATAGAAAAATGACTTAATAAAATTGTTTCTTCTAGCCTCTGTTTAAAGGCCCGTCTCGTTTCCCAAGCTCTTAAAAACTATCCAAGCTTTTTCAAAGCCTACGTCAAATTGGGGACCAATGTTAGATGTAATATTACTTAGAAAACTAGGTGAATGTTACCTCTTTAGATATGATGCTTTTCTCACTTTTAAGTACAGAGTGTTTCATTTTTTTAAATGTTTTATTTATTTTTGAAAGAGAGCGCGAGAAGGAGAGAGACAGAGAGGGCAGCAGAAGATCCTAAGCGGGCTCTGTGCTGACAGCCAGCCTGATGCAGGGGTTAAACTCACAAACTATGAGATTATGACCTGAGCCAAAGTCCTATGCTCAACCAACTGAGCCACCCAAGCACTTCTGGTTTTTGTTTTTGTTTTTTAATGTTTATTTTTTGAGAGAGACACAGAGACAGAGCGTGAGCAGGGGAGGGCAGAGAGAGAGGGAGACACGGAATCCGAAGCGGGCTCCAGGGGTTCAAACTCACGATCCTTCGAGCTGTGAGATCATGACCTAAGCCAAAGTCGGCCTCTCAACCGACTGACTGAGCCACCCAGGCACCCCTGGTTTGTTTTTAATGTGATCTTATTTACCTTTTACCTGACCCCTCAAAAAAAAAAAGTAAAGAAATGATCAGACTAGGAACTTAATTGATTATGAAATTACCTTTATCAATCCTATTTTAAGACTCAAAGACGAAAGATTGATACCCCTCCAGAATATATATTAAAAATTCCTCTTCATAAAAAATACAGGATTCTGTTTGATGGACTCTGCATTTCCAATTTCAAGAAAAACCTATTTTCCAACTCAATTACAAGTTTTTAAAAAAGGTGTGATACTCTCTGCAAAAAAGATGCTAGAATTCCTGGATTTGAAAACATTTGGAAGAAGGCAGTGGAAGATCACCATCTAGTCTGCAACAATTGTAGCGTTATCACAAAGTGGTCCACAACCTGACCTTTCGGCTATTGATGCTGCTTGTTTGTTTCCTTGTTTGATTGTTCCTTTCCCTAGCCTATGTTTTAGCAAAAGTCACTACATTTTCCCAGGCCTAGGGTCTTACCTCAATCATTTGCCACTCAACTAAACTGCAGAATGTTTGGCCCATGCTTTTAAAACTTTGAATTCCTAACTTAAAATTCTGCAGTGTTTATTTATTCTTTCTTGTTTCAGGCTAGCCGTTGGTAATGTCATTATTGTATAACCTGAGGTGGTGATGAGAAATCAGGGATGAAATTGCAGATCTGAAATTTATCGGCTGTTAACTTGGACAGATTTAACCTTGTTGAATTTCAGTTTCCTCATCTGCAAAATGGAAAAATCAATGTCTATCTTATAATATTGTTGTGGGTGGCCACTGAAAGAATGCATATAAAGGACTAAGGATACTACTGGCGATAGTAAGGGTAAAAATGCTATTCTCCTTCTCCTTCACTGGTTTCCCTTCCTCAACTAAAACTAGGTTTCACTTTTTCAGCAGCTACTATGCATAACGGGCAACAGAATATGGCCATGCAGCCTGATTTTTTTGTTGTTATCAATATATTAAATAACCTAATAAAACTTTAAAATTTTATAAAATCAGTTTACTTATAAAGGAGGGCTTCTTTTTTTAATTTTTAATGTTTATTCATATTTGGGAGAGAGAGAGAGAGAATGTGTGAGCTGGCCAGGGGCAGAGGGAGACAGAGATAGACTCTGAAGCAGGTTCCAGGCTCTGAGCTGTCAGCACAGAGCCCTCCTTGGGGCTCCAACTCACAAGCGGTGAGGTCATGACCTGAGCCAAAGTCAGATCCTCAACCAACTGAGCCACACAGGGCCCCGATAAAGAAAGACTTCTAATTTCAATTGGTTGGCTCATTTGGGGACATCTTTTATGAAGTTCTTTCAAAAATCTTAAAGTAGCATTTACCCAGCATCAACTAGTAAAAGGAAGCAAGTACAAGGAAAACGAATGCTAGGAGATTATTGTTATGTCAAGATAAAAATAAGTGAAAATATAGGAATACACTGAAAAGTAGAGAACAAAACCCCAATGAAAGAACAAAGTGGCAAATACTTGACACATCATCATCTAATTAGAAAACAGTTTTTATACCTCTTTTCTTTGGCAAATAAAACTCCATTTCACTCTGGATTATCTAGAGGCTGTTAATAAACAGGAAGGACTCTATGGAGTATGGACATGTATATGTGCATAACAGATTGAAGGAAATAATGATGACAGAAACAGCTCCTGCCTCCTACCTCCTGCCGCAGAGACATCTTAATAGAGGTGAAAGAAATACTTTCCTTTTTAAAGCCATTTTACGAAATGGTTATAGACCTCCAGGGCAGAACAGGGAGGCAGATCAGGAAATATTTATGCAGAGGAGAGATGCCTATAAAAACTGTAGAACATTGATCATAAGGGACTGCAGAATTACCCTGACACTAACTAAAATTGGAGCAGGACAATGGCCACCAACGGTGTGTATTTTTAAGACAGCACAGGCCAATGGCTGATAAAGCAACTGTTGGAACAGAAAACAGTCTTTATCTTAAGGGTCTGATCATATAACCATGCAAACTCCACTTTTAAATAGTAATGAGAGTTTTAAGGAACCTTAAGAGTCATGACCTGATTTCCCTTGCTTGAGTCACTTTCTGGTAGTAAGTCAGTACAGAGGTGCTTATTCACTCTTGGAGGCTAGGAGGACGCTAAAGCAGTATGGTGCTAAGTGTTTCCCAGTGGGATAAAAATCTGAATAAGCTTCCCTGAGTGTATAATGCTACCAACAAAGACTAGAAGATAAAAATCCCATTGAACACAGGTATATGTTTTCTTTGACTCGGCTTTACAGCAACAAAGTCACACAGGCAAAACTGAGCAAATTGGACTTCAATAACTTTGTCTCATCCTCAGCGGAACACCTGCCTTTCTGAGGAGAGTAGCTGTACGTCGCTTCCTTCCTTCCTGCCCAAACAAACTTGGAGCTAGCTGTTGCACGTAATGGGAACTGATAAAAGAAACCAATTCACATTAAGGATTTAATGACACAACTGTTTAATTTGTCCCTTCTTTCCAAGAGGGAAATTACAGGCATCTGGCCTTAACTCCTAGGAAAATATTTTTGAAAGTAGCCCTGAATCACTCTGCACCAGCATCCACCTAGAATTTGTCAGATGGTTGCAAACTTGAGTTGCTATTAACTCTCAACATCCTTTAGACTGGTAGGGAGGTATTTACAGGAAGATAATTCTAATTTGAATTTGACTACATGTCCTTAAAGGACAGTTCAACACAGAGTGAAAAACAACCTTGAGGTATCCCTGCTCCAATGTGTATGAGTAATACATTTACTAAACCTATATAATCAAACAAAAGTTGGTTAAATATTGTGACCAGAATCAGTTTCTTCTTTTCTCACTTAATCGGAAAGGAGGAAAGCAGGAACAACTCTTGCTAAAGTTAATATGGTTTGATTATTCAAGAGAAGAGCCTTCAACTCAGGTAAATATTACAGTAACTCTGAAGTTCTTGAATACACTTTCTTCCTTGACCCTTGTCTCTTTTATACTAGAACCTGTTTCCATGCATCCATGTAGTTCAAAACCATTACTAGATATGACAACAATAAGTGTCAGATTCCTTACGTAGGAACCAATTTTTTGTAGGTATGCATTTCCCTAAAAAGCCACAATGTGAGCAGATGTATTTAACATGCGTGTGCATGTGAACGCACACACACACGTACCTTCCCACACAAAGGGAAGGTCACTGTACAACAAAAATATCCTGTTCTGGTTTATTATTGTGGCATGACAAAGAACCTCCAAACCTCATGACTGAAATCTATAATTGGTTAGTTTATGAGTCTGCAATTTTGGCAGGGTTTAGTGAGGTAATGCAGCTCTCTGTTCCACAAGGCTGAGCAATCCACTTGCAATAGGGCTCACTCAGACAGCTGGTAAAGTGGCTGTCTGTTGGCTAAGAGCTCAGCTGAAACTGAGGGTCAAGGGCTTCGGTTCATCTTCACCTGATTCTTTCCAGAGGCTGCCTGGCTTGCTCTGGGCATGGCGACTGGGTCCCAAAAGTGAGCATCCCAACAGACTCAGGAAGGGGAATTTTGCCAGTTTACTGAGGCATGAATTCAGAATCAGAAACAGTGTTACTTAGTCCTTATTTTACTAGTCAAGCATTCACAGAGCCCACATTCAAAAAGAAGAAACATATAACCTACCTCTTAATTGGAAAAGGGGTAAAGAATTTGGGGTCCATATTTTAAAATACTACATAGATCTTTTAAAAACTCCCTTGGTAAAAGAGAATTCAGTTCACAGAAGCTGTACAGAAACTGTCTACTGTTTAAAATCTAGTATGACTCCTTTAGAAAATCTTCCTATTATTGTTTATTTCTTATTACTGATACTACATTATTCCTAACACCATCAGAGCCACTCTTGTGATTTCTACCTGATTTACCAAAACAGAGGTTAATTCACTGTGCTGCGATAAATGACCCATTCTGGAAAGTGACTTCACCCTGGCAAATCACTTTAGCAGTTTTTCATATTCTATTGCAATAATCTGAAAGAGTTAATGTACCCCTTTGAAAGGCTAACAAACAAGGAAGGGTCTTAGGTGCTGAAAAAATCAGATTCATTATGTAAAATGGTGCATGAACTCTCTCCCCTAACTCTGGGAGGACTTTCTGAAGCAAATGGAAATTTTGTGCTTACATTAAGTCTACCGTAAAGATTACTGCAGATGAATTTAAAATCTTGGCCAAATGACTTAACAAAGAAATGAAGGAAACGCACACACACACACACACACACACACACACACACACATGCCCCAAATTTGAACATACAACATAAGTGTATCTATTTCTTTTGTCCCATTTATAGGTTTTCCAATAATTTGAAAATAAACAAAACCTTCTGGCTTTGCATGTCTGTGGGGAGTTTGGGACTTTAGGTACACATATTTGAGAATCTTTTGCATAAATCTGCATATGTTTACATGCAATGACAGACATACTGCCGCTTCCCAAATGTGGCTGGGATAATTTAATCTTCTGCAACATTTTGCATAGCATATGTAGGTGTAATATGCTCAGAAACATTACCTGAATATATGCAAAGTACACTTAGCTCATGCTTATATAGTTCTCATATCAAAGGATGTAGTTAGAACACATTTTGCAGCTTTACTCTGGGCGTCTAAAGAACTCAAACCAAATTATTGATAAAATGAGCTTTTTTAAAATTTAAATTAAAAATACTTCTAGATTTGCTTATTGCACTTTCTTTAAGCTCATTTGTACTTTTGTGGATGTCTTCTTGTGTTGTTTTTTTGCAGTTATTACATATGTTTTTTTAAGTTATTCAGCACTGTGAGTTAAGAGATATTATAACAAGGATTACGAGAGCATTTAGTCCAAAACAGTAAAGCAGTAAGCAATAAAAATAATAAAAAATAATATTGGCCCAAGTATAAATTGTCTTTGAATGTAAGACACCAGTGCATTTTTAAAAAGGGAAATACTTTAAAATATACAAAATATTGAATCATACGGACACCATGCTTTTAATGTTTTGTTGATAGAAACATACCCTCTCTTTTTATAGCTCTTTGATTTCATAGGCTCTTTGTTAGAAATTTCTTAATCTAAACAAATGTTTAATTTTCATCTACCCAGGAAATGTAATGTCTCTTGTAAAATATTGTAAAAATATAAGTAAGCAAAAAGAACAAAAGGCACCTATAGTCCTAATCATCTAAAGTACTGTTACTAGTTCATCCAAATTTTTTTCCTTTTATTATCATACTTTATTTGTACAAAGTATCACGTGCATTTCTTTCCATTAAGTAATACTGGTAAATATGTTTCTATGTCATCTAAGTATTTTCTCTAACATCCTATGGGTTGCATAATTTTAGTTATCACTTTATTGGAGGCAACTTTCTTGGATCCTCTCTTAGGTATTACCTTTAGTTAGAGATCATCTCTAAAGGAACATGCATCATGCAGAACAAAGCAATTAAGCAAATTCATATTATTTTTGAACAAATGTTGAAGCAGCTCTTCATCTGACTACGAGTCACTTCCTTCTACTCATCCTTCCCTCTTGCAGGATTGGAAGCTTCTATACTGAGTGTCCTTCATTCATTCATGTGATCAATCTCCATTTATCTCATTACTGTTTGCAATAGCACCGACACCAAGAATGTAATGACCACTGCAGGAGCGTTATTTACCCATGTTCACAAACATAGAGTTGCATTTTTTAGGCATATGATTTAAAAACTAATGAGCCTCACATTCATGAATGGTGAAGATAAAAATTTTAAAAGCTCTCATCATTTTATTTTATGTGTTATATCCTAAACTCTCACATAGTTAAACACAGATTTCATTTTATACCTAGAAAACCTGATTAGGTTGTGGCTCTGCTTATAACACCTCAACCAGCCCTGTTACTTCTGCAACTAAAGCTAAAATCCTAAATGTGACACAATAGCTCCTTCATCATCTACTCCTGCCTCACCTTCCCATGTCTCACCCTGACCTTCTCTAACCCACAACTTCTGCATTCATATTGAACCAGCTGAAGTAACAACCTGCTCTTTCTGCGTGGAATATCTTTCCTTCTGTTTTCACTTGACTGTTGTCTTCTCTACGTTCAAGACTCAGCTCAGGCTTGTGCTCCCTCAGAAGCCATCCTATTCTGAATCAGGTTCCCTTTCTCTGTACGCCACAATGCTATGTTTTCATGTTCCATGTGTCGCCTCCGCTGTGAGCTCCTTGAGAATGGGAATGAAGGAAGGAAATTAGTTTGCTGGGGCCTTTGCAAACAGTATTTTCAGATGGGTTGTGATGTAGGTGGCCCTACAGATAGTTCTCATTGTGCTCTCTGTGAACCTGTCCAAGAATAAATTGTGCATGTGCAAATCTAGTCTCTCCCTCTGCATATTGGAGAGCATATGTATGCCAGAGCCCAGTGGCTTTGTGGCACTAGCCACAATCGAACTCTGAGTAATAAGTATGCTCCGTGTTACATATGGAGTTCTCTATTGTTTTGTTTCTGCTTCAAGTCTGTGACTGAAAGAATCTATATATGACACTTGTTCGTGCTCCTCATTCATTCCTGTGGTCACCATCTATATCATAACTACCAGATGCCAGGAGCAAACATGAGCAATGGCATGACAAAGAACTGTTGTTGCTTATGCAGAACAACTCACCCATCGTTTGTCTTTAGATTTCTGAGGTATGCCTTGGCCCTACCACATTCTTGCCTTTGTTGGCTGTTTCAACTGCTGTGTTATTAAACAGTGAGATCCTGGGAGCTATGGAATATAATGAAAAACATGACTCTGGTCCTTGAAGTGCCTTCAGAATAAATGGGATGCAAAAGAATAATGTGTAAATGGGGCACAAGAGACGTATAAACATTTTAGAAATTCTAGTAATGTAAGCAATAATATGAACTAATATTTAATATATACCTCATAGAGTTGTGAGTATTAAATGAACTATTGTATGTAGAACATTTGGGCAGTGTCTGAGTATCAAATGCTTTATAAGTGTTTGCTATTATTACTATTTACTAATTATATGCTAGATGCTGTGGTAAGCATTTTACATATATGAACCTTATATAATTCTCATTCAAATCCTTATATAACCCTGTGAAATTGTTGTATTATCATCATCCCCATCTTATAAGTGAAGAAATTGAGGCTTAGAGACATAAGTAACTTAGCATAGGTTATCTAGAATTCATGTCCCTTCTCATTCAACTTCTCTTTTCACTGCAGAGAGCTGCCTCATATTTATCTAGCAGTTAGAATGCCTTTGATTCTGCTACTGTAAAGTTAGCCCTAAAATGATTTTACTTCATATTTATTGGAAGTACTAAGTGCCTCTTGGTTGTAGATAAATAGAGGGCAATGGTGTCAGTGAGACCGAAGAAAAATGGTAGAACATTTTCCTTTTAATTTTCTACTCACTTAATTTTTTTACCATCATATGGCTCTAGTAAAGGTCACATAGAGTTCACTGTTCAAGCGAATGGTTATTTTAAAATACTTTATTCAAGTCTCCTCTAACTCAACATTCAATTAATTTTAGATTTTGTATTGATAATTTTCCTCAGTAAAGATAAATTAACTCTTTAAATCAAAGCTGTAGAAGTTAAGTATTGACTGTAGTGAATAATAGGGTCTCTTTAATTTCTTCCAACAGCATCTAAAGAGTTGTAAATTTTCAAATCTATGCTTCTGTTAGGGAGTTCAGTTATTTTTAAACACAAATTACAAATCTATAACTAGGTATTGAAGACAAATTTTTAAATAACTTTATTATTATCAGTGTTTTTTCTAGTTCTATTTTCCTACTGAAAACGTTCCTATAAAGGTTGGTGTAAGTGCAATTTTAACTGTTAACCTTCATATTACTTTGAGGGTCTCTGATAACTAATTATTGACATCTCTGTTCTCTCCAGATTCTAAACCGATTGAGAAATAACTATGAGTCAAGCAGAGACTGAACTATTATCATTATTACCAGTAAAGTCAGAACATGGCATATGGCTTAGATTTAAAGCTAAATCAGGTTTAGCTCTGAGCTGACTTCACTTACCTCTTCATTGCATAGGAATCCAGCAACTCAACCCCATTTCTTCAAGGGCCAGGTTCTGTCCCAGTGGGCATAAAGTAAGGGAAGAGGAGATGGCACATTGATTCCAGACAGGCAGGTCCAAGAGAGGCTAAGCTATGCATGCTTACAGACAGACCCTCTTTGTAAAGCTTTACATTAGATCATCTCATTGCTTCTCCATTCAAGATGGTCAGGAGGATTGGGTAAGTGATGACTTTGGAAGGTTGTAGAGAGGAAGAGAAGAGGATACAGAAGCTGTCTCTCAATATTCCTTAGGAATTCCTATTTTACAGTCTGATGTAAGGACATGGGCAAATGGTAGGGCAGTTCCCTCTACATATTTATATATTTCTAAATTCTAAAAATGTCTAGAAATGATAAAGCATAGCATTATGTTATATGATAATAATAACCTATTGGGAAAGAGACTTTTTTTGTGTTCATTTATGTTTGGAGAAAACGCAAGCGGGGAAGAGACAGAGGATCTGAAGCAGGCTCTGCACTGACAGCAGTGATCACAATGTGGGGCTTGAACTCAAAAACTGTGAGATTGTGACCTGTGCTGAAGTCGGATGCTCAACTGACCGAGCCACCAGGGTGCTCTGGGAAAAAAAAGAGACTTTTAAGAACCCATGACAATGGAGCATATTAAAAACAGTAAATACAATGAAACAAAGAAGCATGGGATACTATGAGAAATATTGCAGAGACCCTTACTCAGCTTAGGGGACTTGGAAAGTGTTCCCAGAAGAGTAACCATGATACCTGAATTGTCAACATAGAAGATAACCAGTTAATGAAGACTTGCATCGGTCATAATGGTCTATGGGGGAAAGGTGTTTATAGTATTTTGAGCCCAGGGGAGATTTGATATGTCAAGACATCTAAGAACACAGGCTGTTCAGAAAAAGAACTCAATATACAGTTCAGTGTTGGAATGTGATAACAAGGAAATTGGAGAGGCAGGTAGAAGCCAGTTCACAAAGTGCCATGCATTAGGATAAAAAGTTCATGTTTTGTTGGAAATTCAGTGGGGACTCATTGCTAGACTTAATGAGGGGAATATATCCCTGAGATCTCTTGGAATGTATCTGGAAAACAGTTTGTAGGATCAGGCTTGGAAGCAGGAGAAGCTTTAAAAGTTTATGCAAATCTAGATTAGAACAAATGAAGGAGGGGAGGGAGCATTTTTGAGAAATATTAAGATGGTACAATTTATGAGATAAGTAGAAAAGTGTAGGTAGATATGATAAATTATTGAGTATGGGATTAAGGCATAGAAAGAGAACATTATTCACCAAGATATCTGATACTTCATACTTAGCTCTAAAACAATGGTTAACATAATCAATTATAGTTATTTGTTTCTTATCTATCTACTGTCTGTACTCTCATAAGTGTATTACCAACATTTTTTTCTGGAGTACAAAGAACTAAGGGATTTTAAGGGGAAAACATAATGAAATTTGCTAATTGAGCAGCCCTACTGGATCTGTTTTTACAAATGTGAGTGCAGATGAGTAGGAGGGAATATAAAATAATACTTATGTTTTGTTTAAGTCTCAAAGCCCTAAAACTGTATTGTAACAGATGAGATTCTTAGCAGTTGGTAAAAAGTCTCACCATTAAGAGAGGTTTCTTTGCTTCAGCACAGCATTTATGTTTACAACATTTACGTTACACACAACCCAATGATATCTTTATTTTTTTTTTTTAAGTTACATTCTAAGGGCACTTGCTAAATTTATACTTTGGGGATCTGTGTGTTTATGAGTTGTGTGTGTGTGTGTGTGTGTGTGTGTGTGTGTGTGTGTGTATACATGTAAAATTTACCTTCAGTATATATTTTTAAAATATATTAAAATATTTTTTCTTACTCCAGTGTTGGGAGCATTTTGACTCATTTATATTTTTGTATTTAGTCCCCTTTGAAGAAAAAAATAAGACAAAATAAAAACAAACAAAAAACCACTTTGTTCAAATATGTCCTTGTATAGTATGGTACTCATCAGATTTATTTGCCTATCTGGCCATTCTTTCTCTGCTTCTTCCACAATCATGCTCGAGAAACTTTCTCTGACCTTCTTCATCCATATCATAAAATAAACAAAGATGCACAGGGTACTGTAGGAAACATTTGGAGGGGTGCATCATTCAGCCGAGGGGGTGTCAGCCTTGGAAAGTTTCTCAGAAGAGATACTGTAATATCCAAACAGTGATGTTCAGTGTGGGAGAACACTATGTAATGAAGAACTGTAGAGGTGATTGTGGTCAGCATGAACCCGCACCAAGACAGAATTAAATGATTTCCAAAGGTAGTCGGTATGTTCACATGGGACTAAGTAGATTTCTTCTTTGAGAACATATAATACGGATCAGCAAATTCCATCTCTTTCTGAATCTCTTCTGAGAAAGAAGTAGATACTTGGAAGCTGTTGTCCATGAACATTTTATTCCAGGTAGCACAGGAATTAGAAAAACCTGCCAAAGCCAGGGGACGACGAATACAACACATCTGTGGAGAGAACCAGAGATCAACGGTGGGGAGAGAGTCCTTCCTGTGTTCTCTTGAGTACTTGCATGCCTTATTTCAGCCCATTTTCGGGTTTAAGGTTCTGCTGTGTCCCTGTCCTTGGGTTCCATAAGACACTAAATTTTCTCAGAATAGTTCAATACATTTTTCTGTTACTCACAAGAAAGGGTTTTATATAACATGGACATAACACAAGAAGGTTTCTTTGGTGGTTGCTGATTGGGCTGCCGGAAGGGACAACACCAATGTGTTTTGTGATAATGTGATATGTCTCCTGTAAAGCACTTTCCTATGCTTTTGCCACTTGAATATACTTTCACCAAAGTACTATAACTTCTAAGCTGTAACACTTTTCAAGGTGAAAGCGATGCTAAGTGGTTGTGCAAAAGAATGCAGTCTGCATTGTTAGAAGAGGTTAGGGATCGGATCTCAATAAAATCACTATGGAACCAACTTGCTCAGCAATGGTGTGACTAGTCAACCAAAGTAAAATTTACAAGAGTGAGGAAAGGACGAGCAGAAAATACACTGTTGCCCAGGTTGTTCCATGAAGTTTGTGAAAATATGCAGTAACATGTTCTCTTGCCTGGGTTGGATGTAGACAAGACAGACACTGGGGAGAAATGTGAGGAGTTTGGGGAGGTAGGTGTTGTGTGTTGTGGGTAGTTTCTCTCCAATTAAAATATATTCAGTTTTTCTCAATTCTAGTTTCCAAGGCAATGATGGATCCATCAAACTAATCACTATCAATGGGGTTCAAATGCCATGAAATATCTATACTATTGTACATATAATGTACATATAACGTAATCTGTGTATTATAAGTAAACTAGTATTTCCAGAACAGTACTAGTCACTAAAGTCACTTAGATGTGTAACACCTTAATCAAGAATCACTGTTAGAGTGGTAAGAATTTCAGATACCATGGAAAAGTGATTAAGTGGGGTTTATGGTATCTCATTTAGGATGCCAGGTGTGATATGAGGTTCTTGAACAGAGGACAGAGATTACAGTTTGATATCTTTGTAGCCTTGGAAACTAGTTTGTTATCTGCCTCACGGTAGGCACTTGCTTAGTTTAGTAAATGAATGAGTTAGAGAATGTTTACTTCTCTTGCCTGTGTAGAGAGTGCTGTGTCAGTCAGATACCTATGGCAAACAGCAGAATTACATTCTATCTGATTTAGGCAGAAAAGGAATTTATTACATTCCTTTCGTTATTCAAAGTGTTGTTTGTCAGGCTGGAAAACCAATTCTGAGATGACAGGATCAGAAACAAAGGCAAAAATAACAAAGTAGGACTGGCCCTATGAGAACATTATGCCACCAGTGGTGAACATTATTCATTGCAGCTAACTCCTCAACACTTCTGATAAAAGAATCGGATGCCACTTTTACCACCATCTGTTCCTATTGCCCAGAGACATGTGCAAAGAGAATGGCGACAGAACAGATTCCCTAGCTCACATCTAAAGTCTGGTGCAGACTCATCTGATTGGACGATACACTCCCTAGGCACAAGAGAGGCTGTGAATATAAAAATCTACCAGTTTCAGATTTCTGGGTAAGAGGTGGGTTATACCTCCCACCAGGAATCCTAAAAAGGAAGATTACCCAAATATAGAAAGATTTAGGATAGTAACGGCCAAAAAGAAACAACAACAACAACAAAAAGCCTACTTCAAGATCCCCTGGAGATGGATTTGGAAGGTTTATGGGTACAAGATGTTGTCATGCATCAGTCCCAGTTTCTGTGTATGTAGCTAACACCGAATAAATTGATTCTTTCTTTACCAGCTCATTTGCACTTCTCCACATTGCAAAGTGACTATCCAGCTAGCCATCAATCCCTCCTTCCCCCTCCTCATCCCACTCTCCAACCACCACCACCAACATGACTCAGACATTTTTCAGGTTGCAAAAGCTTGACAAACAGAGTACTTGTGTTTCTTTAAAGAGTTAAATTAATGCTCAGGAACAAGAAGTTATTGACTAGAATTTCAGCACAAAAGAGAATTATACTGTTTTAAGTGTAAGGTTTAAATGGGAGAACAATTGCATGAGGAAATGAGAAAGATACAAAGAAAACAGTGGTCAGAAACATTTAAGTTGATCAATGGTGAACAATGTCAGGCTGACCGGACTCGAATCCTAGTTTTATCACTTAAAATTGTGTGACTTAACCTCACTTAACCTCCCCTTGCCTGAGTTTTTCCATTATTACAGAATTCAGAGATTTGTTATGAGGGTTAAATTAACATATACTTTTCACTTCCATGATATTCTCTTTGGATAAAGATTGCTTGTAAAAGGCATAGAGCAGGGTGTATAGTAAACTTCTGTTTATAAAATGGAGGGGGATGAATTATATTCATTTTATTGTATATGGATAAGTAATTTCTGAAATGACATAAAAAACCTGCCAGCAATACTTACTGTGAAGATGAGAAGAGTAAATAGGCAGAGGGGAAGCAGCAATGGATGTATTTTGTTTGAGTTTTATATTTGAAGCATGTATATCAATTCCTACTCATAAACTATGTATTAATTTTTTTAAATAGAAATACATAGGAAATTTACAAAATGTACCTAGGAAAATTCTGGTAAGGAGTCTGAGAAAAAAAATTAGCCTAACAGATATTAAAATAAAAAGCTTTGAAAACTTAAATGGTGTAGTTCAAAAGAGAGACATATCAAAGAAAAAGGCCAGATATCTCAGAAATAGAAAAAATACATATGAAGATTAAATATATGTTAAAAGTGGTGTCTAAGGTCAACTAGAGGAGAGATAGAGTATTTAGTAACTGGTATTAGGACAACTGGGAAGACATCTGATAAACGTGAATTTTGACCACTGTCTCAACGTGCAATATGATATATTCCAAATAGGTAAAAGATTTAAATATAAGGAATCAACTCTAAAAGCGCTAGGGGAAAACATGAGGTGATTCGTTTATAAATTTGGGGTGCAAGGAACTTTGGGACTTTGACTCAAATTGCAAAAGGCATAAAGAAAATTGCTGTTAAACAGAAGAAATAGACAACAAGACAGTGAAAGTCAGAGACAGAGAGTGAGATAGAGTAAGAAGAAAGTAAATCATGATCATTACATTGACACATTTCCCAAAATTTAATACTACTCTGACAGAGGAACTGTGGGAGAATAGGCACTTATAAACAGCTATTTATATGTCATACATTTGTATACTTCTTACAATGGGTAAATTGAAAAATACATTAAGATTATGGAAAAATATATTAAAAGTATAGGGGCGCCTGGGTGGCTCAGTCGGTTAAGTGTCTGACTTTGGCTCAGGTCATGATCTCATCGTTGATGAGTTTGAGCCCCGCGTCAGGCTCTGTGCTGGCGGTTCAGAGCCTGGAGCTTCTTCGCATTCTGTGTCTCCCTCTCTCTCTGCCCCTCCCCTGCTCATGCTCTGTCTCTCTCTGTCTCTCAAAAAAAAAAATACACATTGAAAAAAAATTTTTTAAAGTAGATACCCTTTAACGTAGTACTTCCACTTCTGGGAATTTGTACTAGAATTCTACTTACCTCTCCTTAAATCTGCAAATATGCAAGCAATTTATTATGGTAGTGTTTCATTTAATTTCAGCTATATGAAAGCTACATTTTATATGGATCAAAAATGGTTGAATGTTAGCAGTTTCATATATTTTGGCCTGTAAAAGCAAATGATTGAAGGAAATATTCATTAATAGGATGTGGTTCAGTAAACTATGTTGCATTAAGGCAAAGTAATAACATGAAAATAATTAGGATGATCTGTTCATATGCCTATGGAAATATCGTCAATATATGTTGTTATATCGAAACAAACAAGATTTTTAAGTTTGTACCATATACTGTAGTTTGTGTACTAATAAGGGAAGTTAAAGGTACATGTTATATTTAAGTGCATAAACATAAAAAACCTTAAAATTTATCATAGTGGTTAGCTTTTGGGAGGAAGTGAATCAGAGCTTCAGCATACGGACATAACATTTGGAGGTGAGATTCACATGGAATTAGGAAATATACGACCCTCATAGGGGAGGGCAGCTGTGTGGATAGGGCCCAGAGGTACATGTGGGAGGGAGTTTGCATTACCTGTGTTTTAATACATTTTGATATTTGAACCGTATAAATTGTGTGTGTGTGTGAGTGTGTGTGTGTTTTACCTATGCATTAATATTTCCTGTATAAAACAGGCAATTTCTTCACGGTCACTCTGGGCTAGGTGATTTTTCTTTATTCATGTTAGGTTACAATATCATAGCATGGTTAATAAAATATTTTGATGTATAAAGCTACCTTGTTGACATTACCAATATTTAATGGGCTAAAGTAAAATTAATTTAATTAGTATTTCTTTAACTGTCCAGAAAATGTTTCAAGCAGCCTACTTTGGTACAGTGGTAGAAATAAGGATTAAGAGTCTGAGCTCTGCTACATACATACCTCCCATGTGGTCTTTACAGAGTCAGCACCTCTAAACCTGTGTTTTCTTACCTGCAAAATTACAAAAGTAGTTAAAACCTCTCTTTATTGATCAAAAATATTTATAAAATTTTTGCATATTAAAATTTTTTGAGTAAAAATTTTTGAAAGTTTGTTTTGAGGTATAAATATTCATAATATTAGAAGTTCCTGTGTTTTTCTCTGTGGGTAAAGAGTCCAAAGGAGTATGTGAGCTGCTAAATACATACAAAAAGTAGAATCTTACAGATTGTTAGGGAATGGTCAACGAGTAGAGTGTCCAGCGAGTATAAGTGTCACATAGCACCTAGTGGGCCACGGCACCACTATCAGCAGCAACATTAACTCAAGAATGACATTTATTTACGAAATCCTATTTGTTAGATTCTGTGTGGCACATCCCATTCAATTGTTACAAAATCGCCATTGTACAGTTACCCAGTATTAGGCAAACAATGAAAGTATCAGATCTGGTGTTTGAAAACAGGGCTTCTTGACTCCAAAGCTCATGTATCCTTACCACTATTCCATTTAGTTTCAAATTTTAGTGGACATTAAAATATATCAGAAGTGCATATTTTTCTGACCTTGTCCCATATATTTGCTGGGCCTGAGTTACCTGCATTGTATCATCTTTTCCAGCGGTTCTGATGCTATTGGCCACTGGTAATGTAAGGAATACCATGCTATTTCCAACTGACTCTTAATCCTCATCCCTGACAAAGTATCTGCAAATGACTTCTGTTGGTGAGCCTCTGTGTTTGCAACAAAGATGGCAACCAAGGGGACCATTGTTTCTCTATGCTGTGCTTTCAGGCTCTGGGTCTCCAGGGTCAGCCTTTCAGATGATGATGGAGTGAAAGAGAAGGGGTTGTAGAATGTGACTTCTTTGATGGAATGGCAACAGAATTAGGAATAATCTGCCTCATCTGGGTTCTAAATCCATCCTTGGAAATTAGAATTCAGGTCTGCTATAAGGTTTTATTTTAGTGTTTGCAGTTTTTAGAGTTCAGAATGATTCTGAGAATTAGCCATGTCTGAAATCAACTGGGCTAAATCCTTTCAAACTTTTTTCTTCTCTACTCTGTTCTATGATTAAATAATTTCACAAGTCTTGCTCAAAGAATCAAATAGTAAATTTTATGCAGTTGTATTGTGTCCTATTAGGATAGTCTTTTCTTATTTTTAACAAGTAATTTTTTGAATACTTGTTTGTACAAGGCACAGAGCAAGGTGCATGGGTGGATGCAAATATGGAGCAGGCATATGGTAGATGAGGCATGTCCATAAGTAAAGTGTACTACAAAGTTGAAAGTCTGTTGAGAATCAAGATGCATGAGGAGTGCTGTGAGAAATCAGCAGAGGAGAAGAGACAGAATTTTTAGTGGGGGGGATTTGGGAAAACTTCACAGAAGAAATGATACTGGTCTAGGCTTTGAAGAGTAGATATGATTTTAACTAACTAAAGTAGCATGGAAAATCATACCAGGCAGAAAGAGCACTATGATCCTACATGGGGAATATATTCAGATTTAACCAAAGCATGTTTTTTTAATAGCAGTAATGAATTAATGGGTTTATATATATAATATATTTTAACAATATATTCTTACCATAAAAAAACTCTTAATATTAGTAAACACTGTAGATCATAACCTATCAAAGAATCTAGAAAAGTAAGTTAAAACAAGGTCCTATATATACATAGGTCATTATGTAGTAACCACAGTACAATGTAGGAAGAGCTATATAGTAGTTACCTGTCAACCACTAGGAAACTGTTTTCAGAACTGCATTCTATGTAACATGGGAGTCTCAGGAATTGGCTATAGGTGCTAAGGGAAAAAAAAGCTTTTGGTCAATAAATCTGGGAATTGCTCGTTGAAACAAATTCAGTTACTTATTTTTTTCCTCCCTGTGGAACTTTCCAGACCATTAATATACCATGCAGTATATCTCCAATTTCTTTAACCATAGTTTGTTTATTTAACTATTATTATTATTATTTACTTAATTTGTTTGTAGAGCACATATTAACATCTTGAGCGCTAATATTCTGCTGAACACATTTTAGAAAAATGTGTTGGAAAGCACTGTAAAGGAGTCAGTCATCCCTTTTCTGGAGTAAGGAAAGAGCTCATGGAAAACTAAAAAAAAATACATTAATGATAAATTGTTATAAATATGCATTTTAATGGTAGTATATAATTTTAGTTTATTCATAAGTTCCATATTATTTAATTGTATCATATCTCATATGTATTTTATAGGAACTAGACTGGTTCCTATAGAATATTTTCTTTATCTTAGGGCTGCTTCTCAGATGGGGAAAAAAAATCTCTTTACCGTAGTAGTGCATCTTATTTCTACTGTCAAAATGCAAGCATTCATTTTACTGAAAAGCAATATTCAAGAAGTCCTATAGTCCTCATATTTATTTTGAGCCTTGGGTATTTTGATGAGTATCCTCAAATATTTCCAGGGTAGCAAGTCAAAGGAAGACTATAGTGGATGTACTTTTAAAATTTTAATTAGATTATCTTTTCATTGCTAATTACATAGTGGTGCCCATACTATATTTTCACAGTTTTTTTTCTTGTTGTTGTTAAGACCACATGGATGAGAATAATCATGAAATTGTTCTTTGAACACTAATAGTGTCCCCCCATCCTTCTATGATTTCAATTGTTTATACATTTTCCATGGTGGTTGAGTTAATTTATATCCCCACAAAATGGCTAAAAAGGTGTAAAAAACTTATAAAAGTTGACAGTGCCCTATTAACTTTGTAGCTAAAGATGAAATGTTAATTTTGGTTTGTAGAACAATATTGCACTAAAAGTATATGGCCCAAACTCAGGAGTTTCTGAAATGGATAGGAATATTGCAATCCACAATAAAGTAAACCTGCAAACAAAACCCAGGCCATGTTGCAAGCTAAGTGATGAGGAAAATGTGACTGATTTCCTTTGAATTCAAAAGAGCTTTTCATTTTACATTCATTGTGTAGCTTTTTCGAACAGATTTTAATGAAAGCCAGAGAGATGAGAATATTAGCCCAAGGTTAACAAATATGTACTAGAAAGAGCTAGAACTCAAAGACTTTACTTATATATATTATATACATTCTGTCATCTTTCCTAATTCTTTGCTTTTAGACAGGTTATCCTATTTTTTTCTCTAAATTCTCCTCAGGCTTCCAGAGGCTGTGTCACTGTTATTTTCTTTTTTCTGTTTATCTTGTTTATGAAAAGAAAATAAAAATAAAGCCATCTGTTTATTTAGCACCTACTTCGGGCCCCTCAGCTTTTAAGGCTAAGATAGATATACAAGGCATATGCATATCCACAGTCTTCTCCAATGGTAACACATATACAAGTCAGATAGTTTGGCTCCATCTTGAATATTATAGAGAAAGTAATAATTTTTAAATTATCATGAAGGAATTCCAGCCTTACTTTCAGTTCTTGATGTTTTTAAAATCAGCAACATAATGTCCTAAAACTTGAAGTTTGGCTTATATCCAACTGTGTACTTGACATCTCTGCTGGGATTCTTTATTGGCGTAACAAAAGTAACGAGTTCAAAGCCCATTGATCAACTCATCTCTTTCCCAATGTTTCTTCTGTGAGTACATGATAACACCATATATTCAGTTGCTCAGGCCAAAAATCTTGGAGTTTTCTGTGGTTCTTCTCTTTTTCTCATCCCCCCATTCAGTCCATCTTTGCTGGCTCTACTGTCAAAATGTATTCCAAATATGACATCTTACCATGATCTTTATCATTATCCTCTTATTTCATTGTCCATACTACTGCAATAATGTCCTGATTGGTTTCTGCTTCTGCTCTTTTACTACTATAATCTATCCCCCAAATGTCAGATAGAATGAAACTTTTAAAGCTGAAATTGGATTCGGGCTCCTGGGTGGCTCAGTCAGTTAAGCATCTGACTTTGGTTCAGGTCATGATCTCATGGTTCGTGAGTTCGAGCCCTGCGTCTGACTCTGTGGTGATGGCTCAGAGCCTGGAACCTGCTTTGGATTCTGTGTCTCCCTCTCTCTCTCTGTCCCTTCCCTGCTTGTGCACTCTCTCTCCCTCTCTCTCTCAAAAATAAATAAACGTTAAAAAATTTTTAAACTAAAATTTGATTATTACATTTCTGTTCTCAAACACCTTCCTAACACACTTAGAATAAATTCTAAATTTTAAACTCTTTTGCTTGACCTATAATATTCTATATGATCTCAACCCCTGTGTGTGTTCTTACCTCATTTCCTACTTGCTTACTTACTTCTCGTATCACTTCTAGCATCAGCTCTGGTTGAATTTTGACCTACCAAGCACACAAATACTTCAAGCTGTTTTCCCTTATTATTCTTTCTGCTTAGGCTTATCTTTGCCGAAATATCTGTAATGCTTTCTCCTTCACTTTTCTATGTTATTCATTCAAATATTTGTTCTGTGGAAATAATTTCCCTGACCACCTTACCTGTTACAATAATCTCTACATTCCCTTACCATTTAGCCTTCTTTACTATTCTTTTTTATCTCTTAGTACTGCTTAGCATTATAACATGTAGCGTAATGGTTGTTATCTACCTTCCCAGTTGAATGTTTGCTCCACAACTGCAATTGTTTACTGCTATATTTCAAGTGTTCAGTACAGTGCATGACTCATAGGTGACACCTAGTAAGTATTAAATATTTAAATAACTTATGTAATTAAGCAATTAAGTATTTGCAAGTGTGAACAAAGGCAGACACACACAAATATCAAATTGTAATTCTAAGTTCTATAAAGGACATTTGACTGAGTCAGGGAGATAGGGAAAGGCTTCTCTGAGGAAGAGCAGCTGTAAGCCTAGAACCAAAGAGGGCAGTGCAGTTAACTAGGTGAAGAAAGAAATGGAAGTCTTCTGAGTATTTCAGGAGCATGCCAAGTATGAGAATCTAAAGCAAGAAGGTCCATGTGGCTGGAGCAGAGAGAGCAGGAGCAAGCATGAGTAGAGGGATGTTATACAAGGATAGTTAGAAAGGTAAGTCACAGCTGGATCCTGAAAGCCTTTGTTGTCTATGTTAATCAGGTGCTGTTTTCATCTTAACCACAATAGAAAACCTTTTTGGCATTTTAAGCAGGGTAGTGTCATGGTTTTTCAAAAATTTTTTTAAAAAATGTTTATGATGAGAGTGTGGAGTTTGAAATATGGAAAAGTGATGGTTGAAACAGTCCAGGAGAGAGATTACCAAAAATTTACCAAGGGAAAGGTAGTAAAAAGCTGTTCTCAGTCCTGGGTAATAAAGGAGTACATTGTCTATAGAGAATTTAAAAAGAATAATGAAAACAATAAAAAGTCCAACCATTGTTTTATTATCACTGAGTGCCAGTAATTCTAAACAATGTTGGTGATTAAAATAGTCTGCTCAGTTAGTATACAATGGGAGATGATAAATGATAGCTTGGACCAGAGAGTTAGCCATTTCTTCATTCAAAAATATTTTTGAATATCGTCTATGTGTCAGGCACTATTGCAGACATGTTAATGCAGGGGTGAACAAAAAGATAAAAATTTCTGCCCACAAGGAGCCTACATTTTTGCAAGGAAGATTGACAATAGTAAATACATATGTAGCATCTCAGGTGGTGATACGTTTTTTCATCAGTAAAAGAGTAAATGTTAATTAAGCATTTGGCTATTAAGGGCCAAGAGCTCAGAGGAAATAGCTGAACTCAAGATAAAATTCTGATGGTCATCTGTTGGTAGGTAGCTATGTTAATCATGAGTATAAAATGGAGCTAAGGAAGTAAGTATGGAGTGAAAAGAACCAGTCTAAATCCTAGCATTGAGATGCCCCAGTATTTGCCATCCAGATAAAGATGATGCTTTCTTTTCTTTTCTTTTCTTTTCTTTTCTTTTCTTTTCTTTTCTTTTCTTTTCTTTTCTTTTCCTTTCCTTTCCTTTCCTTTCCTTTCCTTTTCTTTTCTTTTCTTTTCTTTTCTTTTCTTTTCTTTTCTTTTCTTTTCTTTCTTTCTTTCTTTCTTTCTTTCTTTCTTTCTTTCTTTCATCTTTCTAAGGTGACATAAGGAGTAGTGAATAGATATAGGGCATATCAAGGACTGATGAAGCCATTACAAGATGATTAAAAGATCAATATCTCAAAGAAAGTTGGTAATAACACCAGCGCTTTAAGGATGTACTGCTTTGTTCTTAGAAAACTTTGAAATTGCCTGGACTGAATATTTATATTTTCCTATTAAAAGGATGAACAGGCTTCTGGGGTAGCTAGAGTAATCTCTAGCTACACTAATTTCCCTGTCACTCCCTTTCTAAAACATCCTTCAACAGCTTCTTTCTCATGAAATGGAGTAGAAAGTTGAAAGGTCTGACGTTCAGTGTCCTTCATGATTCGGTCTTAACTTTTCAAGTATGACCTCTACTCTGCCCCTAGATAAACCTTTTTCTCCTGGCCACCTAGCCAGTAAGTGTCCCTTTAATAGCCTGGAATATTCTTTTTTTTTTTTTTTTTTCCTGTGCTTATATCATTTCAGTTTTTTGGAATGCCCTCCTCATTCAATGTCAGACCCATTCCTGTCATTTCTCTTCTAGAAAGTCTTCTGATTTTTACTCTGGGAACCATGAGAATAATTTGTCAATACTCTAATATGATCAAGGATGGAGTCTGTTTATTATGTATCGGTGTCCCTCACAACATCTTGCTCACATCTCTGTTTGTTCAATATTAAATAGATATTTATTGAATGGCTATTATGAGCCAGGCACTGGCAAGAACCAAACAGATAGCTGCTGGGTGTACAACTGTAGTTGCTTCCCTTTTAAGTGCTGGGATGAGCCTATCTGACAGCGTGCAGAGCTCTGGTATTCAAGGTGATGTGCAATAGCAGAGAATTCTATGAATTCTATGGCTGACTTCATGCTTTTTTTGTTAGTTTTGTACATGACTCATGTTAGTTTCCACAGTATCAGTGTTTGAAAGAAAAGAACAATTCCTTCTTTCTTTGGAAAATGATGAAACCTTAATATTTAAAAGCCTTTCTGTACAAAGCTGTTGGTATGAAATATCACAACATCACGTCTGATAGTTCAATTTAAATATTAATGAAAACCTTAAGCTTTATCTGGAATAGTTAATTTGGAATTTCAATTCATATTCACATCCTCGTGCAAAAAAGAGAGAGAAGAAAGGGGGAGCTTGTGTGTTTTAAAGGATTTGTGAATAAGATTCCCCAGCAGACGCACTGTTTGCAGACAAAGCAGCACAGATGTTACTTGTCTGTCATAGAGAATGCCACTCTGTAATGAGGCTCACTTGACTTGGTGTGTGTATGTATGTGCCCGAATGTGTGTATGACAAAGCTAAATCACTGCAAAACTCAATGGCAAGCACCAATCTGCCATATACGTAGCATGTTCTGTAGGAGAATAACAGAAGCAGAGAGCAAGAAAACAAGGCGCTAGTCTGTGAAATCTAGTTTTAAAATGGGGCAAAATAAGTGTGATTGAAGATTATCTAGAATCTGTGAATTGATTTCCTGGTTGATAAATAACATTAAAGTTTAATTATATGACATAAAATAGTAAACATGTACAAAGTATAGTTTTATAGAATACCTAAGAAAACTCTTAGGTAAATGGCATTTGGAGAATGTATATCTGTGTCCCTGTGGATTCAGGCATAGGAACAGCTTGCTTCTTTTCAATCTTTTTATGAATGCCCCCAAGAAAATATTCTTGAATTTGGCTCATTGTGTTATATGAACGGTGATTGATCTTGTCAGGAGAAAGTCAACCATACTTAGCCCCTTGCAAAGCAAACAGCACGGCCAATATCTTAGTCCAGTTCTCTTTGCTGCTGCTTCAGCTGTCAAAGTCACTGGTGCAATGCAGCATTCAAGGTAATTTCCATTTAGTGGTGAAAGCTGTTTTCTTCAATTTCTTGGCTTCTTTGTCTTTTTCCTTGCCCCCTATCCATCCAATACCATTCCCGTGTCATTGGCACACTTACATTTGCCTCACCTCGCTGATTTCTCCCCACCTGCACGGACATGCCTAGAGCCCCAGTGCTGCTGATGCATTATCCATCCAGGGTTTTGTTGTGTGGTGACATTCCAGAGCAGAGCTCAGCCCACGGGCATCTGCCAATGCGCCGGAGCTCTCCTCTCCAGCAATTATTCAGTTTGATTACACACGATGATAAGCTATTAAGAGCCACTCATGCACAGCCCTTTATTTACCAACAGTTGAAATCTCCCGTTTGCTTCCACTGTGTAAGAAACTAATTGTGGTGAAGTAAACAAAAGGGAAGGGCAGTCACCTATTGTGGGGAACAGTACTACAAGGTAGTGAGTTTGTCTCCCAAATAAAAATGGTGTCAACAGATCACTTGGATCCATTTTCCCTAACTGACATGTAGAGCAGCTGGAAAAGAAGTGCATCTAGTGGGTATGACCATGTAATCTAGTTTTTAGAACCCCTATTCCTGTGTCTAGTCATTTAGGTGAACATTCTATTAGGCCAGAAAGGGATGATCTTTTATATACACTCATACCTCATCAACAAAATGCAGGTTGGGATTTTGAAGAGTGCCTATACGAGGAAAGTTCTCTTTAACAAAAATGGTCACAACAGCTATTTAGCTCTTAATGTCTCCATTTATAATCTGTAGAGTGCTGCTTTGTTAATTTGGTTACAAGTGTATTTTCTGTGTAAATATTCACAGCAAATAATGCTTTGCATAGAAATTCCTATTATTATCACTCTCCAACTCTAAAAAAAGTGCCTAATGGCAGACTTATATGTTGAGTGCATATAAGTACCAGTTGTTGGTGACCCTCTTTCCATTGTTAGATCTAAACGAGCAATTTTCGAACAGAATCTTTTATTCTGAAAAGAAATCTATCTGTAACAAGGCACCCTTAATTCCCTCAAACATGGTCACCTTAAATAGTTATGAACATCCAGTCTAAAAAAACTCCATCTCTAATGCCCTTTTTCCTCCTTTCCCCATCCCCATCTTCCCAACCCCCAAAACAGACGTTTGGAGCCTGGAGGAGAAAGAAGAAATTAATTTGTTTATCGGGTAGTGTTGGAAAGTAAATGGCTTTCCTTTGAGGGTTTCTTTCCTTCTTTTCAGTGCATTGAATTTAGAGTCCTTCCTCCCCTACCTCTTTTCCCACTTGTTAATGCACTGCCTCCTCCCAGGGCAGCATCAATAAAGAGACCTGGAGATCCTGTTTTGAGTTTGTTTACTCTCAGCCACAACTGGGAATATGATTTCTAGCAGTATACAATGAAATCTTGCTGTTGTAGGAGGAAGAAAAGGAGATGAAAACTGAAATGTCCTGTGGAGTTCACTGAATAAGAAGGGACTGCACCCATGTAAATGAATGCTACACCAATTTGTGTATTTATAAACTATTTTCTATATGTCCATATGGGAAGTGGGTTCAATAACATGCACAACCAATGTACTGTAGGTAAGGATAACTATAGGGATGACAATGCTAATATATTTTTGTACACACCACAACTGCTCATAGGTACTAAACTGGCATGTCTATTTTATTTTATGCACATGTTTTTCAGTGACTCATCGCTGAAAGTCAGTCAGTGAGATAAATGTTTTAGACCTACCTACAACTAACTCCTAGCTCTTTGGAAAACAAAAGACAAAAACCCTCTAAACATACTGTCTTTTCTTTTCTCTTTTTCTTTTTTCTCTCCAAGTTCATTTATTTTGAGAGGAAGAGAGAGGGAGGGGCAGAGAGAGAGGGAGAGAGAAAATCCCAAACAGACTGCATGCTTGTCAGCACAAAGCCCAATGTGGGGCTCAAACTCACAAACCATGAGATCATGACCTGAGCCATGGTTGGATACTTAATCAACAGAGCCACCCAGGAACCCTATTTCTTCTAATTAAGGCGATCAAATCACAGCTATTTTGGGGTAGATCTGGAAAGGTAAGAGATCTGATTGGTTTATACAGAACGTTTGAGGTGTCTACATGATGATTATATTCTGAATTGTCTATCTTCATCAACTAATACTCAGAATATCTAAATATTTCTAAGAGAACTACAGTTAAATTGTTTTTCAGATTTGCAGATATTATGAACTTAGCAAATCATTTCTGGAAACCTTAAAACATTAAAATATGAATATTGTAAAACTTAATACTTGGAAATCTTTTTGGAAACTTGAGAAATGTAAAAAAAATCCTCTTATGTTTCAAATTTTTATGATGATATAATAATAATACCGCTTACTGCTCTATTCCTTCTAAACCAAGGTAAAGAAGATATACCATTGTCCAAATTTCCTGTTTCCCAATCTAGTTGTAGTATCATATGTTTATAAACAGTATTCACAGAAGCTAGAATTTCTGATCTAAATGTTTTAATTTTTCTCATCAGAAATGACCCCAAGGTTATTTTAAATTAACTATTCAGAATACATATAGCTTTAAAATGAAATTAACAGTTTTATTTAAATGCTATGAGAAAAAATACATAAGTTCAAAAAATATATATATAAGTTCACACATTCTATATTAAATAAAATTCATAGAAACAAATTAACCCAGACACTCTCCAGGTATTTAAAAAAAGATACCAATATTCAGAGATAGAAACTTATAAACCTATCTATATAGATAGATAGATAGATAGATAGATATAGATATCTATAGATATAAACATAAAACAATGCTTTATGAGAACTAATGAGAACTTTAGTTTCTTCAGTTCCTAAGAAATTATTCTTCTTAGTTTTATTCCAAATAGAAATTTCCCTTAATGGTGGCATTTAGTAAAAAACAATTCTCATCCTTTAGTCTACTAGGACATTAGTTAAGACTTTCTTTCCGTACATAGACTATGATAGACTTTCCATAGACTATCTTTCCATATTCCATAGAACTCATAATATGCTGGAAATCTTAGGTTGTTTGGCTTCTAGACTATTACATTGTTTTCAAGATATGCGATCAGAAAGAATATTTCCTATCGTTTTGTCCATAGACCACTCTAGCAGTGCAGCTTTAAAGCAACTACCAGAGCAAGATACTAACTTAATGTCAAAAAACAATTGGCATGGCTATTGGTATTAGTCTGTTTATTACACTGGACATTCTAATACTCATCTATGGTAAAAACATTTAGCATGGTGATCAATAGGATTATTACGAGTTATGAAAAGTACAGAAGAAAACTTGGAAGTTCTCTCCAATTCATCTTTGGTATTTTCTGTTGTAACAATTATATTTGTTAAAATGAGATTCACTCCTGACTGCCACACTTACTTTAAAATACATCCTGTAAGGTGTGCCAGCATTTTCCCCATGCAGTTTTTTGCTTTGTTTTGTTTTGTTGGGTTTTGTTTTCTTAATTTTTCTTTTAATAATGCTCTTCCCCTGTTGGTACACTTGGCAAAACCTACTCATCCTTCAAGAACCCAGCTTTTTGTGGCCTATTGTATAAAGCCATTGTCTCTTTATGCAAATTAGCCCGCTTCCTTTTAGGTTCCACAGACCTTTGTCCCCAGTTCCCATAGAACCATGATTCTGTTGTGTATGAATTGTCTCTCTTCCAGTCTGTGTTCCTGACTAGAATATGTGCTTTGTGAGGGCAGGGATTATGTCTCAAACTATATCTGCCATATGGTAAAATGCTCCAAGGACATAGTGGTAAAGTGATAGGGAAGTTTTTATTTAAATGTGCTTTCAAGCTCTTCTTTTGTTTAGAGAGCAGTGGAGTTTCCCTGGGTGGAGGTGGGGCAGGGAGGAATAAATTGCAAGCATCTGCAGGGCAAGGGACTTGCTTTTTGTCTTCTCAGAGCCTGGAATGTAAATGCTGTCTATAGTGGGTCTTTGGTGAGTGCTGTAACGAGTCACTTATCTTTAAAGCAGGTCATGTTCTCAACTGAAAATACCTTAGGCCTGTCAGTTATAAGTGTTATAATAAAGATACTCTTTATAAGTAAATTCAGTCTGATGTTAGAAAAGTAATTAAACATTATTTAAAAATGCTTTTGCTATAGATACTCCACAATTAAAACAAACACATACACTAACAAAAGTAGTGTGTCTTTATTGTCTTCAGGACATTCACTTACTCATTTATATGTCCATTCATTTATTTTCTCATTCATTCAGTGATTATTGATTATATGCTATCTAGTATGTGTACACAGTACTAGTTTTCATGTGGTTTACAGGATGGCATTGAAGACAGATGTTAAAGAGGTAATCACACAAATAATGATAAAATACAACCATGAAAAGTGCTCCTTGCTACTAGAGAGGTTGTAAAGGAACCTTAATCTTGTAAGGGATGGAGGAGGTTTGGGAGGATGAAGGAAGGAATCTGAGGAAATGTCATTTAACTAAATCCAGAAGTAGGAGAGATTGCTGGTCAAAGGGCTGAAGGGAGGGAAGAAAGAAGTGAGCCTTTAAGGTAAAAGGAATGTTGAGGTAAAGTTCTAATGCATGAAGGTGTATTTTAACAGGCAAGAATAAAGTGAGTGGGGAGAGACAAGGGAAGAGTCAGGAGACAGAAATTGAGAATTCGATAGGAGTCAAAGGAAAACAAGTGTTTGTGAAGTTGTCAGTTCTTTTTTTATTATTTTATTTTTTAAAATGGTTTTATTTATTTTTGAGAGAGAGAATCAGAGACAGAGCCCAAGTGGTGGGGGGGTGGGGCAGAGAGAGAGAGAGGGAGACACCAAATCCAAAGCAGACTCCAGACTCTGAGCTGTCAGCACAGAGTCCACTGTGGGGCTTGAACTCAAAAGCCATGAGATCATGACCTGAGCCGAGGTTGGGCGCTTAACTGACTGAGCCACTCAGGCGCCTCTGTCAGTTCTTCTTTTAAACCAATATTTATATTTTTAGTATTCTGAAGGTATTTTAGGCAAGCATGAAAAATTTCTAATTTCAATGTAAAATACTTTTTAAATAATTATTCTTTATTTATATGGATTGCCAATAACTCATATTTAAGGGACATGAAATTGGAAAATATAGGAGCTGATTATGGGAGTTTGTGACTAATTGAATAGTTCTGGCTCTCATGAATAGGAAGAAAAGAGTGGGTGTGATGAACATTTAAGGAGGTAGAGCCAGGTTTAAACACTAGCTACCCCCCAGAGCACTCAGTTTTCCAGACAAAAACCATGTCTTAGATTTGCTGTTAGAAGAAAAGAATAGCTCAACTAGCTCTGGGCAAGCAGTGGTAAGGAACCCTAAGGAACCAAACGGACTGTGCAGTAAGGTTCCCAAAATAGGAATTTTCACATAAACTCCGATCCCTAGCATCTCTATGTAAATCACATAGATGACAAGCTATTGTGTTTTGCTATACTGAAATGCACAGAGACCTGTGTATCAACAGAGTCTAAAGCAGGATGTATCACTATGGCAACTATACCTCCAATCTCAAACCAGAAAATGGACATTCTATGATATGCAGAATTTTTTTGAGATAGTAGTCTCACGCAGTTCCTAGGGGTCTGCTAGCAGAGACGAGATAGGAGTAAGAAGTCAGTACATACTGTTATGTAGCTTAACAGGCAGCATCTCTCTACAGCTCATTTCCTCCAGTTTGTCCTGCCATTATTCAGAGATTGTTATCTGTCTCAAAGTATGACTTTGGCATTGTGAGGAAGAGGTTGGCCACTGACAAATGTTTCCTCGTGGCTTTGACTTTCTGTATTACCCTGAATTGATTGTAGGTGGTTTTGTACAGATTGCTAGGCATTATCATGTATTTTCTTTTCAATGTTATTCTTGAAACACTTCAGGTAAGAGATACTAAATTTTCATCTGTTCATGTTTGTCTGTATATTTGCTTATAAATAATATACTGTAGGAAATTTAAAATACCTAGAAACTAATTGTGGTATATCCCCATGCCATATTAATATGTTTACTGTGTTTGATGGATTAATGTAGAGATGATCAATACAGAACTCATATTTGTAAGTGATATGTTACTCGGAATCTTTTGGGATAAGGATTAAAGGATTAAGAGTTATACTGCTAATTACACAGCCTTCTGAAGAAGTTTATTTTTTAAAAATCTTCTGTCAAATTCAAACAAAAAATTTATGAAAAAAGAATTCTTCACTTTGAATTAGTGAATTGAATGTATCAAGACACTCGTAGCTAGAAAGCAATATTATTTTAAACCTTTCTTACATTGATAGAAAATATCAACTCTTTTTGATAGGAGAGCTTCTAAGTTGAAAAATGTGGCTTTTTAATATATTCATGAACACTAATATTTTATTATTTAAAACTTGAAAGTTCTGGTCAAGCATATCAAACAGTAAGTGAGGATATTAACAACTTGGATATTCACAACAATTTAAGCATGCCCGGTTTTGTTTCTCTTTCTTTTCACATGCTTGTAGACACAAAATATCTTCAATATCAATGATTTATTCTCTCAACAACTCTGTTAAGGAGAGAAAGAAGGGTTGACACGATCAAGTTAATTCTTAAGGAAAAATGAGGGAAGAGAAATAAATCACTTTCAAATATTTTTCATGACTAGAAGGCCTCCCTTTTATTTACATTCATTTTGCACTTGACTCCTCATTAACATATGCCCTTATTCATCTTTTCATTAGCAGGGATTCATAGCAACCTAGAAAGAGACAGACAGACATTGTAAGCTTTCTTGCATGATAGGGTGGAGGACAAAGTTGTCTTGTTTGTATAACTTTAGCCTCTTTGATATTACTGAGGAGTAATAGAGCAACCTCACAAGAGCAACCCTGAATTATAGACGTTGAGATGATGAATGAGCAATTCATCCAGAGCTTCCTTTGGATAGGCAAACAGTCTTAGACCTGTGTGTGAACTACTCTCCAGGCAGCTGGGGAATAGGTCAAGTCAATGTCATTATTCCCCTGAAAGTACTTTCTGTTCTAGGCATGGGGTCTTTTCAAGGCAGCAAGAAGTATCACATAGATGACTCAGCGTCACGCACAGGTGCTGGTTGGATTCAACCCTTGGACCTGGGATTACAGCCTATCCAGATCATCAGTGAGATGTTAAAGAATTCTAGTCCAGGATCAAAAACAAAGCAACAAAGCAAGCATTCTCCTGTTTTTTTGTTCTTTTTTGTTTTTTCCCCAGTTGGTTTCCCGTGATCCTTTTTAAGTATAAATTCTATTTATTTTCCTAAAATTCATAGATTACTGCCTTAGATGATTTATTAACTGTTTAATTTTTCTTTGTGACATTACTCAACCATTTTTTTTCCAGCTTTACTCTCTTCATCCATAAAACTGAGGACACTATAACCTAATTCACAGTGCTATTTCCAGGATTATAAAGAGATAACGCATGGAAAACTCAGGCAAAAGCTTCGGTACATAGAAAGTCAGTCCTCTTCCAAACATATAAATCAGAGATTTAGCCCTCCTAAGTATCTTGTTCTCATTCTTCAACTGTTTCTGGTAGTTAGCTACTAAAGGTAAACATGTAAAACCTTAACTAATATGTCTATATGGAAAACTGGAACTCTGTTAAGGAGTTTTAGACCAGATTTTATGGTCTGATCCAGCAGTTTCCTAGTATTATATTGTGGTCCTGTCTTAGATTGGTTACCTATACATATCCTTACAAGAATGCATCAGAAACTGGAGAAGTTAGAGGCAAAGTGAAATCTCCAATTCTTTAAGTTGGAGCCTCTCTCTGTCCTTGTAGAGTTCAACTAGATTGTCCTGATTCCCTTTGACTTTTTAAAGAAAGACAATAAATGAAGTTAAGGCACTATTTCCAAATTCCTTCATGGTGATGGGGAATCATTTAAAGGTGGAACAAAATGCTTTTCCATGTATTAACTCATAGTCTGTTTTAGAAATCTATAGGGAAAAAAAAACATAAAACAAATGTTTTGATTAGATAAAAGTTAGAATGTATTAGATATCTTAAAAGATTGATTTTAATTTTTTCACATAGTTAGATATTTTTTTTAAATATTTATTTTTGAGAGAGAGAGCTCCAGTGGAGAAGGGGCTGCAGGGAGGGGGACAGAGGATCTAAAGACGGCTCCACACTGACAGCAGTGAGCTTGATGCGGGGTCGAACTCATGAACTGCATGTAACATGAAGCAGAGTGTGGTCAAAATCCTTATCTCAAAACTTATCTTGAAAAATATAGCCAATAAGGTCATTTTAAAGTAGGAATAATGTTTTGATTACTATTAATAGAATATTTATTATTATTATTATTATTATTATTAAACTTAATGCTTCCTAAAATTCCACTATATCAGAAAACCCAGTATAACTTAATTTTCTCTTAATGGTTACTAGGGGTCTTGTACATCTAAATGAAATTTCATATCTAAATAGTCTATTGTAATAAAGAATGTATCAATATAATTTTAGTCGACAATATAATTTTAGAATAATCATTCTAAGATCTGGTTTAAGTTTATCCATATTGAAAGAGCAAAAAATGTACATAATAACCAAAGCATGAAAACCTTTGGTAGAGGTTTGTAGAAACAAATCTTACTTTCATATCCTAATGATTACCCAAATGTGCATATGAATCAAATTCTATTCCTTCTAATTTTTTAGTAAGTCCCAAATTTTTGTTACAATTAGTTAAATTACAGCCAAGGTTGACTCTGGACATGAAATTATAAATCATGGGGAAAATACTCTGGTTCTTTATCAAACATTGCAATGAAACAAATCATCTTAATTTCCAAGAATACATTATTATTTTTATTTTCTCTCTAATAAGATTCTCACTTCCTGAGTACAACATGTTTTGGGCAAGTAACTTTAGAGTGTACACTCTAAGACTTATTTTGGGGTTGGTTTGGGAGGAAGCTGATTAAAATTTAACTGAATCAACTTGTCATAGCATACAAAGAAAAAGGGATAAATGAGAAAACATTTTGAAAATAAAGCTTAACTTGGTAATCTTCTATATAATATCTTGCTAAAATTTCAGCTATCAAGTAATATTTAGCCAATGAAATGAATACAACATCAGCTAGATATTTCATTAATGTATAGGGTGCTATCTTAGTAACTATTATTTATTATTCATTCAACAAACATTTACCAAGCATTATAGGGTGCATTGTATCTTTTTAAAAATTTTTTTACTTAAAAAAATTGTCCTTTTTTTTAAATTTAAATTTTAGTTAGTTAACATACAATGTAATATTGGTTTCAGGAGTAGAATTCAGTGATTCATCAATTACATCCAATACCCAGTGCTCATCACAAGTGCCCTCCTTAATGCCCATCACCCAGCTAGTCCATCTCCCCCCTACCTCCCTCCATCAACCCATGGTTTGTTCTCTATTATTAGGAGTGTTTTATGATTTGTTTCCCTCTCTTCTCTTCTCCCTCCTTCCCATATGTTCATCTATTTTTAATTCCACATATGAGTGAAATCATATGGTATTTGTCTTTCTCTGATTGACTGATTTTGCTAGCTCCATCCACGTCATTGTAAATGTGTGTGTGTGTGAGTATACACACACATGTATACACACACACACACACACACACACACACACACTAGATCTTCTTTATTCATCAGTCAATGGACATTTGGGCTTTTTCCATAGTTTGGCTATTGTTGATAATGTTGCTATAAATAGTGTGGTGCATGTATCCTTTCAAATCTGTATTTTTGTATCATTTGAGTAAACACTTAATAGTGCAATTGATGGATTGTAGGGTAGTTCTATTTTTAGTTTCTTGAGGAACCTCCGTACTGTTCTCCAGAGTGGCTGCACCACTTTGCATTCCCACCAACAGTGCAAGAGGGTTACCCTTTCTCTGAATCCCCGCCAATACCTGTTGTTTCTTGTGTTGTTGATTTTAGCCATTCTGACACATATTTCATCATGGTTTTGATTTGTATTTCCAAGATTATGAGTGATGCTGAGCATCTTTTCATGTGTCTGTTAACCATCTGATGTCTTCTTTGCAAAAGTGTCTATTCATGTCTTCTGCCCATTTCTTAACTGGGTTACATTTTTTTTGGGTGTTGAGTTTGATAAGTCTTTACAGATTTTGGGTACTAACCCTTTATCAGATATGTTGTTTTCAGGTACCTTCTACAGTCTGTAGGATGCCTTGTAGTTTTGTTGATTGTTTCCTTCAATGTGCAGAAGTTTTTTATCTTGATGAAGTCACAGCAGTTCCTGTTTGCTTTTGTTTCCCTTGCCTTCAGCGATGTGTCTAGTGAGAAGTTGTTCCCGCCAAGGTCAAAGAGGTTGCTGCCTGTGTTCTTCTGTAGGATTTTGATGGTTTCCTGTCTCACATTTAGGTGTGTCACCCATTTTGAATTTATTTTTGTGTATGGTGTAAAATAAGTGGTCCAGTTTTATTCTTCTGCATGTCACTGTCCGGTTTTCCCAATACCATTTGTTGAAGACACTGTCTTTTTTCCATTGGATATTCTTTCCTGCTTTGTCAAAGATTCATTGACCATTGTGGGTCTGATGCATAGTGTCTTGTTAAATGTTTAAACACTTGAAATAAAATTGTGTCTGTAAAAAGTTATACAAACTGGGGGGCTAGGTGGCTTAGTTAGTTAAGCATCTGACTTCGGCTTAGGTCATGATCTCATGGTTTATGAATTCGACCCCCATGTTGGTCTCTGTGCTGCCAGTTCAGAGCTGGAGCCTGCTACGGATTCTGTGTCTCATTCTCTCTCTGCCCCTCCCTCACTTGTACTCTGTCTCTCTCTATCTCTCAAAAATAAATAAATGTAAAAAAAAATAAGAAAAATTTATACAAACTGATTCACAATTCAAATCAAAGTAAAAGTACTTGATAATGACACAAGACTTCAGAGAAAGGGGAAAGTGATTTCTGAGGGAAATCCAATTAAAGATGTGCCATATAAGCAAGCAAGTGTTGAGGAGAATGGGCATGATTTGTATAGATATACAGAGGAAGAAGATAAAAAAGCATTCTGAAATAAAGGTAACATAAATAGAAGCCTGAGATAAAAAAGGAGCATATTGTATTTAAGAGACAGGAAACTATAAAGGTCTCAATGGAATATTTATAGTAGTGTGAAATAAGGTTAGAGAAAATTTTGAAAGTGAAGCTGAGGTTTTAGAATTTATAAAATGAGCACTAGGAAATTATGAGAAGTTTTGGAAGAACAAGAACTTTGGAAAAAACCCTACCCCTGATGATGGTATTTCAGAATATTTCTGAGAATTTTCATATTCTTTGACCGAACAATGACAGTTCTAGGAATTTATCCTGAGGGGGGAAAATCAGAGGTGACTTAAAAATGAATGTTCTACAATGCTATTAATAACATTGAGAAACTGAATTTTGCCTATATGTCCAACAACAGGAACATGGTTAAATGAATTACGATACCTCTTGGAATATGACACGCTTGTTAAACCCCAAGTTTTAAAAGAAAATCTATCACACAAAAATGTAATACTACTGAGTAAATTAGGCTAAAAAACAGATTCTGGTAATGCTTAAAAGTACACAAAAATATTAACTCTGGTTATCAATGGATGAGGAATACTCTGGGTGATTATTTTGTCCTTTTTTGGATTTACAAACTTTGTACCATGGAGTTTCCATAATTTTGTAATTTTCCAAAAACATAACAATCATAAAGCAGTATGTAATAAGATACTGACATAAAGACTTATATACTTTGGAAAAAGCAATGTGTGAGAGTATAGTGGTGAGATATGGGGAGGCAGGAGGCATATATAACTGTATATGCTTGAAAGGATGATTGGAATGGAAAGAATAGGTGGGTGAAAGAAACACGATCAGGATTTGTTATCTGCTTGGATATAAGGTATGAAGGAAAAATATTGTCAAAATTTCAAGCCTGAAAATTGATTGAAATGAAAACCAGTACTTTCACTGATAAAAATCAATGATTACTTTAGTATGGAATTATGACATTTTAGGATAATAAGTACCCAGAATTTGAGGATAGAGTTTATGTGAAAAAGAAGAAGCTAAGAATATGCATTTAAAGATCACCAAGTAGTATCTTAAACTGTTAGAGATGATCAGCTAGAAAATGAAAAGACAGCAGAAAGAATGGAAGCCCCACTTGAGCCTTGGAGAATAAAATCCATAATTAGAGGAAGATAAACAGCAAATAACCTAGGAAAAGTGCTCGATGAGCATGAAGTTGGAGAACAGAGTAATCCACAATGTCACTGGAAAACAAAGGGAGAGTGAGTGTTTCAATGTGACAGTTGTTAGTGTTGTCAAATATGGTAGTGTTCTGAAAAAAATGTGTTGCAAACATAATTCACCAACATAGAACAATAAGGGGTTGGACAGAGAAAGGGCTTATGTGAGTCCTTAGCAACTGCAGAATTAAAGTTGGATTAGAAACTGTGCTGTCTAAAAATTTGGTACCAAATGGAGAAGGTGTGACTATTTGGGAGTTGTCTTTTGCTACCTGCCTATAGTCTATGTGCACAATGGTGTCCATGAATGAAGTGCATAGTGCTTTCTCTATTATTTTTGTATCAGGCAAATACTTTAGATACAATCGAGAATTTCACAAAGTGTTTTCCTAAAGTTCCAATTCCATAGGATATTACTAGTGTGAGAGTTGCATAAATAAAGTTCTGGAGTAAAGTGATTTGGGGAAATACTGAATTATACAAAGCTAAGGTTTCTTTAAAGAAAGGCTTCAATAACTTTTACCATTTTTATATGTACTGTGAATTTCCAAAGAGGGGCTTTGTAAGAAAACAATTTCCAAAATTAATGGAGCATAGAATTCTTTTTTTCATGGAGCACCTCCTAGACTAGTTTTCTGTGGACTTGGTGGTTGGCAATAATGACAGATTACTATTATGAGAAGTTTGGCCTCTCTCCACCCTCAGGGATCACCTATCCTACAACTTCAGTTTTGATCCCTTTAAGCTCAGAGAAGCAGAGATGCTAATTTACTGTACATTTATGGAAATCCTCCTCATCTTTCACAGTTTTTATTTTGATTTACTTAGTAAAGGGACACCTGGTTGGTTCAGTCGGTCGAGTGTCCGACTTAGGCCTACGTCATGATCTTGCTATTCCTGAGTTCAAACCCCACATGGGGCTCTGTGCTGACAGCCCAGAGCCTGGAGCCTGCTTCAGATTCTGTGTCTCCCTCTCTCTTTATCCTTCCCCCCCCCTGCTCATGCTCTATCTCTCTCAAAAATAAATATTAAAAAAAATAATTCTAGAATAAATGAATTAATTAATGGTTCTTTCATGCATGTGTGAATTCTGAAACTATAGAAAGTGTTTGGTTATAGGAGGTTATAGAAACCTGAAATGATTTTGAAATTCAGTGTGTATTTTCACTTATTGGATCACTTCCTTTGGATTTTTCTCCACACTAGTAAGTATTCCAGAATTCAAGAGTTTTTATTTAAAGCTCTATTTTACAAATATTAAACAAGAAACTTCTCCCAATACTTCATCTCCCTTCTTCCTCCTTTTTTTTTTTTTTTTCTAATTACCTTCCTTTCCTTCATCATTTAAAATGAACAGATGGGCTATTCCAAAGTTTTTGCAAATCTACTTGCTAAACATTCTTACAGACTAAGCAACAATTGAAAATGAAATCCAACAGTTGTTTTACTGCTCTTCCATCAACTGGAGCAATAAAATGATTCCACGGGAGCATTTCTGCCACTAGAAAACGCGATACTGTCATTTTCCTTTTCCTTTTCCTTTCATAAGTGATAATAGATGATTTCTTCTTGTTTCTCCCTCTCTTCTCTCTTGTCTTCTGCATATGGCCAGTGCTTTCAAATTCTTTTAGCTGCAGAAATTTTCTTTAAAAATATCTTATGTATGTTTCTAGTTACAGAAAAGTAGAATCTGTATGGCAATTGGGGAAATGTAGTAGGAGGTGAACTCCCACCTTGTTTTAAGCTTCTGCTGTGGCCTCTGTGATGTATCCATGGAACATAAATGCAAAACTCGTGGGCCAAAAGTTTAGCTTTTTTTCTAAAGAATGCAGGACTGTATAGTTGACATTTTAATCTAAAGCTTGCCCTTCTATAGCAGAACTTCCTAGGCCTCATAGTTATGGCCAATTCTTTAATACTAATAATCAATGATAGAATTTTTAAAAGTCATTCAATAAACTGAAAACACAGAATCATACTTTGACTTGTTTGTCTGTTTTATGGAGGATCATAAGCTGTGTTTTTGTCTGAAAATAAATAAATAAATAAATAAATAAATAAATAAATAAATAAATATGGAAGAGGAAATAATAGGGGTGTAGATGATTTAGAGCATTAATCCAAATGAGACATAAAGAAATTTACCTCTAGGCTAGTAATCTGAATCTTTCCCGGAACAATAACAACTAAAAATTGTCAACCTCTGACAGCTGTTGGATGGTTGATAGAAAATGTGGTAGGACTCTCCATCTTGTTCACATTATGCAGGTGTCCACATTTAAAAAAAAAATCATAATTGGCACTAATTAAGACTATTGTTGGCAGCTTCAGCAAGAAGGCCAGACACTGAGTGGGCAGGAAGATCTGCCTGGCTTCTCAGCCCCAGACTTCCCGGCAGGTCACTGCTGAATTGCATTAACAAAGCGAAGTTATTCTTATTCTTCTAATTCTGTAGAAAGAAAAACCTCAATTTGCTGTTACTAGCAAAATAAACAATTCCAGTACATTTATTACTACACATTTATTACATATATTGGAAGATCCAGGCTCAGGATTATCTTTGGTAATAAGAATGGGTGCCCATATCATACACCGTCCTGTATGAGAAAGCAGTGTAGCCAGACCCCTGGCACAAGATCTGCACAGTTAACATCTGCACGATTGACAGGAGAGGTGATTCTTATTAAGTGTGAGATGGGCCTGTATCAGCCGATGTCCATGAGTGTTGCTTTTAGGACTTGCTGCAGACGCCTTTGTTATGGCCTTTGTATATCAACGTACTGTGTGACTCATATTTGCCACCGAACACGTGTGACTTTTGTCTTGTTTACACATGAAAATAAAATTGGCAATTAAACGTATTGTCTTGGGATTCCCATCCTGAAGAGTATTTTTATATTTTCAGTGATGCTGAGATTGTAAGCATAGAAGATTCTTCCTTGGTTGAGGAAGAGAGTAAGGGCGCATCTCTTTGTGGGCCAATCAGTGTGAAAAATGTGCTTGGGGTTGGTGTTTTGTTAAGTGTATTTACAGATTATTCAGTCTTCCAGACCCACACTCAGTTTTACATTCAGATGCAGGCCTGGGTTGGGGATGGGAGGGAAATGAGGCTCTGAAGTGGGGTACCTAATCATATGAAGGTTTGCAATTTTGTTAGGAATAATAGAGAAGCAATATTGAGAGAGCTGTGGGGTTAATGAACACGGATGTGGCTTTCATGTGCAAATTTCTTTTGATTAGATGAAACAACAATTCCCAGAGTTGAGACTGGTGTCCACACACCCAGGCCTGCATCTGCATGTAAATGGCTTCATTAGAGGCCAGATCTGTGTGCACTGATGAACTGTACAAGGCACTCACAGAGTCTTCGCTTCACGGGCTGCTTTCTTGCTGTGTCTGTTTCCTGTTCAGAAAATAAGTGATATATTTCTCCTTTCTGCCAAGCTGCTGAGAAAAGGGATAGATTGAGAACATGAAGGGGTGAGGGTAGTGTACTGTTAGCATATTTGTTCTTTTTCTTATTCGTACAGACTGCCAGTTGGAAACGTATCCTTTCATATTTCCAAGTAAAATTAAACTTCCTCAAATTTACCCGGCAGTTATCAAGGTTAGAGTTTTTGTGGTTTGCCATTCAATGCTGACAGGAGAATGGCCCTTGTGTCGAACAAGGGTATCACTGAATATACAAAGAACTTGGCTGTCTGCTCATTCTACCTAGGTTGAACCAGACCTCTAAAATGTCCTGGGTTTTTCCTTTATGATTCAGGGCTTACTGCTAAGGAGAACAGTCTCCTTTGTGAGAGAAAAGGATACAAGATGTTTTCAATGTTTGGTTAATGAAATTCTGAAGCATCATTAGTTTGGAATATTTCTAGGTAATTTTCATCAATAATCAATTAATTTATAAATTGAACTGGTTTGCTTTCAGCTATAGTCCATTGATTTTAGATGGAGCTCATTCGTACCTGTGCTTGGGTAGTGCTTTGTGGACTATGAAGTAATAAGACCTATATTCTATAATAAAAATAGTTGCCATGTTAGGGCACCAGGGTGGCTCAGTCAGGTGAGCGTCTGACTTCGGCTTAGGTCATGATCTCACAGTTGGTGAGTTCGAGCCCCCCACTGGGCTCTCTGCTCTCAGCACAGAGCCCACTTCAGATCCTCTGTCCCCCTCTCTGCCTCTCCCCCACTCATGCTCTCTCTCTCAAAATAAATAAACTTAAAAAAATAGTTGCCTTGTTATTTCTGCTCAAAAATTTTAGGGGAGCAGTTTTAATAACTTTACTGAGGTTTATTTTACAAATTGTAAAATGCATAGATTTTTAAGTGCAGTGAGGAATTTTACTAAATCTGTACACAATAATCAAGATATAGAACATTTTCTGACCCCAGCAGATTTCCTTGTGCCCCTTCCTAATCCACTTTCCCCTATCCCCCTGCCTTTGATGACATTGATCTGCTTTTGATAAATGTTTTAGATTTTCTTCCCTGTAGCTTTAAATAAATGGCACCACGTGTATTCTTTTGTATCTGACTTTTTTTCTCAGCATAATGTTTTAAATATGTACCCACATCATTGTCTGTATTTGTAACTTATTCCTTTTTACTGCTGAGTAGTATTCATGTGGATACACCATGATTTGTTTACCCATTTACCTGCTGATGTTCTTTTGAGCTGTTTCCAGTTGTGGGCTGTAATGAATAAACCTGCTGTAAACATTTGTGTACAAATCTTTATTTGGACTTACATTTTTATTTCTTTTGAGTAAATACCTGTGATTGCTGGTTCATATGGTAAGATTATGCTGAACTTTATTAGAAACTTCCAAACTGTGCTAATGTGGCTATATACCATTTCGCCTTCCCACTAGCAATGTGTAAGAATTCCAGTTGTTCCATATTCTAGCCAAAATTCAATATTGACAATCTTTTAAATTTTAGTACTTCTAGTGACTATTAAATGGTATTTCACTGTCATTTAAATTTTCATTTCCCTGGGAATCAATAACGTTGAACATTTTTTTTCCTGTTTATGTTGGCCTTGAATGTGTCTTCTTTTGTGAAGTTCGGTTCCTATTTTTGATACTTTTGCATTCTCTGTATTGATACATATGAGTTCTTTAAATATTCTGGATAGAAGCTCATTTTCAGTAATATGGATTGCAAATATTTTCTCCTGGTTAGCGTCATGCCTTTGCATTTTCCTGATCATGTCTTTCCAAGAGAATTTTTTAAATCATGAAGCTCAATTTATCGTTTATGTTATTACTTTTTATGAACTCTCTAAAAAATTGTCTTCTGTAAGGTCACAAAGAGTTGCTTCCTAGAAATTTTATAGTTTTGACTTTTATGTTTAATTCTAGGTCCATTTCAGGCTAGTTTTTGTGTATGGTGTAGGGTAAGATTTGAAAGTATTGGTCCTTTTTCTCTGATAATGATATTCAGTTATCATATCACTGGTTTTTAAAAAACACTTACCTTTTCACCATTGAATTGCTGTAGCAACTTTTCTAAAATCAAGTAGATATATATTTGTGGGTTCATTTCTGGAATCTTTCTTCTGTTTCATTGATCTGCATCTCTGTCTTATAGCCAATACCACATTGTTTTGATTATTATAGCTTTAGATTAAATCTTGAAATCAAGTGAAAATTCTTTCACTTTTGTTTTTCATCTTCAGTTTTGATTATTCTTGATCCCTTGAATTTTCACATAAATGTTCAAGTCAGCTTACTAATTCCTACCAAAAAAGAAAAAAAAAAAACTGCTCAAGTTTTTACCATAATTGAGTAAAATCTAGAGCTCGGTTTGTATTTTAACCACACTGGATATTCATATTCATCAATATAGTATATTTATCCCTTTACTTAGATCTTAGATTTTTCTCAGAAATCTTTTAGAGTTTTCAGTGTGCAGATCTTATAAAAACTGCTAATTTATCCATAAATGTTTTATGGTTTTGGATACTGTTCTAAATGTTGATTGCTTTAATTTTGGTTTCCTTTTTTTTTCTAGGCTATAGAAATATAAATAATTTCTGCATATTGACCTAATATTCTGCAAACTGGCTAAAGTCATTTATTAGTTATTTTTTATTGAAAATATTTTATTTTTTTATCATATTGTGTGATTTTTGAATGATTATCCTTTGCCAGATACCGGGCTAAGCATAGAGCAAACATTAGTTCAGTCAATAATTAAACAATTCTTGAGATGGATTCTAGTATTATTTTTAACAGCTTCATTGAGGTATAACTGATGTACAAAAGTACTGCATGTATTTAATGTGTAGAATTTGATGAATTTGTACGTATGCAAACACTTGTAATGCAGTCCCCATAATTGAGATAACAGACCTATCCAACACCTCCTAGAGTTTTCTTGTATTCTGTTTTTTGGGGGACAGGGGTAGGAGCACAATATGACTGCTCTATTTTAAACAAATTTTGAAGTGCACAAAACTGTGTTATTAACTCTAGGCACTACTATGTGGTACAGCTGATCTCTAGAACTTACTCATATAGCGTAAGTGAAATTTTATGCCCTTTGAATAACACGTCTCCATTTCCTTCATCCCCCAGCCCTTGACAGCCACCGCTGTATTCTCTGCTTCTATGAGTTTGACTATTTTTTTTAAGTTTATTTATTTATTTTTGAGGAGAAAGCATGATCAGGGGAGGGGCAGAGAGAGAGAGGCAGAGAGAGAATCCCAAGCAGACTCCACTCTGTTGGCGCAGAGCCCAAACTCAAGATCATGACCTGAACCAAAACCAAGAGTTGGTCACTTAAATGACTGAGGCACCCAGGCACCCCTAGTTTGACTATTTTAAATACTTCATAGAAGTGAGTCATGCAGTATTTATCCTTCTGTGACTGGTTTATTTCGCTAAGCATAAGAAATGTTAGAGAGGTTGTGGAGAAATTGGAACTCTTGTTTGTGGGAATGTAAAATGGTACAGCAACAGTGAAAAAATAGTGTGGATGACTCTCAAAAAATTAGAACCTGAACTATTATATGATCTAGCAATTCCCCTCTGGATATATACAGAAAATAATTAAAATCAGGATCTCAAAGAGATGTTCATTGGAGCACTATTAACAATACTGAAAGAGGGAAACAACCCAAGTGCTCCTCAAAAGATGAAGTGATACAGACAACTATGGTATATACACACCATGGAATATTATTAGATGCTTAAAAAATAAGGAAATTCTGCTATTTGCAGCACCACTTATTAATTCTTGAATGGCATTTTTGCTCTTAAACCACACTTGCATTCTTGAAATACACTTCATGATGTAATATCCTTTTTATACATTGCTGGTTTTCATTTGCTAATATTTTGTGAAGGCTTTTCACATCTATGTCCATGAAGGTATTATTTTCTTATAATGTCTGCTTGATTTGGTATCTGGATAATGCTTTCTTTGTAAAATTCACCAACAACTTTTCCTTTCTTCTCAATTATTTGATAGAGTTTATGAAAGACTGACATTAATTCTTCCTTAAACGCTTGATGAAATTGTTTAATATGGACAACCAAGCCCTGTTTTTTCTTTGTGGGAAAGTTCTTAACTAAAATTCAATTTCTTTAGTAGATATAGGAATACTCAGATTTTCAGGTTATGTCTGAATCAGTTTTGTAATATGTCTTTTAGTGAAATAGTCTATTTCATCTGAGTTTTAAAATTTATCAGCAGAGTTTTCATATAATCCTTCTATTATCCTTTTAATATCTGTAAGATGTGTAATGTCCTATATTGTATTCCCCAAATTGCTGTTTGTATCTTCTATATTTCTCGTTTTTTTATAAATTTAGCAAGTGATTTACCAATTTTATTAGTCTTTGCAAAGTTTTATTGATTTTCTCCACTCTGTTTTCTATTACATTTGTTTCTTCTTATATCCTTAATATTTTTTACCTTTTGCTTACTGTGTTCTATTTGCTCTTCCTTTTTAGTTTATTCATGCAAAAACTTAGATCATCGATCTGACACCCCTTATTTTTCCTAATCTAAACATTTAAAATTAAAACAACATTTTTCCTGCATACACTGCTTTAGCATCATCCCACACATTTTGACATATTGTATTTTCATTTTCATTTAGTACAAAATAATTTATAATTTCTTTTACAGCTTCTTCTTTGAATCAAGAGTTATTTATACTTGTGTTTTAAACTTTTGAGATACTTGGGGCTTCTATGTATTTTTCTGTTATTGATTTCTATTTTAATTTCAGTTTGGTCAGAAAATATGCTTTTAGGATTTCAGTCTCTTTAAATTATTGAGTTTTACTTTATTGTCTTTATGAATGTTTCATATGTTCTTGGAAATAATCTGTACTCTGATGTAAGGTGGAGTATTCTATAATGTCAATTAGATCAAGTTAGTAGGCAGTGCTATTCAAGTCTTCTGTGAGGTTTCTTATTTTGTGTCAAGAGTATTAAAGTCTCCAGCTACAACAGGGAAGTTTATTTCTTCTTTCAGTTATGTCATATTTTGCTTCAAGTATTTTGAAGATTTATTACTGGGTATGTATACACTTAGAGCTTTTGGGTTGTTAAATTTAATGTTAAACTTTTTAGTTTTTTGGAGAAGGCAAGTGGGTAAGAATATATTTCCAAGACTTGTTTTGGTCGGTTAACTTTCACAAATTATGAATTAAGGTATTATTTCCAAGAGGTATGATCATTAGTTATTTCTGTCAGAAGAGGAAAGGTGACATATATTTATTATATGATACATCTAAATCACTTCTTTTTATATTCACGTTTTCTCTGGTACACAAGTCAAAACATCCATTCTCCCCCTAAATTCTGTAAAGATGCTATATCCTTTTCAATTTCTTATTTTCTAATTAAATACATGTGCTTTAATAAATGTCATTTTTAAAGTTTTAAATGGAATTATCTTACAGGGAAATTCTTTTTAACATTCTAAGAAATAAATTTGACTCTTAGAAATAACTACTTCTCAAGGTCTCATTGATGACTATATTCAATACCATTTCTTTAGTTTTATTTGCTCTAGAGGAGTTCTTTTGATGAAACAGTTCAAGTCACATAGGAATTTTCTTTCCTCTCTGTGACTGTAAGCAGCCAGTGATCCTTAGAACTCTGGGTCTTGATGAGCCATCACATCAGAGGTAGGTAATCTTTCTTCTGGAATTTGATCAAGGCATATTAATTTATTTATCAGAAATTTAAATCTCTTCTATTATTTAACTTTCATATACAATAATTTAGTAAATCATTCAATTTATTGAAAACCTTTAATGAACAAGGTCGAAAGGAGATAAAAAGGAATGAAACATGGTTTCTGCTCACTTGACAGTTAATTTGAATAGGGGAACTGCTATAGACTGAGTCCCCCCACCCCAGATTCATCTGTTGAACTCCTATTCCCTAGTATGATAGTATTCAGAGATGAGAACTTTGCGATGCACTTAGGCCATGAGGATGGAGCCCTAATAATGGGGTTTGTGCCCTGATAAGGAGAGACTCACGATAGCATGAGATACATGAGAGCTCTCTCTCTCTCTCTCTCTTTCAACCATGTGAGGAATCAATGAGAAAGTGGCCAACTACAAACCAGGACATAGACTCTCAGCAGACACCACATCTGTCACTACTTTAATCTTAGACTTTCCAGCCTCTGGAATTGTGAGAAATAAATGTTGTCTAAGTTACCCCAATCTATGGTATTTATTATAGCAGCCCAAAGTGACTAAGATAGGAGCTAAGACAGAAACATGGAAAATTCAATGGCTTTTGTTAACACATTTAGAGGTAAGAGAGAAAACTTTTGGATGGCAGTTTGAACAGCAAGATTAAAACTAGGAATAGTCAGGGTTTTGATGTACAAACTTGGCTTGAAGGACAAATTATGAGTTATGGCATTATGAACACAATCATGCTGGAAGAAATACAGTTCATATTCTAGCAGTGGCCAGTGGTTTTGTTCTTTTTGGGTCTTAGATGTCTGTGTAGAGAAGCAGGAGTTAAAGCTGACAAGCTATATTCACAGAATATTGATTTCAGAAGGTGACTGCAAGATTATGTAGTCTAACCTAATTTTATAATTGAGGGAAATGAAGGACACAATTGTTTGCTGTACAGTGCATAGTTCAGAGTTTTTAAAATTCCATTTTACCTTTTCAGAGTGTGCTGTCCAGGGGTCATACTTCAGAAAGCCCTGATAAACTTTGCTGTGTGTTCACATTTGATTTGATAAAAAATAGTCATCACTTAAGGTTTTTGAGGAGGCAAGTAACATGATCAGAGTCATGCTAAGGAAGATTCCTCTGATAGCTCTCTGGAGGATGGATTAGGATGGAGAGAGCCTAATGATGGGAAATAAGTTATGAGGTGATTTTATAACCCAGAAGAGTAATAAAATTCTATGCTATAATGATGACAATAGTAATAAGAGGATATATATATATATATATATATATATTGTATTTATATATATTTACATATATATTTACTACTCATATATATATGTATATGTATATATATGTACCTCTATATATACTATATAGATTATATAGTATATCTATAATACACACACATACTTTGGTTAGTGTTACCAGTTGAATATTTGTCTTCCACTAAAATTCATGTTGGAGCCCTAATCTCTAATGTGATGGTATTTGAAAGTGGAGCCTTTGGTAGATCATTAGGTGTTTCACAAAGGTGAACCACTCATGAATGAGATTAGTGACCTTATGAGAAGACACATGAGAGAAATGTGAAGATACAGCAAGAAGAATTCTTCCTACAAACCAGGAAGAGGGCCCTCACTTGACATAGAATTTGCAGGCAACTTGGTATTGGATTTCCCAGTCTCCAGTATTGTAAGAAATAAATTTTTGTTGTTTAAGCCATCCAGTCTCTGGTAATTTGTTACAGCAGCCTGAGCTAAGAGACCTAGGGTAGAAGTGGCTGGATGTATTGTCTAACTGAGTGTGGGATACCAAAATGAAGACCCAGTGGACAGTGCCTTGGAAACGTGGAGTCACGATGATCTGGAAGAAGGCAGCATTATTGCCAGAAATAGGTCAATGGACTGACCTAATAAGAATCATATGTGTATGTGCGCACATACACACACAGGCAGACACAAAATCACTCAGAAAAACTTTATTTCCACTGTGGAGAAAGCATCTCTCAAAGAGCTGGGTCAGCTAGATGAGCTAGGAATTGGGACACGGAGACAATTCCTCTGGAGCCATTATCCAAGAGGGCTGACTGTGTGGTGGAGATTTATCAGACGACAGGTCAGACATTCAGAGGATGGAAGCCTGTCTCTCTCTCTGGACCAACCTCATGTTTTATGTAATAGGAGGAAATACAAATAAACATATATATCTTATGTCAAATGATGGCACTGAACTCATTGGTCTATAGGATGAAATATCTTGCTCTAGAAACATGTATCCTGACTCAGTCAAATTTTCTTTGCATTGCTTTAAGGATTTTGGCTAGACACACAAAGGCTATGTGTGTCGTATCATATGAAATTATATGAAAGGTCTAGGTTAGGATTGAGAAGTTATGTTAGCTACTTGAGAACTAAATTTCTCTAGCTACATTGCAACCCCCCTTTTCTATGGTTCAAGCAAATACTTTTACTCGTTCTAGTAGCCACTGGTTATTTTTGCTAAACTCCCTATTCTCCTATTCGAAAGGGAAAAAATAAGGCATTGTTATAGTAAAAACAGTTTGTGTGTTCTCATTCTTCCTACTTGGGAGACCAAAACTTGTAAAAGGCTGGTTTTACAGTAAAAACCTTCACTACTGTAATCATTCCAGATCTATCAGGTCAGTTCATTAGTTTTAGACCATCTGCTGCCCTCTTGTGGCCTTATAATCCACCTACCTATGCTCCAACTCCAAGCCCTTAATGGTTTTTGTCAGTTGAAATGGTTTCATCAGTCATATAGAAACTGACATGTCAAACTGTAATTAACCTCCTTCTTACAGTACTTTATTACACCTTTGTATTTTGTGTCAATTTGGCTATAAAATATATAGGTATTATATAACGTTCACGATCATTTTAAAGAAAACAAACCCTAATACATTATGGATTGAGTATGTCTTCTGGGAAATTTGGAAGTAAGGCCTTCTTTAACTTTCTCAAGTGGAGTGTTAGATTAGCCATTTTATATTAGCAAATAATGTTCAAATATAGAACAACACTTGCCACATAGTAAAATACATAAAGTTGTAAAAATGCTCTAAGAAAGCCATTAGGTAAATTCTTGATCAAAGTGTTTTTCTTAAAGCATATCTTCATATAGTACCACTAGTAATAATGGAAAAAAGAAATTGTTTCAGGTAGAATTATTAATTATGTCTTTTTAATAGGTTTTGAAAATTTGGTTTTCTGAGAGTTTCTAAATTTCAATACCAAGTAATACATGAACTGATACGTTCATCTTTAAAGTCATTACACTTCATTTTATAGCCTTCTCTTTTATATCAAGATTCCACTGTTCTCTTTTGGTCAAAAGAATAAAAGCCAAAGCTAAACCAAGGATAAAGAATCCTTTTATTAAATTTGACGTGCATGTCCCTGATATTTCTCATTGCACTGCCTTTTATTTTCAGCTTCTCATTACCATTTTAAATTAGGAGCAGAGATATTTAACTTATTCAATATAATGCTTTAATGAAAACTAAAGAGCTAATTCAGAGTAGCACCATAGACTCAGCTACTCTGAATACTCAGCAAAGCTGACAATTACATTTAAGGGAAGCATTTCTTTCTTTCTTCCTTTCTTTCTTTCTTTCTTTCTTTCTTTCTTTCTTTCTTTCTCTCTCTCTCTCTCTCTCTCTCTCTCTCTCTCTCTCTCTCTTTCTCTCTTTCTGGCTGTTGTTTAAAGACTATATTAGGTAATTCAAATGTTTCTATTAAAATGATTCCTAATTAAAATATTCGAGAAGATGGAGAGAAAGGAAACAGAAATTAAACGTTAAAGTCTGTGCTGCCACTGCAGTGTTGATATTTGAGACATCGTCGCTCTGTAACACTCAAGACACAGATCAAGGTTGTGCTTAGGGCTCAGCAAACAAGAACAGCCAATCTTTTTTGATGATTTTATATATGATTTCTTTTTAAAAAATCAAAGTCTCTATGGAAAAAACCAGAAGCACTGCAATTCCTAACACTTATTTTATGGTTTAGTACTGTTCATGGTTTGAATGTATGTGGCATACATTCTTTTTAAGTATTTGGGGTCCATAAAGGTCTTAAACTAGCTCTTATTATCATCACACCAAATGATAAAACCGATTCTTTGGAAACCTAGAATACAGAATAATGACTGAATGAGCAAAATATGGGCTGTACAAGTATTTCTTAACTAATGGCTGTCATGTTTACTTGATCATGTATTGCTGATAATTGATCACAGCCTACAGCTGTTTACCAAAGATAAGTGCCCTTTCTCTATGTGCCTTACTGTCTTCATCTCTGGAATGGGAAAGATGCCTGTGAGAGTATCTGAAGTGTGATATATATCTGATTAAATCTAAAGGTTTCTTTTCTTCAGAACTGAGGGCAGCAGGCAGACTTTTCTCCTCTGGCATAAATTTGACTACTCAGCATTTTAAGCTCTCCTATGACCTTTCCTCTTTACCACCACAGGATAATCTACCCTGGAAGATAGAGCCAAACGGGGTTGTCTTAGGTTATTTTTGAGCAAAGAATGACTCTTCTAGTTACTACTTTAAACACAGAACATTCCTCATTATCAAATAAATGCATTGAGTCTAACCTTATGTATGCAAAAACTAAGTTTTTCCCATCTGAAAGATGGTTAGTCTGTGTTTAGTGCATAAAATCTGCCCCAGTTGTTTAAACGAAATAAACGTGAGCTATCTATTTCTTTCCAGGAGATCATATTAGTGTATTATTTTAGCATTCCAGTCACTGAACCTACATGCACCCCTGACCTAAAAGAAAATATTTTTCTTTACGAGGTATTTGTTTTGAAGAAATAAGCAAACAAAGAAACATTAAGCAGGGAAGATTCTGGCCTGCAAACTCTAGTCTCTCCTTAATAAGCACCTCTAGTCTGAATATATGCATGATACCAAGGAGTCAAGCTTTATGTGTGTAAAAATGAACCGTAGATATTTTTCTTCCAATGCAAAGAATAGATGTTATTTCTCACTGCCTTTCCTCAGGGTTTCATGGGACAAGGAAACAAGCAGTTAAAAACAATTACATGTGTAAAGTAACGTGGTATGAGTTGTCCCAAAGGTTAAACAAGAACCTGGATCATTGAAAGTTGGATTAAAAATTGTGTTACAAATTTGCATTATAAAGTTGGAACTCCCTAACTCGTTGTGTTGCTCACTTTAAAAATTCATAAAATGAGAAAGGTGCCGTGCCTTCATTAGAAATTTAGTGTGATTATTTGGAAATAAAAATTTAAATTATGAATCACATGAAACCTTTCAAATGCAGTATGGGGGGGTAGGGGACTTTATGCACCAAATCAGAAAGACAATGTCTCAAAGACAAGATTTTTAAAAAGCAATTAATTTGGATCAAATACAAATATATGGCAGTAGAAATATCAGACACATGTTTATCATTCAGTATGCATTAGAGATTAGTTCTTATTCGATTTTTATTAAGCATGTATTTATTAAATAATAAGATTATTTTTATGTTCAACTCATGCTCTTTTCTATGAATGAACCATGATTTGTTATCAGAAAGATTTAGCTGGAACTGTGCTGTTTTAAAAAACCAAACAAATCACCTCCCTGCGTCCCTCTCTCCCCACTTCCTCCCCTTCTCCTTCCCTTGCTTTCTTCCTCCTTCCTTCCCTTTCTTCGTTCTTTCCTTCTTTCATCCCACTTGTCTCCTTTTCTTTTCCTTTTTGTATTCCCATGAAATGCCCATGTGCACAAGCAGGACGGATGCCTTATCCTGTGAATAAACTGGCAGTGTTGATCTACAGCTGTATGCAGACCACATCTTTCTTCCAAAGCTGCAAGGCGCACATTTAAACTCAAATCTCAGAGATTGCAGCACCTATATTGCAGTACAAATTGGTATGACCAACCAGACCCAGCAACCATCGATCTTCATTCTTTCTGCCACCCTGGAAACTGAAACCTTTTGTAGCAAGAGGTAACTAAAATTCTGAAGTCGACTTGCAATAAAGGGAAGCAACAACTTTAAGATTGGGCTGAAATATCTGACAGCTCTCTGAAACAAAACAAAAACAAAATGTACCCAGGTTTCAGTTACGCTCTATTTGGTTTCTTTGCTTGTTAAATAAGCGCTGGCATATAACTCATTAGACACCTTGTGGGCAGCCCCACAAAGATGTGGGCAGTTCAATTTAGAGTAAGTGGGAGGTGTATAATTCAGCATTTATGCTTCCGGATAAATCAGGCTTCAGCATGTGAGACTTTTGCCATACGCTTCAAATATTCTTATTTCCCTAGCTGCTGGCTCAAATTTGAATTTAAACAGGCACATAAACAGTACATGGTGGGAAAAATAAACAACTTTTTCTAAAACAATTTCCATTAATAATGAAACCTTTGAGGCAGTAAACTGAGAGAACTTTCTCTGATTTGTTCCTTCAGTTTGGATGTGGATAGGAAGATTGTGTCCAGGAAGCCAAAACCAGAAGATCATCTGTTTAATCCACTCCCAGGTAGTTCTAAAATATTTTTACCTAGCCTTAGAAACATTAACTGTTGCTCAGAGAATGTATTTTTAACAGAGGCTTCAGTGTATTCTGTCTGCTTGGTATCCCATCATTTCTGCCCTGCTGAGGGCCTTTCCAAACATAGACAATATGCCCAGACCAATGGTCACATATCTCTAAGGATGAATTGACCTAAATCCCTTAAATGGTCAGACAGGGGACCAGACATGATTGTGGATTTTCCTTCTATAAAGAAAAACAAAGACAACAAACAAACAAACAGAAACTGGAGTGTCTCTTATTTGAGAATCATCCCTTCTCCCATGAAGATGATTAGAATGTTGTAGAATGTGGTTTCCACAGTTATCAAAACGAAGTTCCTTACTAAGCTTCAACAACCAAAATAAAACAGCAACATACTGTTATTTCCCAACCAAATTTCCAAATATTTACAAATCAATAACTGATTTACCCAATGCTAGTGATGGTTGCTAAGGTACTGGCATTGCTACTTGGCGTAGACTATTAGCAAAAAATGGCAGGAGCTATTCTCCTATCTGAAGACACACCCCTGGTGTGTTTGCAATTCCTCTCATGAAGGGGTGGACTCTACTTGCCCTCCTCTTGAATCAGGGCTGGCTTTGTGACCTTGCTTTGACCAACGGAATGCAATAGAAGTGATGTTTGTACTGAACATACATATTTTTTTATGTCTGTGTAGGAAATCCTGGAAGGCTTTCTTTCTCTTCAATCCTTGGCATCGAAGAGAATCACCTGCCACTTCCTCCAAAGATCACTAGTCATTACCTTACTGAGATGGAGTCTATTATTAAACCCATTCTCATCATTCTGATCCAGGTTAAGGATTCAGGTTTCTCCTATCCTCCCTCAGAGAGACTGGTGTCTATTACTTAATTAATTACTTAATTTCATGAGAAATCAGCATGGGCCTGGATGTTGTAACGATGTTGTAAGACTCTTTAGAACATTATTCCAAGGCCTGCAGCTTAATAGGTAGGTGAGCAAATGTCCCTTTCCCCGCTGTGTACTGTATCAATGATTTCTAAGGATAATTTAGTCTAACACTCTGCAAGAGATTTAGAGTCTTTGCCAATGGTTCTGTTTTCTAGAAAAGAATTATAAGTTTCCGAGCACAGCATTCCATCAATTATTTAGAATTAGTATTTGGCATTAAAAAACAGACCATTTTAACCTGAATATGACTTTGAGTAGCCTCCTGATATCTGTAATCATTTCTCCAAAATTCTTTATAATAGGAGCACCTGGGTGGCTCAGCCGGTTAAGCATCTGACTCTTGATTTCGGCTCAGATCTCAGGGTTTAGGAGATCTAGGCCTGTGTTGGGCTCCATTCGTGCTGCATAGTGCAAAGCCTGCTTGGGATTCTCTCTCTCTCCTTATCTTCCTGCCCCTCCCACTTTGTATGCGCTCTCTCTCAAAAACAAGTAAATAAACTATATTTATTTGCTTTTGAGGGAGAGTGTGAGCTCTTTATTTTATTTTATATTATATATAGGATCAATCAGACTACATTTAGACTACATTTGGACTTTTGTTTATTTGTTTGTTTTTGCTGTTTCAGAAATCACTGAGCTCGTTCTATGCACCCATTCAGAATATTGGGGTGAGGGATGATGACTTCCCTAGGGTAAAATCAGAATGCCAGTGTCCAACCTTTATTTATTCCTTTGAATAATAATGTCCCCTATATCCTGGGATCCAGGACAAATGGCTTGATATGCTTGACTTTTAAATTATAGGTATTCTTTAAAAGGAGAGAATACATAATGGAAAGCATTTAGGGTTGAGATTATGCCATAAAGATGAGCTGTTGGCTTTTGGAAGCAACATCTGGAGACTTGATGCTCAGGATTTGTATATGCCTCTGTTTAGAATTTGAGAAGCAAACACAGCCCATAGAAATCTTTGGTGGAATTGCTATCCAGAGCTGAAATATAAGGTTTATTTATAGCTCTAACATATTAAATATTAATTTCTAATATCAAAGAAATAATCATTCACTCAAAAAACATGTTTTAGGTTTCTAGTTTTATTCAGGCTTAATGGCAATTGCCTAGAAATACTAAAATAGGCTGAAATATGTCTTTGAAGGGTAAGAATTTGGGAGGATAAATTTGGGAATCTAAAACACCACTGTAGTGAGATATATTTTGGTGAGTTTTAAAACAGGAGTACACATTTGTCAGGCAGATAAATATGGATGGTGATGATCCATGATTAGAGGGGTTAATTCCAAGTAGACATTGGGAAAGGCAAGGGGTGATGCAGTATATACTGTGTACAATGAATTATAACAATGACTGTGGGGTAATACTCAAGCAGAGGTGGAGATAAATACTCAAGATGAAAAGAGAGTAGAGACCCCTATATAAAGGATATTCTAAAGCTTATGATGGAGTTTTTAAGTCAGTCATTTGTGTATCATTTTTACAACTATAACTTATGTCTATAGTCCATGGGCTATTTCCTTTGATATTTTCTTTAAGTCAATCCATTTTTTAATTGCATGACCTTACATTTTAAATCTTACATTTGTCCTATAAATATAAAATCAGGACCTCTTTCTGCAAGTTATAAATGGAAAGTAATATCTCAAAACTTTTTTAAAAAAATATCCTTAAAGGCTAATCAAATACAGTTAACTGCCACTTAGAGTTTTATGGTTGTAGGTGCCATTCACTGAATTAGCTTAGGATGGTAAGAGAAGTCAATATTGTGAAGATTAGGAGGTCAGCTTTCAGTATGACACCTTTGAAAGGGCAGTGTGTGGGGACTCAGAAAGAAGTTCAGAATTAAAGATAGTCCTAGAAGTTTAACTCAGAGGCACATTAACCTGCAGGAGGAAGTTGATGCTCTAAGAGTGAATGACCCCAAAGGTTTACAAGGGTTTAATTAGTCAATGAACAGATTAATAACAGATTCATCTAGGTAATCAGTATTACCTGGACTGGAAACAAATTAAGAATACTGGTTTTCCATTTTTGCTTTTCTCCTCCCCCTCCTGCTCCCCTCCCCCGCTTGTTGTTATCCTCCTCCTCCTCCTCCTCCTCCTCCTCCTCCTCCTCCTCCTCCTCCTTCTTTTTCTTCTTCTTCTTCTTCTTCTTCTTCTTCTTCTTCTTCTTCTTCTTCTTCTTCTTCTTCTTCTTCTCCCACCTGTATTCCAATCCAAAAGTAACTAAAATTGTCTTCCATCACCCAAGGACAGAATTGATAAGAAAGATAACTTTTATCTTTGGGGCATGCCCTCCTAATGTTCAACTTCTATATCATGGTGATAACTTTCTTTTCATTCTTCCTTTCCTCCTTGATGCCTAAATGTTCATGGCTAGACTCTGGCCTAGGACTCTCATGCTCTTTCTGAGTTGCCCTGCTTTACCTACATGTTGAAGTTGCCCTCATGTGCAACTCCTACCCCCACGGATTCCTCCCTTGTGTCACCTTTGAAATGACTTTTGCCTGTATTGTATATTTTTGAGGACTCAGTCCCTCTGATTAATAAATTGATACTAGATGCAATAAGTATCAGAGAAGCATGGTAATATTATATTAGTATAAAAAACACTTCTTAGATCAGCAAAAACAGGAATATTTTAACAATGACTTTCTGGAAAGAGTATCTTTATTCTTCTACTCTAACCTACCACTGACACTGAATTTCAGTGAATTTCAAACCAAATGTGGGAGAGGTCACATTCTGCATTTTCAGTCCATGGTGGCAGAGAATTTCAGCCCAATGTGTTACCCATCTGAATTGTAAGATGTTTCTCTTGATGAAGGTAGGAGTTAGTATGTTGGGTCTGTTTGTGATACCCATAAACCATTTGAGACTTGCAACAACACAGTGACAATGGAATGAAAGCTTGCTAGATTGAGAAGGACAATTCAGGGAATTAATCTTCCAGGCTAAAGTCAAGATTGTCAGAGAATGTGGAAGCAGTATCATCAGGCAGTCCAGTGGGCTTACAGCAGGACTTACAGCAGGGTAAACATGTAGCCCACACAGTATCTAACAAAACGCAGACAACTCTTATGGTAATAGAAGAACTTGATGCTGGAGGGATTAGGCCTGATAAGAGTGCAGTAGTATAGGAAGTCTCATATCCATTCTGTCCCTTCTATACCCTACACTATTTTAATTTTGAATTTGATTTGCCCTCATTCATAGGGTGCATTGCAAAGGGCTCCAAATCCTTTTCCTCATTGGAATATCTTTACCTCATGTTCTAAAATACTCTTTCCAAAGGCACAACTTTTTCCAAATGTTCCTTCTTTTGTGTCTCCCCTGCAGCATTTGACCCACTGCCTTGTACATAGACTGCACCCAGTAAATTGTGGTGGCTGATGATTTAAGTATTTTTTTTAAATAAAGTTCTAAAAAGTTCTAGAATACACTAAGTAGGAATGTGGATGTGAAGGAATTAGATTGACAATAGCCAAAGCCTATAATAGACAGTGTGCTGTTAAAAAGTAATGTCATTGAGTTTAAAATAAATTGGGTGAAATAATTCATCTTTATGATGGATTAAGACAGTTCTGCTAATGAGACATGCAAATGTTGATGCCATATCTTCTAAAATGTGATTGGATAAGGTAATAGAGTTGGTCAATAAATCAGTTTTGAACAAAGAAGCATAACCATAAAAATTCAGTACAACATAAATTAATATATCTGTTATTGAAAAGATTAATTCTGAGATTATGATTAATATAATTAATTGTTAGATTTCAATATAATGGGGGATTTTATCCTCATTATTCTGGGATTAGACAATGGAGTGAGTAAAATACATTTTTTTTTGTCCCAAGCAATGATGCTGCAACATGATATCAAAAGTAAAAATGCAGGGTCAGAGCTAAATAATAAGAATTTACAAAGGCAAGAGACCTAGAGGCTAGTTCCCATTCTATTTCCAAGTTGTATAAGGCAAATCATCTTTGGGGTGTGGGGGGTTCAGATCAGTCTCTAATTTAACAATTCAGAAAGATTTGTTGAGCTCCAACTTCATTCCAAGCATTTTTGAGGCAGGTGCCCATCAACCTGAAATGTTTTTTATCCTTAAAAGTCCCTTTTCCATATCTACATTTTATGATTTTACTACCTATAACTGTGCTTTGTAATATTTCAACCTGCTGAAGCTGTGTTTTAAACAAATGTGACACAGAATCAGATATATACCCACATCAAAGCAGTGATTCAGGTGTGGAGGACTCATTCTCCATCTGCTTGATAATCCCTTCCAAACTTTCTCTTACCCTACTCCCGAAGAACTCTATGGTATATAGTCAATTACAATTTAATGTGAACTTGACTGACCTAGACTAAACTCATCAACATTAGTTTAATAGAGAGAAAAAGTAAATAAAGTACCTGTAATATGTGAAGATATACATCTTTCCCTTGCTCCAAATATATCAATGTTTTCATACTTTGGCAATACTTATTCTCATCTTTTTTTCCTGGTTCTTAATTTGGGTTTACTTTCTCTGTGTTAGTCGAATTTTCTACTACTCCTCCGCATAATGCTGAAATAATTAGACTGATTTTCTTTGTCTTAAGAACTCAGCACTGATTCTTGCCACAATACATCTATTAAGGTGAATCCATTGTTTTATGAAGTCATCTCCATTCTTTTCCTAATTCTTTCTCAGAATTAAGTAGCTGTCCTTGACTGAATTCTTCCAACTCAATTTATTTAAAGTCTTATGAATTAAGCACTAAATTGTATATTGCTTTGTATTATTTTCTATTATTTTATGTCTAGCTCTTTTGGCTCCCAAACTATTCTCTTGATAGCCATGTGTAATCAACATGAGAAAAACCCTTAATTTTTTCTGTCCTTCTTTAACAAATTTGTCCACCAAATCAAAGGCCTTGAAAGTTGCCAGAATTTAATTTACATAGTGCTCAAGGCTTGGTGGTGCCTCCATTTTGAATAATGTAACTTTTCACAGATTTTCCAACTGACCCCAAGTCATGAAGACCGTGACATGACTTAGAAATATCTGCTTCAGCACTGTTCACATTATCATTGCCTTAAATGCCATAGTCGTACTTCTTTCTGGAATATAGGCTAAGCTATGAAATCCCTAAATTTATAGGGATATTCCAGTTTTATTCATACTTTATACACATTATGCCTAATTTTAGAGAAAATCTAGGTCTCCAAATCATGATGTCAAACAGGCATACATTTGATGGAATATAGTGCTGACATCTAAGGGAATCAGATTTGATGGCTTGGTCCTAAGAATGGGAGTTTCGGGGGTTATGTCGGTGCTCTCAAATCAGAAAGAGAGCAGGTGGGGATGATACTCATCTAAAAAGGGTGGAGATGGTTGAGACCTTAAGAATTGGAAGGTGACAAGGGCCAGGCAAATGTCTAGGTCTCTAAAAACTAGCCAGGTTTTATCCCCTAAAAAAGTGATTAAATACCAATCAGTAATGAGGGCAGAAATCCATACATTTTGACTAGGAAAGGGAAACAGAGATGTAAAAAGGGGCTGTGGATCTAGAGGCCAAAGGGGAATTCAGGACTCAGATCCAGGATCTTCAACCCTGAGTTTATAGTGGGATAACAAATTTAAATCACCAGGAACAATATCTTTCTTACACATTTTATAAATAGTAGAGTGTCTCGGAGCATGTAATAAGCACTTGATGATTAATGACATGTGATTGCACTGTTAGAATCTTAAATTAAACCAGCCAATATTATTTTTAATTTCTATCTTCTCTATCGTGTTTATCCTTTAAAAGGATATTTGTATTTTCATCTAAAACATAGAAAATAGCATCATTATTTTATTTCTTCTTCCACAAAGCAGAATTTTTTCAATCTCTATGTTTAGAAAATAGTATGGATAATAATTCAGCACATTTTTCATCCATGAAAGTCTATGTACTGAATGCAATAGAATAAAATCTTACAATTCAATGATTATCACACTAAAATAAGTCTAGAATAAAAGAGCTTCTGAAATATATGTGTCATTTACTTCAATTTATTAATAAAGAAATCTTTAGGTAGGGAGAGGACAATGACTCTGCAGCAGATTTAAGTAATAATATTTTAATCTCTCAGTGTTTTGTTTATTCAGAAAAAGTGTGTGATATATTGCTGAAACATATCTTATGTAGGAAATAAGTAGTAATGAAGTAATTTTGAAAAAACAGAACTTTTGTTTCCTAAACAATTGTGGAATATTATGCATTAGCATGGTTAAGAAGGCTATTACTAATGGTGTCAATGTTATGGCAATTTCATTTCAGACCAATTCTTTGTGAGTGCAGACAAAATGTGTTCCGTAACACAGAGATTTTTTTTTAATTTATTTCATTTTATTTTTGAGAGAGACAGAATGTGAGCTGGGGAGTGGCAGAGAGAGAGAGGCAGACAGAATCTGAAGCAGGTTTCAGGCTCTGAGCTGTCAGTGCAGAACCCGACATGGGGCTAGAACTCACAGACTGTGAGATCATGACCTGAGCTGAAGTCAGATGCCCAACCAACTGAGCCACCCAGGCACCCTATGCAGAGATGTTTTGAAGTCATAGTTGACCTTCTAAGAGTTACAGCACTGATAGAAATGGTGGAAATCCTTTATTTTCTAGACAGAAGAATGGTCTGTTTATAGGGTCCTTTAAAATATGTAAGGCACTTTCATTGTGTTTTTGTATCGGAACTGGAGAAAAATCTGGGGTAATGCTTTGTACTTATCATAGTAGTACAGAAACTGAGCTTCAGCAATTTAACTGACTTGTTTCAAGGCATACAAAATTGCAGAGCCTAGCCTCAAACAAACTCAAGTTTTCAACTCCTAAACATTACTGTCCTCTCTCCTAATAGTCTCTGTCCTCTGTCATAATAGTCTTTGTCAGAATGTTGCAGATGTAATTGGATGAAGCCTTGTGCTATGGAAAAACATGCCAACAGTTTTCTAAGTTTTTAAATAGATTTTTCAGACCAACACCATATTTTCAGTTTACCATTTTCACTTAGAGAACACAACTTGTCAAAACCATAGGTGGTGTGTGCTTCACAGGACCTCGACGGGAACATGAGGGGTGCTCTGTGTGATGGTTAGACAGGTGTTTTCAGACTGTGAAAAATCCATTAAAATTCACTATCATCTGTGCTTTTGCTGTATGTGTACCATATTGTAATAAAACTTTAAAGTGTCATTCAGTTTAATATATTTGAAAGGCAATGGGATTTATGAACATTGTATTATGCAGATTTTAGGGTTTGGAATTTTATAAGATATTGGAGCAGAAACCATATTTGTTGTATGGTTATTTGACTCTTAAATATATTTAAAATACCTACCTCCCTCACAAGTCACTCATGCTCACACACACACAGTGAAATAAAAATAATAAAAATATTATACACAGTATCAAAAAGACTTAGAATTGTTCTTGGGAGAGCACATAACTATACATCATGGACAAATCAAGAAGTAAATGCCAGAGAAATTAATGTTAGATAGAAAATTCCCAAGTTGAGCTACAAATACAAATTCAAAGGACGACGTTGAGTTCCTAACCTGAGACATGAGATGAAACATTCAGAATAAATGCCTTAAATGTTGTAATAGACATAGTTGTTCTACACCTCCAAGGATGATTTAAAATGCATTCACATATTACTGAGATATTATCTATCACATATAAGAAATGTAAGCCAAAATACCTTACTTACCAAAAAATACCTTTTGTGACAAATGTGAAACTAATGTGACAATTCAAGGTCTCAAGAAGATTTTCCTCAGTAATGAGATACTTTGATACCATCTACTGAAAAAAAAAAAGGTAGAAAAGAAATTGCCTCAGGGTTTGAAGGCCAATCTTATTAAGAAAGAATATATATAAGATGGGCAAAACTTGTTAATTGTAGTCCTGATCTGAGATTATAATTTTAATATCACTGTTACTGACAATAAAAATTACCTTGCCTACATAGTGGTTTTGGAAATGGATGTGGTATTCAGGTTGAGGTAAAACACATGATAAAACATAGCATTTTATTTTAAATAAGAAGCAATCGTATGCATAAAGCAAAACTTGGTGCACTTGCAAAAAAGGCGATGGTCTTTTTGGTAATTCTGACCTTGTTTAGAACTGTGAGGGAAAAACATGTGGGCACAAAGCAAGCAATGAACAAAGAAATATTATAAACAATATGGAAAGGTAGACCTCATTGTTTCTGGTCAATTTGAGAAGAGGAAAACTTTGTGTGAGCTCTACAGTTGAATGAGGCTAGAAAGAAATCTGAAGACCTGGTTATAGTTTTGGGGATCTTTCTTTGCTCATTTATAAATAAAGGTATCATATCACAAGGTTGTCCTAGTCTACCTAAAAGCAGAGGCTGAAAAGAATAGAAATTACAGGATCACAAGGATGTGACCAGCTTATTTTGTTCACTCTTTACTCCATCATAAATTCTTTCTAAGAAAGACATACTAAATTCAGTTGATACTATTAAGAACCAAAGTTAAGATGTGATTATTGCTATTGATGTTAGATGAGCAACGAAAGCAAAATGTCCGAGTGTCTCCAAACGACAACATCCAAGGTTACTAAATGAGATACTTTGAGTTCCTTATGCTAAGGAAACCAACAAGGTATGGACCTTGTGTCAACTTTCATATTTTCTGGAGATTAATTACTAAAAGTTATGTTTCTTGCTAATGTAATATGTTTAAAAAGGAAACTAGGGGTGCCTGGGTGGCTCAGTAGGTTAACTGTCTGACTTCAGCTCAGGTCATAATCTCACAGTTTGTCAGTTCAAGACCCTGGTCGGGCTCTGTGCTGACAGCTTGGAGCCCGGAGCTAGCTTCTGATTCTGTGTCTCCCTCTCTCTCTCTCTCTCTCTCTCTCTCTGCCCCTCCACCACTCATGCTCTGTCTCTCTCTCTCTCTCTCAAAAATAAATAAACATTAAAAAAATTTTTAAAACTAAAAAAAAAAAAAGAAAAAGAAAACTAAATTTAAACCTAAGACTATCTTTAAAAATAAACCTATTATAAAAAAAAAAGTGATGGTAAGACACATAAAAGGACTGGTATCTAAAATATACACGGAGAAATGAAAACTCAACAGAAGTAAACAACCCAATTAAAAAATAGCAAAATACTTGAACAGATACCTCATCAGCGAAGATACACAGATGACAAAGCATATGAAAAGATGATCATCATAACTGCTCATCAGGGAATTGAAAATGAAAACAAAAATGGGATGTCACTACATACCTATTAGAATAGCTAAATTCAAATATCTGACAATACAAATGCTAATAAGGATACAGAGCAACAGGAACTGTCATTCATTATTAGTGAGAATTTGAAATAGTGCAACTTCTTGGTATTTACCCAAATGAGCTGACAACTTGTGTCCACACAAAAACCTACATATGAATGCTTGTAGCGGCTTTATTCATGATTTCCAAATTTGGAAGCATCAATAATTCAGTAAGTGAATGGACAAAAGGTGACAGATTCAAACAGTGAAATATTCTTCAGCAATAAAAAGAAATGAGCTATCCAGCCATGAAAAGATATGGAGGGATCTTAAATACATATTTCTAAGTGAAAGAAGGTAAGATGTTTTTTATTTTGTTTTTGTTTTTTGAAAAGGCTAAATAGTGTATCATTCTAACCATATATTCCAGAAAAAGCAAAACTGTGGAGACAGCAAAAATATCAATGATTGCCAGAAGTTTGGGGAAAGGGAAGGAGAAATGAAAAGGTAGAGGACAGGGGATATTTAGGGCAGGGTAACTACTCTGTATAATACTTTAATGGTGGATACATGTGATCTGTCAAAACTCATAGAACATATAGAGTGAATCCTAATGCAAACTATGGACTTTAATAATAATGTATCAGTATTGTTTCACCAGTTATAACACATTTATCACACTAATGGAACATGTTAGTTAGATGGGAAACTGTGTATGTGTGCATGGGAAGAGAGGTATATGGACCTACTGATCAATTTTTCTGTAATCCTAAAATTTCTCTAAAAAACAGTCTATTAATTTTTAAAAAGTGAGTTTTGTTATTAATAATTTGTTTCCACTATCAATTACCTCTTCCAATATTATTGACTTCACAGTTGCACAATGAACCACTCATCTGGGAGTTTTTATCAAGTCTTAAGTGGAAACTTTGGCTGAATACATTAAATATAAGCCTTAGGATATGAATTGCTGAGAAGAATATTCTAAATTATGAAGATATATTTTCTAAATTAGCAAAAGTTAAAGGGATTTTGCTTCGCCATTTTGCATGTCTCTCAAAATCATCAGTTCCACGGAAATAATATAACAATGCAAAATAATATAACAATGCAAATAGTTTTTATATCATAGCAGCTTTTGAATCATGTTTATCTTGTGTAAAGGTGAAGAGATCTATGTTATATATCTATAAATCATACACTATTGGTATTTTTATCTTTAACCATGTTGATGAAATCATTTGTATTTCCATCTAATTATAATCTTGAGGCTACATGTAAGCCTAATTTCCTCCAACACTTTTCTTCTACCAACATGTATAATAAAACATCTCGTACTTGAATATGAAGCTCTGTAGTCCACTATACATAGGGTCATAGGGAAGATATGAAGTTTCAGGCAAAGACTAGAGGTTATTTGCTGAAGGGCCTATAGCTAATAAGTGATGGCCTCAGAGCTGATATCCAAGAGGGTCTTAACTGCTATGTTCATCAGAGAGGAGGGGTTGGGCCATTACAGAGAGTGTATGGAAAGAAGGAATAGGAATGAGCTTGCGATTTCAATAAAGTGGATACAAAGGATGGAGTACATTCCTGTTTCAAAGTAGAGGTAAGACTTGTTTCGAAGGAGAGCAAGTCTAAGTTAAATTAGGAGACAATGTTAGCATCTGAAAGCGAGGAGTGCTTCAGCCTTCCCCTTCAGCCTCTTCAGCCTGGTTAGCATGTGTGTTATATTTTCTTCTTCTGTCAGCTCTTGGAGTGTAGCAAACAAAAAGAAAGACAGGAATTGTTAAAAAGCCTTTTCCAAATTCTTTCTCACCTCTATCCCAAACTGTCCAGATCTATATTCGAATTTATTGATTCTCATTTCCTTGCATGACCTCATTTTTCCTGACAGGTTTTCAGTGGTCTAAGAGGTGCTCTCAAAGAGCAAGATTATTCAAGTCACACCATAGTAGCGATATTAAAATTTATTGAACACTTAGAAATTGCTAGAACTTCTAACAGTTCTTTTACATGAATAGTTTCATTTAATTATATTACCTCTTATTACTCTCATTTGATATTTGAAGGAAATGGGGTATATGAAATGGTCACATCTCTGGCTGAAGTCAGACAACTAGTGAGAAAAATTTGGATTCAAACCTAGGTGGATTAATTTGAGTTCACATGCTTAACTGATAAATGAAGCTTCTGCACCCTAGTGCCATATTTTGTCTGTGGGTTTTTTTGTCTTTGTTTTTTGTTTTTTTGTTTTTTTGTTTTATTTTTTTGTTTTGTTTTGTTTGTTGTTGTTGTTTTACCTCCTGTAGTCCACTTGTCTGCAAGACCTTGCTCCATTATGCCTACCAGTGCTGAATCGGTTAAACTGGCGTTATCAAGTCTCCTAACTATGAATGTAGAAGAAAAATCTGAGGAGAGAACCTGCATTAGTTTTATCGATCTGCTTTTGCAGAATTGAAAACAAAAAGCCATCTTGAAGCACATCAATAGAATTATGGTTTCCCCTGTGAGAATTTACTGCATTGGCGTTCTGATTTGTTCTCTTCTAAAGAAGGAGCACAGAAAAAAATTATTAGGTGCTAAAATAGGTTGGCCCTGATGAATTGCTGACACTTCCACATATCTTTCTAGTGTTTTGCTTTCCTCAACTCATGCTAACATTACTCATCCAGCACTTTAACAAATTATAAAGGGTTTATTCAGATTGACTTTTTTTTTTTTTTTTTTAAAGATTAAGGCCCTGGGACATCAAAGCAGCATACAAATTGCAAGTCATTAAATGAAGTTCTGGGATTAATATATATTTTATAGTATAGCATTTCTTTTCTTTTATCTCTTCTACCTTAAATCCATCTCTGTTCATGAGGGCATTGATATGGCTATTACAAATCCTGGTTATGCAATGATAAAATTGAGTCAATAATGGTGAAATGTTACTGCTTTCAAGGAACTTTCTGGGATGTAAAATTATACATATATTCCATGCACAAAATATATATATGTGAATTACACATAGAATCCATATATATGTGACATACATGTTCATATATATATATATATATATATATATACACACACACAGACATACACGTGCACATATGTGCACGAGAGAGATTTTAGAGTCTAATCTCATGCTTGTCATAGGTCAAATGTCTTTATGCAACTCAGTTTTAGTCAGTTTTTTTTTGCTAAAAAATTAGTTTTGGAAAGGTAACAATTCCAATTCCCACATGTTGATATCAGTTAGATCATCTATAAGATGTATCTTTCTCAAAACGATTTGAAGAAGACATATCCTGTACATTAGAAGCAATAACAGCAACCAAATGATTGTATCCTAAGCATTTTTCTCTGTTGTGATCTGCTCTTTTGAGAGCACCATTCAGTTTGTTTCTGACATTGCTCTGTGGAAGAAAAGTTAGAAGACTTGTTTGCAGACAGTTTGGTTCCTCTTCAGTCACTTGACTTCAATAAAATTCACCTTACATGCTCATCTGCACAGCTTGCACAGCTTTCTGGCTACCATGGAGCATTAGTTCTCTACCTAGATTCTGGAAGCCATCATTCCCATTGGCAACAAAAGACTGAGCTCACAGACAGTGCAACCACTGACTGAGGACCACCGACATTGAAGCTAAACAGCACTGCTTTTCCCACTGGATGGGGCACAGAGATGCTGAAGAGAAGTGGAGGAAGCATCATAGCTTGATTAGAAAGTATTGAGAAGACATGAGATTTGGAAGTTTTATAGCACAGGATTTCTTTCAAGGTTTGAATTTCTATTTGAAATGTATTTAACCCTTGGTGTCAAATCAACCACTCTGTTTTAAGCATTAGAATAGAATTGGGAATCTTTGCTTCCTCAACTTTTTCTCTTTTCAAAAGTGCCTTATTGACTACAGAGAATGTTTTTGAGAAGAGGCTGTGAAACCACAAGTCCTTCTGGGTTGACCTTTTTGGTGAAGCAGTGATCTGATGCCACTGAGTGAGAGTAAAACGGTTTATGCTTCGTGCTTTTAAAATGGGTTATAAACGACATGAGGTTGCCTTTATTAAATTACCTTTTCTTTTTTAACAAACACCATCTGTTTGGGCTTGGCAAATCTCCCACAGGAAAAAGAAAAAAAAATAATGATATCCTGAAATAGAAAAGAGAGTATAACTTTTTCCTTCATAATTGACCCTGGTAATTTACTGAGGTGAGGTTATGCTGGTTCAGAAACGCAGCTTTATAAGTTTGCAGTACTAATTTAGTTACTTAGATTTAGTTACTTGGTGCAAAAGTTTGACAGATATTTAAGAAAATATTTTAAAATCCATTTCTTGTTGATTATCTTATTTATTTTTCCCCAAAGAGATGAGGGATTAATGACTTTAATATTCTGTCCTCCCATTTCATAGGTTGGGAAATAGAGACAGGGATGTTGCAGCTTTTTAAAAGATGATATGGCAAACAAATGATAAGGCTACGTGTCAAATTCAAGTTTTCTGGCTACCAATTCCATATGATTTCCATTGCCCTCTAGGTCTAGACAAGCAGAAATGACATGAGCTTTATTGGACACCATAAAGATATGAACTCCGTGAGGGCAGTGTCGAAGTAAGAAGCATCAGCCGCTCCATAACTCTGGGCTGCACAGTACTTTTTGTTATGTCATGAGGGTACAGGTAGCAATGGTGAAGAGAAAATGACTAAGCAGGCTGCCTCCAAATAGAAAGTTGCTGAGACTACTTGATGGAAAGAGTCCAACCATTTTGGAATGTTTGACCAATAGCCTGGATAATGGCCGATACAAGAGAGTCAGCAAACGTAAAAAACACAGCTGCTCAGGGTTTTGATGAGATCACTTCTTTCAGCATCATCAATTATTGGGGATGATCAGACTTAAATTCTGAAAGAAATGAGGCTAAAACCAAAGGAAATTAAGATAGGCGAAAGAAGAGTTAAGATGAAAGGAATAATCCATGGTGTTATTGCGATCTTGGTGACTGCTTGCTCGGTGTATTCTTTTTTTAACTTTGTAAACAGTGTAAAGTAATTGTCAATGACTCTGCCTAAGGGGCTTACAACAGAGCTATTCCCGGCCAGAGTTCATTCACTACTACTGACCTGGAGGGTTTCTGTCTCTGGATCTAAAAAAATCTCTTGGAGACACAGTGAGGGCAGCCTCAGGCCAGGGATTCTTTACCTGTGTTGGGTAAACATTAGAGTTCTGCTTTCTATAGATAGGACTAGAGAATTCAAAGATCCACTGGCATCCTAACTGACATCGTGCTGATTCCTAATAAATTCTCTTTAAATTAAAATTGTGGCAGTATTTGAAATTAAATTTTTCATTTGCCTTTCTGAGTGCTGATCCTGGAATAATTTAAACATGACTGAGATGGAAGTGCTGGGTGACCAGAGTATGGACCATTCATAGGGAAGACACATTCTGTCTGAGTCTGCTGAACATCTTCAGTTGGCTATGGCTACATCTCTCGAGCATCCGTAAAATAATCTTTCTTTAACTCCTTTGCTCCTTGTTCTAAATTCCTTAATGAGCAACACAGATCTCTGTAATAGTGCTTGAAATAGCCCAAGAGAAAGTAAAATGGTTTATATGAGTACAATCTCAGCTTCAAGGACAAAAGTATATTAATTAATAGGAACGTATTTCAGAGTTCACTTCTAAAGTTTGTCATTTCATTACTGTCTTGGCCAAAGTACAAAGTGATGATGATCTTTATTATTTAACTCCAATGGAGTCTCCATACCTTCTTTCTGAAATTCTTTTTTTTTTTTTTAAAGTAGATTATCTTGCATTTTTTTTTCAGTCTGCCACTTTGAAAGACAATATGCTACCCTTCTTTTCTGCTGTTCAGTCTCTGGTCCTTCTTTCTCTATGCCCATTCTCCCTCCTTTTTCTTCTACCCTTAATCTCCTCACACGCACTCTCCGCCACCTCACCTTTTTTCACCCTCTGATGTTCCCTTTCTTCTTTATATCTTTGTAATATTTATTGTATACGATTTGGGATCTAGAAAAGAAAATGTTTTTAAATAATTAAAATATGAACTGGAAAATAGTCATAAAAAAAAGCATACAGAATGCAGTGCATATTCAGAGGGAAGAGCAATGCACTTTAGCTTGCTGGTGGGGAAAAGATCAGTAAAATTTGATGGATGGATGTTCTCTGAGTTGAGTGTTAAAGCACAGGTCGAATTTGGCCATGCGGGAGTGTCAGGACAAAGGAAGGGAGGTAAGAAAAGATTGAGTAGTTGCAGTAGTTCTGTTTGTTCCGTTTACTGTTAAATGAAGAGAATAGGAAATGTAAGGTCAGAATCAGACAATGAAGAATTTTAAATGCTACACTGAATAATTTGAAATTTATTTATTAGGTAAAGGGAACTTGAATTTTTGGAGAAAATCAGTGCTGTGGCTCATGAAGATTAACATGGCAGTGATGTAAAGGATGGTTTGAAAGTGGATGCTTGTAATAACTCCTGTTAGATTAACAAGGTCCTCTTTTCCACTTAATGATTGTTGTATGTTTGGTTTCCTGGGAAGTGATTTGGAGATAAAGATAAGCACACAGAGGTTTCTTAGGGCATGCTCCTGGGAACAATCCCTTGAAAGGAAAGGGAAAGAAGCACAATTGAAAAGAGAGAGAAATCTCCAAAAAAGATCTCAGATGACCCCAAAGGGAGTTCTCCAGCTAGTATGACTCTTTTGAATTGGGTTTGTCATTGAATGTGGGCTGCCCTAGGAAGGAGCAATGGCCTCAGGTAAGATGACTCCTTAGTGGAGGTAATTCCTGAAAGAAATTTGACCTCTGAATTCCGACAACAGTGCTCCGTATAGCTAAAGGAATAAGTCTTTCAGTTTTGGCAGGAAAGTTACACAAAACATCACAGCATCTACTACAATTGACTTGTTTATATCTAAACGTCTAAGGTGTGTTCCAAGAGAACCTTGAATATCTTCTTTCAAAACACATCATATTCAACAGTTATTAAAGGCTTACTTATTTGTCTTTGCAACTGAAAGGTAATTTTTGTGTCGGCAAGAATTGTGTCCTATGGTTCTTTGTATTCATAGCATCTAGGATGGTAAGAAATAGGTGTTCAAGAGATAATTTTGAAAGAAAGAATGAAAGAATGAACTGCTTTAATAAAATCATGCTTTATCCAAATTAAGTGTTTTGAAAATACAATAACAGCTGTGCCTGGGTGCCTCAGTCAGTTAAGCATCTGAGTCTTGATTTCAGCTCAGTGCATGATCTCACGGTTCATGAGCTAGAGCCCCACAGCTCAGAGCCAGCTTGGGATTCTCTCTCTCCCTCTTTCTCTGCTCCTCCCCCACTTGTGTGCATTCTCTCTCTCTCTTTCAAAATAAATAAGTAAACATGAAAGAAAGAAAATGCAAAAACAATTCAATGATTCTTTAATACCTCAAATCAATTGTGTCTCAAATCAAACACAGGGGAAATATTCCCCCTCAAGATGAATGATAGATTCCAACCCTCCGTTGTTTGTTTGTTTTTTTAATATACTTTATTGTCAAATTGGCTAACATACAGTGTGTATAGCGTGCTCTTGGTTTTGGGGGTAGATTCCCATGATTCATCACTTACATACAACACCTAGTGCTCATCCCAACAAGTGCCCTCCTCAATGCCCATCACCCATTTTCCTCTTTCCCCCACCCCCCCACCCACCCTCAGTTTGTTCTTTGTTAAGAGTCTCTTATGGTTTGCCTCCCTCTCTGTTTGAAACTATTTTTCCCTTTCCCTTCCCCAATGGTCTTCTATTAGCCATTCTGAAAAACAGCGTGGAGGTTCCTCAAAAAGTTAAAAATAGAACCCTCCATTGTTTTGAGTTTGCATTCATTTTAAGCATCTGATAAGAAAAAAATCAATATTTTCACATTCTAAAGCTGATGAATACTTTAGTTCCTTTATGAATTACAGTCTTGTGGCCTGTTAAATAAAAATAATAATTTCTCCATTTTTAATATTTTTAGGGTGAGTCTTGGTTTAGGCAGGCTATCTTGAAATGTACACTGGTATCCATCGTGTATTTCCTAATCTCTGAAGCTGGTGCTCATTTATAAAGTTGTTATCCATTGTTGCCAATGACTATGTGCTTTCATTTTAAGATACTGCTAAATATTCAAGCTTATTGAATGAATCAGCAAAGTGCAGAGTCCCATGGTGGAAATTATTTGAAGACACAAATGAAGGAAGATATGATTCTTGTATTTTTGAGTTTATAATATTCTTGATAGATAACACTTAAAAAGTTTAATCTACTCAGGAATAACCAAAAGCAATGTACAGTGAATACTAAGTAATGCTGAATAATTAAGGGAGAGAGGTACATGAAAAAGAGTGATCAAAGTGACAATAGTTAATTGAAAAAAGATGTTGCATTTAAAAATAAGGCCTCACCTCAACATTCTTAAACTCTTCTTGCAAAGAAAGATGGGATTTATGTCTTCTTCCTTTGAACCTGGACAATTTTATGACTATTTGATACAAGAAAGTATAGCTAAAGTGCCTGCCCACTAGGTGACTTCTGAAGCTATGTCAGAAAAACTCATGTAGCTTCCACACAGTTCTCGTGAAACACTAGCTCCATGCAGGTTCCATTTTAGGCGACTCTGTCAGAACCCAGCCACCATGCTGTAAGGAGTCCAAACCACATGGAGAAGCCATGTTTTAATGCTCTGATCAATAGTCCCAATTGAGCCACGCTTATAAATGAAGAAGACATCTTGTAAATGACACAGAAACAGATCTTACAGTATCCCATAATTTGAGTCTTTCTAGTTGATATCCAGATACTGTGAGGCAGAAAGTCAATTCTATCATACCTTTCTAGATACCCAACCTACTAATTTTGTAAGCATAATTAAATAGGGTTGTTTTATGCCACTGACTTTGGAGTGACTCATTAAACAGTAAATATAAGAGTAACAAAATCCTTCATGAAGAATTGTATTTTTAAAAATTGTTCTTATTGTGTTCTTAAACACTATTTAAGTTGCTTTATTCTGGAAATATACGTTTTATCATACATTTTATATATGTTTACTTCATATCATAGTGAAGTAGATGATTGTGATGGAGTGAGTTACTCAAGCACAACTTCTTCATAATGGTAGATACCAAAACTGGCAATTATTATAATTAATCACAAATTTAGTGACATAATTTGAGAGCTTCCTTTGTGTCAGGTATTGTACCAGCAGCCTTATATGAATTATTAATTTATTTTCAAGTCTCCATCTTATTCCTCTAAAGTAGGAGCTATCATTATATTTTACATATGAATATAATGAGATTTAAATACTACATAAGTAATTGGCCCAAGGACATTCATTCTTTCCATTCCAAGAGAGCCTGGAAGTGATTTAGGTTGGGTTAACATGAAAATCCAAAGTCTTAACAGCAGTGAAATAGGGCTTTTATTCATGAGATAAGGTAAAGAAATATACAAGAGGAAGATAGTATAAAATGGCTTCTGGTAATGCTTCCTGTGTATGGGAAAATAATGATTGTGCTATAATATCTTAATACCTTTTCATACTTTAATGCAAAATTTGGTGCAGAAAACTCTGGCTTGGACTCTCTTCCACAATATTTAGTAAGAGGAGGACCTTCAATTACTATAAGTGTTGCATAAATTCGAGAGGATTATCTGAAAAGAATTCAACCAAGCATTGGCCCTTGAAGATAAAGATTTCTCATAAAGTAAAACGAATTATTGTCCTTGCCCATTTCACTAAAACTCTAATATGACAGTAACCAGAAAGCTGAAAAAAAAAATCATTTCAAGTAGGCCTGTTTTGTGACCTGGCCCTACAGATTCATTTTATATGCAGGTTTAGCACTCGGCAGCTGCCAAAAGCCATCAGTGCAATAGCCCATTCAAAGGAACACAAAATTTGAAAAGAGGACAGCCGGCAAGGACATGCTGTAAAAGGCAAAGGACAGATATGAAAAAGATCTGCTGGCCCATGCTCTCGATTTGGACATTTACAGTATCTAAAAAGAGAAGAGAAGACAGAGGAAAGTTTAATACCAACTTTAAACATATGAAATAGAGATCATCTGTTCATGAAATCTTATGTATTTCCATGAGAACTTGGGGTTGAAGAGAACTAGCTGAAATTGTGTCATTTTAAGTAAGAAATCCCATTTAGTGTGGAGATAATGAGATTCCAGGAACTAAATATATATGTGAAGTGATGAGATCCCACAACAGTTTGAATATAGCCCTCTTTTAGAGAGGACTTGAGTGTGGCAGGGAAGCAGTAGGTGATGACGATGATCACTGGGGATGATTTTAACACCATTGTCTTGTGTTGAGATGTTATAAAGTTAGGGTGTTTACTTTAAGAATTATGAACTACCAGTATTAAGAGGACACTATAATCTTACCTTGGAATCTAACAGGGATTTCACAGCCATTAAATACAACATTCTTGTGTGGATTTATGTCTCGTAATTCTCAAAGTAGCTTTGTATGTATCTCTAGAAAAGACCTATTTTTAAGATGGAATCTACCATGAGATAAACATAGATTTAGATGCCAAATTTTGAAAGTAATGGAAACCTGAATACATAATTATTCACACTTTCATTTCTATAATTCAGAAGGAATATCCCCTGATATTGCTGGTTTTATTTAACAAGACATCAGTGATAGCTTTGAGAAGAGATAATTCAAACCAACTGAAGTTCAAGATAATAAAGGACTTAGCATGTAACTGAGCAGAGTGCCAGTGCACTGACCAGGGCCATGTGATGCTGGAGCATGGACCACTTTCTGTGATGGGTCTGATGTTCACAATATGGCATCCTGGTAGTATACTAAAGTGGCATTAGGGAAGGGACTGTGGAGCCTCTGATATGGCTTGGATCCCACTGTGCTCTGCAGGCTTCAGTAAAGCTTGACAAAGCATGCTGTCTGCATGCAGGTTCAGATGTGCTTAAAGATCTAAGTAGTATGAGCTCTGAGTGACTCTGTAGCAAGGTGAAGTGGGAATTACAACTAACTTTTTAGTGATTTCTTGTTTGAAATTGTTTTATGTATCTATCTGCTTGCTGCCAATAAATTCAAATTCATCTTAGAAGGCCAATAAGACATCCAAATATTTGAATCAATACAGTTCTTTGAATAATTACAGTACTTTCCAAAGGAAGGTGAACATTGTGGATTTGGGGTGGTAACTTTAAACAATATACAATACTCGTGGGGTGGTGGCAAGATATTATAATAAGGGAAGCCTCCAGAAGAAATATTAAACTCAACAGCTTTATTTTTATTACAATTCTAGATCAAGGCAAGAGAAAAATCTGAGAGCAGAGTGATGCATTCTAAGACTGGTTTTATCAAATATGTGCCTATCTGGTTATTAGAATGACCCTTTTAAACATTTGACCGCAGGTGGACCTGATTTCCCCTCAGAGCTTTCTTAATTTTAGTTTAGCAATAAGCAAAACAAAAATGTGCTTGCCCAGTGTCTGACAACTCTGTGAAGTGATAAGCTGACTGATTTAGAGGCTTCTCACCAGTGACATTTTTTTCTTGTCTTTGTTAATACTATAAGTGATTGGGATGTTAATCCCTATTGCACTGAATTGAAGCTGTGTCAATTTCATATAACTTACTATGCATGGTATTTTAGCTGATTTTAGCATTCAAGAAAGCTATGTTGTACTATTGAACAGGGAAACCATTTTTAACACCCTTATAGATTTCCTTTGGAAAGAGTTGAGTTTATAGGGAATTCACTTCAAGTAGTCACTTCAATACCCCTTGTTTGTCGTCAGTGCTTTGGAAACAAGGCTTAATAATCTTTCCTTAAAAATTTAAGAGTTCATGATTTACCTTAGTAATCTTCTCTTCTGTGTTAAAATTCCGATAGACAAGATACCTTTTCTGGAAACCTTTACCTACAATTTCAGTCCCTTTCTCTCCCTTTTTTCTTTCTTTTTTCTTATGTCCTTAGAAATAGAGAAAAATTTGTCTGCTACCATTTATACAAAATCTTATACTCTACCTAAAGAGAAAATACACTTCAGGGGCTAAAGAAGCTGAGTTAGAGCTCTAGGTCACAAAACTATTTCTCAACCCATATACACTTCTGTTTTCCATATATTTATTTTTGTGCTCATATTGTGAGACTCTTGACTAAATACAACCTACTTAAAGGATTAATCAATATTGAAGAAGGTGTTTAGACAATACATTTTATTTTATTTATTCATACGTGTACCCATATTTATTTCCTTAAATGAAAATTACTTTAAAAATCTCAGTCTTGAAAACTACTATATGCTGACTAGGATTATAGTTTAGAAATCCTGATATGACATGGGGAAAGTGTTGTCAGCTTATACTTTGGAAATGTTCACACACTTAGCAACTACATGATTAAGTTTCTTGTTACTGTGTGTCTTCATTCATGCCATTCTTGTTTGTAATGTTCTCACCATTTTCTTTTTGCCTACACAAATCCTACCCAGGCCAGTCTCTAGTTCATTCCCTCCTACAGTCCGTTTCTAATTAGCAAAATATCTATTAACTTTCTCTTCCCCTGAAATTCTGCCAGTAAGCCTTTAATTATGCAAGGTGTTTTGTTGTTTTCTTAAGGTATTTATTTCATATGCGTTTCCAAATAAACTCTTACACTCTGTGAGAGTTAAGACTATGTCTTAAACTTGTATATTCACAGCAATTAGCATAATGTTAAGCACATTGTACTAGGTGCTTATGAACATTTGATTGAGTCGCACAATCAATTGCTATTGGAGTCCCACAGTTGATTTTTGCAGTTGAATAGCATGAGACAGAATTAATGTTACATGGAGCTTCAGAAACTCCTTGTCAGAATTCAGACCAAGTCGCAGTTAGGCTTTGGAGGATAGATTCTGTCAACCTCAACTTGTGGTTCTCTGTTTTATACAAGCAAACAAACAAACAAATAAACAAAAGATACCACTATCTTTTCAGGCTTTCATACCCAAATTCTGACTATAAAATGTTAGCAAACCAAACTTGCTAAACAATTTCATAGAATGATCTGAAAATTTTTATCATTACATTAGCATCTGTACTATTTGGGAATTATATTTTCTTTGACATAATAACACTCTTGCCTTCCAAATGTTTCTTTTGCTCCTTAAAATTGGAAGATGCTAAAGAACCATATTACTACTTAAACATTCTGGTGCCGGGAGAGTCTATGTCAAGTCATTTATTTCATTCAGTTTTTCTGATTGCAAATAATTTGAATCTGAACAAAACTGAAGTATTGAATAAAGGCTGTCCCACTTAACGACACAAGCACTAGATTAGAAATTTTTAACGCTCATGCTTTGAGGCGGAATGCAAGCTTCAAGGACAAGGCTTTCAGGTTTTATGGTGTTCTGTCTCCACTGCTTAGACAGTCCCAGAAATAACATGAACATTCATTTCATGAATATGTTTACTTGTATTTCTTTGAGATTGCAATTAGGTTCTGACTTAGTGATTTTGTTAAGCAGAAACAGAGCCAAAGAATCTTGGGAGGGATTACCTCCTGCTTTAAATTGATCTCAGCAATATTTTTTACTTCAATTCTCTCTTCCAATCTTGGATATTGCCTTTGAACAACTAACACTTTTCTAAATAATGTAATTTTGAGATTGTTTTGAATCTTATGCCCAGCTAATTTTATATTTTATATTGAAAATAAAGTTGTGGTTTTGAGTTACCTGCATTGTAATGTGTAATCTTCCACCAGTATTACTTTCCATTCTGTTAACACTTGTGCTATAGGCTGATGTCATTAAAGGCCAGTATAATGCCTACTGAAGGCCAACAAATTCCAAATGTTGTACTGTAATGAAACTACAGCAATTAACAAATGCCTTCAATGCTCTTGGTAGAACTTCATGGAACTTAGCAGCTGTCTTTTAAGTTGGTCCTCTTCAGAATTAATGACTTTGCTTTTGAAAAACAGTATATAGTTTCTTCTTCTGCTTTAAACTCTTACTGGAATAGAAAATGCATCACACCAAGAGAAGAATTGGAAGAATCTCAACATTCCCATATTCTCCTTAGCTACTGTAACCAAGACATGTCAATTAAAAAGTATACTCTAAATAAAAAGAGTACACTTACTGTGCAACTGTAGTTTCAAAACACATTTTTTAAAATTTTTATTTATTTTGAGACAGAGAGAGAGAGAGGAGAGAGAGACCATGAATGGGGGAGGGTCAGAGAGAGAAAGACAAAGAGAGAGAGGGAGTCCTAAGCAGGCTTCTTGCTGTCAGCATGGAGCCAAAGCAGGACTTGATCCCATGAACCATGAGGTGAAATTAAGAGTCAGAAGCTCAGTGGACTGAGCCAACCAGAAGCCCCATCAAAACACATTTTTTTTTAGAACTCCTCTTATAACTAGATTTCTCTAAGCTCTTCTTATTTAGGAGTTCTGGAGTTTCCAGTGGGAAGTATCTATAGAGATTATGCAGTCATTGATTTCTAATAATAATAATAATAATAATAATCACCATGTACTAAATTTTATGAAAAATAGATAGTATATATGATCACATTTAATTTTTACAGGGACATTTAGAGATAGGTATTATTTTCCCATTTTCAACAGTATAAACAAGGGTTTAGGAAGGTAAAGTAACTTGCCTTAGGTCATAGAATTATTGTGTAATAACTAATGGCGGGAATTGGAAACCAATCTGTTTTACAGTAATCTGTGCATCTTGCTCAGCAATACCATATCGCCTCTCTCTGCTCTGGGCAGTTATTTTACACATCACTAAGAAGGAGTTGCAAAAAAATATATATTGCTTAATTTACTTGATTGGAGAAGGCAATTAAGTAGACAATATCCTTAAAAGAGAAGAGACATTTACTACTTTTATCTCTCAAAAAATTTATCCAGCTTAACAGTAAAAGGCAATTTGCATGCTAGAATTGATTGAAGAGATTTTGGAGAGTGGAAAAATATTATAGTCATTTATTCAGTCATTCAGTCAGTAGATAACTTGAGTGACTCATAGATGCCACCATTGAAATAAGGCACTGGACATACAGTAGTAGGATATGCTCAAAGCAAAGGTTTCTTTAGTGAAAATTATGCAGAAGTCATAAAAAGCAACACATCACAGATTTAATGATAGGGACTTTAATGGAAATGCTGCATTAAAGCTTTCATTTCAATTTATACAACAGTATGGGATTATGTATTGCTAGTGACAGACAATACATTGACTATATCATGTATTATCACTGAACTTATTGTTCTCACAGTGTAATATCAATATACACTTTGTTACGTGTATTTATTTGTATGTTTTCAAATTTTATGGCCAATCTTCATATTCAAAATTTTTTCTAAATACACTTAAGTCTAAAATTTGACTGTAGATCCTTTTGAATTTTGAAATATGCAATTATGTTGTTTGATATCATGAGAGTTTTAAATCTTATTTTCAAATTCTTATATCTTTTATTCCTGTACTTCTACAGTGACCAGGACATCCAGTACTATTTTCAATAAAAGGGATAAGAACAGACATTGTTGTTCCTTTCCCAATCTCAGAAGTATAATTTGTAATATTTCACCTTTAACTAAAATATTTGCTTTGGGATATCTGTAGATACCACTTATGAGATCAACAAAGAAGTTCCCCTCTATTCCTTCACTCAGTTTTAATCAATGAACGATTTTTTAAATTTTATCCATTTTTTCTATTGTATTGATCACATCTTTGTTTTCTATTTTATTAATGTGGATGACTAGCATGCTTGGAACATACTGGACTTTTTGTGGTGCTATTTCCTGTTTATTTTCTGGGATTCAGTTTGCTAACATTCAATTTATTTTTTAAATGTCTTTACTAGAAATATATTTGAATTGTAACATTGTGTAAATTTAAGGTGTATAACATGTTTATTTGATACATTTATATATTTATAAGATAATTTCCATTGTATTGATAATTAGCACCTCTATCACATCACATAGTTATCATTTCCTTTTAGTGTTTGGAATAATTAAGATCCAGTCTCTTAGAAAGTTTAATGATTGTAATATTGTAGTCTGTATTCATTATACTGTGCATTAGAACTGTAGGACTTATTTAATACGCATTGCAAGTTTCTACCCTTTAACATTTCTCCTATCCCCCACCTCCTGGCCCCTGGTAACCATCATTTTATTCCCTGTTTTACACGTTTGGATTTTTTAGATTCCACATCTAAGTGTCGCCGCACAGTATTTGTCTTTCTTTGACCTACCTCACTTAGCAGAATGTGCTAAAGGTCTATCTATGTTGTTACAAATGGAAGGATGTCCTTCCTTCTCATAGCTGAGTAATATGGGTGTGTGTGCATATATACTTATATATATGGATAACATATATATACACATATATGTATACCTATATATGTATATGTATGTGTGTATATATATGTATATACATATATGTGTGTGTATATATATTTATACATATACATATGTGTGTGCATATATGTGTGTGTATATATATATATACTCACATACATACATATATATATCACATCTTCTTTATTTATTTATTCATTGATAGACATTTAGGTGGTTGTTTCCCTATCTTGGCTATTGGGAACAATGCTGCAGTAAACACGGGAGTGCAGATATCTCTTCAGTATTCTGTTTTTATTTACTGTGGGTATATACACATGAGTGGAATTTCTGGATCATATGGTAGTTCTATTTTTAATTTTTTGAGAAACTACCGTATTGTTTTCCACAGTAGCTGAGTCAATTTGCATTCCCACCAATAGTGTACAAGGGTTCCCTTTTCTCTACATCCTTGGCAATGCTTGTTGAATTACAACCTTGTAGGTGTAAGATGAATAAGGTCTGAGGATAATGCAAAACATGGTGACTATAGGTGGTAATATTGTATTATATGATTGGAAATTTGCTGAGAGAACAGAACTTAAATGTCCTTACAAAAAAAAAAAAAAAAAAAGGGAAAAAAAGGTATGTGAGGTTATGGATGTGTTAATTGCAAGGTGGGAATTCTTCCACAATTTATACAAATGTCAAATCACTATAAGGTATGTATACTTTAAATATCTTACAGTTTTATTTGCCAATTATACCTCAGAAATGCTGGGGGAGAAAAAAAAAACTCAATAAGTGATTTTAGAGCAGAGAACACAATTAGTGAACTATAAGAACAATAGAAAATTATCTTAATGAAAACAGAAAATAAATGGGAAATAAAGGAAAGGCATGTAAGACACATGTGGGATTTCCATTGTCCAACACGATAGTAATTAGAATTCCACAGCTAGAGGCAACAGAGAGAGGTGCAAAACAGTATTTAGGAAGATACAAATTTTAAGCCTTTTATCCTGCTCTTCATTTTTTTGTTCTTTATTTCTCTGTAGCTCCTTCCTTTCCTTCTTTGGTTATAACCAAGTATTTTCCAAATTCCACTTTATCTTTTTGTTTTACGTCTCGTATCTTTGTTTTTAAGTATAGTTGACACACAATGTTACATTAGTTTCAGGCCTAGTATCAGGCATTGATTCATTCACTAAGTTCTTATAGAACTGGAGAAGATTATTTATATTTATGTATGTACATAAAGATTGTATATATATATATACACATATATACATATATATATTATATGGTAGATGAAAAATAAAGATGAACTTAAAATAGCAACAATAATCATTACGTATCTAGAGAAAATACAGGAAAGTAAGTTTTGGAATTCTACACTGGAAACTACAAAGCTAATTAAGGGAAATTAAAGAAGATCTAAATAATTGAAGAGATGATACAATTTTATAAAGATGTCAATTTTTCCAAAATCTGTATATAGTTTAACTATACTACCGTCCACAGATTTTTATCAGCTCTACATTTAAAACATATCTATAATCTGCCTTCTTATTACCACCTGCTCTGCTAGTGCATCTTAGTTGAGCCCACCATTATATTTTGCGTGGACTGCTTCATTGACTTCTTCAGCTGGTCTTGTCCCTTCTGCTCTTGTTTGGCATTCTATTCTCATTATAGAGACTACAGTGACACATGTCACCTTGTATAAAACACTCCAGTACTTGCCAAATTGTTCAGAGTAAAAACCAGTATTGATAAGAATCCACAATGTCTTTTTTGATCTACCCCATCCCTACTATCTCAGATCTTCATGTTCTATTGCCTTCTCCCTATTTAACCTACAATGACCCAGTTGCCCTCTATCTGTATCTCAAACATTCTTGGCACCTGCCATATCCTTTTTCTAGATGGTTTTTCCCCAGTTAGCTACAAGCTTACACCTTACTTCCTTCAAGTATTTAGGGTCTTCAGGCCTGCCTGATAACAACATTTAAAAATACAACCTCTCAACACCAACATTTAGAACAGGGCCTGACACACACAGTAAATGCTCAATAGCATTCATTCTTTAATATATTCAGTAGATGATTGGTAAACATTTCTGATATACTAATACTATGGCTTGAAGAATGCCAACATTGATAAGATTCAATATTTGCTTCAAAGAAAGTGTCAAGTGGGGTTGTAAGTATAACATAACAACTAACATTTATAAAGGATCTACAATTTACAAAACACATTTACATATTTCTTTCATTTGAGCCTCACAAACAACAGTGTTGTGGAGAGAGCAGGTGTTTCACAGATGTAAACTTGGAGAGGTTAAATAATTTGCCCAAATGGGAAAGCTATGTCTCAAAGCCTGGCTTCCTGACTTTGAACCTTTTTTTTTTTTTTTTTCCTTTAGTCACACAAGACTGCATTCTCTTTGGACTTTGGGGAATACAATAGAAGAGTAAAATAAAGTCTATGCCTATAATAAATTTGAAATCTTTGTGGGTCAAAGCTGTGGCATGAGAAACAAAATGAATCCCATGACAGTCCATTTCCTCAGGTTAGTTTATAATCTGTAAAATGGAAATCATGCATACACAATTGCCTTTGGAGACATAGAGAAGATTAATGAGGCTATGTTTATGAAAAATCTTTAAATTATATAGAGCAAAGCATTATCTTCAGAAAATGAACTATTATTAATACATATTTTTATACATAAGCTTAGCATATGACTTTGTGAAAGAAAATCCATGACTTTTTGTTCTCACTTTGAAACTTATTATTATTTAAACAGTAGTATATGATTTGATAATCTAAATATTGCTTAAGTTCTTTAACAAAAAAAGGAAGGACAAACATTTTCCAATGCAGTTCAAATTTATAGACCATCCATTCTACTGTTATGAGACTGAAAAAATTAAGAACCTCTAGTTCTTAAACTCTGTGGCAGTTGAACTTTTGAAAGAAAAATATAAAAGATATCAGGAAGATAATTTAGAACAACATTGGACAAAAAATTACAAGAGAACTATTTTGGGGGGTCACTTTTTTTTTCTCTTTAAACAAAAGAGAACTATTTTATTTCCAATCTCAAGTGGAGAAATTGTAAGGTTAAAAAACATTGTTAATATGTGAGAAATGGCATTTAATTAACAAAAACTATATTTTCATTTTTTAAAGTTTATTTATTTATTTTAAAAGAGAAAGAGAAAGCATGTGAGCCAAGGAGGGGCAGAGAGAAAGTGAGGAGGAGAATCCCAAGCAGGTTCTGCGCTGTCAGCATAGAGCCCAGTACGGGGCTTGAACTCATGAACCAAACCCTGAGATCATGATGGGAGCCTAAACCAAGAGTTGGACTCTTAACCGGACTCTTAACCAACTGAGCCACCCAAGATTCCCTCCTTTTTTTTTTTTTTTAATTTAACAAAGACTATAAAGTGACTGAGAAATCAGTCTTCTCAGGAACATTAATTTTATAAAGACTATGCCTTTTTATAAGTAGATTTGTAAAAAGCTATAAAGCAGTAATTATATAAAAAAGAAAAAGCATATTTTCTAAAACTATACTGCTACATAAAGTACTAGGGAAAAATTCACTGAAGTAACTCTTACCAGTTTAAAATAATAGTAATTAAAATACAAGTATTGGCTTCAGAGCTTACTAAAATATGTGGGTTTTGTTAAAAAAATTGATTTAACTACGCATTCAAAATAGAAGTTTCATATATAGACACTGAAATTTACTTTTGTAAAATGGATGAAAAAATGCAAAAATTATAGAATAAATGCTCAGCATTAGGATTTTTTTTTTTTTTTACAAATTTAAATTAGCTTTTGAGGGTATTTTTTAATACATATGTTAATTTACCTCTCCTAAGGAGTTTTATCAGATTTTTTGCTTGGAAAATATTGCAAATAATTTTTCATTTTGATGCATTTTCTTAAAATAAAATTTAATAGTAATACTTAATATTCTTAGATATTTTGGAAATGGAGTCATACTCAGAATTCATATTTCTCCAAATATTTTGTAGTACTATATTTTTATTTTTATTATTTTTTATAGAACTTTGTGTTTCATAATAGATAATGATGCAATACAATTCAAATGAAATAGGTTTCTGGTCATTTGAAATGGCAAAAAGGAATTGTAACAAATGAAAATGTGATAGTTAAGTTTGTGTGTCAACTTGACTAGGCTATGGTGGCCAATTATTTTTAGTCAAAGGCCACTCTACATGTTGTTGTGAAGTCATTATTTAGACATGATTTAAATTTAAATCAATAGACTTTGAATAAAGTAGATTACCATCCATTATGTGGGTGGGCTTTATGCAGTCAACTGAAGGCCTTAAGAGAAAAAGCTGAGGTCCACTGAAGAAGAAGGAATTCTGCATGAAGATCACCCTGGACTTGAGACCGAAACATCAACTCTTACCCAAATTTCTAGCCGGCGGCCTGCCCTGCAAATTTCCAATTTGTCAGCTCCCCAAATCGTATAAGTCAATTCTTTAAACACACACACATTTATATACACACACTCATATATCTTACTGTTTCTATTTGGAGAACCCTGACTAATACAGAAAATACCCACCCATACCCACCCCCAAAAACAAACAAGCAAGCACTAAATTCTATAGTAACCATGCTAGCATAAGAACAACAAACTTTAGAGGGAATAAAGGAAACAGTGGAGAAAGGCACACAGCTGTTTTCCATTCCTGAATTTTGTTTTTAACTGGAGTAAAAGCTTTGATATAATATGCCTTGAAATTTTACTTGAAAAATTAATTGGATTTGGCTGGGATGAAAAACAACCACATTATCAGTGCTAAAAACTGGCTTAAGACCATAATTCAAAGCAGAAAAAACCATCACAATATACTCTTAATGACTTAGATACAGAGAATTAGAACATTTAGAACAGAAAAGAGACTGAAAGTCAATGGTATTTTTGTATGAGTAAAATCTGATATTAGCTCTCAGGAAGGGAGGTAATAAATCCTTTCAACATGATTTCAGAAATAAATAGTTGGAATCCTATAAATGTTTATGTAAAATGAAAGGTGGTGTTCTAAGCAGAATGAATATGGACTGGGTTTTATGACTTGAAGGTTATTGTATTGAGAACAGCTTTGATTAAATATTCTTTACTCTTCCACACTAAGGAGAAATATAAAAGTCTATAGACAGCCCTTGACAAAAAGGATGTTGAAACTATAAGTTCTCTAGGTTTCTGACATGGCATCTCAATATCAGTCTTTTTGTTCACTCTTGAAGATAACCACTCAAGAATAAACTTAAAGAGTATTCAGCTTCTATAGCCAATCAAATAAAAAAGGTCACCAAATGCACTTTATAACTGAAGAGATACTGTGAAAAGGACGATGGCCAAATCAGTGAACATTAGAAAATGTGATCAGACTACAAGTTAAGTATTTTGTTTTTGTCATAAGCATAGACATTTTTCAGAACTGTTCCTGGCTATGAATGCTTTGGAACAAGTAAGAAGGTGTATGAGCTGATATTTATGGACTTTTAAAATTTCGTTTCTTGTCATTCCTGTGTTAGTTATTTGCCTGTTTGGTTGGTAGTCTATTTCTCCCATTCTCTTGCTTTGCTGTGTATCACAGATTTTCATGTCTATTGACTTGTGGTTACATTCAGCAAGTTTCAGGCATTGATGAGTGTGAAAAAAGAATAAATTAGGGCATTTCCCCTACTCTTTCTCTGCCCATAGTGGCTTTCTGAGCAGTGACTATGTATCTATATGGGTTTTTGCACCTGCTAGACAGACTGCCAGTGTCCCATTGTTCCTGCTTCTGCCTGCCAAGCAGTAGATTCTAATGCCCCTTAGACAACCCTACCTTCTTGCTCTTCTTATACTATTCCCTCATTATCCCCTTTTGCCGTAGGATTAGTTGGTGTCTTCCTGCTGTTGCTAGTATTTGTCATGTTTCATGATACTCAGTGTGGCTCTCAACTTTTTTTTTTTTTTTTTTTTTTCCATCACTTGTTTAATCCACTCTCCATGATGGGTGCCTGGGTGGGTCAGCTGGTTAAGCGTTCAACTTCAGCTCAGGTCACGATCTCATGGTTCGTGAGTTCAAGCCCCGTGTGGGGCTCTGTGCTGACAGCCCAGAGCCTGGAGCTTGCTTTGAATTCTGTGTTTCCCTCTCTCTCTGCCCCTTTCCCCACTCACACACCGTCTCTCTCCCTCAAAAATAAATAAACATAAAAAAAATTTAAAAATCAATTCTCCATGTTAAATTTCCTCTGTATGAAAAACTAAATGGGTTCCTATTTTTCTTCATACAGTTCTTAAAAGTGATCACACAATTCTCTGGTAAGAGAACAGAATTTCTGCGAAGTCAATTTAGGTATTGTTTCATACGAAGACAGAAAATTAAGGTTTTTGGATTTGTCAGTATCTCTCCAAGAATTACCATGACATGTTGCACTTTTGGTTGTTAAGTACAATGCAAAGAGCTCATATTCTTATTGTTGTTCATGACACTTTATATTCCATCACTTCTTTAACAAATATGTTAAGCTTGCTCCCACCCAAATACTTTTTTTTTAATTTGAGTTTTAAATAGGGGGTTTAAAAATGTATTGTTGTTGATGAAGTGGAATGACAACTGGGACCTTTTTATTTGTGCTATAGATCTTAGCCATTTTAGAACTAATTGTATTTTTTGGTGTAACTAATTACTTAGGGAATATCTCTAGGCTGGGTGTAAATGCCAGTGTTTAGAAGAAAATTTATAAAGACATTGCATCTTCCAGTTGAGTTCTATTAAGCAATATTTCACTAGACACTAAGTGATTACATTACAGATTCCTTACTGCACTGTACTTGATATCCTTGCCATGGGCCCATATTGTAAGTAAGACTGGAAAACAATAACTATATTCTCATAACTAAGTCATTTGAATTACTTCGAGTTATTTAAATGGTTTACTTAGAGGACATGTGTACAGAAAGGCTTTTTTTAAATTGTGAAGTTCTATTATTTATTCCTGTGATCTGTGGCTCAGTACCCATATTTTAAACATTAATGTAGTCCACAATAGCCTCAAGAGTATAAGAAATCTGGCCATTGTGCTGAGCTGGACTTTGAGTGTAACCCAGTTAGACCCCAGGGACAGTGTGAATATTAAAAGCAGCATGCACTAAAAAAGAACTCCATTGGGAGACGAGCAACATTCTGTTCTGCCTGGATCTGAGCTCGGTGACCCAGATGCAGCTGAGTGACCTTAGAGCTCCCAAAACAATTCCTTAACTTCCAGAGTGAATGGCAGTTGGGACTTCAAACTCAGAAAATCATAGTTTACATGTGTGGAAACTGCTGAAATCACATAAGGAATGGATGTAATAATGCTTAATGAATGTTCTTGTACACATGTTTGAAAAATTAAAGCAATTAATGTATAATATGAAAAGAAATCATATATGTATGTATATATGCATATATTCCTCTATAGAGAGACAGACATCTTATCGTGTTTAGGCCAATTTACCTGTGAGTTAATCTCAGTATATTCTCAGTATTTGAGAATTCTCTCAATCTTTTTTATGATATAAACTCAGATTCTACAACCAAATATAGTATATATTGGAAAGCCATAAGCTGCTTCAAGATGAAATTCGAAGGAAATGAAAGATTTCTCTACATGTTTTTCTCCAAATGGTCAGAGTTCTTCTTTTGGTACTTATTATTGACTCTTTATTCAGCATTAGAATTCTTCTCAACGAAGTAGCTGAGAATCTCTAGACTTTTTATAAAAGAAAGTTCTTCAGATATGATATTTCTTTTATAACACAAAAAGAATCAATAAGAGTCAGCTCTTTAGGATTAGAAGATTCACCAAATACTGGAGGGATTTAAAGGAGAGATTTTGTTCCATTCTGCCTGCCAGAAGGTCAGGTTCAATATGATGCCACACTTTTGTTTTTGTGGTTATCTTAAAGCTTTCACATAGTTGTAACTCAGAAGTGGAATTCCAAACAGCAAAGGAATAGGGAAAAAAAAAAGTTCACAGAGTTCTAAAGGCTTCTATGAAGAAAGACTTTTCAAAAAAATAAAATAAAATAAAATAAAAAAAATAATAAATAAAAAGTGAAACTAGGGCAAGGGAGTCTTAGAAGTTTTGGCTTTTGAATTACAAGCACCACAGGAAAAAAAATATTTTGTCAATCTTGATCTAAATTTAACAGGCAATATGCAGGTGGGTAACTACCTGTGGGTAATGAGGCATCTCTTGCCTACATATGAGTTTGCAGATCTCTAATTATATGCCAGAAATTCTGTACCTGAATTGGAACTAATATTCTGTTATTTTCTTTGTTATCAGTGATAGTTCAGTAACTAAATCTTAAGGAGGATTTAACCTACATTTTAAAAAGTGAAATACAATTGTTAAAGTTGTTGTTGTTTTTAATAATAGCCAAGTAATACAAAATCAGATAATTTCCTTGTTACAGGGGTTTATTTAGTGTTTCTATTGACCCCTTAGGAATTATACATCATGTTATATGAAGAGATTTCAATAACAGTGCTTAGATTTGATGTTGTTTAAAACTCCATTTCTATAACAGCCATATGGCATGACTGTCCCTAGGGAAGTAGTTCTCTCTCTAATTCCTTTATGAATTGCTATAGTTTAGTGATAATGAAATAATATTACAGTTCTCAGTGCATTCAGCAAAAGTCAAGATGTCCTATTGAGTCAAACAATAATTTAGTTGTATCTAGATTTATCATTTGTCAGGGTCAACCTTGCTCTACACAGCAGCAATGTTCTGAGATCTTCCTGTAATGATAGCAAAATGTACCACAGAGATTGTTTCACTTGCCTCAAATCTCACATGTTCAAAATAAAAGTTGCTCTCTTTCTCAAACAATTACTCCATCCTCTGTAGCACAGGGGCTGAGAACACGGCCGCCCCAGAGCCACACAGCCTGAATTTGAATGCTGGTCCTGCCAAGAGCTAACCAGGTGACCTTGGGCAAATTATTTGGCCTCTTGCAACCTCAGGTTTCTTACCAGTAAAATAGGAATACTGTTGCAAGCCATCTTCTACAATTGTTACGAGGATTAAATTAGTTAATATATTCAAACTAGTGCTGCTACTGAGGGAATAATGGCAGTGGTATGTACCTTGTCCTTCAAGCCAGTGACTTAGGGTCTTCTATCTCCCTCCCTTATCAAATCATGATCAGGTTACTACTAAATTCTTGTCCTACTTCCTTTCTTTCATCCCCCCCCCCTTTTTTTAAATCTGTTAGATTTATCTTTTTCATGGCTTCCCCCATTAACCTTGAACTTGGGCTATTACAACTGATGTCTCTGTTCCACTTTGACATTCCTGGTAAACTATTGGTGGGATGTCCAAGCTTAAATCGGTTCACTTGTTTCCAGTTAATTATTGCAGTGGTTGTCAAATTATTCAAAAAGGTTTATTTACATCTTTATACAAAGGAAATCTTTCATGGGCGTCCAATATATACAAAAAGATAAGCACTGAAATCCCCTAGTTGCAGTGGGAAGTTAAGGTAATAATCTTCCCATTCACTATATTTTACCTTTTTTTTTTTTTCTTTTGGTCTCCTAGTTGCTATTAGGCTTTGTAACCGTTGTAGCTATTCACATCCCCATACTCACTACTCCCTTTGTCAAATAATCTTATCTGAGGACTCACAGAACTCATTGTATGTATAATTTATATTATTTAAATTTTATAACATTTCATCACTGGTATTCTGTGTTGCTAGTCTTTCTTTAACCGGACTCTGGAGGCCAACTTCATGGTGCTAAGGGTTCCTGGCACCGAACTGGTGATGAGGGGAGAGAAAGGTCGTTTGAGTTAGACCTGTGTGGCCGTGCGCGCTGATTCCATACGCAGGACCAATGTGGGAGTCAGGCCTCCCGGGTGTCTCTCATCAGCCCACTTGCCCAGGATGGCAAAGCTAAGGCGTTCCCAGGACTTACAGGTGCGCGCGAGATTCTAGCCTGGAGATTTCGCGAGATCTGGCCTTGTGAGTTGGCTACTACATTTTGCAGCTGGATGCACAGTGGCTGCATCTTGTTTCCTCCGTGCTTCGCTGCCCGCGGGCCCAAGTAGCCCTAAAAGGTGAGACCCTGGGGCCAATCAAAGGAAACCATCCCGCGGTTTCCCTGAGGCCAGCTTCTCACCGACGTCCGGCGCAGGGAATTCCAGGACCTCTAGGTTTGTGTGCATATGGGCCACCCCACCCATCAGCTCCTTTTCCTGTAGTTAGGGGTTACCTGAACTGTACTTATGATGTGGAGAAGAGCAGGAGGTTTGAGTGCGCCCCAATGCAGCCTTGTGCCTGGGGGAAGTAAGGGAACCTGCGGTATTCAGGTCTCCAAGGTATCCTTCATTAGCAAACTTCCTGGCCATACTGGGACTATAAGGTTTAGGAGTTCCTGTGAGACATGGCTTTAAGGGAACTGGTAACTTGGGTTTTGGTGAGGGTTGGGTGGACCTTGGCATTCCTGTGAATCCCCAAGAAATGTCTACTGTGGACCCTGTTCATCCCGATTCCTGAACCTAAGGGTTGATGTGGAGCCTAGATGTGGAGTCACAGAGGCTCACACATGTGCTTTTCATTCTTGCCACCTGCCCCGCTTTTGGCCCACACCCACTGTGGAACAGCCTGCCTTTGCTCACCAAGCCGTCTCCCCGAGGCAGCATTTCTCATACTGATCTATTGGTGAAGGATTTGAACGATGGTTATCTTTGGACCTCTGTTTTCTTTTTTTAAGATTTTTTAAAAAATGTTTTTAATGTCTGTTTTTGAGAGAGAGAGGGAGACACAGAATCTGAAGCAGGATCCAGGCTCTGAGTTGTCAGGACAGAGACCGATGTGGGGCTGGAACCCACAAACTGCGAGATCATGACCTAAGCTGAAGTTGGACTCTTAACCAACTGAGCCACCCAGGCACCTCTGGACCTCTTGGTTTTACTGGACTAAGGTCCTGTCTTTCAGTCATGATTCCCAGACCAAGATCCTTGGAGATCTGGCCCTCTGATCTCATGAGAGTTGAAGTCAGAGGAATGAGCTAGACTGTTTTGGAGCAGGATGGGCCCTTTTATCCCTGTGTGTATACTACAAGCCCCTGCCTGTGGCTCAAATTCTCAGTACACCCCCACCTCCCCAACTAGGCGGGGGGGGGGGGGGCAGGGAGCCAGGCTGTTGATCCAGAGTGCCCTAGCATGCCCTCTTTCCTCCCTGTGCATTTCCTGCCCTCAGGCTTCTTGGATTCTAGGCCCATGTGTAGATGGGAAGCTCTAGCCCAGCAGGCTACCTTCCTGGAGTAGAGTTTTCTTCAACTGCACATGTGATGCAGTGAGGAAAAACTGTACCTTAGTTCCCTTGTGGATCTGTGCTAGGAGGAGACTCATGGCCTCTGAGACAGGTCCCCAGGTATCTCCCATTAGCAGACTTACTCGCTAAGCAGTTCCATGAGATCTGTCTTCAGTGGAAAAGGAAATATGTTTTGGAGTAGGGTGACCCTTGGCAAAAATAAAATAAAATAAAATAAAAAAATAAAAAAAAATAAATAAAAGCAAACAAAAACTAGATTCTGCATTTGAGAACATACATGGAGTTTACCTTTTGTATGTTCCTTAAAACTTCTAGCATACAATGATGTTTACAACAGATGCCTAATAATATGTGAACAATAGATCTGTTATGCTTCATGTCTGTTTTCTGTTCTTAGAGTCACCCTATGTCTCTTTCATGACCCGTACTCTCCCTTGTGTTCTTGGCCTCAAAATGTCTTCCAGGGTAGTAACCCACCTGGTCTGCCTTTCATTCTTCGAGGCTGAGTTCCTAGGAATAACTTCAGTCTAACATTAAACAGCTTAATGCCCGATACGTTGGTTTTCTATGGTTGCTGTGGCAAATTACTGTAAGTTTAGGGACTTAAAACAATCCTATTTAGTATCTTATAGTTCTGTAGTTTAGCAGTCCAAAGTCAGTCTCAGTGTGCTAAATCCAAGGTAAAGACTACATTCCCTCATGGAGCTTCCAGGAGAGAGTCTGTTTCTGTGCTTTGTAGCTTCTAGAGGCCATCCACAGACTCATAGACTCATGACTCTTTTTCCTCACCTTGAAAGCCAGAGTTAGTGGGTGAGCCCCTCTCACATCTCATCATGCTGATTTCTTCTGTTTCCTTCTTCTATTATGAAGGACTCCTAGATTGGGATCACTCAGATAATCTGAGATACTCTCCCCATAGCATACTCCTTGATTGAAACATACCTGCAAAACCCCTTTTGTAATGTAAGTAACATATTCATAGGTTCCAGGGATTAGGATGTGGGCATCTTTGGGGGCCACAACTTTGCCCTCTGCCAGTGGGACTGTACTAGAATGATGTTTGCCAATAATACTTTGCACTCTCATAATATGTGTACCATTTTAATAAAAATTCCTTTTCTTATTTCATTTGGTCTGCACAATATTTGGCAAGGGTATTTCTCACATAATTTTCCTTACATTGATCTTACAAACATTAAATAGTTTGTATATAAAGTCCAGATCTTTATATATCTAGTATCATAGAGGTAGTTTTAAATATATGAGTCTCCATGATATCATAACTTGAAGGTATTGGTTATATTTTGTTCATCTCCAGATAACCTATGGCTCATAGTTTGTTTTCATTAGTTAGTGAGTGAAGAAACTGATGTTGATAGAGGTTGTGTGACTTATCCAAACTCAGGTTTAAAATTATTGAAGCTACAGCTAGTACTCAGAGCTTTTGAATTATAAACCACAGTTCCTTCCGATTTACCCCAATGCCGACAATTTATCAGTTGACCACATAGCTTCTCTTCTTCATGGTATTGTTATAGAGACCTGAAAAGGCATACGTATGAACACATTGGGAAGTATGTAGTGATATAGGCTGCATACTATTATTGTAATTTTAATGTAAATTTCCCAGGGTTGAAAATTTTCCCAGAAATAAATTAAGGTGTTTGATACGAGGGAGGTAAAAACCTCAACACAAAAATCATTGCAGATTGCTTCAGAATAGATTCTATTTCTGTCAGCATCAAATGTACTGAAGTAGTGTTCATTTAGACATAAAAATATCTGATGTAAGTAAATAAGTAGTCAAGAAAATGAAGGATTCAGAAGTTTTTTTTCTATCTAATAATTTGGTGCTGTTGAAGAAATAAGTAATTTAATGTTGGGGAAATTTGGAGTCTTAAGGAAGAATGTAGATTTAGAAAAATTGAGGATGAGATGGTTTTAGTACATTTACTGGAGCTGACGTTTGAGAAGCAAGAAACCTTCATATTAAGGATATTATTTCCATATAATCTTTGTGTGTACACATTCCTGAATTCGGAGCTAAAGAAGGCATAATTTGAGGTGCGAAACTTGTGAAGAAGGTCTGGATTAGAATGATAAGACCTTTGGTATTAGTAACTGCACAGTCACTTGGAACTAGCTGGTTACTATATGTTTTATGTTGTCTTTATCTCATTTTCAATCACACAGAACCGTCACACTATCAAGAGGTGTGTGCTTTTTCTGCAGACAAATAAGACTAGACTTCGTTCTAGGGATATTTGTCTCTGGAGCTTCATTGAACCGTGTTTTTTATCAGGATGCTATGAAGACCTATTAGGGTCTAGTATACAACAACTTGGGCATAATGACTTCAGGCTCTGCTGCTTGCAGCAAGGAAATGGCTCTGTGTTCACCTGTTGGGAAGGATAAAATGTCTTTGGTGTTTAAAGAAAAGAAAAAAAACCCTCTTAAGTTTGCATAGTATACCAGTAAAACAGAGTGATAGAATATCTTCAATTGGCTATACACACGTTCTTTGCCTGACTTTTATTGACTTTGTACCTTCAAGATTATCGAATTCAACTTTACTTGTTCCCTGATTCTGCCAGTGCAAAAGAGTTCCTTCTCAGTGAGGTTTTCTGAGTCCCTAAATCTCTTGGGGAATTTTATATCTAATAAGTAAGAATATCCAGTAAATGTATTTAATACAAGTCTGTAGTTACAGTATGGTTGATAAAGCACAATTTTTTTTCTGTCTTCAGGAAATGATCTAAGATTGACACAAAGTAGCTCCCCAGGGTTAATCTTTAGGGAAGTTCCGGGAGACTAGGAGAGGACTTCATCAAAGATAGTATACCATTAGGATATGACTTTAATAGAATAACCATAATTGAAAAGCCATTGTCTTAGTATCTTTAGGACATACCAAGGCATTGCAAGCTTCTTTCTATTTTTCTTTTGTGCCTAGAGATGGCATATAAATCTGCACAGGCCTCTGCAGATCATTTTCAAAAGAAACAATATGGAGGGACACATATCAAGCAGAATTTAAGATCCAGGAATGCCACTTTTTTGAATTTCGTAATGTCATCATTTGTTTGAAACCAAGTTGTTCATTTTCTGTTGCATAGATTTTATTCTGACCTTAATGAGAAAATAGCATATTCCTCTGTGTGTGTGTGTTTTCTTCTCTGAAGCTGTAATATAAAAAAAGCATAAATCAAAGCTGTTTTGACAGATGAACAACACAATTTTGTAACAGGATAGAAATTAAAAAAAAAAAAAGACTGAATAGCTGATAAAAGATGAGTTGAACTAGGAGGATTGATGTTAGAGCTGAAGGCACCATTAGAGATTAGATGCTCATTGGCTTTTCAGCAAGCCTGGTGACTCATTCTACATAAATGAAGTTTGTGATATGTAATGAAAAGCTTTCTATCTTCACTGCAAGCAAATTAGCAGGTATTTTGTGGCAGGAATGTTAATGTTATCTTGCATTTGTTTCTGAGCAGGAACACATTAACAGAGCAGGTTTGAAAAGAATTTCACTTTTATAACATCAGGTGCCGAAGGTATTAGAACAAGGTCACCTCTGTAAAGTAATGAGGGAAAATTAGGTTATAAACATGCAGTGCCTAAAAATATATTCAGTCTTCTCTGTAGAGTGAATGCAATATAGGATCGCCCCATTTTGCTAATTTTCTCTTACTTCAAATTACACTCAGACCCCAAAGCAAATCCAAAGAGTTAAATAATAAAGCAAGACAGGGTAGGCTCAAATTGGGCAACCAATCCAAAGCAATAGTGTCCAAATATCTGGATATATGCTTCATAATTTATAAATCAGGACATTTGGAATATTTATGTAATAAGCCACAGAGGTCCACATTATCTGTTTGGGAGAAATAGTAGAAAAAGGCAAATGAAAGAGAAAAATAAAATATTGCCCATTTTGGATGGCATTAAAGCTTAAAAGGAAGTTGAGTGGTTGTTGGGAATACTATCAAGATTAAGAGAGATGGGCTAGAAGATAAAATGACAGGTTCTCAAAAAGTGGGGTAATAGGAGTATGAATGATTCTATTCTTTTTATGAGTACATAAAGAGACAGGGTGGGTAGTGTGTATGCAGAAGGCCCACCAGATCTGGATAATCTGGATAGGATATCATGTTCTAGGATGGACCATTATAGCCCCAAAGACCTGAGTTTCACGATTTGGGTAATCATACTTGCAGGTTTTCCTGGACTAGAAGCAGACATGCTGATGTAGTTCCTCATCTTGTCCTAAATATCCACCCACTTGCCTAACCTCCTATCTTCTGCCTTATTATTCATTTCTGCAACTAAATTAAAGCTTGTCATGATCCACCTCATTCTGCCCAAATATCGTGAGACTATAGGGTGATTAAAATATAAGAAACCAACACTGGCCTCTAACTACAAAAATCCTTTAGACTAATATAGCAACTTAATTACTTAATTAAGCAATTAACTATAAAGCAGAAAGATGAAAGAATGAGTGTTTGGAATAGCAGTTAATAAAATTTTTGTGCAATTAAAATTTTATTTTAGTAAGAATTGAACTGTAAATGAAAATGCATTGCTGGTTATGATAGCCACTTCTTAAAAAGTCATGAACCAGGGTCAGTGACTGGTTGATATTTATTGTGTCCAATCTGGACTTAGTGTGTCTGGAATTTAGTTTATAAAATTTGTTGGTCTAATAAAGGATTGAAATATCTCATCTAACCTCCAAATCTGAGATCTGGAAGGATGAAATGACGTGCCCAAATTCACAAGGTAATTACTGGAAGATCCACTTGAACCTAGGGCCTTTAGATTCTTGTTTTGTTAAAAACCAAACCAAGCAACCAACCAACCAACCAAACAAGCAAACAAACAAGCAAAAACAAGTTTATTGACTTGGGCAGCATACTTTTCAAGCCTGATTGATTGTTGGTATCACTAATGTCCAGGCACTACTCCAGGACAATATCTGGGAGTAAGGTACACCATGCATATTTTTGTAACTCTTCTCAAGTGATGCAATGCAAAACCAGGGTTGAGAAACAAGTGGGAAATTTGGAGATTCCATTAGAAAACGGTGCAATTCCTTTAGTCCAGGACTACAGTGCTATTTTACCCAAGGTAATTTTGAGAGGAAAAAGATAGAAGGGACTATTTAATGTTTAGCATAGGAAGTGCCCTATGTATGTCTTTAATGTTTCTGACATGTATTCGGTTAACAGCAGGGCATGTATCAAGGAAAGAGCCAGTGTTAAGGTAACATGGACCTCATTTTTGAAGCAATCTTTAAAATGAGAGGTCTGGCAAGATGAAACTCAGAAAATAAATCAATGCTTGTCTAAAGGTTATAGAGTAACTTGGGAACTATTTGAGCTCTAGTGATTATAAGATCAGAAGATTAAAAAATAACCCTGAGGGTGTGCTTTAGGAACCATTCCCTCTGAAGATATATGGGAGATTTATGATTGAGTTGAAATCATTTTTGATTGGAAATAACTCCAACCCATGAAGAACATTAGAGTTGAAATGGTAGAAGGAACACTGTCAGAATATGTTCTTTATTCACATTCTAAAGGCTAGCCATTTACCGCTGAAAGAATAAGAACTGCCTAATAAATTAATACAACAACTAATGGAAAGCCTAGTAGTCAAACAGGTGCCAACTATAATTAAGACAGTGTAAGGGATGGGATCAGACTACAAAGGAGTTCAAGGTAGTCCTCAAACTCAAAGGCTTAGATGTGACTCAAATATGACAAACGTTTGAAAAGTTAAATAGCAAAAGAAGATATCATCGACAATCTGATGCTAAAATAGATTGTCAGTTATAAAGCACTTCAATAGTCAAATGACTGTTTAAAGAATAAGTACTTTCAGGAGTTCAGAGGCAAAGAGAGAAAATGTTCCCAAATGACCATCTTCCAGATAAAATCTAAATACCTTAACTGTTGGTCCTTATTTACCTTTCCCATGCCTGCTCTTTCAGTCTTGGTGTTTAGCACTTCTCACTTAATGTAGCTCTTAATGCTGGGGCTGGGGGAAAGAAAAGACAGGAAGTATTGAAACTGGTCCTTCTGACCTAGTCTTCCCTAGCTTTATACAAGTGAAAAGATCCACATGGTTGCCTTTCTGTTCATTATACTTACCAATATAATTTCCTTGCCCCTCTTGCTTGATTAAAAACTTCCTCTTTATGAGGTGATAGATGCTAACTAAACTTAATGTGGTAATCATTTCACAATACCTGTAATTCAAACTATTATGCTTTACATCTTGTTAGATGTATGCCAATTATATCAGTAAAACTGGAAAGAAAAAAACAAAAACTTCCTCTAAAGGGGGATACGTTATTACAAGCAATTAGAAGTGTGATCATGTTTTAAAGGTCATTATTTAAACATTTCAGGATTTTGTCTTTTACAGAGGACTCCTGGAAAAGATAATGGTGAATAGAAAGGAATACAATGTGATAGTATATCTTAGGTACTGCGATATATGGCTATTCATTAAGTTAGTCAGCCAGTCTGCAAAAGTGGGTGGAACACAATAAATCGGTACTACTGTGAGCCAGGCATGGTGATGAAACTCTGAAGACTTGCTCTCTCACTGAATGAAGCAATAATATTGTGATTGGGAATAATGTAGGCCCAGAACTGAGCAACGTGCAAGATAGACTGTTAATGTCATGAGAGAGGTAAAACTTTTCAGCACCTCTCAAACCTGGTCCTCTTTCAGTGTTCCTTATTAGAGAGAATTGGGAACCATCCGTGAATTTTGTATGTCAGATATGTAGGAAACAACATCAATGTCCCACTGCATCTCAGCCTCAACTCTTAGCCATTGGCAAGTTACCAACAATTTATATTCGAATTTTCTTTCTATTGTTATGACTTTGCTCCCTCTCCTGTGTTTCTGCCCAAGTTAAACTTAGGTTCATTTCTCACCTGCTATTGTAGTATCTACCTGATTAATTTCCCTACACATGCTGCAATAAGAGTGACGTTTTCAAAATGCAGATTGGGCATATCACCACTCTGATTAAGCTTCATGAGGGCAGAGAATTTGCTTCTGCAGTTTATTATATCCCTAGCGGCTAATGTAGTATTACACACAAAGTAGATGTTCAATAAATAATTTCAGTAAACAAGCAGATAAATTAAATAAAGTTGGGAGAAATAGTTTGATGAAAGAGTTCCCAATATCATGAAACTTAGACTAGTCCGCTCGTCCTACAGGACAGTGGTCACACAAAGAGGCTTCCAGAACTTAGCTGACAAAATGCCATTAATGTCTCGTAATGTGTCCTAGCATATATACTTATTTTATAGATATGCGAATTTGTGGTAAGTCTGTGAGGGCAATAGTTTCTACATAAATGTTTATGCAGATTTTATACAAAGTCCACCTAAAGTGAAATAGATGAAATTTATGTCGCGAAGAATGTCTTTGGTACTGCGTTAGACCCCTAGTGAAGCAAAAAAGAAGTTTTTATATTTATAGTAGAGCAATTATTTGCAGTTTGGCCGTTTGTTACTTATTCCCCCTTTCCCTTCCAAAGAGCACCCTGACTTCCCTCCGTGAACCACCCTTCTGCTTCGGCCCTTGCTTATTTGATGGTATTTGACTCCTTTCCAACTCCTGAAATTAAGCACTCCATTCTCTTGGCTAGAGTAATTGTTTCAGGGAGGGGTCACCTGAAACAGTCAGAGCTAATGAGTTGTAATCAGATATCTCCTGGGACTGCAGAACCTGCGCTCACAGGACATGAAGCTGAAACCATTGCATCCATTTTGGCACCAGAAGGGACATTCCATCAAAGAATGGAGCCAACACAAAGAACACAGAGCTAAGTTTTTGAGAGAGATCAGATCCTGGTAACATTATGTGAGCCCCTGGATCAAGGCAAACCGGAACCAGGTCTGTACTGTATGTGAGCTAATCAAGTCCTTTTTGAAAAAAAAAAAAAAAAAAAAAAAAAAAAAAAAACTTGTTTGTGCTGGTTTTGTCACTGATAAACAAGACGGCTCAAACTGATAATATCACTACCTTCCATATTCCCTGTTGGCTGTGATGTAACAGTTCATCTGAGGCAATTGGCCTCAGCCTTGAAATGTGATAGATTGTCTTCTGGCCTGGGGCATGGTTTCTTAGTGAGTCAGATTGGCTAAAGAAGTGTAACTGGCCTCTGCCTTACAGACTGTGCAGTGGCACTTATCTAGTTTCGCTGATAATAGGCTGCACCTGTTACTAAGAAACATTTCATGGCCAAAAAGACTTCCAAAGTGAAGCCTAAGACAAAAAAAGTGACAGAAAAATCCAAGCCAACAAAGCATAGTATTGGTTAACGGAAACCATTGATTGTATGACTTCTATCGAGTCACTACTCAAGGGCCGCTATGCACTTTCAACAACCATGTGAGAAACAGAGATAGATATTAGATCAAAAGGAATTTAACATTTTATGATGCTTTTTAGGTAGAACTACAGCCCCTTTTTATTCTCTATTCTTCCCTTTATTATTTTATCTATTAAATATTTTCCCTGCCCTTGTAGAGAAAGAGGGGCCACCTGGGGGCAGTCCGTACTGTGACATGAGGACCAGAGGAAGGTAAGAAATTATGTGACAGCTGCTGAGCTAATCCTAGTCAGCTGTCGTTACCACTCAAAATGGTGAAAAGATGAAGACAGCAGTTATGCCACCCTGTCTCCCTGTAAGTGGCTGTTTATGTGTGAAATGGTGTCTAGAGAGTACGCCTTGATCAAAGGAATTTGGGACATGGGTGGATAAGGAAGAAACCTCGGACGGGTAAGAGTAGAAGCCAGAAGCCTGGCTGTTTAACCGTTGCATGTTGGTGCATTGCTTTCTTGGAGAATCTCCTGACAATATATCCTCCAGACTGCTAGCTGCTGTGTGAACTTTGTGAACCATGTGTCTGCCCACGTATTGGGAGTAAATGAAATGGCAGACATTAGTGCTGTCCTCATCGGTCTTACTCTCAAAATATAAATGATAATCCAAAATAACCTGAGCCAAGGTCGAGTGAGAGATACAAGAAACATGTGATATAAAAACAGGAAAGTGGATGTTTCCATTGAGAGATTTTTCGTGAAAGAAGTTACATGTAACTGTGACTTGAAGGGTAAGGATTAAATTTGTTGAGAAGACAGAAAAGGATTTCTGGTTGAATCCTTGCATAAACAAAGCTCAGGGGGGAAACAGTGTTTGTCAATGGGGAAGGTAAAGAAAAGAATTTGTGAGATAATACCTCCTCACCAAATCTACTAAGGATCTTTTGGAAAGAATTACATAGAGTTTTTCGGAGAATTTAACCTCCTAGCAATAATTTCTTGTAAATAAATTACCTGAGGGAAAATATATGTTTTAATTCACACTTGGATATTTTTAGAATTTAAAAAAAATGTATATGGAGTTAGCTTATCATTCTTGATGATCTGTAAAACTTACTAGACCCAGAGGAATTCCAATTATTCTATTAAATTACTCTATAATTGAACTAACATCTCCACTCTCAATAAAACAGGTTCTAATGTCCAAAGCAGTGTGTGAGCTATTGCTAAGTGTCTTAATGGCTCCTATGTTTGCCTACATACTCTCATACTAGTCTCCAACTAATTACTTTGTAAAGCACTTTGGGATAATTTGGTTGTGAATAGTATTGTATAAAGCAAACACATTTCTTTTCTCAAACATTGGCTCATGTTGGGAGCTGAAGAACTACAAGTACTTTTTTTTTTTTTTCTTAGCCTCAGCAGTAGGCATTTTATGTTACGCATGCATGCATTTTCAGGGCCTCCTTTAGAATGATATGTTTTCAGGATAGGCCACAAAGACCTTATATACTATAATTAGTGGATCTATTCCTGCTGCTGTTGCCATGACACAAAATATTTATTTTGTTCTAAAGTGTTTTTAATGAATATGGGGTATTTTATAAATATTTCTCATGAAATAATTGTCCTTTAGTATTTATTACATTTATGTGAAGCAGACTTTCAAATATAGGAAAAGTTGTTTCTCACAAAATAAATATCAACAAAGTATTTTCTGAAATTGTTTAAAAAATTATAACTAGTGAACTGTGTCTCATCTTGTGCTTTCTTTAAGAACTAGTGGCATTATACCAGATTTATACCCATCTCTTTTTTTTTAATATTTATTTTGAGAGAGGGAGAGAGAGAGAGCATGCATGGGGGAAGGGCAGAGAGGGAGGGAGAGTGAGAGAATTCTAAGCAGGTTCCACACTGTCAGCACAGAGCCTAATGCAGGACTTGAACTTAGGAACCATGAGATCATGACCTGAACCAAAATCAAGAGCCAGACACTTAACTGAATGAGCCACCGAGGCACCCCAATACCCATCTCTTTATTCAGAATCTTTTTTTCCAAGTGCCAGAAATGAGATTTAGAATGTGTGCCTGGAATTGGCTGTTGTACACATACACAAGGAAATACTTGTGTCCCTACAGCTGTATGGCATCCATGGGACCCACTCTGGTTCTGGGTTATTTATGATCTGTTCCAATAGTTTCTGTAGATATTATTTCCTAGAAACATCCTTTCATGACTACTTAGTATAATAGACTTTGACTTCAACTTCCTGTGAAAAAATTATGATTCATAATTTGCAAGAAATATGTGGAGTGTTTCCTTGTCGATATCTGAAAGTAATCCCAGAGTTTGGGGAAGTATTTCATGCTTTTAAAATTTTTAGATAATCTTAAGTGTATCATGATTTACTGATAATGGCTTGTTACTATTATCTACCTACAAACAAACCCAGGCTTTGAGTACTAATGAACAAGAGCAGAATGTTCAGTGATCAAAACGCACATGTATATACATGCCTTCGTTCTTTGAATGACAGATTTGAGAATCGCCATGCCCTGTGAGTCCATTTGGAAATGGAATTAACATTTTTGTCCCTTTGATAAACCACTAACTGCATTAAATGAAGTTTAATGATCCTTTGAGAGTTATTAGTGGATTGTTGCATGGTGCAATGGTTAGATTAGTGAAATCTCACAACAGTATAGTAACTGTATCCAAGAAAATCTGGAAATTGATGCATTTGTACAAAAGGAAGTGATATCTTAATTCCTCCCAATGTATCTCATTATGTTCTTTTCCTTTTTATATGTACCTACCATTATTAAGAAAATATGAATGTATTACCTGAATTTCAAGTTGGCTATTCCATGTGAATTGTTTCAGGATATGCTTATGTTATTCTGGAGAATAATTATACAGAATTCTCAACTGTCTTATGTACTTGTTGTTAAAACCCCTTAAGACTAGAATTTTAAAATGCAGTTTCATTTTATGAGGTTTTACATTTGTAGGGGTAAGGGAATTCTTCAGAAACATCCAGTGATGTTCCTCCAGCAGCAATCTCTATTTGGGTACATTACAGATATATGATAACTAGTATTGAAGGCCATTTGCTGACATAAGATTGTACACAAATCAAGTGCAGACACCAGCCACTGAGCTTATGTACTTGGTTTGGAAAAAAGGTGTCATCATGAGCCAGTGAAGTTACATGTCACCCTGAACTGCATTCAAGAGGATCTGCTTATAATGGCTGTGGTTATCTTTGAACATCGTGATTTGGAAACATGAAATTTCAAGGGATGTTTTTTATTGCTAAATATTGCTAAAAATGTGGCTACTGATAAATAACAAATACCATAAGTTAGGACAATCAAAGTCAATGAGTTAAAAAAGAAAGTCCAAGAGATTCTCACCATTCATTATCCAATAGCCTAGAGACTGAATTGCAGTGCTGAGAGGTGAGTTGGGATTTTAACTCGGTGTGACAATATGGCAAATGTCCAGACCATGATCACAAAACAGCTGTTTTCCTCCATAACAGGGTGAATTATAGTACATAGTGGAGCCAAGAAACCTCTTAGTATTTGTGCAAAAGGTTCTTTTGCCAGCCAGGGAGCAAGCATCAACAAGCACTGGCTTTGGAAGAGTTGGCATCTATTTCACTATTTGTCCATGACAAAGTCTTCCCTCTGAGAAGTTTTGTTAAATGTTTCCTTAAGGATTTATGATGATGAGGAGGAAGAGAGCATTCTAGGTGAAAACAGGGGTGGCATTTTCATAAAATGCCTTCTTTGAGGGAGTTCTTATGTGATCTAAATGTAGTTCTCAAAGATAACGTTATTAGTGCCTGAAATACATTATTTTAATATAATAAAATCTTAAAACTAGGAACCCACTAGGAGACATCAGCATCAAAGTTCAGAAAATCTGGAGCCTACTGGAAGTTGTACTTCCTCCCTAAGAAGGAGACTTAATGACCTTCCATAAAATACTAATAAGATACGGAGGTCATGCTGATCACACTCCAGAAACTTAAAAAACAAACCAAAACACATAGATAGCCAAATCAAATAAGGGGTTTGGTTACTAATTGCAAGAAATTTCAAAGAATGGGAAAAATGGAGGCATTTAAATATGGAGAAAATACTATCTTTCCTATAGAAAAATCTGAAAGAAAGCTAAGAATATGATCTCAAATGGAGAGTATTCAAAGGGAAGTATTATACCTTCCCTTTTTTTTAATGTTTATTTATTTCCCGAGAGAGAGAGAGAGAGAGAGAGAGAGAGAGAGAGAGAGAAAGAGAGATAGAGAAAGAGAGAGAGAGAGAAATACAATCCAAGCAGGCTCTGTGATTACAGCTCGATCCCATGAACCATGAGATCATGACCTGAGCCTAAATCAAGAGCCAGATGCTTAACTGACTGAGCCACCCAGGTGCCCCTATACCTTTCCTTTTGGCAGTGTCTGGACTAAGGGCTCCTGGACCAGAAGTGGTGGGTTATATTTTTATAATCCCAGTGACTGGAACCAATGTTCCTTGAATTGACTTTTCTAAGAATATATACTTCTTTCTCAGAACTATTTTTAATTTGTGGACTTGACACAAAATCTGAAGGCAAATACTCTAATAAACATAGAATTGATATGAGCAGCATTTTTCTTAATAATCCTTTCTTCTAAACTTGTTCTTTAGGTCGGCTGTGAAACTTTCCAAAGTGTATACGGCTGGTTCTCACCCTCTGGACATTCTAATTCAGAAATTTGGGGATGGGATGAAATTTCTTTATTTGAAAAGGGTTCATGGAATTTTGAGGCATTAAACAATCCTTGAATTACAAAGATTACATATTTTCCTTTGAGATCTCAAGCTCCTTATGAGTAAGCATGAGTTGGTTTTAGTTGCCAAAGGTTCGATTTCTGTAAGAACATGTTGGCTTCCTTTGAAGCCAAGCCATACCTAGCAAGAAGTAAGTGCAGACAGCCTGTGCTCATTTTATCCCACATTTACCTTTTACCCAAATGCATTTCAAAACCAGTCTTGACTGCTCCTTGTGTTCTTGCTCTGTTCATCTGACAGCCCTTTGGAGTGTAGCCCCTCAACTCAGTAATTAGTAATTTGCATATCCTGGCTGATCACTCTATTCCTCTTGTAGTTACAGTACATTTTATCTCTCCTTGGTTAGATACTCCTTGGAATGGTGTCTAAGTAACAGACTCCTTTGTTTAGTTTTCTTGTGTGCTTACAGAATTAAGAGCAAGGTGTATGTATTATTGTTCCTAGCAGTCTTTTACAATCCTTTGTATTTCTGTGGTATCAGTTGTAATTTCTCCTTCATTTCTGATTTTTTTATTGGATGCTTTTTATTGATTTTTGAGAGAGTGCAAGTGGGAGTGGGCAGAGAGGGGGAGACAGAGGATCTAAAGCAGGCTCTGCACTGACAGGAGCAAGCCCAGTATGGGGCTTGAACTCACAAATCAAGAGATCATGACCTGAGCCAAAGTCAGATGCTAAACCCACTGAACCACCTCTCTGCCCCTCTTTCATTTCTGATTTTATTCATTTGAGTCCTCTTTTTTTCTTAGACTTAAAGACTTGACAAATTTGTTTATCTTTTCAGAGAACTAGCTCTTAGTTTCATTGATCATCTTTACTATCTTTTTAGTTTCCATTTCATTTATTTTTGCCCTAATCTCTATTATTTCCTTCCTTCTAGTAGCTGTGGACTTTGTTCTTTTTCTAGTTCCTTGAGGTATAAAGTTATTTGAGACTGTTTTATTTGAGACTGTTTCTTGAGGTAGGCCTTTATTGCTATGAACTTCTCTCTTAGAACTGCTTTTGCTACATCACACAAAATTTAGTGTATTTTCATTTTCACTTGTATCAAGATTTTTAAAAAATTTTTCCTTTGATTTCTTTGTTCAATAGCATGTTGTTTCATATCCATATATTTGTGAATGTTCCAGTTTTTTTCATGTAATTAATTTCTCGTTTCAAACCATTGTGTTTGGAAAAGATGCTTGATAGAATTTCAGTCTTCTTAAATTTATTAAGACTTGTTTTGTGGATTAATATGTCATGTATCTTGGAAAAGGTTCCATGTGCACTTGAGAAGAATGTGCGTTTTGTTACTTTTGGATGGAATGTTCTGTATATATTTTAAGTCCCTCTGGTCAAATGTGTGGTCACTTAAGTCCAGTGTTTCCTTATTGGTTTTCTGTCTGGATGATATATCAGTTGATGTAAATGGTATATTACATGCCCATATTATTATTATTATATTGCTGTCTGTTTCTCCCTTTAGGTCTGTTAGTATTTGCTAACAGTATTACTGTATATTACAGTATATTATACTGTGTACAGTATAAATACAGTATAATATACTGTAATATACAGTATTTATAAATATAAACAGTATTTATATATTTAGGTGCTCTATGTTGGGTGCATAAATATTTATAAGTGCCATATCCTCTTTATCATTCATTATATCTCACCCATCTTTATCTATTCTTACAGCCTTTGTTTTAAAGTCAGTTTTGTCTGGGGCGTCTGGGTGGCTCAGTCGGTTGAGCGTCCGACTTCGGCTCAGGTCACGATCTCTCGGTATGTGAGTTCGAGCCCCGCGTCGGGATCTGTACTGACTGCTCAGAGCCTGGAGCCTGTTTCAGATTCTGTGTCTCCCTCTCTCTCTGCCCCTCCCCCGTTCATGCTCTGTCTCTCTCTGTCTCAAAAATAAATAAATGTTAAAAAAAAAAATAAAGTCAGTTTTGTCTGATGTAAGTATAGCTACTTTAGCTTTCTTTTGGTATCCATCTGCATAGAATATCTTTTTCTGTCCTTTTATTTTCAGTCTGTATCTTTACATATAAAGTGAATCTCTTATAGGCAGCATATAACTCTGTCTTCTTTTATTTATTTATTTATTTTTCTTTTTATCCATTCAGCCACTCTATGTCTTTTGATTGGAGAATTCAGTTCATTTACGTTAAAAGTAATTATGGATAGGTATGCACTTTTTGCCATTTTGTTCATTGTTTTCTGACTGTTCTGTAATTATTCTGTTCCTTTCTTATCCTACTTTCTTCCTTTGTGGTTTGATGACTTTTTAAGCGGCATGCTTATATTCCTTTACCTTTCTCTTTTATGTATTTACTGCAGGTTTTTGCTTATGCTTATAATGAGGATTATGTTTAATCTGTAATAACCTATTTTAAGTTGACAACAACTTAAATTTGATCCCATTCTAAAAGTCAACTTTTTTTGTCTCCCCACCAGCATTTGTTTTTGATGTCACATTTTACATCTTATTATCTTGTGTGTTCCTTAACTATTTATTATCATCATGATTATTTTTACTAGTTTTGTCTTTTAACCTCCCTACTACCTTCATAAGTGATTAATTCACTACCTTCATTTTATTATTAGCTTTCAGTAAGATTTATCCTTTCATATGTTTTCTTGTTACTATTTAGCACCCTTACTTTTCAGCTTAAAGAAGTCCCTTTGGCATTTCTTCTAAGACCAGTTTGGTGGTGATGATATCTTTAGCTTTTGCTAGTCTGGAAAACTCTGTATCTCTCTTTCAGTTCTGAATAACTTTGCTGGATAAAGGTTTTTGTTTGTTTGTTTTTCTTTTGAGCACTTTGAATATGTTATGCCATTCCCTTCTGGCCTGTGAAATTTGTCCTGAAAAATCTGCTTAGTCTTATGGAGATTCTTTTGTATGTCACAAGTTGTTTTTCTCTTGCTGCTTTTAATATTCTTCTCCTTGTTTTTTAACTTGTGGCTTGATATGATCCTCTTTGGGTCCATCTTATTGGGAACTCTTTGAGCTTCCTGGATCTGGAGGTCTGTTTCCTTCCACAGGTTAGGGAAGTTTTCATCCATTATTTCTTTAAATAAGCTTTCTGCCTCTATCTCTCATTCTCCTCCTTCTGGGAGTCCTACAATATGAATGTTAGTCCATTTGATGTTGTCCCATAAGTCCCTGAAGCTATCTTCACTTTTTTATTCTTTTTTCTTTCTGCTACTCTAATTGAGTGGGTTCCACTGCTTTGTCTTCGAGTTGACCAGTTCTTCCTTCTGCTTCATCTAATCTTATGTTAGCCCTTTAGTGTATTTTTCAGTTTGCTTTTTGAATTCTTCAGCTCTATGACTTCTATTTGGTACTTTATTTTATTTTCTATTTCTATGTTGAACCTCCACTGTCCATCCATTCTTCTCCCTGGTTAAGTAAACATCATTATGACTATTACTCTGAACTCTTTTTCAGCTAAATAACTTATTTACATTTCATTATTTTTTTTTCCTGAGGTTTTATGTTTTTCATTTGAAACATATTCCTTGTTTCTTCATATTTCTTGACTTTCTGTATTGGTTTCTATATAGATGAAACAGCCACCTCTCCCAGTCTTGAAGAAGTGGCCAACTGTAGGAGATGAAACTTCCTATTCAATCCTGCCTCAAATCTTTGTCATCTCTCAAATTTTTATGTTTTTCCAAAAAGCCTAACATATTTTTAATTGCTCCCGGTAGTTAAGGATGTGCCAAGACCTGTCATTGTCCCTAGGAGGAAGATCTCAGCATCTAGAGTGAGTCTGTTTGAAAGGCAGACTCCGAAGCAGTAGCTTCTAAAAGTATGCCAATACGTCCTATGCTGTGAGACCACAAGCATAAGCCCTGATGGCCACCAAAGTCAGGCAGTCTGGCAGTGTCCCCCGGGCAACAGTTGTATAAATCAGGGCTCCAGATAAGTATTTAAGCTCTTTTCTGGGCGATGCTGGCGAGTTGGAGCCAGGCAGAAGGACAGCACTAAGGTGGTATCCACAGCCGATATTCTTTCAAGCAGCTCCATAGGCCACTAGATGTTCACCAAGCCCGAAACCTGTCCCGCAGGCTGAGGCTCCAAGGCTATCACCAAATATACAAGAAATAACACTTGGTGACAAAATGTGGAGAAAAGGGACCCTTGTACACTGTTGGTGAGAATGTAATTTGGTGTAGCCACTGTGCAAAATAGTATGGGTGTTCTTCAAAAATTAAAAACAGAGCTACCATATGATACAGCAATTTCATTTCTGGGTATTCATTCACAGAAAATTAAAACACTAACTTGAAAAGATATATGCATGCCCGTGATCATTGCAACATTATTTATAATAACCAAGGTAAGGAAACAATGTAGCCGTCCATTTTGGGACATTGTCCATTGAATGAATGGGATAAAAAAATGATGTGTGTGTGTGTGTGTGTGTGTGTGTACATTGGAATATTATTCAGTCATAAAAAAAAGAATTAAATCTTGCCATTTTTGACAACATGGATAGACCTTAAGGGGATTATGCTAAATGAAATAAGTCAGACAGAAAAAGACAAATATGGGGTGTGTGTGTGGCTCAGTCAGTTGGGTGTCTGACTTTTGATTTCAGCTCAGGTTGTGATCCCAGGGTTGTGGGATCAAGCCCTGCATCAGGCTGTGTGCTGAATGTGGAGCCTGCTTGGTATTCTCTCTCTCCACCTCTGTCCCTCTCCCCTACTCGCACTGCCTCTCTGTCTCTCCAGAATAAAAAAAGAAAAAGAAAAAGACAAATAAAACAACAACAACAAAAACCCAGAAAATCTCTACAAATGTTAGTGAGGTTCAGACATGTACTTTGAAAAAGAGCTTGGGCCAATTTGGAGATAGTTAGGAAGCTCTGCTCTAGAGTAATTTCCTTAAAGCCATTTAAAGAACAACTCACCATAAGAAATATATTTTACTTCCAGACCACATACATATACACATGAAACCAGAAACAAAATTTTGCTGAACACTATCCTCACTATGTACCTTGTAACTTATTTGCTATTTTTAAAATTTTATTAATTTTTATATGTTTCTGATGTTCTAACCGATATAGACTTTAGCCCAATAAACACTTTTATAAAATACTTAAAAAAATTAGGGTAAGGCTTTTCTTTGTTATTTGTTATAGCACCTAAAGCAAGTTTAAGTGTAGTGATTTGAATAGTGTTTCCCAAAATTTCATGTCCACTTGAAATCTCAGAATATGACCTTATTTGGAAATAGGGTCTTTGAAGATATAATTAGTTATGGAACTAAATATGAAATCATCGTGGAATAGGACGGTCTCTAATCTGATAACTGATGTCCCTAAAAGAAGAGGTGAGGGGGCATCTGGGTAGGTCAGTCAGTTGAGCAGAGTCCAACTTTGGCTCAGGTCATGATCTGACAGTTTGTGAGTTTGAGCCCCAATCCAGCTCGGTGCTGTTAGTGCAAGCCCACTTCAGATCCTCTGTTGCATCTCTCTCTGTCCCTCCTCTGCTCACTCTCCCCCGCCTCTCAAAGATAAATAATAATAAAGAAGAAGTAAGGACATAGACATGCAGGGGAAGACAAGGTGACGATACCAGTAGAGATTGAGGTGATGTGTCTACAGCTAAGCAATGCTAGGACATGCCAAAGGGTGATAGCACAAGGAAGGGTTCTTCTCCAGAGCATGGGAGCATGGCCCTGCTTACCTCTTGACTTCAGACTTATGGCCTCTACAACGGAATTGTGAGAGGATACATTCTGTTATCTTCTTCTGGAATGCTGTGTATAAAATTGACCATTTGTATTTTCTGTGAATTTTAAAATATTTTATTTTGCAAAAAGTAACTAATGAAAAAATTTAAAAATATTCATTTAATCTATGTATTATTTTGCATGTATTTTTATTTTAATATTATTAAGTATTCTAATTCGTGAACATGACACATCTCTCCCTTTATTCAAGTATTGTTTAATTTCTCTCAGTAATGTTTTATGTTTTCTAGTGTTGAGGTCCATTAAATGATTTATTAAATTTATTTCTGAATTAATATTTTTCAGGATATTATTTAAAATTTCATTTTCTATTTATTCCTGGCATATAGTAATTTAAATGGTTTTGCATATTGAACTTATATTTTGCAATCTTGCAACATGCATTTTTTATTTATTATTTATTATTATTTTTAAATGTTCATTTATTTTTGAGAGAGCACAAGCAGAGGAGGGGCAGACACACACACACACACACACACACACACACACACACACACACACACAGAATCTGAAGCAGGCTCTGAGCTGTCAGCACAGAGCCCAATGCGGGGTTCAAACTCAGGAACAGTGAGGTCTTGAACTGAGCTGAAATCAGACACTTACCTGACTGAGCCACCCAGGTACCCCGCGACATGTATTTATTTAATTGATTAATTTATTTTCTGCAACATGTATGTTTAAAAATTTATCCATAGATTTCTTGTGCAGTCTTATTTCTTCATAATTCTTACATGTTTTCTATTTGCTTTATTGAGCTATTACCTCCCATTACAATTTTGAATACAAATGATGCAGACTTCTTTTTCTCATTCCTAATCTCAAAGGTAAAGCTGCCAAAATTTCTCCACTAAGTATGATATTTGATTATTGCTCAAATAACCTTGCCTATTTACATGTTTATAATTTTTATTTTGTTATAAAGGGTATCTATAAAATAATACTGGAAACTGCAGATGATATTATCTTCTAAGAGAAAGGGCTATTTCTTTCTTATTTTGGGCAAACACAGTAATGTTCTGGGTTCTTCTCAGTTCTCCTAAGGATTAGGCTGAAAGATAACTGAAAAATAATTTGAGTAAGACTGATTATGTATCTGAGTTGCCCTTGTATTCTTGTGTATTTGATTTGGGAACTTGACAGATCTTTGTCTGCTCAGCTCAATATATTAACAACTGACCTTCAGAGCTTTTTAATTAGGTTTTTAGCTTACCATTCCATAGGGCTTAATAATTTGGATAATGTTTTGAAATGAAAACTGACCATGTAGTTTTGAGGTTCTTGAAGTTGTCATTTGTATCACTCAGCTTCTCAATGCTAAAATGATTGCTGCTTTCCCTCTCCCCAACAGTCACCTGACAGGACCAATTTTGGATTTTTCGCCCCAAAACTGAACCCAACATTGGAACACACTGTGTTTGCAGAAAAAAACAAAAAACAAACAAACAAAAAAAAAACTGTTCAGACTCAGGGTCAGTCCAGCACCTCGTTTGGGCTTTCATTTTTTGCCTATTTTATTTCAGGCTCTATTTCTCTGGCACTTGTTCCTCAGGGCCCCATGACTGGGGGACATTTCATTCTACTTTGCACAAGCTTTTAGGCAAACTGCTGAATTCAGATTGAGGGGAAATCTGGCTGTGTTCTAGGGTCTCTCCAAGTCTCCAGTTCACTCAAGTCTCTGGAAACTGTTAATAATCCCTTTACCAAGGACGCTTTGTCACCCAGGGCAAATAAAGTCACAGTTTCATAATGTAATGAATGATAGATTAAAAATTCTGGTCAAATCCTCACTGGGGATAGCTCTGACATTCGGTTTTCAAAAATCTGATCTTCAGAGTAAAGCCCTGTAGTTGCCATTCTGTTTTAGATCATCATAATTTGCATATTTCTTGATATACACTAATTGTAAATTTTACAGGTTTCTGTAAGTTTTCATGGCCATTTCCAGAGGCAAATAAAAACGTGTAAATAGCAAAAGAAATAACTACAATTGTATTATGGAATGGATGTATTCTAATAATATTTTGAGTGAGGAATTACAAATGTTAGAAAATGAAAGTTTATTATTTATTGATTAGGTTCCAGGATACCACCACCTTTCCCCATCCCGTGTTTTAAAGGAAAACATCTCTGAGCCATGCGTTTAAAATCTTGAGGGGATCTTTTATATGAGTGAATAGTTTTGTGAAACACTGCATTATGTCTTTCTGTGATCATAACTAATAATCTTGTGGTCTCTCTCTGGATTGACTTTTGTTTGGAAGCCTCTTCCTCTTCTTAATTTGAGAATCTTGGACAGGTTGAAAATGAGAAGCAGTTTTGTCACAAGTCTTGGCCACTTTATATTCACTTATCTCCTTCTCACTTTTTAGTATAGGCAGCTATATGTCCAATTCTCTACCTTTCGCTAGATCCTTCAGTTCATTAGGTAGGTTTCCCATCATTCACATTAGTTCAGAAAAGGATGTTGGCAAGCTTTTCTCTACTATGTAAAAGACACCTTTTCCTATGGTTTACAGTAATCCTCACTCTCTTTTAAGTGCTCATCTACAAACTCCTTGAAAGCCATTGGGTTTCTACTAGCACCCTTCTTTACAGTCATTCCCATGCACTCCTCCTCCCCTCCCCTGTTCTGAAGCCACATGTTCTAGATTTTGTTTTAGTGACATTCTATGTAGGTTTCAGAATCCGTTCCAATTATCTATTTCTGCATAACAAGCAACCCCATAATATAATGCCCCCAAGCAATGACAGCATTTGTTTTATTTGTGGATTCATAGTTTGGATTGGGCTGGGATAGCTTATCCCTGTTTCACTTAGAGAGAGATGGGAAGCTCAAGGCTGAAGTCAGGTCAAGTCTTGTTCATTTGCATGTCTAGTGGTTGATGATGGTGGTGGCTGGGACTTTAGCTAGAGCTAAACATCTAGATGTGTCCTAGTTTGTTTTATATTTGGTAAATGTGTCTCAATGATAAGCATCTCAAAATGTGATTATTTTAGTGTCTTTCTATATATTTTTTCTTATAATCTGTGTACATGTATCTTTTATGTATTTCTTATGTATTATTGATCTTTTTTAAATTGACAGTAATTTTTAAATATATATTTTATGTTAGTTTGTATTACTATAAGTGTGATGAATATTTTATTGACCTGTCTTTTCATTTTCTTGATATGTTGTTGATATATACAATCACATAATTCCAATTCCAGTTTAATCACTTGGTTTTAATAGTTTCTTCTTATGACACCTTTTTAAAAAATATTTTTGTCCTAAACACTTAAAGATATGGTCACATTGTATCTTCTCTAGTTTTCAAAATCTTACTCCTTACATCGTCCAATTTATCTGATGGGGATTTTTTAAACATATAATGCTAGGAAAGGATAGTAATTAATTTCATTTATTAACTTAATGGGCTAAGGGATCCCCAGATAGCTGGTAAAGCATTAATCCTGGCTGTGTTTATGAGGGTGTTTCTGGAAGATACTAGCATTTGATTCAGTAGAGTGAGTAAAGAGTCACACTTACCAATGTGTGTGGACATTATCCATTCCACTGAGGACCATGCTGGAACAAAAATGTGAAAGAAGGACAAATTTGCTCTCTTTTCATGAGCCAGAACATTCATCATTTCTTGCTGTTGGTCATTGGAGCTCCTGGTTCTAGGGCCTTTGGACTCTGGGACTTAAAAAAGCAGCCCCATTGCTCTCAGGCCTTTGGACTTGGAGTGAATTATAGGCTGGCTTTCCTGGTTCTTTAGCTTACAGACAGAGGCAGTGCAAGCAAATTTCTGTAATAAATCTCTTCTTATGTATATCTTTATATATCCTATTGGTTCTGTGTCTCTGAGGTCAGTTTCTCTGACTTACACAGAAAGCATGCATATTCAGTTTTGTTCCCCACCCCCCCAGAACTGTTCTTGAATATAATCCAAAGAAAAGTTTTGTGTGCGTTATTTTTCTTTATATCCATTTAAATTTGTCAAACTGCATCATTCTACTCATCTGTAAATTTACAGATTACTTGACTGCTTAATCTATTAATTGCTAAAATAAGTTAAAATGTGGGTCTCTAAAAGTAAATTTCTAATGTTATGCTTCTGGTTTGTTTGCTTCATATGTTTTCAACTTAGGTATTAGATACATTAAGTTTGTTGTCTTTCAAGTAAATTTAACCTTTCACATAGATGTTACATACTATAGAAGGCACTTCTTTCTATGTATATTTTCTTATCCTACCTCATGGCTATAAATATTACCTCTTTGCAGATGATTTCTCTTGTCTGTATTCTAAATTCTGACCTCCTCACAGAGATGTATTGCTATATTTCCAACAACTTGCTAGACGTTTTCAATAGAACATTTCATTAGAATTTCAAGTATAATCTGTGCCCAAATAAAATAACCATGTTCCTTCTTAAACCCACTTCTCTTTCTGTTTTGTCTGTTTCTTTTAATAGTGTCATTTTGAGCAAGACACTCATGCTTATACATGACCTTTTCACTATCCCTTGTTTTATATTTGTGTTTTCAATTTAGTTGTCAAGTGCTGTTGATTTTACCTCTACAGTGTAATTGTGATCGGTCCATACCCACTGCAACAAGTGTTGAAGGTCCTCAATCTTCTCTCTTTGATAATTGCAAATCAACTTGATTTCCCCGATTGTACTATCAACTATATCCTATGCTTTTTAAATTTTTTTTAACGTTTATTTTTGAGACAGAGAGAGACAGAGCATGAACGGGGGAGGGTCAGAGAGAGGGAGACACAGAATCCGAAACAGGCTCCAGGCTCTGAGCTGTCAGCACAGAGCCCGACGCAGGGCTCGAACTCACGGACCGCGAGATCATGACCTGAGCTGAAGTCAGCCGCCCAACTGACTGAGCCACCCAGGCGCCCCATCCTATGCTTTTTATATATCATCTTGCAGATCAAACTTTCTGAACAAATCGTTATATAATGTTCTTTAAAAATGACATAATAACATAGTGATTAAATACATGGCTTTGGAATCTGATGGTCTTCTTGTACTAAATATCTTCTGTTTGTTTCCCGGTCTATTCAGATCCACTCTATTCATGTCCACTTTGTTTTAGCCTGCTGCAAGAGGCTGAAGTGTCATGCGCTGTCATATTCCTCCTGCTCTTCAGCTTCTTGTAGATTGTTTATTCACCGTGTCTTTTCCTTGCAGTCAGGCTGGCTGTGTTCTACTGCCAAAACCACAGCTCCTATCAGTGTGGTCTTCATGCATTGCCTTCTTTATGCCTGTAGATAGAGGAATAGAACTATTTCTTTCTCCTATCATTAGGGCATCACTCTATCCCTAGTAGTTTTCCTACATGATATCTTTATAGATAATCTCTCCATTGAACCCTTCTGTATTATACTAATTGTATTGTGCCATCGTTTTCCTGATTGGGAATTGTTTTTAAGTCCTGGCCTTGCCACTTATTACTGGACAAACTTGGGGAATTTATTTAATGTTTCGGAGTCTTACTTGGTCATCTGAAATGTGCATTAAGTAATTTCCTGGAAAAGTTGTGTCATATACAATATTCAGTGAATAATATATTATTATTTATAAAATATAAATTCTTTAGCTTTTGATTAAAGATACATCAGAGGGAAATGAAAGGTAAAAAATACTCTCCTATTTCAAAAAATAATATCCAATTCTGGGACACATCCCACAGAGCTGCACAGTACCTCTCCAGTGGAATTGAGCCACAGTTGTCCACAATGAAAACCAGCTCAACAAAGGACCCTTGAACTGGCTCTCCTCTTTGCCTGCTTTGCTATTCTGTATTCCCACTCCTCTATATTTGATCACTTCCCCAAAGAAACACTTTGTATCCGAACCCTTACTTCAGGCTCTTTTGTCGAGGGAATCCCAAACTAGCACAATATACTGGGATTGCTTTTTGGATAACGTGGTCAAAAGAGTTTTTGGTTGTAAGGTAAAGATCAAGCTCTAGTCACTAACATAGTGTCTGAGAATTGCTGAAGCTAATATTTTACTGTTCTGCAAAAGCATTTCTTGTTCCTTAAACTTTTATAACCAACATTTTATCAACATTTATTACCAATGTTTGGGACTGGGAGAAAATAAAAACTATATGTCTATATGTAATGGTATTGACTCTGTGGTAAAGGTAAAGGTAGTAAAGATGTAAAACTCAGTGTGCAACTTTACCAGGTAAATGATGGAATATTTTGGTATTGGATGTTAATGTTTATTTCTGTTGACATAAATATAGTTGTTTCATTTAGAAATATCTAATTTGTGGTGGTATCAAGCCAGTTTTATATGATTTCATTTATTATGTGGCACACATTTTCCATTACTGTATGAATTTTTATATATACTAAAAAGCAGAGTGCTCTAAATCACAGCAAAAAATCCATAATAAAATGTTACTCTTTTTGAAATTTATACCTCATTTTTGCTAGTTTTGACTGGATTACACTCTAATATGCATTCAGTGTAATTTAACAAATATTTACGGAGTGACAGTGCAGTGTAACTGGATGCCCATACTTCAACAATTCTTTATCCCTGAGCTCAGTATCTGGTTCACGAAGACTGAGCATCTGATTTAAAAATACCATTAAATATATGAAAAGCATAAAGTTCTAACAGACCAGGACCTGTTTTTTTAGTCTGTTAATGCAATAACAAGAGAGTATCAGTGTTATACAGCACAATATATATTATATATTTTTGTGTTTGTGTGTGTGAGATAGACCTCAAGGACTTACATTTCCTTTCCAAAGCCTAATAAAGCACTCTGGGATCCTCCAGTGTGCCACCTATCCTATTCTGTACAGACTACATTTCTCACCAAACTGTTAACACACCTCCATAAACAACTAGACAGTCAATGAGAAGCTATGTTTATTTACTCATTGATAGCCTTTTGTAGTGTGCCTTTTTCAGAGCTTCTTTGCTGGTTCAACAGCAAATCAGAGTGAAAACAAGAAATAATTTTTCCTGCTGGTCTTCAGAATGGTGATTACCTCTGGAGAAGGAGAGAGGAAAATATGAAGAGTGAGAGAAGAATAATTCAGTAGTATCTATAGCATTTATTTTGTTAATAAAAATCTGAAGCAAATATGGTAAAAGTTAATGCCTAACAGTTTAGCATTGAGTTTTTAAGGGTAAAAATTAGGATATAAGCTAAAAATGTTTTTAGCAAACATTTTTTAAAATGTTTTAGCAAATGGATCCTGAAGACAGAAGCTAAAAAACAGGATGGAAATTTATTTTCCCTACACTACATGACAGTGTAGAGGTAGGCAGTTCTGCTTCACAAACAAGATCAAGAGATAATCTGAATTTCTTAATGTTTTAAGTTCTACCATTCAAATGGGTGCTTGCCTAAATTGCATTGTTGGGGCTGGCACATCAATATCACTTCCATCTCTAGCCTAGGAGAAGACAACTAGAGAGGCAGTGGAAAGCAGGCAATTGTCTTTTAGAGAAATTAAAAGGAAGTTGTACACATCTCTTTTACTCATTCTATTTGTAAAGACTGAGTCCTTGATCACATGCATTACAACCAGATTTTTGCCTGGGCAGCTAGGTATATGTGCACTGCTAAAGCTCTGAGAACAGGACTTGTTTTCTATTATGAAAAGAAAGGTCAGAATGAAATCTGGAGGGAAATTAGTTATTCCCACAATGCATGCCTGTTACATTATGTGTTGTTAGGCTTTTATAGGTTATACATTTCTCTCAATTTTTCTTATGTTTGAACTTTAAAACTTAAAAGATAAACAGTTTGTTAATCATTTAGGGATCTGAATTAATTTACTAAGAACATATCTTGCCATCTAATATGCTTTGTGGTTGTTGCCTTTCATTGCTAAAGTTATTGAAGGAGTGAACATAATATATCTGAATTTCTGGAAGGTGTTAATAGATTTAAAACAATATGGGACTATTGTCCAAATGAATTATAGGTTGGCATATCAAGAGTTAATTAATCACCACTCCCAAGTATATTATTAATAGATCATAGTGAATCTAGAGGGCAATTATTGATGGTATCTTATAAAGTTTCATCTTGAATTATTTAATAAATGTTGCAGAGGTGAAAGTGAGGTGGGAAGAGAAAAGTGAAGTGATAGCTGTTAAGGGTCTGCTGTGTAGGCACTGCTGAAATTTAAATGTGTGATACAAGCTATTACACATATAACTTATTAAATTTTACTATTAAGGGCAGACAAATGTTATTATAATTTTATAGGTAAAAGGGATTACATAACTGTCATAAATTTTTTTTGAATCTATGGAAAACAAAGTTTAGGAAAGCCAAAATATTGGTAATCAGAATTATGAACTGAAAGTAGCATATGAATTTAGGTAGATAATTAAATAAGACACTACATTTATATAAAGATCTTTATGTAAAAGATCTTACTGCAATAGGATTTTGAGATATGTATTGTGCGAGCAAAGTATACGTTTTAAAATCAGTTGATAACTCAGTTAACAGTTGTACTTGCCCAAAATAACAGAAGCTTCTGCAAATGTTATCTGTAGAAACCCTGATACTATCCAAAACATGGGGGTTAATATCCTCGTAATTATCTGTGTTAGTCACATAGCTTGGCCTATTGCATTCACTTTGAGAGTCTGCATTATTAAGAGACATGTTAACTGTCTGTAGTGTGTCTGGGCTAAAGGGATCAGAATTGAGAGATATTTGGAAATTATGCTATATGTAGAATGATAGGACCAAGAACATTTAGTATGTAAAAATCTTAATTTTTTAAGTATTTAGTCCTTTAAGTCTTAAAATTTTCAAGGATTTTCCTGGAAAATATGCAGTATATTATTTGTATCCTGTGTCCCTTGGATGTCAAAATTAAAGCCATTTGCTTATAAGTAAGCAGATAATGACTCATATAATGAAAACAATTCTACCAACTTTACAATTATTGTTGTTCAGAAGTGTAAAGTTACTTCCTATCAAGAAAAGAGTTTGAACAGAGAATAAATCCCTCTCCAAAGTGTATCTGAATTTACTCATAAGTGAAAATGGTGGTAGGTGTGTATCCTTTTAACTTCAAATCATAGGAAATATATCCAATACCATTTATCTGATATCTGTCATACACTGTTCATTGTTATATATAATCTTATTTCATACATATCATACATATATGATATGTATATTTACACATATACAATATGGTCATGTCATACATATGTGGTATATAATAGATAAACATTAATCCTCTAGACATTTGTTTTTAGATAATTTTGCAGAAGGGAAAAATGGAAAAAGATGATTACAGGAACTACTGTAGCATCTTTTCAATAAAACTTGAAGACACAAAAACTGATTTTTCCCCCCAAAACATTTGATGCAAGAAGAATTCTCAGGCTCCCCACTCTATGGGTGGAAACTTGGGCATTTGTAAATGTAAGGAAGGCACTTTTGGTTGCACAATGACCAAGAGATAGCACTAGAATTTATTGGGTAGGAGCCAGGGATGCTGGCTATCCTGTTCCAAATGCTAATGGTGCCATCCAACCCATTAAGAAACACAAGTAGGGCATGTTCCACCTTTGCAACTGACTTTTGTTTCACTTAGTTGTTCAGGGGAAAAAATTGTGGCTGGTTTTGTTCTAGTTACATGTAGTGATAAGCAAGCAAGCACATAGCCAGTGCCCAGGACAGATGTCGTAAAGGTGGAGAGGACTTGGGAGCAGAACATAAAATCCTTTGGCAATGGCAGAGCTGTGCCTTTTCACATCCAGCAAAAGGTGTCCTTTTATCAGTAGTTGTATGCTTAAAAACAAAAATAGCTCTAAGCTTTTTTGAGGAACTTTGGGAGGACTGGGAAATTTGTACTTTCAGGTGGCAATACGCTGCATCACCTCCTTATCTATTTAATCATTTTTCTAAGTTTCTTTATACTTTTCTTTTAAAAAAATGTAAATCCCTTAATTGTGTCTGCTAGTGTCTTTCCATTGTCACACCACTGTTTCTCTGGATTACCCAAATCACTCAGAAAAGGAACTATAAGAAACAGTGTAAAGACATTTTAAAAATCATACTTTTCTTTGAAAAGATAGTCTGTGAAATTATCGTTAGAATTATTAATTGAGGAAATACCAATTATTTATTATACCTTGTTGTTCATTTGAATAGAGACCAGGGCTGAGATTCAGGAGAAATGTGTCCTATCAATTCAATTTGATCTCTGAAAAAATATTTTAATACCTCTTTGACTCATATCATTGGAAGGTAGAGAAAATAATTGTTAAATATTGTTTTTATTTAAATAAGATACTTTATGATTGGATTTTTAAGTGCTATATAAAAGTAAGACTTTGTTATTGAAGACAATTTTAGATTGTTCAGAATAACTTAACAGGTGTTTGGTAGTTTTGCTTTCTCATATCAAGATACCAAATGTGTAACTAAAACTCCTTGGAATTATAGGATTATTTTATAATAATGTCAGATATCATAAAGACATACATATCTGTGATAATGCACATTAACTAGCCCAGTAAAAGAAACTAAAGAATAATGGATATTAAACCCACCAACATTGGTCTTTCTCCCCTCAGAAGCAACACACACACACACACACACACACACACACACACACACACATGCACACACACAACAGAGCTTGTGACACTTCAAAATTCTCATTGAAATTCAGACTATAATAGTAAATTGTACAGAACAAACCACTGAAATCCATTCAGAGCACAGAAAAACAAATAAACAAAACACCAGGCTCCAGCATTGTCAAAACTGTACTGCTGAGTTAAGAAGTCAGGCAAGAAAATCAATTTTCTCTAACACATGAATTAAATGAATAAAAACTCAATATGAAGACAGAGGAAAAATAACCCAGCATTCCTAAGCCAACCTCAAAATGCCCATATAAAGGGAGGGAGAAACAGTGTTCATCTGCATGTCTTCATTCATTCATTCATTCGTTCAATAGACATTTATTAAGCAACTATTAATGGCTAGAAATAGTATTGGGCATTTGAAAAACAGAGCTACCTCCAGTATGTGGCTTCTGTTTTACTGGAAGTGCAAACATATGAGCAAATACAATGTGACAAAGGTTTTGATAAAGGATAAGGTGCATAGGAAACACTTTTAAGAGGCACCTAGTCTAGATTGGGGGCCTAGGAAAGGATTCTTTGACAAGGTGACATCTGTGTTAAACTGTTAAAGTTGAGAATGTATTAATCAGATGAAGTGGTATAAGAGCATCAAGCAGACAAAGTAACAGGTGCACAGATGGGAGGTGAGAACCTGGGCTTGTAACACAAAGATGGAATAATTCAATATGGTCAAAGCATAGGATGATGGAAGCCAAACAAGAGGTGAAGTTGGAAGTGAGCATGGATCATGATGTGTGCCTTTCTGCAGATTGTGAAGGTGATGGAGAGTCAGACGTTTAAGGATCTTTGGCAGGGAGTTGATGTGTGTTAGATAAAGCATTGGTCACCATCTTGGTACAATTGATGAGGATTTTACAGGTATTGCATGCAAATCTTATTTTTCTTAACTTTTTTTAAAAGTTTATTTGTGAGGAGGAAAGAGGGAGAGAGAGAACACATACTCATAAGCAGGGAAGGGGCAGAGAAATAGAGGGAGAGAGAGAATCCCATGTAGGCTGTGCTCTGTCAGCCTATAAAATGCTGCATTATCCACATGTGAAATGTGGAATACAAAAAGAAGTCATAACTGCTTTCTATCAATCCACAGAAGTAGTAAGATTAGTATGATAGTAATATACATCTCAGAACTGATGGGCAGCATGTTTACTTAGATGTAGAATATTGATAACCTTACAACTGGATGCGTGTTATTAAGTATACAAATATAACCTACTTCCCCTACCTATTAGATAGAATGCATGGTAGGCTTATGTGTTCTTCTTTTGGGGCCAGTGATTTACAATAAGGATTTGCAACTGTTACTTTGGATTTCTGAATTAAAAAAATTTTAACCACTGGCTTTGTAACAAGATTTTTGTAGTTAAAGTTAATTACGGAAACTGTATGGATACCTCAAATAATAGAAATTATATTTAAAGACAGTTTTTTAAGAGGTAGAAATAAACAACAAAAGCAGTCTGTAAATTCACCTCAGCCTATGGAGTTCACACCAGTCTGTCTTTTCTCTCACATCACAACCTTTCCATGTGTCCATTCTGCCTGGCCCATTTGTCTTCACCTCACTCAGGAAGCTTTGTTTATCCTCTAAGACATCATCAGATGTCCTTTTCTTTGTCCCAGTCTTCTTATAAGACCTGTTTCTCATCACTCTTTAGACAGTGAACTTCTTAAGAAGCCTGTGCATTGTGAAAGAAAGAATAATCAGAACATATATGTGCTTAAAAATATTTGTAGAGTTGAATTGGATTAAGACATATGTCTTTTTATTACCAATAGTTGCCAGCAGTATTCCTCCTTTCCATGTTATTTATCAGAGACAAACCACAACTTGTCAATGTTGAAATCATAAAATGAGAGACTTATTCTATATACTGTACTATTTTAGTAGTTTTAAGGAATATTTTGTGCTTTGAGAGAAAGATGCTGCATGCAGTAAATCATGGCTAGAATATTTAAGGGAGATTATTTTAATTATAGGAACTCTTGCTTCTTCCATCCGCAGATGATGCACATATTTCTTTTTATTTAAAGCCTTATTACAAATGATGTGAACTTTATCTGCCAACTTTTCTCGTCCGTCTGTACAGGGTGGGAATGCTATCACTATGGAGTGAAGCATTCCTTGTGTGTTCACCATCTGGTAAATTTCATGGTCTGTACCTCATAGATTAGGCTAAATCACGCTGAACCTAAGACGTAAACTGAATCCTTCCTCGTAAGGGGGGCGCTATTGATTTTTCTGCCATTTTTTTTGTTGTTGGCTCTAACTTTAGCTGTTACTATTCCTTTCATCATTTTGAATATTACTTACAGGTTTTAAGTATATTCGTTGCTATGCTATATAGATTTGATACTCAAAATAATAGAAACACACCTTGCTTGTCTTCATAGAAGGAATTTAAAGATAGTGTGGTAGTCATGTTTCAGAAATGCTGATGGCAACCACTTAAAGTAAACAGATGGTTTGCTTTCATAGTTCTTTGGATGTGAAGAGGTCTGTTTCTCCTAAATTTGAGAATTGTCTTTTCTTGGTCAGAGGAAGGGTATGTCTAGGAAGGTCTTTTGTGGAATAAAAGAAATTATGTTTCCTCTTTAGAAAGGACCATTTTTGAATCAACTATAAACTGTTCTCCAGAACTTCCTGCCTCGGTATGCTGACATAGAATATAGAACATCTGCATAGTTGTTATGTGAGAGTTTCTGATCTCCCTATGTGATACTCACTTCTGTGTTTGCAAGCAGTTTGGAGCAAGTTGAATACTTTTCATGGAAATGTAGTTTATTTACAATCATCAGCACTCGTGCTGTGACATCTCATAGCATCTTACAACATTTGTACGTGTATTTTGCCTTATTTTTAATTCCAGCCATTAGGATCTAGATTTTCCTATTGCACTACCATTCTACCATGACTAGTTATTTAACTTAAAAATGAAGTAAATGAAGAAAGAAAGCATTTAGGCCAAATCAAACCGGAGTATCTTGCAATCTTAAAGTCGTATAAAAATGCCAGTAGGGATTTTGAGAACAAATGAATTTTTTTTGAGACAAATGATAACTTAAAAATATTCCTAGGTAGAAACATCCCCCATGCACCCCCATCTTATTAGAATGATTGTACTAGTTACTTTGATTTGTGGGAATTTGGGGAGCTTATCCATGGACAGATTGAATATTCTCTTCTATAGTATTTCTTACATATACATGTGCTAACTGATGCAGTGCCTTATGTCAAAAGATAATAGAGCTCAGAGGATACATAATTTAAGTAAGCAAATTTAGTATTTTTTTAAGGAAAAGAGAATCTTGCCCTACGCAAAAACTAGTTCTTCCTGGAAAATGTGGGCATTTTTTACTTTACTCACATAAACAAATTTTATCATTCATAATAAAATATGCAGAAAATATATGATGAGAGCTGGCCCGTTTTGAAAGAGCAATAAGTAACCTAACATTGTACAATAAAAAAATGAGGACAGTTCATCAGGAAGAGGTATTTTCAATGGCATATTGTGGGGAAAAAAACCACACTTCATTTCTAAAGCTACTTCACATGCTACAGACTAATTTATTATTACATTGTTATTTCCCTCTAAAATTTGAAATAGTGTGGTTGGTAAAGATTTTATACTTATCAGGAGTTCTAAATCCTTAAATTTTCATTGCTTTGCATTTTCAATTCTTTATATACTAAAAGGAACAAAATGTTCCAAGCTCTCTTTATTTTTATTTCTGTTCGGAGATGCTGCAGAAGCTGTCACAAAGAGGATTATCTAAACATGTCCTGAATTTAAAGCATGTATATGGATAAAGAGATATATGATTCAAGAGGAAAGAACAATACCTCCTGTATGAAAGTGCTTTTATCACTATAACTGATTCCATGCAGTCATTATTATGCAGATAAGTTGGAAGCAGCTAAATATTGTGAGCTCCTAGCACAACATAATTAAATAAACACATTGTTCTTTGTGTTTCCAGGAAAGTGCCTATAGAACTTGCAGCCTTTGGCAGGTCTCCAGGGCTGGTGGGCATCTGTGGCAGGGTATTTTTGTTCTCTGACAAATGAAAACCACAATTAACAAATGGTCTGACACTCTGAAGTGTGAGGGGTAAAAAAAGATATGGTTCAGCGTGCATTAGTTCCCATTAGTTCTTTGGTAAGTATTGATACATTATTCCAACAACATTTTGTAAAATATCCCAGCTGTATAGTGAGGTACGTGTTTGCAGTTGGCACACTATTCCTTGGGATATAGTAAGAACATAGCACAAGGGTGTCCAGATCAAAGTCATTTGCTTGTGTCTGAGGGTACAACAGTGGGACAAAGTGTGAAGTTAGATAAGAAGAGATGGAGGTGGGCTGTGTTGGAAGTAGGAGGCAGGCTATAACATTTTGTAGGGAGAGAGCAGAGCGAGTTCCAGAGAGAGACCAATGATATGACCCAAAAGTGTTATCAGTCCTCAGATAAGAGGAAAGAGAGAACATTTTAAATAATGACTAAAAATCCACATGAATTCAAGGTTGTGTCTCCGTGGTTTATTTGAGGACATTCAAAATGCAACATAAAGAAGAATAACCCTGAATACATGGGAATGGTAAATCCTGTACCCACTCTTCAGTCTTCTTACAAGTGTGGCCACTTGGTTATTATTGAAAACAGAGCTCCTCAGTCTCAGTGATATTGACATTTTGGACCAGATAATCGTTTGTTGTGAGGGTCTCTCCTGTGTTTGATAGGTTGTTTAGTGGAATTTAGAGGGTCTACCCAGTAGATGCCTGGTGCACACCCCCTAGTTATGGTAACAAAAAAACAAAACAAAACAACACATCTGTTTCTGGAGGACAACTGCTGAATTACAGTTTGTATCTCAAATGCTACACATTTCCTAGGACAGAAAGGCTTAAGGGATTGTATATCAGCATTATTGGTTTTAGCATCAAATGATGCTTCCTCATAGACTGGTCTTCGCCATGCTTTAACTTCATGAGAATCAGACCCCAACCAGTGCTTCAATTTTTTTTTAAGTAGACGTCTTTAGTATCCTTTATAACTAAGTATGTATATTGTTAATTTGAAAATGACTCTACCATTCGAATAAACAGATCACTCCCTTCCTCTTACCAAGGGTTGTTCTACTTTCTTTCCAGAAATACAGTAGATTTTTTCTCCTCTTGTGCTTCAGTGCAGTAATCACCATTTAAATATTCATGATAATTTTTGCTGATATATCTGGCTTGTTTACCTAGGATCCAAAGTAGGATATATATTCCACTGATATGACTGTGAGTAGAGTTTTATGTTTTCTCCAGTGAGAAAAATAGATTTATTGTCAAGGACCAAATGAACAATGAGAACATCCACATCTAGCCTGGCCAAGGCAAAGTCATAAGGCACTCAAGGCAGAGATTGCATCAGAATGCAGATACTTCCTTTTGGAACCAGAAATAAAATTACTGAGAAAATTTGAGACAGATATATTGGAAGTAGTTTGACATACAATTTTCTTGGGGTAACTTTTTGGTACAAAGACTAGTGGAGAACCATGTGTATGTTTTCACCATGATTCCTTAACAATATCATCTGCAGTTACTCCTTCTGCCCTTCTACATCTTCTGAAAGAACATTTGCTGGTCAGGGTGGATTTTCAGAGCATTTCTTATCTGACTTGAATTAGAATGGGTACAAGAAAAGGTTGGTTTTATATCTATAAGGTTCATTGCTGTGTGCCTTGTCTAAAACATCTGATAGGCTTCACAGCAAGCATTGATATCATATTATTTCTCCTGTATGTTCTATTAGAACCTCCCTCTCTGTTTTTCTCTCCACTGATGACCAAACTTTGTACTTAATTTGAATAATCAGGAATAATCATGGGTCATGATCTCCTGGTTCTTGGGTTTGAGCCCTGTGCTGGGCTCTGCACTTTGAGCAGAACTTTCGGTGTAGAACCTGCTTGGGATTCTCTCTCTCTCTCCCTCTTTCTCTTTCTGCTCTCTCTCTCAAAATAAATAAATAAGCTTTAAAAAAAAAGAAATCGGAAATAATCATACATGTACCTTTTTTACCCTCCATCACAGAACTTTGAACTCACCTGCATCATCTGTAACTACCTACACTGTTTGATTTTTCCACTGTTACTTTGGACAAAGAATCCCTCTTCCAATTAAACATGTCACTCCACCTTCCCAAATGTGACTTCTGTAATTACCCACCTCTCTCCTATTCCTCTAGGGAAGTAAAGGCAGCCTGAACTAAGGTTGTTTGTGGGATCAGAAAGAGCATATAGATAAGAGATGTGGTGAAGTGAATATTGCAGCACATTTTCTAAACAAGTAGAGAGATGCCTTGGATCGGACCTGGGGAAATAAGAGAAGGAACATTAATCTTATGATCTTTGATTCATACGTGCGCACACACACACACACACACACACACACACACACACACACTTCCTATCTTTCCCTCGTAGAGAGAGCTATTGTGGCTATGTACTTATGAACTTTCTAATATATCCATGAACTCTCCAAAGATGTTATTTCTAGAAGGATCTGATTACTTTTTACCTCTCACCTTTGGCAGAAGCTTTTTTGTATTCTAGTTAAAATTGTGCTCTGTGCATAAGGGTGATTCATATATTCACCTCGATAATGAAATCTCTCAGTGTTTTCTCTTTGTGATGGTGGAGCTTCTATTTTCTTAAAATTTTATTCACTTATTCATTCATTCATCCATTCATCCATCTATCTATCTATCTATCTATCTATCTATCTTTCTTTCTTTCTGTCTGTAGAGAAAGAACAAGAGCATGCACACCAGTGGGGAAGGGGCAGGGAGAGAGAGAGAGAGAGAGAGGGAGGGAGAGGGAGAGAGAATCTCAAGCAGGCTCTACACTCAGTGTGGAGCCTGATGCAGGGCTTGATCCTATGACCCTCATAGCATAACCTGAGTGGAAATCAAGAGTCGAACGCTTAAGAACCTGAGACTGAGCCACCTGGGTGCCCCTGGAGGTTTTATTTTCTTACACTATATTACTACAATAACTGTAAGGGCCTTGGAGGGAGAAATATAAAAAAGAACTCTAAAATGATGGGTGTGACTCAATTTCACATGTTCCAGTGATTATTAATTTTTGCAATATATAGTTTGATAATACTTATTCCTCTCCCCACTGAGTTACTGTATCAAAATATTAAACTTGGTTTTCTTTTTTATAAAGCTTTTTTTTTCATTTTTGGCAAAATTCACTTACTAGTACATAATTTTTGTTTAAGAGATTCTAAGTGTTATAATTGATATAATCTGCATTGGTTCTTCTCTGAAATTGATAGCCATTATCTCTATCCCAATTTGAAGCAAAGCATATAAGCAGAATTTAAATCTGTTGGTTTCCACCAGCTGTCAATATCTATTGATTTAATAAACTGAACATACAGCATTGCTTCCACACAAACACTAACATACACATACAATGATTATGCACTTTTGTAACTGTCACAAAATGACAAGATTTCTAAGGTAAATCCCATGAGATCACTTCTTTAGAAGTATCATGAATCGTGTTTACACACATCTTTTTCTCTCAGCTCTACATCATAGACTTGGAAGAGGGCAGCGAAAAAGAACCAATGAAAGGTACAAGGGAGGCAAGCCAGTAATATTGCAGTAAGGCAGCAGTGTAAAAAGAAATATTAAAAATTTAGTATCCACTATTTGATCTCTTTGGTTGAATGAGCATATATCAATTTCTTGGGACAGTATTGGTTTCAAATTGTGTGTCATTTTCCCCATGAGCACACTTAAATCGAATTATTAGTTGAAAGTTAGATTTAGAATATATTGCTACTCTATCTCAAATGAACTCAAATTTTAAAGATTTCTATAATCAAATGTGTACTGAATCTATGTTCTAAAACAAGTAGAGGTAAGCACTTTAATGGAGACCCCAAGGTTTGGTGAGTGCACTATGTTTCTTACATTGATTTATTATAACATCCATGTACACTATTCTCAGTGAAACCTGAGTATAAAATGTGAATAATTCTATTTGTAAAAATCATAGAGAAAAGTGAGAAGACTTGAGATTACCAAAATTATTAGCCTTTAGATCTGTCTAGAGATGATCACATCATGGCTAGCAAAGTTTTCTAGGTTTTGTACTGTGTCTTAAGTCTTCATCTGAGCTTTTCTTTTATCCTTCACCTCTATATTCAGGAAAATTTATATATATGAACTATCAAAGTCCTGAACTGTCCCAGTGAGTTTTTAAAAATTAATTTTAATTTTTCTTTGGAAGATTCATAGTAGCAAAACAATTATTGTAAAACTATATTCTGTCTTAAATTTTGGCTCTTGGTTTGACATAGAAACTTCCTGGAATAAGTTCTCTTTAAAACATGCATTCTTTGAAAGTTTCCTTATACAATGAATTATATCAATAATCTCAAATCATGCCATAACCAATTTTTTTCAGTAATAAAATATTCAGATTAGTTATAATCACATAAGGTTCTGCTGTAATAATATGTTGCATCACATACCTATTAAAATGGGTCAAAATTGAATTTTTCTATTTCCTTTGCAACTATTTAGAGGCCTAGTGACTGTGGCTCTTAGTATTTCTTGGACCCCCAATTTCAGGTATAAAAAGCATCAAGAATAGAAATCCTATTCATTTTCATTCTCTCAGTCATCCTGTTAAAATAGCATGAACTCTCTTTTTCCAAGGATTATCAGGTATACCTGTTGGGCCAGCAGTGCAACAAAACAGGCATTAGCGTGAAGCAGTGATCTGGCAATTAGAAGATACGGATTTTGTTTCTGCCTTCATCACTTGTTCATTTTGTCACTTGAGCATTGCTTCTCTATGAGCCTGAGCTCTTATGTCTACAAAATACTTTGTGTTGCATACTATATCCAGGGGATCCTCAGGAAATATTAAAAGATGATTACTTATTGACGACAGTATGCTTTGTGACTGAATAAAAAGGCTTCGAAATTGTGGATGGGCTTTTTTTTTTTCCTAGTAGTATTCAGCGCATTATTCTCTGCTTTTTTATGAGTTGGACATAGAAGGAAATATACTTAGAAACAGTGGACATCTAGATCTTTCTTTGATGTGCTTACTATTTCAAGCAGTTTCTCAGTCTCTTCTGCCATTCCTACCCTTCTTAAAGGTTTATGGAAAATAGCAGATATGAAGTTAAATATTTTGTAACTTTTCCTATAGTATAAGATTATTCTAAAGTTGGCTCTCTCCAATAATAGTATTCTTTGAACTTGAATAATTTTCATTTCATTTCCCTGCAGATGTGTGCCTTATATATTGCATGTATTTTATGAGTGGTTTTATCTATTTCTTTGTTTGTTTATTTTTGGCATTTGTCTTACGGCACACAAAATAGTATTGTAAATGGGCTGAAAAGGATAATGCCTCTTCCCAAAACAAGAATTAAGTTCATACCTGATGAATATGGTTGGCTTTTTCAGATGTAAAATAATTTCATAGATGGGTTGATAGGGAAGCTCTTAAACTTAGTTACTTCTCAAAAATTCAACCTACATTTTAAAATAAATGTACTTACTTTAAAATTTGAAGAGATTTAAATCTCTGTTAAATTAACCATCTATAGAATTTTCTTTTAAATGGCTCTGTTATTTTGCTCTGTTTTATGTGAAGCAATTTCTTAGCCTTACTTTATACTCTCAGGTTATCAAGATAATGGGTTCCATCCTTCTAATTTATCTCACTTCTTACCTTTTTATAGGAATTCATTATTTTTCCAACAATAGGGGGAGAGTCATTCTTTATCAAAATGCCACTGTCTGATATTTATTGAAATAAACATGTATTTTTTGATGCCCTTTCTCAGAATCTAAGAAAAAGAATTGCAATCACTGTGTAGATGTTTTTCCTTTTTTGTTTGTGTTTAATTGTGCTAACTTTGTTTTTGGCATATATTTTCTCATTTTTAAATCAGTTTTGTGTTTCTTTATTGACTGGTAATGCTTGTACACAAAAGCAGAACACTGCAAAAATATTCAGCAGATAGTGAAAAGATCTGAAAGTCTTCCTGGAAAGTCAATAGTTGGAATTCAAAAATAGTTAGGTCCTGCATATAACAGGCATTTTTCCTATCTCTAGTATACCTGAGAAAAAATTTCATTTTATATGCATAGAACAAAGCCTACTGTATGTATTAAACCAACTTTATGACAACAGGGAGTCTTTGTGGGTCTGAAAAATCAATAAAATATTTATAAGAAAAAATAGCTACTGAGAACATGCAGTCCCTGGTTATCATCCCATGCTATAGGTGATGGCTTCGGCCATTTTTGAGTTAGAAAATACAATTTATTACTGTAAAATCTTCCTCATCACAAAGCTGAGCTCTTTCCAAATTGATACAAGTTATTGCCCTGCAAGGAGGTAATGCCCATCTCCACTCACAGCTCAAATAGTTAACGTTCAGCACTTGGGACCAATTTGGCTGACATGAACGAGCCCCCGGAGCAGTAATGACTCTACTCTGGTGATCTGTATATCACCGCACTCAAGTTCTAGAATTCCCAGAGTGCTTCAGATGTGTGTTTATTTTGTTACTGGGCTTAATGCAGCCACTTGAATATTTAGATGAATCACTTTTCTGTCAAACAAATTTGTCTTTTGAATATCGAGCACTTAAAAATAATGCTGATAAATAGACAATGGATAAAATTGTTTCCTGCTTGATCAGTTTTTATTTTTTCCACTTACCCTGGAACCACTAAGATCTATATAATTCTTCACATCCATTTTGAACTGGAGCAGGTATAGATAAATATGAAATATATAGATAAGAGGGACAAATTGACTTTGGTTTTACATGGCTGGGTTTACACAGCTGTCATGTATGGCCATACAGCTAGGGTATTGCATAACTCTAGAGAGCTCTGGTCACCTCTAGTCTTTGCAGAGGATGCACCCTGTACCTGGATAGTGCACAATGGGCACAACAATAGGTGGAGACATTGACACAGATAAAAAGCAAGGGAGAGTCTGATTAAACCATTATTATGAAATTGCATAACGGTTCCATGGTTGGTTACATGAGTAAATCAGGCCCCTGCCTGATCTGAATTGCTTTCTTAATGGCATTTGACCTTAGACTACAAATATGAGAATTAAGACTTCTAGTCCAGGGACGCCTGAGTGGCTCAGTCAGTTAAGTATCCGACTTCGGCTCAGGTCATGATCTCAGTTTGTGAGTTCAAGCCCACATCAGGCTCTGTGCTGACTGCTCGGAGCCTGGAGCCTGCTTCAGATTCTGTGTTCCCCTGTCTCAGCCCCTCCCCTGCTCTCTCTCTGTCTCTCTCAAAAATAAATACAACATTTTAAAAAATTACTTAAAAAAAAAGAGTTCTCCTAGTCCAAACTTCTTACTATATAGGAATAAACTAAAACTCCTATCATCCAGGGACTGAACTAAGTCATATAACTAGTTAGTGGTTGTCAAAGCTAGATCTAAAATTCAAGTCTATAGACTTCCTTTCCAGTGATCTGATTTCAAAATTCTATGCTCTCTTTAGCTTATTAATGTGTTGACAGCCACCTCTCACCTGAAGATTATAAAAGACATCACAGGGAAGTGACCTTACAATAATAAAATCCTGATTTTATTCTCTTTTCAAGTCCATTCTGCTATAGGGATTCCACAGTTTTGATCTTGGCTTGTTAACCTCATTAGCATTGATTCTCAACACCTGTGCCTGTAGTTAGTTGGGGACCTAGGGTATATGACTTCTTTGTATCAGAGCCCACAACCAATAATCATTTCTCTTGTGACCTCATGGAATATGAATTGCCAGAAATAGTGAGTCTGGAATCAGTTATGGATTTTGAACAGGTATAAAATTTTTGTATGTAAGTGTGTGTGTGTATATATATATGTGTATATATATAATTATAAGGTATATAATATGTATATATATGTGTATATATATGTATATATATATGATATTTCACACAACAGAGGTTTTGGACAATAGATGAAGGCATGGCAAAATAATTTAATTTCTCTTTTCCTTTTTTTTTTTCTTACTGAGGCTGATGGGGTTTTGTTTACTTTTCTGATGAGATGCCAATTTACCTGTTTTGGAGAACCACATACTCTGTGTTCTCTGGGTGTGGTTTCACTGTTGCAGAACAGAATTGGAGGCATGAATGAGTCCAGAGCAGATGTGTGCAACTGGGCAAACCATTTTGCCATTGCTCTTCCTTGGAATGATATTCCACATGCCGGGATTTCAAATGAGTTTAATACACATTTTCTTGATTAATGGAAAATGGCAGAGTGTAGGAGACTGAAACAGTTCGTGCTTTGCTTGATTAATTAATAAGGGACTCTCTTTTCCCAGCTTCGACTCATTATGCTAATGAAGTGTCATCAATTAAGGCTTTCCCTTGATTATTGAATCTGTCAGGTAGCGCTCAGTGAAAATGCTGCATTCCTTTGCTGTCTGGGTGGAATTGCCATTATAGCTTTTTATGAACTGCTCCTTCCATTAGCTGCTGTTTGTTCTATTTTCTCATTATTGTGTCCTTTTTTTTTTTGACCTCAAGAAAGGTGATTATGGAAACCTTGGAATGAACTGGAAAATGTTATCTCTGGGAATATGGATAAAGAAAATGTGGTAACAGAAACATATACACCATTCTTCATTCAGAACTCACTTGTAATTATTAATGATATAGTAAAAAATGAATCAAAAGAATACGGTGAACTTTCTGAAGTAAGTCTTTGACATTAGATTAGATAAGCAGTTCAGAAATAAGTGGTCATTAACAATTTCTCACCCTACTATTCAAATTAAACTTTGAGAGAAAGGGTTTTTCCTAAGGGAAATATCCTGAGAACAAAAGAGTGTGTATTTAAATATTTTATTATCTTCATGTAAAGTTCTAATTTGTTGACAAATATTACTTAGATTTGGGTCTGAGGAAAGGTGACAAAATGTAAAAAGAATAGAATATAACCAAGTACTGCCTCTAGGTTAAGTTTAGGAAACAAACATTTTTATGTCTTAGTGGCCTTTGCTCTTCAGCACTGAAGATGAGGCCTTTGGTATGAATGAATTCTGGGTACTCATGTTGCTGAATCCACTCATTAGGGAACATCGTACTTTAAGTTAGGTAGTACCCATTAATGAGTGACTATTAAGCCATCTATAAAGGTTGTAAGTAATGAAAGACCTCAGTAATGCATTTACAATCACCCATTCCATCTCTGTTTTGGTAACTGACATCTTGAGGGAACAAGAGTAATGGATTTGTCTAATTTTCTCATTTCACTTAACCTAAAGTAAGAAACAGTTTTATAGTTTTATGAAACATCTCTGGCCTTGGGGGAAAAATTTAAGCCAGTAGGTGTCATCTGTTTAATTAATCCATCAATGTCTCAGTTTCCCTAACGGTAGAATGAGGAGATAATGTTCATTCATGGGTAGTTTCCTAGAGATTTGGGGTATAAATAAATGAGAAAGAAAATGGCACACTTTACTACTTGCTTTTAGGGAACACATTTATATTCTGGTGTTGTGAGTTTTAAAATTAGAGGAAGACATTTGATAGAGTTTATTGCAGAGTGTATTGATGCTTAGTTACCCACATCAGTTATACTAAAGTTTAATTCTCTTTGCAGAGAGCACTCTTTTTCTCTGCTTTCAGGAATAATGTTTCCACTTCAGTGGAACTCTACACGTGCTGTCTTCGGGTCACAGCTTTTAACTCCCTCCTGTGTCCCAAACCTGCAACAGTGCTGAGGAAAGACCGATTCATAAAGAGAATGAAGTATGCAGCTGAGCAGAAGCAGTATTGACCGCCTCAACATGGAGTACCTGTATTATCTTCTCAGACTCTGGTAAGAAATATATCTACATCTAAGGGTAGACAAGTGGGGGGTTGGTAATCAGCAGAGTTCAGGCCTGACATTGTAGCAGCACTACTTCTTTAGAGGACCAGTCCCAAACAGCAAATCCTCCACATGCAGTCCTGGGTGAGGGCCATCTACGCAGCCCTCATGGCCAGTATTTTGTTTGATAGTCAGACTGGCACTTGCGCCATATGGTGTAGAGACATGGTAAAACAACCTTCTAAAACAGAAACTAGCGGAAGAGCAAATCACCCAGGTAAAGAAAAATTGGCTTAACTTTTAAAATACAAGCTGCAATGCATATATTCGTTGGTATCATTTTGATCTTCTATTCATTCTGTTTTGTTTTGATATCCAACTCATGATGATTGACTGGGAAGGATGAGATAGTCTGAAAGAGGTCTATTAGAATACGTTACTTTTCATAAGTTTCTTCTTTTTAACAGTGAAACTTTACTTGCATTGTGAAAAACAACCTAATTTCAACTTTTCAACGAAGGTAGGTGCGTGCTCATGCTGTCATTAAATTTGAAGTTATTTGTAACACTGCGATGTTGGTTGAGTGAGAAAAATAGAAAAGTATCATAGGTTTGAGGATATGAGATATGGCTGTCATTCGTAACTAAAGTCATGCTGCGTGTACAACATAATCTCATTGTGTCTTGCCTGGTTTGAAATACAAACTAAAATCCATGTAGAGAGGAATGCCATATTTATGAATTTTAATTATTTCTAATGTAATAGACTTTGAGCCTGAATATATATGAAATTTGCAGAGCAACAGATAAACAAAAAGTATTTTTTAGATGGACAATGTTATGTGTTTAGTCAATAACCAACAGTTAACCAAGAGGAAATAGGATATAATCAGTTTAATAGACATGTATTATAAGAAACCACATTACTCTGGAGGCCAGTAGGTAATTTGTTCCTCTAGTAAATTTTGTTCTTCATGGGAGTTGAGCAATATGTGAGACAAAGCACAGATAAATGGTTAAATAGCCCCTGGAGCCAAACAGCCATTCTTTTATTTTTTGTTTTTGGGTCTTGGGTAAGTACTAATACTATTGAGCCTCGATTTTCTTATCTGTAAAATAGGCACAGTTCTACCATATGTTTCATGAAGATTCAACAAATTCTGTTACTCACTGCTTAATAAATATAATCATTATCTTTAATGTTTATGTACACATGGAATATCATTGCCACACTATAGTTTACCCTTGACCACATTCAGGATATATTAAAATCCCTTTTAAATATGTATAAGTTAGAACTAAGTAATATACTCTAGATTCGATATTATATACATATATATACGTGTATATGTATATAAGTGTATATATACATGTGTATACGTGTATATATGTATGTATATATACGTGTATATATATATATACGTGTATATACGTATGTATATATACGTGTGTGTGTATATATATATATACGTGTATATGTGTATATATTTACACACGTGTATATACACATGTATATATATATACGTATATATAGTATTTAGTTTTTATTTTGCAGTCCAGTGCTCTCCTTTGCCACAACAAAATCCTGAATTATATCAGAAAAACAAACATGACAACCCTAACAGAAATGAATTATGTAGACACAGAAAATCCTTTCCACTGTTAAAAGATACTAGTTTTCTTAAAAAATAAAGTAATATTTGCCTTGTGATTGGCATAATTGTATCTAAGTCAGAGTGATCAGAAATTAGAGCTTTATTGAAACTTGAAAGTTTACTTTGTCCTTTTTTTTTTTTGCCAAATGCACATTTATCTATGAAACAAAATGTAAAAGCTCACAACCTAATAATAATTTCATCATCATTGATATCAAAACATGTATAAGCAAAGAGACAGTGACTAGAAGAATATATATATATATATATATATATATATATATATGAAAGAAGAAATCTTTCCTCTCAAAGTATAAAGTGCAAATTATGAATGACTATAAATTCCGTGGTTACTGTTGCTTTTTCCATTCAACATATTTTACTTTTCTTTACCCTTACATGCCTTTATATTTTTATATATACTTGATTCCTCATGAGTTATGCAACTACTTTTGAGAAATTCACAAGTGAGGTGAAGACTACCACCTGCTCACCTGCTCTTTTTTTTTTACTGGGTACAAAACTAAGGCTGTTTCCTTGATTTCCTGTGCAGATTGCTGTGAATGTAATCAAGTATCCTCTGGTAGAATGTGAGGAAAGTGATAGGCACATTTCTGGGTCCGTCTTATATAAAAAAAAAAAATCACCAATGAGCACTGCTTCATACTTTTTTTTCCCCTTCTGCCCTAAATAGAAATTCCTAGAGTGCCCATATCCTACCACCATGATTGGTCATTGACTTGGAATGTCCCTGGACAGTTTGCATGAGAGTGATACTATTTTACATCATTATATGTGTAGCTCCATTGTGTATAACCCAGCTACCCTAACTCATAGAAAAATGGTAATATTGAAATGGAGTGCTGCTGTAAAACATTAAAATGTGTTGTAAAATTTAGCTGTAGCAACAAAAAAGCAAATGGATGTCCTGTGGTAGGTGGTGAGAAAAATGTATACAGTGAGTGACAAAGTGGAATTGGGAGCTATGCGGTAGCAAAACTTCTTGAAAACTGTCACCTGTAATTATTTGGGAGGTAGAACAAACGCCTACTTGACCTGTAGCTCTAGGGTAAGTGATGAGAAAAAGCTAGAAAGTTAATAAATGTGTGACTGTTACTTGCTACACTGAACCATAGATTATGAGAAAGAGCTGAGATCAGGCAAAAATTAGCTAGTTTTAAAGAGAGATTGAAGGGAATAGAGAAAGCTATATTAGAAGCATTTGAAAATGGATTTGAAAATGCAACTGCTCTGAACTCTGAACAATAAGAGGTAGGACCGAAAAAGGCTATGAGAAGCAAAGGCACATTAGGATAGTATAATCAAAGAGCTTCAGCTTGTGCAAAAATCAGCTTGAGAAGAACTGTCTTCTCATGCACTCCTACTGTTTCAGATGACCTTAAAGCAATATCAACAGGGGAGAGAGGGAGGCAGAGGGAGAGAGATTGAGGAAGAAGAGCAAAGAAATAAAGCCAACTTAATAGAACTGACTTAAAAATTATGGCTAGGAAAAATCTTTGGCAGCATTTACTGGAACATGGAAATGACTGGGACATGGAGCTTATCAGAAGCATACACATTTTTAATGAATTATATTGTCTCGGAAAGCACCAGTCCATAAAGTTATTAATGATTTGGGAATTTCAGTGATATGGATACGGGTATTTTAGCATTATTCTTTTAACTTTGCTGTAAGTCTGATGTTTTATGAAAAAGTTTAAAAGAAGCCCTCATGTCCCAATAAGGCGGGGTAGGGTAGAATGTGATCATCAATCCAGTGAATGCCAGAAATTTCCCCATCAGGAAAATAATTATCTGAACTGTGAAATTTCCAGGTAAGGTATACTTGACTCCAGCCACTTCAGATGTAGCCATTGAAGACAGCAAGGAGGGACTTCTCAAAGGGCAGAGCCAAGGGCCACAGGATATACTGAAAAGGAAGGGAATATCCATCCAGAGAACAGTCTCTGGATATAGTCAAAAACATTCTCCAGGTCCCTGGGAACGGGCTTTCCACAGTGCCTGCCTTGTAGGATTTTATCCTGCCATGAACTAAGGACAGTGATGTGTTTCTCATTTTTCCCTCTCCAAAACGGGAGTTTTCATACAACAGTCCTACTCTCGCCCTAATGTTGAGTGTGGAGGGACAGCAGTCATAACTTCTCTTTTAATTCAGAGGTCTTTAGAGTACGAGAAACCAAATTCAAACCTAACAGACTTCGAACAGACTTCCCTAACGAGCGGATTATGTTGTCTCCTTTGGGAAGAAGTATACGCGGGTGGAGGGACCAACTTGGTAGCAGCTATTTTCAGGCTTCCAAGAAATGTTCTTTCTCCTGAACTCTATTTTCCAGATTCTCTTTCAGACAGATATGTACATGTGATTATATTCTCTTCTGTGGAATAGGAATCTCCACCCCTCACACACACCTGATCTCTTTCAAGTCCTCCTCCAAGCTCACTTCCTGTTCTGACAGAGTATAGTCTCCAAGGCAACCTTGCACACTGCATATTGAAGTGAGACAAGTTGCTCTCAGTTTGGATTCTCAAGTGATTTGGGGAAGGAAACATTCCCTGTACTCTAAAAACTTGGAAATTCCATACAGCAAGAAATAACTTCTCATTGCGCTGATCTTTTATGTATCTGGGTCCAGTTGTGTTTTTAGTCTGTCCTATACTGATTAATACAAAGGATAAAATCAATAAAATTTAATTGGAACTGTAAGGATCTAAGAAATGTTTTAATCAAAATTTGTCTAAACTAGTGAGAGGATTAATTGAAAACTCTCAAACTAGGGGCGCCTGGATGGCGCAGTCGGTTAAGCGTCCGACTTCAGCCAGGTCACGATCTCGCGGTCTGTGAGTTCGAGCCCCGCGTCAGGCTCCGGGCTGATGGCTCGGAGCCTGGAGCCTGTTTCCGATTCTGTGTCTCCCTCTCTCTCTGCCCCTCCCCCGTTCATGCTCTGTCTCTCTCTGTCCCAAAAATAAATAAATAAAAAAAAAAAGTTGAAAAAAAAAATTAAAAAAAAAAAAAAGAAAACTCTCAAACTATCTCCAAAATGTTTCAAAATTTAAATAGAAAATGAGAGGTAAAATTAGGCCACAACACCTGTAAAAATGATAGGTTGTTTAGATTTCCTAACACTCTACTGATGGCAGTTAAAACACATCGTTGAGTTGGTCTTTGTCATAATTTTAAAAAAGAAAAGCTGAAAGATGTCCCCAAATTAATTTGTGACTATATGTAGAAAGAGCCGAAGACGCTATCACTACTTGTCACCTTGCTATAGTATTCTAGGATACTGAAGTGTTAGAAGTCTATTATGTCACTTGCAAATAATTTTTTTTTGCTGCTGAATCTTCATATACCTGGAAGCAGAATTTTGTCACTGTGATCCAAAATGTATTATAGCAAAGTACTTTTGGCAAACCAAAAAAAAAAAAATGTAATAGAGTTTACCATTCATATTTATGCCTGCTAGATGCACTTGTCCCTTATAAACTTCATTACGGAGAATCAGTAACATGAAAAGGAGGTAAGTCTACCCAAATATTAGCTATTATTCTCATATAGAAATAAAGATATTTAAAACTGAAGTTTTATGTCAGCAAATTGCACTTTTAAAATTTCAATTTCTGATCTATTAAAATTGCTTTTGTTTTCATGGAGAAACTCTTTTACATTTCTCATTGTATTTTTAGGTGATCTGAATTGGAGTCTCAGGTGTCAGGTTTTTTTTTTCTTTTAACTCATTTTATTTTTCTTGATATATCCAGGAAATTGAAAAGTAAATTATGAAACATAATGTTCTGATGAAAAACAACAGGGCTTCTTGTGCTGAGGTAAATGCAAGCAGTAATTCTGCATTGCACTTATTACTACAGAATCAGTAAGTGTAGAACTAGAAAAGAAATGTATCTTGCTGGAGGCTTAATCAACCAGCAATCTCCAGTAGGGTCTTTCTGAGAAATAGTGTCATTTTCATGAAGAATTTATTAACTTACATTTTATTTCTGAAACCGTGCATGCAATAGCACTGTCATTATTTAATAGTTATACTCTGCTAATTTCTATATAGATCATGTTCTAAAGGTACATCCACAAATGAGTAGGCAAAATGGAGAAGGCGCCAGATTTCCCCAAAATGTTTATTAAACTTTAAGGAGTTTAATAACTCTTTTAAACAATTAAAATGTGATAAATTATGCAATAAAGTGTATCTCCTAGGGATTTACAACATGTTCTTTTTTAAAAATAATAAAACTAATACATATTCATCCTAGGAAGGTTAAAATAAAAGATGAAAAGAAAATTTACCCAGAATTCTACCAAGGTATAACCACTGTCTGTCTGACTACTTTCTATTTGTCTATCTATATCTATTATCTATCTATCTGTCTACCTATTTATCATGTATCCATCTATCATCTATCTCATCTATTCTTTCAGACTTTCTAAGCTTGTATAAGTATATATGTATATATATGATTTATTTTTCTTTATTTTTACCAAATTAGATAATACAATTTATACATTGTTTTTTATTTACTTCACATATGTTGTGAGCATTGTTATATCATTACAATATTCTTACAAAATAGAATTTTAGGTAGCTTCATGTAATTTTTTATACAGACATGTACTTACCTGTTACCTATAGTTAAACATTTATGATTTCTAGTTTTGTCTATTACTAATATTATTTCTATAAACATCTTTTTTTTCACAATACTATGGCTCAGTTTTTACTATTTTATGATTACAGCTCCTTAGAGATGAGATTCCTTGGTCACAAAGGAACAGCTTCTTTTGCTTGTTTTCTTTCAAGTTTTTGTTTAAATTCTAGTTAGTTAACACATGGTGTAATACCAGCACTAGGAGGAGAATTCAGTGATTCATTACCCACACACAACACCCAGTGTTCATCACAAGTGCCTTAATACCCATCACCGATTTAACCCATCCCCCTGCCCATCTCCCCTCCAGCAACCCTCAGTTTATTCTCTATAGTTAAGAGTCTATTTAATGGTTTGCTTCTCTCTCTGTCTCTCTCTCTGTCTCTGTCTCTGTCTCTCTCTTTTTTTTTCTTTTCCCTATGTTCATCTTTTTTTGTTTCTAAATTCCACATATGAGTGAAATCATGTGATATTTGTCTTTCTCTGACTTATTTATTTTGCTTAACATAATTCACTCTGGCTTCATCCACATTGCTGCAAATGGCATGATTTCATTATTTTTATGGCTAAGTAATATTCCATTATATATACACATAATGTATATGTATGTATGTATGTATACATACATATAGACATACATGTCTATATGTATGTATACATATATATAGACATATATGTCTATATATATGTACACACACACGCACGCACCGCTTCTTCTTTATCCATTTATCAGTTGATGGGCATTTGGGCCCTTTCCATAATATGGCTATTGTTAATAATGCTGCTGTAACATTGGGTGCATGTACCCCTTTGAATCAATACTTTTGTATCCTTTGGGTAATTACCTAGTAGCGCAGTTGCTTGATTGTAGGGCAGTTCTATTTTTTAACTTTTTGAGGAAACTCCATATTGTTTTCCAGAGTGGCTACACCAGTTTGCATTCCCACCAACAGTGTAAGAGGGTTCCCCTTTCTCCGCATCCTCACCAACATCCATGGTTTCCTGTTTTGTTAATTTTAGAGCAACAGCCTCATTTAAAGCCTCTTGCCATTAACTGCCAAAGTGACTTCAGACTAGATGTACTAATTTAATTCCAACTTACAGTGCCTAAGAGAATTTGTTCACTGTACCCTAGCCAAAATTAAGTATTCTCATTATTAATATATTTGATAATTCATCATTTAAACTGTGTTTTATTACTTTTTAATTGCCTGTTTAACTTAGAGATTATATTTAACATATATTCATATTTATGTCTTTGTATTTTTTTTTTTTACAATTTATATTTACATTAGTAAATGTAAATTTACCAAAATAAACCAGAACGATGTTTGGAAATAGAAGTCATACCAGATATATATTTCCTTTGTTTCTGATTTAATGGAACTACCCTAACAGTTTAGCAGTAATGTGTTTTGACTAAAATCAAAGGATTTTAAACATAGCCTTTAACTGAAGAGCAAAGGGAAAATCATATGCTTATTTTACCTGTTTTTCTTTTAGTTGTTTTGCTGTTATTTCAGTGTCTCATTTGTTTCAAAGGAAAATGTTCAAAGAATAATTTATATAGAAATTGAAATTTTCTTTTCTATAATGTACAGCTGTATGGAACAAAATACCATTAGGAATATTTTTCCTCACTAAAACATATGTATTTGGTTTGATATAACAAAAATTATCTAAGTTAGATCTCAGTAAACTAAAGTGTAGAATTAATTACTCATTTACAGGATGGACCAAGTTTAATGTTTCATTATCAGTTTTAAAGGTCTGGATATGCAAATTGATTTTATAAATTTTAAGGAGGGTATTCTTAATCTACCTAAAATAAACTATTTTTAAGTATTTTAGAAATACAATTTACATGCAAATGTATTATTTGCTAGGTTCAGCTCTTTCTTGTCTGTTTAATAAGCAAATCTGACAGAAGAGGCCTATTCAGCAACTTATTAGCTGCTAGTTTGGTGTATGCTATCAATTTTATTTCTAAATAAATTATACTAAAAAAAACTACAGCAAACATGATGGAACATGTTCAAGTAAGTATTATATTCTTTAATATTGTAATTCTGAAAGTTTCTATGCTGACTCCAATAACACTATCACTGTTTAAAGCATTTTAAAATCTCCTTTGGCACTATCTTCACTTCTCCTAAAATACTCTTCTGAATATCTTTATTAGTTGCAATTTTATTTTGATTTTGCAAATCACAAAACCTTTTGGAGCCATGTAGCTATATTAGGATGTATGGGTGTGTTCAAACACTGTTTCAAAAAAGGTGCAAGAGGAACAAATGACTTTTTGATGAAGAATACTGTCATGAGACATTGCTATACACTTCATTAATTTGCATCAAATGTAATTTTTCAAAGTCCTCAAAATTTAAATGTTATAAACTTGACTGATCATTTGACATTTTTCAGCTTTTTAATGGTATAATTGGCAGATAGAAATTGTGATTTGATATATGTACATATAGTGAAATGATCATCACAATGAAGTTAATTAATATAATTATCACCTCACATAGTTTACCCTTTCTTTTTCTTTCCTTGTTTGTGGTGAGAACATTTGAGATTATCCTCTTAGCAAATTTTTTTTCTCAACACCACCTCTCTTTTATTTTATTATTTATTTTTAAATTTATATCCAAGTTAGCATATAGTGCAACAATGATTTCAGGAGTAGATTCCTTAATGCCCCTTACCTATTTAGCTCATGCCCTCTCCCACAACCCCTCCAGTAACCCTCTGTTTGTTCTTTATATTTAAGAGTCTCTTATGTTTTGTCCCCCTCCCTGTTTTTATATTATTTTTGCTTCCCTTCCCTTATGTTCATCTGTTTTGTATCTTAAAGTCCTCATGTGAGTGAAGTCATATGATATTTGTCTTTCTCTGACTAATTTTGCTTAGCATAATACCCTCTAGTTCTATCCACGTAATTGCAAATGGCAAGATTTCATTCTTTTTGATTGCTGAGTAATACTCCATTGTATATGTATACCACATCTTCTTTATCCATTCATCCATCAATGGACATTTGGGCTCTATCCATACTCTGGCTATTGTTGATAGCCCTGCTATAACCATACGGGGTGCATGTGCCCCTTTGAAACAGCATATCTGGATCCCTTGGATAAATACCTAGTAGTTCAATTGCTAGGTCATAGGGTAGTTCTATTTTTAATTTTTGGAGGAAACTCCATACTGTTTTCCAGAGTGGCTGCACCAGTTTGCATTCCCACCAGCAGTGCAAAAAAGATCCTCTTTCTCCACATCCTCACCAACATCTGTCGTTGCCTGAGTTGTTAATGTTAGCCATTCTGACTGGAGTAGGGTGGTACCTCACTGTGGTTTTGATTTGTATTTCCCTGATGATGAGTGATGTTGAGCGTTTTCTCATGTGTCTGTTAGCCATCTCGATGTCTTCTTTGGAAAATTGTCTATTCATGTCTTTTGCCCATGTCTTCACTGGATATTTGTTTTTTTGGTATTGAGTTTGATAAGTTCTTTATAGATTTTGGATACTAACCCTTTATCTGATATGTCATTTGCAAATATCTTCTCCCATTCTGTTGGTTGCCTTTTAGTTTTGCTGATGGTTTCCTTCACTGTGCAGAAGCTTTTTATTTTGATGAGGTGCCAGTAGTTCATTTTTGCTTTTGTTTCCCTTGCCTCTGGAGATGTGTTGAGTAAGAAGTTATTGTGGCCAAGGACAAAGAGGTTTTTGCCTGTTTTCTCCTGTAGGCTTTTGATGGCTTCCTGTCTTACATTTAGGTCTTTCATCCGTTTTGAGTTTATTTTTGTGTATGGTGTAAGAAAGTGGTCCAGGTTCATTTTTCTCCATGTCGCTGTCCAGTTTTCCCAGCACCATTTGCTAAAGAGCCTGTCTTTATTCCATTGTATATTCTTTCCTGCTTTGTCAAAGATGAGTTGGCCATACATTTGTGGGTCCATTTCCGGGTTCTCTAATCTGTTCCCTTGGCTTACGTGTCTGTTTTTGTGCCAGTACCATACTGTCTTGATGATTACAGCTTTGTAATACATCTTGAAGTCCAGGATTGTGATGCCTCAAGCTTTGGTTTTCTTCTTCAGGATTGCTTTGGCTATTTGAGGTCTTTTTTGGTTCCATACAAATTTTAGGATTGTTTGTTCTAGCTCTGTCAAGAATGCTGGTGTTATTTTCATAGGGATCGCTCTTCACAAATTTCAAAAACACAGCAAAGCATTATTAACTATATTCACCGTAATGTACATTAGATCTTCAGAACTACTCGACTTGAATTACTGAAACTGTACTCCTGACCAGCATCTCCCCATTCTCTGCAAACCCTGCAGTTGGGAACCACCATGCTGCTGTCTGTTCCTATGAGTTTGACTGTTTTAGATTCCACATGTATAAGTGAGATCATGTACTATTTGTCTTTCTGTATCTGGCTTATTTCACTTAACATAAAGTCTTCTGGATTCATCGATGTCACAAATGGAAAAATTGTCTTCTTTTTTAAGGTTGAATAATTTTCCATTGTATGTATATGTATATATATATCACATTTTCTTTACCCATTCATATTTTGGATATTGAAAATAGAGCTGCTGTGAACATGGGAGTGCAGATATCACTTCATGGTCCTGATTTCAATTCTTGTGAATATGTATGCAGAAGTGGGATTGCTGGGTCATATGGTAGTTCTATTTTTAATTTTTTGAGGAATCTCCATACTATTTTTCATAGCAGCTGTGCCATTTTACATTTCTATCAACAGTGTACAAGGGTGCCAATTTCTTCACATCTTCACCAACACTTGTCATCTTTTACATTTTTTTATAATAGCCATCCTAACAGATAACAGGTGATATCTCATTATAGTTTTGATTTGATATCCAGCATGGCTTGATCCTTAGAGTTTTTGCTCAGTGTTCAAAACATATATCATAATCTTAGCAGAAACTTTGTTCTTATTCAAATGAATTTATATTCTCAAAATGTTTCCATCCTGCCTTTTATGCCTAACTTGGTTTAAAAATATAATTGAGCATAATATGAAAAATAATACAAAATAGTATGTGACTCTTTTTCAAGTGGATGTGGAAATATTTGGTTACAATTAAGTACTTTTCTTTATGTAATTTAGTGACTTTGGCAGCAACATTGAAAATATGCTAATTTTTAAAATGATCAAATGGCCAGTTAATCACCAATTATCTGCTTAGATGTGTAAACAACAGTAAAGATTTGAAAAATGTCCTTAGGAGGTGTAGACTGGAAATTTTTGATAATTTAATAATATCTGGCTTTTTAGGTTGGATAGTTTTATGTAATGATCACTTATTAGGATGATTTAAAGCCGTGATATTATGACAGGGAAGAACATATATTTAGAGTCTTGTACTCATGTTTACCCGACCTTACTCTAATAAAAAGGTTGATACTAATATGTGTATAATATCAAGTGGAATCTTCAAAGCCCACTGATGGTCTTGATAAATGATAGAATAGTGGAGTCTTCAGTGAGAGAAATAAGAGGTCAAAGTTACCTCCCTTGACTAGCCATTAGAAAGTTAGTATTATTGACTTCAGAGTTTATCTTTAGAGTTAACTTTTCTTTCAAACACCAGACTTCTGAATCAAATTTCTACTGGATATCTTCATAAGAACGTTCCATAATCACCTTCATAAAACTCAGCATCTTTTATTTTTCAAAAATATTTTCTATTACTGTTGACTCTACCTTAGTCTAGATACTTGTCATTATCCATATCCAAAATTACTCAGTGGAATTGTTGGAATTGTCTCGTAACCGATATCCCTGCTTCTTGCTCTCTGATCAGTTTAAAATCTATACTGAGTTATGCTTCTGACAGACAAATAAAATTGTACCATTTCTGTTTTCAATTGCTTATGTGACCTCTCAGCTCAGTATGACAAATAATAACAAATGATATTCATGTCATCCTATAGAGGACTATCTCAACTAGGTACTCTATACTCACGTTTTGGTCAAAGTAGTTGCTCTGCTCAAAACTTGCCAGCTTTCTGATGCCACTTTGCTTTTGCAGATGCCTTTCTTCATGACTGCAAGCTCTCCAACAGATGAGGAATCCAAGAAATATTTTTTATCTCAGTCAAAACTCATCAGTACCATCATATCTGACTCCTCAAGGTAAGCTTACACTTCTTTCCACACATCAAGAATGCCATTAATTACATGTAAATTTGTTATCTCAGCTTTCTTCTCTCAAGATGTAAGTCCTTTTGAAGTAAAAGATCACGTTTTGTTGTCTTATATTTTATATCAGGAAGCATAGTGCTTAGCCCGTGCCAGAATTTGGTGCAATGATAGCAGTCTCTTTGGGGACCACTGTGGAATTGGATTTATTCCCATCATTGGTGGGATCTGAGTTACCCATCGCAGATTCAGTTTGAGAAATTGTCCATTTACCTGCTTTGCTTGTTGGTCTATGGCATAATTTGGGGTATTGGGGGGAAGAAGAGCTATTAAAAAAATTTTTTTTTAAATGTAAAAGGTACAAGGTTTAGACTGAAGCCAACTTTGCTATAAATCCTTCTATAGCGTGTTGTCATTATTCTTGGGCAAGTTAATGAATGCTGAATCTTTAAAATAAGACTCACCATCTGTAGGGGCACCTCGGGGCTCAGTCGGTTGAGCATCTGACTTCATCTCAGGTCATGATCTTATGGTTCTTGAGTTGGAGCCTTGCATTCAGCTCGGCTTGCTGCTGTCAGTGTGGAGCCAGCTTCAGATCCTCTGTCCCCTCTCTCTCTCTCTCTCTGCCCCTCCCCCACTCATTTTCTATCTCTCTCTCTCTCTTTCTCTCTCTCTCTCTCTCAAAAAAAAAGAAAGACTCCACATCTATATACCGAATAATTGTTGTGAAAAGTAAAATGAAAAAGGTACCGTTATTATCATAAGCTGATAGTTATATAACTCATTCATTCTTATTAAGTCATAACTTGAGAACAAAACCAACTTTACAAGTTATATGAATAAATTTACACATAATGAGATCTGGATTTATAGGTTTAAGATTCATACCATAAGATTTTTCTGTATTTTCTTGGATATTAAAATCACTGGAGAAGTCTAAGAAAAAAAATTGTCTTTTTGAACATTTGTGTAAGAAAAGTTGAGCTGGTATATTTACTCCAGAATTTTTCAGTGTCATTTCAAATATACTAATGTACAATATTCTGTGAAACTAATGTGGGCCACTGCATGAAATATTTTCCCAAGATATTTTACTGTAGAACTTTTACCACTTATTTTTCATGGAACTTCTTTTCACATTTCTCAGAACTTATTTTTCTATGAAATTCGGTTTGGAACATCATATTTAACACCAGAATTTCTTTTTAGTGAGATGTAAAATACAATATTGTAACATGAGAGGTATTGAAACAGGACATTTTACCAGCACTGCAAAATAGGACTTCCTCTGGTAATGGAAATGGTCTATAAACTCTTCTGTCCAATATCGCATCTACTGACATCATGAAGCTGTTAAGAACTTGAAATGTGTATATTACAAATGAAGAACTGAATATTTTATTTTATTTTGATTGATTTAAATTTAAATTTAAACAGCCATATGTGGCTGGTGACTTTCTAATAGACATCTCAGTTCCAAGCAATTATTCTGTTGTGAACAATTAACAAGTTACGTCATTAAGTGGTATCGATTAGTTTTCCTTACTCGAACTGAAAGTTTAATCATGCCCCGGTTTTTCTTAGTAACTTTGTATAGTTCTATCCTTAATCAATTTGATGAAAATCATTTTGAATCCAGTTGAATTTCCTGCCACTGCCACTTCTTGAAACAAATAGTTCTTTAAATTTACTACCCACTATGAGTAAGGGCTTCCTGATCCTTATTCTAAGGTAACTTTACTCAATTTCAGTGGTTTACCTTTTACCCACTGTATCACAATTAGGCAAATAAATGCACTGATAGCTTATCATATTCCTGTTTACATAGATTTTGATCTTATTTTTCTGTACCTTCACCTTTTGAATTGAAGGATTACCATCATTATGATTGTACCTAACATTAATAGGACCATAGGGGAAGGGGAAAGAAAAAGTTACAGAGAGGGAGGGAGGCAAACCATTGAATGCAAAGAACAAAGATGGGTTTGGGAGAGAGGGGAAGGTGGGTGACGGGCATTGAGGAGGGCACTTGTTGGGATGAGCATTGGGTGTTGCATGGAAGCCAATTTGTCAGTAAATTATATTTTAAAAAATAAAAATAAAAACATATTTTTTTATAAATTTATTTCCTATTATTTTCTTCTTTCTAGTACAGAGGAAGGGGAATAACAAACAACCAAACAAACCTAACAACTATTCTCCCTCTCCCTTCTTAACAACCATCTTATCTCTGTTTTACCAAGGTTGTTTTTCCATCTTTGCAAGGGTCATCCATTCAGGAGTTTGAAAGATGACAAATGGCTAATCTGGTTGTTCATGCTCTATGCTGCTGAGACTGAGCTTTTGAGTGATAATACAGGGAAGCAGAAAGCTACTCTCTACAACATGAACCTTGTTCTTTCCTTGTTCTTTAGAAGCATATTGTTTTATGTTCATTCAGGACATTGTATTTTGGGGTGTTTCTTGCTGTTATCATTAAATACGTAAGAACTTTTTAAATATTTTGGTTGTGACAGCACAGCCTTCGGCCTGAGGGTGAGAGAAGGAATGGCAAACAAAACAAACAGCAATGGCAATTAAAATCTACTATTACAATTCTTTTTTCTGGGTTATAGACAGTTACACACAAATTGAATTGTGTACTTTTGTAATTTTTTTTCTCTGACCTTCCCTGTTCTGGCTTCCCTTTTTCTGCTTATTTTCATTTAATCATGAGGTTTTATAATTTATTTCATTAGTGTCTTCACTTATCAAAAATATTTTATGTTATCCAGCAACTTTAAGATTTCAAATCTTAGAGACTATGAGTTAAAGAGACTATGATGCACCCTGATCTCCATTTGTAATCCCTAATAAAAGCAATAGAAACATGTTTTAAGTGGCTCTACCAAAGCAAATTTCTTTTTTGCAATTGTTCCATAATCCTGAGTTTATACAATGTATTTAACCGACTTTTTAAAAAAAACACTTTTGAAAGAATTTTTTTTAAAAATTATAAAACTTTGGGGCGCCTGTGTGACTCAGTTGGATAAGCGTCCGACTTTGGCTCAGGTCATGATCTCACGGTTTGTGGGTTTGAGTCGCATGTCAGGATCTGTGCTGACAGCTCAGAGCCTGGAGCCTCCTTCTGACTCTCTGTCTCCCTCTTTTTCCCTGCTCTTCTCTCTCAAAAATAAATAAACATTAAAAAAAACCCAAAAACTTTAAGTTGGTTAAATTGACCCCTTTCCCTATGATCATTCCCTCTCTCTGATTACAAATTAATAATAAATTAATCCAACATGGTTTAATCTGGTTTTGCAAAGGACTAGATATGTTGCTTTTTTTTTAAAGTTTATTTATTTATTTTGAGAGACAGAGAGAGGAGGGACAGAGAGAGAATCCCAAGCAGACTCCTGTTGTCAACACAGAGCCTGGCTCAGGGCTCAGTGTCTCTAACTGTGAGAGATCATGACTCAAACCAAAATCAAGAATCAGACCCTTAACCAACTGAGCCACCCAGGTGCCCCTAGATATGTTGCTTTTTGTCAGATCCCCATATGTAATTCTAAAACTCATCCATGTCTGGCTCTTCCTTTTTTTCTTGGCACAACCCCAGCCCAATAAATGACTTAGGCACCAATAAATGACTGAATATGTTTAAGATGTTTTGGAGTTCAAGTTTTGCTTGCACCTTGCAGTTACCTCTAGCCTTTGAATTATTAGTAACTTTTGATACTGGGTAAGATCTCTGATATTGAGAGTGTCATATAACTATTCTATCCAGTGTGTCATCTCAGGTAAAAAGCAGAGTTGAGTTCCATGGTCTAAAGGCATAGGTATGTTCAACTTTTTTAGTGGATAATGCCAAACAATTTTCCAAAATGGTTTTATCACCTCATACCCCCACCAGCAGTCCATGAGAGTTCCGTTTGCCCTACATCTCAAAAACGCTTGGTTTTGTTTAAAAACATTAGCCATTTAGTGGGTTTGCAGTAATGTGGAATTTTGTTTATAATTTACATTTTTGTAAGTCTATATGTGATTTGAAATACCCTCTTTTGAGAATTGCCTAAGTCATTTTCCTCCCCCCCCCCTTTATTTGGGTTGTCTGACTTTTTCCAATAAATGTATGTAAGTCTCTTGTGGGATGCAGGTATCGAAAAATATCTTCTCCTAATTTGTGGAGTTATCTTTTGATAATTTTAATGAAGTCCAATTAAAATTTTACCTTACAGTTATTGTTTTCAGTGCCCTGTTTAAGAAATCTTTAGCTACTCCAAAGTCATGAAGATTTTCTCCTGTAATAAAGTATTCGTTTCTAATACACATAGCTTAGCTCTGCTTTAGCTTTATTTGGAATTTTGAGTCTGACTTAGATTTCATTATCTTTTATTCCGTATCGTATCATGACACTTTAAGTATTATGGTAATTAAGGGTTTAATATAGCAATTACAACCCACGTGGATATGGGAAGAGATGGAGAAGTGTAAGCCCAGGAGGTTGCAATTGAGGTATTGAAGAAATAGTCACTAAATGGCTCTCACTGGAATATCTGGCTCTATTGGAAAAGCCAAAGCTTGAAGGAAATCCCAGAAGTCTTCACATTTAGCTTTTGAGTTGTATATAATATGCTTCATCTAGAAGCAGAAGCTTCCTTCTAAGTGGTAGAATGCACGAATGTTGATAATCTATTCTTTACTTTGCAGGCATTGTATCAGCAGGTCCCAGACCACTAGACACCTAAAAACTGTACTCATATAGTGGACTCCAGAATTAATGTAATTCTTTTCTGCTACCCTCACAAGTTCATGTGTCTCACCAAGGCCATCAGTGTACTTAGCATTTCTTCTTCATCTGGTTTGATTAACATGATGCCCTCATTGTATAGTGAATCAATATGACCGTATATTGTGACCCTGTGTTCAGTTATCTTTACAATGTTGGGTATTCAATTTTTCTACTGTATCTGAGTAAGTGGCTGTAGGTCCCTTTGGAGGAAATAATGGGAAAGTCACTATTCTATTCACCTGCTCTGGTGTTACAGAGACCTTCCTCTTAGGACTCCATCTTCCTGTGTCCATGAGTTTCAAGGTTGAAACTGGCTCAAGTCAAAGAATTGGGCAAGAGAGTATTTTTGTTGTTGTTATTTTGTTTCTTGTTTTTGTTTATTTAGTAGCTTCAAAACTTATTTAATCATTCTTCTAATTTTAGACATGTATAATTTTTATTTTGAGGGAGATTTTTTTTATTGAAATATAATTAACATAAAGTTTTATGTTAGTTTCAGATGTACAACATAATGATTCAACAATTCTTCTGTACATTACTCAGTGTTCACTATGATAAGTGTAGTCATCATCTGTCACCAAACAACATTATTACAATCTTGTTGACTGCATTTCCTATGCTGTACTTTTCATACCTGTAATTGGAAAATTTTTAAGTTTATTTATTTTGTACTTCATAATCCTCTTTATCTATTTCACCCATTTTCCCACCCAACTGTCTTCTGACAACCACCAGTTTTTTCACAAAAGTCTGTTTTTTATAGGGGCAACTGCCTTCAGTATTTTGGCAGTGTATATTTAATTTTTTTGAATATTTAGATTGAGCAGTTTATTGGCAGCTCATTTTTTCTGCTCAGGGACACAGTGATCTATTAACCATTTCCTTCGTTCTAGAAAGGTCATGTTCTGTTGGCTGCTACTTCAACTTTCACACTAATTTAAGCACTGCCATCTGGCCTCTATTACTTAGGGATCCTATCAATCACGCAGCTCTCAGGGATCCCTGTTCTGAAACAGCATTTCTTATTATGTCCTACACCCATGAGTTACCACTGAGCTTTTCAGTGATGGTGGTGCCCCTTTCCCTAGAACATTCATTATTGCTTTGGTTAAAAAGGAAAGTGTCTTTTTTTTAAATTTATTTTTTAGTTACATCCAAGTTAGTTAGCATATAGTGCAACAATGATTCAGGAGTAGATTCCCTAATGCTCCTTACCCATTTAGCCCATGCCCCCTCCCACAATTCTTCCAGCAACCATCTGTTTGTTCTCTATGTTTAAGAGTCTCTTATGTTTTGTCCCTCTCCCTGTTTTTTATATTATTTTTGCTTCCCTTCCCTTATGTTCATCTGTTTTGTGTCTTAAAGTCCTCATATGAGTGAAGTCATATGATATTTGTCTTTCTCTGACTAATTTCGCTTAGCATAATACCCTCTAGTTCTATCCACGTAGTTGCAAATGGCAAGATTTCATTCTTGTTGATTGCTGAGTAATACTCCATTGTATATGTATACCACATCTTTTGTGTATGGTGTAAGAAAGTGGTCCAGGTTCATTTTTCTCCATGTCGCTGTCCAGTTTTCCCAGCACCATTTGCTAAAGAGCCTGTCTTTATTCCATTGTATATTCTTTCCTGCTTTGTCAAAGATGAGTTGGCCATACATTTGTGGGTCCATTTCTGGGTTCTCTAATCCGTTCCCTTGGCTTACGTGTCTGTTTTTGTGCCAGTACCATACTGTCTTGATGATTATAGCTTTGTAGTACATCTTGAAGTCCAGGATTGTGATGCCTCCAGCTTTGGTTTTCCTTTTCAGGATTGCTTTGGCTATTTGAGGTCTTTTTTGGTTCCATACAAATTTTAGGATTGTTTGTTCTAGCTCTGTGAAGAATGCTGGTGTTATTTTGATAGGGATTGCATTGAATATGTAGATTGCTTTGGGTAATATCGACATTTTAACAATATTTGTTCTTCCAATCCAGGAGAATGGGATATTTTGCCATTTTTTGTGTCGTCTTCAATTTAAAAAGGAAAGTGTCTTTTGAGCCACCTTACACCTTAGACAGCTGATGAGGTTTTTTGCCTCAGGTAGCATATTTATTAAAGTCTGTCCATTTCTCTGAGAATTTTAATCTCTTCTTTCACTGTCTTTTATGGAAAATTTGGCATTTCTATTTACTCTTAGCCATCACTTCATCCAACAATCAAGAGCTTTCCCATTTCCAAGAACAGAATATTAATACTATATTCTGGAGGATGTCTTGCTAAGATGATAAATCTTGTATCATGAGAGTGTCTCATATCTATAAATTCTCCATTATGCAACTAAAAATTCTTTCCTTGCTTGCTCAGACCATGTACATTCCCTAGGATCCTGCCAGTATTTGATGGCTACATCTTAAATATTATTTCAGCTATACTTCCTTTGCTCTCTCAGTAGGTCCAACACTTCCCTGTCATGCTCTGTTGTAGCTTCCTTGTACTTACAGGCCTGGTGATCAATAAGAGTAGTGAGGGTAAACCCTGTGGAAGAGACATGCTTTCGTGCAAATCAGAGGCCTCTATTTCGTCTTCAAGCAAGAAGGTACACTCACCTTTAACATGGAGAAATATACCATTTCTGAGCACCACACAGTTCAGACGAATTGGAAGATTCAGAATTTCTGAAAGCATCAATGTAAATAACTTCCAATTCATTCCTTAATGTCCCTCTCTCTTCCAATCAATGACCGGAATTTGTTAAAACATACTGAATGAGGTTGGTAATTCACACTCTCTTGTAGCTCTTCTTATAAATAAGTTTATAGATAATTCCTGGTTCAAATCTTTATCTTCTCATGCCCTCTGGCTGCTAAAGTTGAGAGTCTCCACATGTTGCTAAGAAAGTTCTTTAGTTTTCACACTAAGACTTTAATTGATAAATAATCATCTTCGGCCTTTCATCCACTTTCTTTAATGCACTAGAACCTAGAGAAAGCCAGTCAATTCCATAAATACTGTGTTACTTACCCATTTTCTTAAATGCCTGTTTTTTGCCCCCACCAGTATCTTTCCTTCCCTGGTATTCCTTATCAAGTCACCATCAATGAGAATTTTTTTTTTTTAATTTTTTTTAACGTTTATTTATTCCTGAGACAGAGAGAGACAGAGTATGAATGGGGGAGGGGCAGAGAGGGAGGGAGACACAGAATCGGAAGCAGGCTCCAGGCTCTGAGCCATCAGCCCAGAGCCCGACGCGGGGCTCGAACTCACGGACCGCGAGATCGTGACCTGAGCTGAAGTCGGAGGCTTAACCGACTGAGCCACCGAGGCGCCCCACCATCAATGAGAATTTTAAAAATTGCATGGATACTATATTTTGTTGGCTCTCTATGTTATATCTATTCCCAGCGATGGAGTCTTTCTTGCTAGCTGGTCGCACAGCACCAAAATCCCAGGTTTTTTTCTGGCTACTTCTGGTACCGTTTGTTTTATGTTGCCTTTCAGAGATTGAGATTAAGGTTTTCATTCAGTAAATTAATTGAGTAAATACCCTCGGGGGTATATGTGAGGGAGTAAAGGAGGTAAGATTGAATGGAAGAGAAAATGAATTGTGATTCTGTCTCAACAGAGGTCTTAGCTAGTCCAGGGGGGTATCTAGAGTTTTCCCAACTTTCAGCAAAGTTTATAGCTCTGCTTTAGCTAGTCACTGGATACGGACTCCAGGAGGGACTATGGCCTAGGGCAAGGTTGCATACTTTCACTGAGAGAAATTTTTGGAAAGTCATTCAGCTGTGAGATTTTGGCTATAGAAATGTTCAGCAGCTGGACAATGAGTGTTAGTTCCCAAAGGGTACCTGAGAAGCACACACGGCAACCACTATAAGGCATTTAGGAAAACTAATGGGATTGGGCCAACAGTTTTAGATTTTTTTTATCTTTTCTGATTCTCATCAGAAAGATACCCACCCCAGAGGAAATACTCAAATATCAGATGGAAAGAATGACTTGTCAGTTGGACATAAGATAGGCTGTCTTCTTAGCCACTTTAGTGCGTGCCCAATGACCCCATGAAGAGAGTGTCATTGGTGGCAGGGATGGAGGTTATACATGGACCCAGTGGCCTATGCCCCTCCTTAGTAAAATTGATCCACATACTGTCCTTGGTGAAATAGATGAGAACTAATAGATGAGAACATAACCCTTTCTCCTGTCAATAGCACACCATTGTTTAGGGATGACCAGGTGGCTACTTAGTGGAAAATTAATTGCATGAGTCTCTTTCCACCCTGGAGGGGGTCATGATTCAGACTTAATGGACTGTATACCAATTCTGAAAATGGGTTATTTTCCCAGCCCATAAAATTGCTACCAGCACCACCTTCTGAGGACTTAGAGAATGCCAGATTTGCTGACCTAGGATCCCTATATAATATTGCCAAAGCGAAAAGGGATTATTTTACTGCAAGACACATGGAATAATGGGCACTTGGTCATAAAATGAACAAAGTTTACTCTATGAAGAATCATCCAGGAGCAGCCAGTGTAATATAATAATTTAATAGCCTATTAAAGGCTCAGTGGATGAGCCAACCTGAGAACATCTATTGGAACACTATATTAAAGTTTTTAGTGGATACATTCAATTAATGGCAAATACATAGTGCTCTGTCTCCACTTTCTAGAATCAACAGTCTATAAATCAAATGACATTGGGATTAATTCCCTTCACCATCACTCCCAATAACCCACTTATGTTATTTAGGTTTTCTATCCTTTTAACTTTAAGTTTTGACCGATTAGAGATCCTGGATAAAACAGTTTGATCAGGTTACATGTATGCGTTCTTCATTTTGGTGGACAAGAAGTCAACTAGGGTCCTGTTTCAAGATTGAAACATACAGAATTATGTCCGGACAAGAGTGTACTCACTCTTACCACTCCTATTCAACATAGTTTAGAAGCCTAGCTAAAGCAATCAGGCAAGAAAAAGAAACAAAAGATATCGGAATTGGAAAGGAAGAAATAAAATTGTCTCTATTTGCAGATGACATAATTTTATATATAGAAAATTCTAAAGACTCAACCAAAAAACTGTTAAATATAATCAATGAATTCAGTATTTGCAGGATGCCAAAATAACATGCAAACATCAGTAGCATTTCTATGCACTAACAACTAATTTTCTGAAAAAGAAATAAAATCAATTTCATCTGCAATAGAATCAAACACAATAAAATACTTAGGAATAAATTTAACTATGGAGGTGAAAGATTTCTACTCTGAAAACTACAAGACATTGATGAAAAAAAATTGAAGAAGACAAAAATAGATAGAAAGATATTCTATGTTAATGAGCTGGAAAAATTAATATTGTTAAAATGTCAATGCTACCAAAAGGCATCTATAGATTCAGTGCAATCCCTGTCAAGATTCCAATGGCATTTTTATAGAAGTAGGAAAAAAACATTCCTAAAGTGCATGTGGAACCACAAAAGACCCCAAATAGCCAAAGAAATCCTGAGAAATAACAAAGCAGGCAGCATCACACTTCTGGATTTTGATCTATACGGTAAAGCTATAGTCATCAAAATAGTATGAGGCTGGCATAAAAACAGCCACATAGAACAATGGGACAGTATCAAGAGCCCAGAAATAAACTCAAGCATATAAGGTCAAGCATATAAACAAGGATACTCAGTGGAGAAAAGGTAGTCTTTTCAATAAATGGTGCTGGCATAATTGGATATTTATGTGTAAAAAAATGAAGATGGACACATATCTTACACTCCAAAAATTATCTCAAAATGGAGTAAAGACTTAAATGTAAGGCCTGAAATCATGAAACTCCTAAAAGAAAACATAGGAATGAAGCTCCTTGACATGAGTCTTGGTAATGAGGTTTTGGATACAACACCTAAAGCATAAGCAACAAAATAAAAAATAAACATGAGATTACATCCAACTGAAAAGCTTCTGGAGAGCAAAATAAGCCACCAACAATATAAAAAGCTAACCTATGGAATGGGAGGGGCACCTGGGTGGTTCAATCAGTTAGGCATCTGACTCCTGATTTTGGTTCAGGTTATGATCTCATGGTCATGAGATTGAGCCCCATCTCAGGCTCTGCACTGTTAGCATGGAGCTTGGGATTCTCTGTCTCCCTCTCTCTCTGCCCCTCATGTGGTTGTGTGCATGTGCTCTCTCTCTCACTCAAAATAAGTAAATAAACTAAAAAAAAAACTATGGAAAGGGAAAAAACATTTGTAATCTATATATCTGATAATGGGTTAATATCCAAAACATATAAAGAGCTCATACAGCTCAATAGCAGAAACAAAACAAACAAACAAAAAACAAATAATGGACAAAGGACCAGAATAGACACAAAAGGCTACAGGGACATGAAAAAATATTCAACATCACTAGTCATTAGTGAAATGCAAATTAAAACCACAATGAGATAAGGACCTAAGACCTGTTAGAATGGCCATCATGAAAAAGAATAAAAGATAACAAAGACTGCCGTGGATGTGGAAAAAAGTGAACCCTTGTTCACTGTTAGTGGGATTTTAAGTTGGTACACCCACTATTCAAAACAGTATGGACAAAAGTTAAAATTAAAAAGTTAAAAATTAACTTTTTAACCCAAAAAGTTAAAATGAATGGGGCACCTGGGTGACTCAGTTGGTTAAGCGTCTGACTTTGGCTCAGGTCATGATCTTGCTGATCCTGTGTTTGAGCCCTGCGGCGGGCTCTGTGCTGACAGCTCAGAGCCTGGAGCCTGTTTCAGATTCTGTGTCTCCCTCTCTCTCTCTACCCCTCCCCTGCTTGCACTCTGTCTCTCTCCCTCTCAAAAATAAATAAACATTTTTTTAAAAAAGTTAAAAAGTTAAAATTAAAACTACCATACAATCCAGTAATTCCACTTTGTGGAATATATCCAAAGGTAATATAAACATTAACTGGAAAATATATCTGCACCCTCGTGTTTATAACAGTATTTATAATAGCCAAGACATGGCTAACCTAAGTGTCCATCGGTGGATGAATGGAAAAAGAAGTTGTAGTATATATTTACAATGGAATATTATTCAGCCATTAAAAATGAGAAAGTCATACCATTTGTGACAACATGGACAGACCTTGAAGGTGTTATGCCAAGTGAAACAAGTCAGATGGAGAAAGATGAACACTGTATGGTCTAATGTATATTTGGAATTAAAAAAAAAAAAAAAAAAAAAAAAACCTCTCCAAAAGAGAGATAAGACTTGTGGTTACCAGAGGCACATGGTGAGAGAGGTGGGATTGGAGAAAGTGGTCAAAAGGTACAAACATCCAGTTATGAGATAAATAAGTACTAGGGATGTGATGTACAACATGATGACTATAGCTGTGTGATATATAGGAAAATTGTTAAGAGCTTAAACCCTGAGAGTTCTTATCATAAAGAAATTTTTTTGTGTGTTTTATTGTTTTCTCTTAATTTTATCTGTTTGAGAAAATGGATGTTAGCCAAACCTATTGTAATTATTTCACAATATATGCAAATAAAGCCATTGTGCTGTCCTCTTTATTTTTTTTTTAACATTTTTTAAAAAGTTTATTTATTTTGAGAGAGACAGAGGCAGTGCAAGTAGGGGAGGGGCAGAAAGAGAGGGAAAGAGAGAGAATCCCAAGTAGGCTCCAAGCTGTGAACACAGAGCCTGATGTGGGGCTGGAACTTGTGAATCTGTGAGATCATCACCTGAGTCGAAATCAAGAGTCAGATGCTTAACCGACTGAGCCACCCAGGCTTTAAACTTATGTAGTGATGTATGCCGGTAATTTCTCAAACTGAAATATATATATATATATGGAACTCAGAGGATTTGCTGGTATATTTTTTTTCTTTCTTGTCTAATGATAACAGTGAATGGGCAATTTCATATACCACAGGATGACAGTAAGGGTTCATACCCCTTAGGAATAAAGGTATGAACTTTCCGCTCAGAAAATGTTGGCTATCTAAAATTCTGGCCAAGGATGAAGGAAATATGTGTGAGGGAAATCAGAACTGTGTAAGCACATTGTTTAGTTTCTATCCCAGGGCTTCTCTGATGACATGAAAATCTAAATATTCATTTTTATCTCATTTTGGAAAAGTAAAACATTTCCAGGAGCAGCCCTCAAATAGATGAGAACCTTTGGATAAGTACTTCTTACAATTGATCCTCAGATGGATAGTATTAAGAGACATTACATATACTCTTTGGAAAGTCTCAGGGGGAACTAAGTCACAGCTACCCACAACTGCAACTTTGATAAGTTATTTTTGGTTATTTTTGGCTGTTTTGGGTTACCATTACAAATGCCTAGCTAGTTAAGATTCTTTTTCAGTGAGAACAGATTATGATGCTATTCATAATAGAAAGGATTTAATTTCAACCTGCCATCAGGTGGGTGGAAGATTTCCTACTGTTGGTGCCATGTGTGGAGCTCAGCATTGATGTCTGCTTAAAACAGAGTATAATGAGGACAATTCTAAGGTATTAAGCTTGTTCGTAAACTCTATTATTGCAGCCCTGAGATTTTATACTTGAGTTCATTAAATAAGAAAGGTAGTGCCTGATAAAGTATGGATTGTTTTATCTCATCCACCTGATTATGGAAAGTTACGTCTTCAGTGGATGCCCTTTGATGAATATTCACATGAGAAACAAATATTTTCACAAACTGTACTCATTTTGAGCAGGATACCATCATACCCCTACTCTAGGCTTTCTAATCTCAGTCTTACAAACATTCTCTTTATTTTCCTGACTAATTTTAAAAACAAAATGTTAAACACTACCATAAATCAGTATATATACACTTTTATTTAATTATCCTTACACTGAGTGTGGACAATCAGGAATACCATCTCATATTTTGTCTGCTTGTAGGATCTCTTTACCACTATCCTTCCTACTCATACAGAAAGTGTATGGTGGTAACATATTATATACAACCATCTGTGAATAAGGCCTGGTGTTTTTTTTTTTTTTTTTTTCACTCCATAGACTTGTCATAGGGAACCCTCCATGAGGCCATTGGTGTAAGAAAGAAGAAAAGTGGCAACACAGTAGTGTCTGAGCTGTGTGAACTTGCCATGTCTTCTGGACCTATTGAAGTCTAATTTCACTTATGCTGTATTTTCAAATAATGGATTGTTTCTATACACTTCCCATTTTATGTCCTGGTGGAACGGAAAGCTAGCAGTTCATAATGGATAGCTCATTTTTCAAAAAGAAATGAAAAATCAATTTACAATAAAATTATGATATTTCAATACATAATTATGTATTTCAATACATAAATACTCAGACACAACTGTGCTGGAAGGCATAACAAAGTAGAGATGCTCTGTCTGTGTCTGCCACAGATCTAAACTAATTCGAGGGTATTGTGTGGGTGACTCAAATATCACTAGTAAAATTACCATTGGTGAAGAAATTTTCTGTAATAGTAAACAATTATTGGTACATTCAGAACAAAATAGCACATAATTTTCTCATGATTTATTTTGGTGTTTTTTTTAAATGTAAGACATAGTTAGATTTTGTCTTTAATTTTTAACCTACAGCTGACTCTTAAAGGCAGGAGTTCAGTGTTGGAGTTGGGAGAAGTTGAAGAAATAGAAAACCATGTTTCAAAAAATAGCCTGAGTGTGCCTGAGAAAGTTCTGCTTATAAGACAGTATACTGAGGCCCATTGTTTACAAACTTAATTCTCTTCATGCAAAAAATCTCTGTTACTAGTCCATATTTTAATAAAACATCATACTATCTGGAGCCCAAGAAGCAGATAAATTATGATGTTAAGCCATTCATAACTCAATTTTCTCTGCCAATAATTAGCTTGAGAAAGGAAACGGGGTCAATACTGGCCAATGATAAAATAGTTGAAATTTGATAAAGTTGGGAGTTTCCACTGGTGTAAAAGTTGTCAAGAAGAAACACCCCTTCCTTATTCATTGGAAGTTGTTGGCTCTGTATGGAATTGCAGTAGCCATCGTGATAATACAGAAAACAGGTATACACACTCTTTTTTATAAACAAAAGAAACTGGGACCCTTGATCCTGACACTGAGTATAAATTAACCAATGTTGTAATATTCCTGACATCTGGATTTCTTTTTTCTTGAGATAATATATCCTCTCATTATTTAAGCTATTTTATTTAGAATTTCTGTACCTTGATATCATTCTAATTGGTATAGCAAGTATTGAAGAGTTGTTTTAGCATTACATTTATATTTATTGTGTAACCTAGAATCTAACATCAAAAAGTGCTCAAGAACTATATTCAAATTAACCAATAAATGAAATATTTTCACTATTGAACCTAAGCAATCACTTGATATTATTAATAAACATATGAAAGAAGAATTTTTATTTCTTTTTTCCCCAAAGTACTCAGTAATCCAATAGGGAAAAGAAAGGAGTGACCTATTCTATTTAATATATATAAAATTAAATACTTTTCTAGTATAAAGGTGAATGAAAAATCACGTCTGTTATTCACAATATGTGTAATGCTATTTTTAAAGTGATATTAATGCAGATTACACATTAGTATTTTACCTAAGGATTTGCATAGCATTAGCTTATGTTTCTGGTAATAGTGAATATTGATTTCCCGGCTTTTTCAGGAGTTTTTCAAAAGGTTTTACATACACTCACACACACACACACACACACACACACACACACACACTAAAAATCCTCATTTCTAGCTGTCTTTTACTTTGTGGTGAAAAATGAAAGTGTGCTACTTTAAAAATTATCTGAGGGTGCCTGGGTGGCTCAGTCATTTAAACATCTGGCTCTTGATTTCCACTCTGGTCATGATCTAACAGCTCGTGGGGTGGGGCCTTGTGTCGGGCTAGGGGGGGCGCTGAAAGCAAAGAGCCTGATTGGGATTCTCTCTTTCCCTCTCTCTCTGCCCCTCTCTCGGTCTCTTGCATGCACACATATTCTCTCTCTCTCTCTCTCTCTCTCTCCCTCTCTCCCTCTCTCCCTCTCTCCCTCTCTCCCTCCCTCCCTCCCTCTCTCTCTCTCTTAAAATAAACTTAAAAAATGATCTGGGGTAGCCTTATATTAATTTCTGGTAGGTAGCCAATATAAAGAAATTTTAGAGAAAACATAATTATAAAGAATATAGGAGAGTGATAGATCCAGGTTTCCAGTTATGGCAAGAATGAATCTGGAGGATAAAAGGTACAGCATAGGGAATACAGTCAGTGGCATTGTAATAGTATCGTATGGTGACAGATGGTAGCTACTCTTGTGCTGAGCATAGATTAACATATAGACTTGTCAAATTACTATGTTGTACACCTGAAACTAACGTAACATTGTGTGTTAACTATAATTTAAAAGTTTTGCAGTTAAAAAAATAATGGAGTAAGAGCTTTATAGAACTGTATGTGCAGCTGTCTTTGCTCTTGCCTACTGTAGGATGATCAGCAAGTGTTTTCATTAAAGCAATTAGATGAATACTCTAAATACTTAAAATTATTAGGTCTACTGTATACATGAAATGATGAGCAAAGCAGGAAAAAAAAAACTCAGGAAAGAACTCAGAATTTCCTTCAAAGAAGCCTTATCACAAAAAGATTAGATGGATGGGCCAATTGTCAGTTAAAAGGCAGAGGATGTATAAGGCATAAGGAAATTTTTTTCTGCATCGTATGATTCAGTTCTGTGTTTATTCAAAAGTGTTAAAGCAATAAAGGCTAAACATGTTTTCAAACTTTAATTACTAATGATATGTGTTAAGTGCCAACCCTCTGTCAAATTTGGCATCATCCCTTATACTGGGTAAATGCAGCTTATTTCTTGGATGTATTTCATGTACTTCATATTAGATGTAATATTAATATTTCTAGAAGCACTTGGAAAGAGGTAATTTATATGATGATTAGGAGAAAACTTAAGCATCAGGAGACAGATTTCTCAAAGGACTTTTGTTTTGGGTATAAGTGTGAATCAGGCATTAAGTTGTAAATGCATGCTTCTTAGAAACTTAAGAGAATCGGGGCACCTGGTTAAAGCATCAGTTAAGCGTCTAACTCTTGGTTTTGGCTCAGGTCATGATCTCACAGTTTGTGAGTTCAGGCCGCACATGGGGATCCATGCTGAAAGTGGGAAGCCTGCTTGAGATTCTCACTCTCCCTCTCTATACCCCTCCCCTGTGCACTCTCTTTGTCTCTCAAAAATGAATAAACTTAAAAAAAAACAAACCTTAGAGAATCTTCTATGAGAGAAATAACAACAACAAAACTGACCATTTCTTCTACAGAAGATTAGAATCTAAACCTGAAGAGTACAACATATTAATTGACCTTTTAAATAATTAATTATTTTTAAAGCTTAGTGAGCCATCTTGCTTTGGAAATGAAGGAGACAATATATTTTTTGTTTTTGTTTTTAAAAGTAATTTGTTATGCTTTCTTGCATACTGAAGTCTTCTATTTCTCTTTCTTCAGTTCAGGTAGTAAATAGTAAACCAGAATATTAACTGAATTCTCATAAAACACGTACAATGATGTTTGGACTTGTTTTTATTTGTTTTTTGTTTTGAGTTGAGTTTGTAACACTTTGTATGATCTTATGTGATTTCTGATTGCTAAGTTGATATAAAGTAGTAGAAAATGACTTATCATACTAACATTGCCTTTATATCTATATATTATTGCCAGCTGTTAGTTCCAACAGGAAGTTGGAAACTTCCATTTTTAAGTGAATTCATTTTATTTAATACAGTAATTAAATAATAATTCACATATACCTAAATTTCTCGTCAAGTAAAGGAATACTATGTAATATATTAAAAATATAAAACTTTCACATATATATATATATATATATATATATATATATATATATATGATATGTATATCCCCTTTGCTATTTCTTTATTTTCATTTAGAATGAAAAGGCTTAGAGACTGAAAATAATTTAGTCAAGTTCTTCTCGTTTGATCTCATATAATGATCTGAGAGTTTTAAAATTGTAGAGAACTATCATACACATCATATAGTTTCTAAATGGTAATAAGTCTTAATACCAATAATTTGACAACTATATGTAATGCACATATTTCTTAAAAATGCATTACATAAAAACTGACACAAGATAAAATAGAAATCAGAATAGTTCTATAGGTATAATAAAAATTGCATTAATTATCAAAAAACTTTCCAAAGAACTCCAGTCCTAGATGCTTTCACTGAACTGTACTGAACTTTTAAGGAATACATAATATCAATTTTATATAAGCTCTTATCAGAAAATGGAGAAGAATAAAATAACTTCCAACTCATTTTATGAAGTCATTGGAGTCCTAATAGTAAAACTTGATAAGGATGTTGCCAATTTAAGACTATACAAAAAATTAGAGGGTGGTAATCAAAGACACTTTCTTTTGTTATTAAAATAATGAGATATTTAACTAAGTAAAATCAAGTTTTACTAAAAATACACCTCCATGTCCTGTGACATGATTCAAATTATTTTAAAATCTCCTGACCTTAGGAGGAAAAAAGTGAGAATTTTGATAATCCCATATAAAAGTGCAAATTCTCTATTCTTACTTCCTCTGCTGTTTTAAGTGAGCATTGAGTATTTGCAACACTCTAATTTTAACAATAAAGGACAAGAGATATCTATAGTAATCATCATACAATGTCATTATTTTTATGTTGTAAAGTGTATAATTAGGTGCTACTTACCTGGAAGTTAAATTGCTGATCACTTTGATCATTCAGAGAATATCTTCTACCTTGAAATATGTGAAAAGCCTTCCTAGCAGGACAGGATTATTTAGTGTAGTTAAGGAGAGCTAAAGATAGTTGTGTAGAGTGACGTTTGCCTAGAATGTTAATTGGTCTTGTAACAGAAGAAGAGTTTATTTCAAATTAGTTATTTAATAAATATATTGAGAATATGTTATATTCTACAGTTTTGGGAAATGATTGGTTAAAAACAATGAAATTATGTTTATTAAAGCTTCTAAATATTCTTTGTGCTCTATTGTGCATTGTGAATCACCAAGAAGACAATAAAATATGCAACTAAGGACAGTATATGACTGTGCATTTTTTCAGTGCACAAAATTGTCCAGCTGAGTTTTTAAGTTGTTGCTGAAATCCAATTGTGCTCCATTTAGCAATCATGCGGTGCTTTTTTGAAAGGGAATATCTTTTCTACGTAGTTCAAGTTTGCCTGATTTGCCTTTCTAGAGTGAAGACATTTTTTTTGTCTAATTGGTTAATCTGGAATATTTTTCCAGTTTTACTGAGATACAATTGACATATAACCTTGTATTAGTTTAAAGTGTACAACATGATATATGTGTATATTGCAAAATAATTGATTACCGCAACTAAGTAAACATTCATCACCTTACATAGTTATAATTTTTTTCTTCTGATGAAATCTTTTAAGATCTGTTCTCTGTAATTTTATAATACACAATACAGTATTGTTAACTCTAGTAACTGTCATGTACATGACATCCTCAGAACTTACTTATCTTATAGCCAGAAGTTTGTACCTTTTGACCACCTTCACCTCTTTCCCCCACCTTCCCCAAGTATACAGAAGGTAATTCCTCTTTAAAATTTTTCATTTCCTTTCTTCTCTTTGTCCTCTACCACCCAACCCCCCGCCCCCAACACATGCTTTATTTTCCCCAGTTTTAGAGGAAAACCTTGGTGTTTCACCATTAAGAATGATTTTAGTTCTAGATTTTTTTTTGTAGATGCCTTTTATCAGGTTGAGGAAATTCTCTTCTACTTTTATTTTGTTGAGATGTTTAATCAGGAAAGAATGTGTTGGACTTTGTTAAATGGTTCTTCTGTGTCTATTGAGATAATTATGTGGTTTTCCTTTCTTATTTCATTCATATAATGAATTATATTAAGTTTTGGGAATGAAATCATAATTGCATTGTAATCAACTTTATTGAGATATACTTTACATACAAGAATATACATTCATTTTAAGTTAACAGTTCCATGAATTTTTCAAATATATTCTAATATATTCTTTGTGCCCAATAATTTTAGAATATTTTAGAATATTTTTATTTAGAATATTTTAGAATATTATTGTTACCCCCAAATTTCCTTCATAACTCTTGGCAATTATCTCTTCATAGCCAGCCCTTGCCAGTGCAGTATTTAATGTAATTGCTATTACTGTAGAATCATTTCACCTGTCCTAAAAATTTATGTAAATAGAATCATGCAATTTATACTCTCTTGTATCTTATTTCTTTTACTCACATAATGTTTTAGTATCATGAAATGTTTTGCTTATCTGTAGTTCATTTATTTTCCTACTATCATTTTATTGTATGAATACACCATAATTTATCATTTTGCCTGGCAATGGACATTTGTGTTGTTTTTATGTGGGAGCAATAATTATTTAAATGACTTGCTGTACAAGTCTTTGTATGGCTATGTATTTTTATTTTTCTTCTGAAAATACCTAGGAGTGGAATTTCTGGGTTGTTTGTGTTTTGTATATTAATTAATTAATAATAACTTTCAAGCTGTTTTTTAAAATGGTTGCCATTTAATATTCCCACTAGCAATGTATGAAAATTTCAGTTTCACATCTGCACTAGTTATTGTCAGTCGTTTTAGTTCTCTGTTACTGAATGTATAGAGCTATTTCATTATGATTTTAATTTGGACTTCTTTGATACCTAGGCATGTCAGGCATTTTAACATCTACCTATAGGCCATTTTTCTATCAATCTATCTATCTATCTATCTATATTTATTTTGTGAATTATCTGTTTAAATGTCACATTTTTCACATTAGTTGAAATGTTCTTTATGTGTTCTGGAAACATACCCTTTATCAAGCATTTGTATTGCTAATAATTTCTCCCAGTGTGTGGCGTACATATTCATTATTTTAATGTTGTATTTTGAAGCACATTTTTCAAATCAATTCCAAATTATCATTTTTTTCTTATGATTTGTGCTTCATGTACTCTTAGAAATATTGTTCTATCGTAGATAAAAAAGAATTTCTTCTATGTCTCCTTCTGTACATTTTATTTGTTATTTCTAGAATTTCCACTTGATTCTCTTTTTGTTTCTGTTTCTCTGCTGGAATTTTCCATTTCTTGGCTGAAATATTCAATCTCTAAATACATGGTATTTTATTTCACTGAGGTTGTAGTAGCCACTTCTAAATTCTTGTCTGCTAGTACTAACATCTGGTTTCTCTTAGTTTGGGATTTAATTGATTTTCTTTTCTCTAGTCCTGTGTCCCATTTTTTTTTTTTTTTTTGATTCTTGGTATATCATGACATTTTGGTTTGTATATTAGACATTATGAATATTACATTATGTGGATTCTTGATTCTGTTATTATCCTGTAATGATTACTGTTTCCTTTCTTTTAGTAGGTATTGTTCTTGATCGTACCTGACCTTTACATTTTGGTTCTTGGGGGACAAATCTGGTCTTGATTCAGATATTTTTTCCTTAGTTAACTCTTGTTGAATCTCTTTCACATGTGGTTCATGAAGGGTCGGTCACAGTCATGGGGAAAAAGTTTGAATACTCCCTTCTCTGGCTGTTTCCTAGTTTTGATTCCACTGCTATCCTTGTAGTTCCAAGATTGCTGGCTTCTCTTTTCAAGTTTCTCCAGACCAGAAAAACTATGGCCTTTTCCATGTGTGCATCCTGCTGCCCGTGTGTATGTCTTTCAGACTGTACTTAAGGCTGCAGTATAACCTGAGCTGAAACCAAGAGTCAGATACTTAATTGACTGAGTCACTTAGTTGCCCCAACAGTCTTTTTGCTTCTGTCCACACTGCAGAAAAATAAAATATTTGTTTTTTAATTGCATTATGTCTCTGCTAGTTTCGCCCAACTTTTGCAGGGTTAGACAGTGTAATGGACAGGTAACTCATCCCTGATGAAATACTTTCATCCATTGAGACAGAAGTGTACTCACTCTCTATTCCCTCATTGAATTATACTAGGTAACTGCACATCAGGGTAAATAGAAGTGGGAGATATTACTTGTACTAAAGAAGGAAAATTGTGTAGAGGATTTCTTTTTCTGCCATTGTGTCAAATTTGTGATGTCACTGATTATCTGGTCCCCAACTGTAACATTTCCTTCTGTGGGTGTGAATTTTCGTCACTTTATTATGTACAAGCCATCATCTTACTTAGAAACTGATAGAATGTACCTTTATTTTTCTTAAAGTTATCTTGAAGTCTGGGCAGTCTTTTTTTAATGTTTATTTTTGAGAGAGAGAGCAAATATGCATGTGCATGTGCATGCATGGGGGAGGGGCAGAGAGAGAGAGAGAGAGTGAGAATCCCAAGTACCCTTGGTATTGTCGTGACCTAAGCTGAAACCAAGAGTCCAATGCCCCTGAACAGTTTTGTATTCACAAAATTATCTGGTATTATTTAAACCTTTATTATTGTTGATTTTCATCGTGGTTACAATTCAGTTTATTGATTCTTCTGAATTTAGTTTTCATAGTTAAGTGGTAAGTACATTTAAATTTCCATTAGCAATTTTCATTTTTCTCTTGTTTTCCACAAAATATGTTTTTAGTGATAACAGACATTTTTATTTTCCCTTTCTGTTCCTTTCATTTTCCAGCTGCCATTTGCTTTTCATTTTCCATGTTAAATTGTGCTAATAATTAAAGCTGGACTTTTAATTTTCTTTTCTGGGCATGATTCCATTGTTTTATTTTATGAATGCTCAGAGTGGTAAATGTGGACAAAATATCCCTACAGTCTAAAAATTAAAGGCAGACAAATCCTATCCATCTTGTGCTCTAATCAAGCCTTGAACTCTGGCAGTTTACTCCCTCCTAGTAGCAGCCTGCTGTATGTCAGGTGTATGTATGTCAGGTCACAAATTTGCTTTCTCCCTTTTCAACTTTGACAGATAACCAAACTGCATACTTATGTTTTCAGCAAATTATGTATTCTTCATGGGAGCCACTAAAAAATTGCCGGTGTTATTACCAGGTGATAATTTCCACTTAAAGTGTAAGCACAATGCAACTGTTAAATAGAGTCAAAACTATTTGATTCTATATAAACCTGTTTAAAATACTGTGAAGTATTCCAAATGCAGTATTATCCAGTTGGAAGTCACCAAAATGCTTTAAATACTACCATTTGAATATTATAATTGATATTCACTCCTTGTGTTTATTAATCACAGGTAAAGTAAATTTAAATTTAGTTGAAAGTTTATAAAATTATGGGCTGTGATATCTGCACTTGAAAATTAGTTCAGGCCTCCAATGGGGCAGTAAAATACTCAATACCTTGGATACACAGGGGAGATTAATAATCTGATCTGAATTTGAAATAGTTATAAAGATATGGAACATTTTCAGAGGTACTGAGCAGATGATCTGAGTGACAAATCATTTATAAAATGTAACTTTTTTCTTATTTTTTTTTAATGTTCATTTATTTTTGAGAGAGAGAGAGAGAGAGAGAGACAGAGAGAGACAGCATGAGCAGGGGAGGGGCAGAGAGAGAGAGACACACAGAATCAGAAACAGGCTCCAGGCTCTGAGCTGTCAGCACAGAGCCCGATGTGGGGCTAGGACTCACTAGACCGTGAGATCATGACCTGAGCTGAAGTTGGAAGCCCAACTGACTGAGCCACCCAGGCGCCCCATATAGAATATAACTTCTGAAAATATTTAGTAAAGGGGAGCGTTATGCGTCAGTTAAGTTGTCGGTTAAGCGTCCAACACTTGATTTTGGCTGAGGTCTTGATCTCGTGGTTTGAGAGATGGAGCCCTGTGTCCGGCTCTGTGCTGACAGCACAGAGCCTGGTTGGGATTCTTTCTCTCCCCGTCTCTGCCCTTTGCCCTTCTCATGCATATGCATTATTGGTGTCTCTCTCTATCTCAAAATATAAAAACTTTTGGGGTGCCTGGGTGGCTCAGTCTGTTAAGCGTCCGACTTCAGCTCAGGTCATGATCTCGCAGTTTGTGAGTTCGAGTCCCGCGTTGGGCTCTGTGCTGACAGCTCACAGCTCGCAGCTGGGAGTCTGGAGCCTGGAGCCTGTTTCAGATTCTGTGCCTCCGTCTCTCTCTACCCCTCCCCCACTTGTGCTCTGCCTCTGTCTCTCAAAAATGAATAAATGAAAAAAAGCATAAAAAAATAAATATATAAAAACTTTAAAAAATATTTAGTAAAGTTCTAAAGTGCAGTCTTACCAGCAAGATTCTTCAGTTATATCAAGTGAGCTGAAATATAATCACCAGCCTCAATTTTTTCCTTTCTAATAGACTGTATTTTGTAACAGACTTTTTTTCACTCTTGATATTGACAAATGTATAATGACATGTAGCTACCATAATAGCATACAGCATACTTTCTCTGACCAAAATCCTATGTGTTTTGCTTGTTTACCCCTCCTTTTCTCCCCTGGCAACCACTGATTTTTACTGTCTCCAGTTTTGAATATCATATGCTTGGAATTATATACTATGTAGCCGTTTCAGGTTGGCTGCTTTCACTCAGTAAAATTTATTTAACATTTTTCCATGTCTTTTCATGGCCTAAAAACCCATTCTCCTTTATCACCATTGTCTGGATATAACACAATTTATCTATTCACCTACTGAAGGACATCTGGTTTATCCAGGTTTTAGATAAAAGCTAAATAATAAAGCTCCTATAAACATCCTTGTGCAGGTTTTTTGGGTGCCTGGGTGGCTCAGTTGGTTAAGTAGGACTTTTGAATTTGGCTCAGGTCATGATCTCACAGTTCATGAATTCAAGCCCCATATCAGACTTTTTGCTGATACTGTGGAGTCCTTTTGGGATCCCCCCTCTCTTTCTCCCTCTCCACTGCTTGCTCTCTCTCTCTCTCCAAAATAAATACATAAACTAAAAAAATCCTTGTACAGGTTTTTGTACGGACATAAAATTTCAACTCCTTTGGGTAAATACCAGGGACCATAATTCCTGGATTGCATGGACAGACTATGTTGAGTTATATAAGAAATAGCCAAACTGTGTTCCAGAGTGTCTGTGCCTTTTTGCAATTCCCACTAGAAATGAATGAGAGTTTGTGTTGCCTCACATTTACACCGGCATTTGATATTATCATTGTCCTGGATTTTGACCGTTCTAGTGTGTAGTGATATGTCATTGTTGTTTTAATTTGCATTTCCCTAATGGCATATAATGTGGAGTATCTTTTCATATGCTTATTTGCCATCTCTGTATCTCCTTTGGCGAAGTGTCTGTTAAAGTCTTTGTCTCATTTTCTAATCAAGTATTTTCTTATTGTTGAGATTTAAGAGTTCTGTGTATATTTTGGATAATAGTCCTTTATCAGATGTGTCTTTGTGAATATTTGCTTCCATTGTGTATCTTGTATATTCATATTCTTGATGGTGTCTTTTACAGAGTAGAAAATTTTAATTTTATTGATCAACTTCAATTTAAAGTTAAAGCATAAGGAAGGTTCAAATTCAGCAGTTCCATACAATTTAACATATCTTTATTTTTGTGTGTTGAGAGTATTATTGCTAGGAGTGAATCCTCAATTCCTTGAACACTGTTTTTATTCCTATCATAAAATTAACAGATTATTTTTGTATCTTCTGGAAAAAGGTAAAAAGCATAAAGTTAGCTGATTCACATATATATCTTTTAAAAATCAACTTATTGGCATAGTTTGCATATAATAAAATGTACCTATTTTAACTGTAAGCTCAGTCAGTGTTGATATATATGTATGTATACATCGTTTAATCATCATTATAATCCATTCTAGGTAATTTCCACCATTCCAAAATGCTTTATCTTGTCCCTTTAACTCTCTCTTTGACCTCTTTTCCCTACTCCCCTCTGCACTAAACAACCATTTGTCTACTATCTCTCAGTATAGATTTTACCTATTTATAGTCACATACACAGAATCCTAATATTGTGATTTGTGTCTGGCTACTTTTGCTTAGCACAACATTTTGAAGACTCACCCATGTTTTTGCATGTACTAAATATTTGTTCCTTTTAATTATTGAGTAGTGTAAATATACAACAGTTTGATTTTTCGTGTTTTTTGTTTCATATATATAGCTTTTTTTCTCTCAACTTCCTCATTTCTCCTTGGAATCTGAAAGTGAACATGTTTTAAACTTGATTTCTAATATTTCAGAAATATCAAAAATTTGTATCCACTTTCTCATACCAAAACATTTGAGTTTATTCTTGACTCCTCTAGCTCAAATCTTACTATAAATGACCAAGTGTAGATTCCTAAACATGTGTGTTTATTTCGCCATATTGACTGATGTAGTTCTAATTTTAACTACTAGCATTTCTTGCCTAAGATTTTATAACTTTTGCATAACTCATGTCCTCATATATAGTCTTAGCGTCTCCAATCAATTCTTTCCCCATTTATTGGTGTGTGTTTTTAAACAGAAAATCCTTTCCTGGTTACAATCTTCAATTGCTTCTTTCCATTTTAGAAGAAAATGAATATCATAAATAAGGCATACATGGCTCTTAATTTACCTCAGGAGCCTAGTGGACTCTAATCCTTCTTCACAAAACGTTAGCCCCACTATCTTAATTCAGTACCTTCCTGCCTCAGGGCCTTAAGTTCCCTCCCCTATTCATATGCATAATTCATACTCACATTTCAAATTTCAGCTAAAAATTACTTCATCAGGGAGACCTTTCTTGAGTTTACTGGTTACATGAACCTCTCTTATTAAAGGTCCCATATCATCATGAATCCTACTTTTTTTTTCCCTACTGCTTTTTGACCATTATTTAATTATTAATGCATTTACTTAATGTCAATGTCTTTATATAAGTGCCTTTATCTGTAAGGGGAGATGCCATGTTTATTTCACCCATTGCTGTATTCATAGCACTTAATAAAGTATTCCAGTATTTCAAGTTCTTAACGTTTGTTGAACTAACTGTGATGGAAATGAGTCTTTGAAATTAGATATAGCAATGATCTGGACTGAGAGATAATGGGAAAGAGAAAGAAGTCAAGACCTAGGGAAATGCAAGGAAAAATACAGAGAGAATAAAACGTATGGCACTGGAGAAGAAAATGTTCTCCTGCTAAAGGAAAAAAAAAATACAGAGAGAATAAAACGTATGGCACTGGAGAAGAAAATGTTCTCCTGCTAAAGGAAAAAAGAAAGTATTCATTTGTTAATATGATCAGAGGAGGAGATGCTCCAAAGCAACTATATCAAACCACCCCAAAAATCCTCATACTAATGAAGGTAAATACTTTTTATATGATATTTAAAGAATAGTAAGATTTTAAATTAGAAAATTATAAAATAATAATTCATGTCTTAAGTACAATATAGACTTTATTGTAATATGAACAGTATAATTAGAGGAGACCGGTACCCAGGCTATTTCTAAACTGTGTCTTTTATAGGCAATGTTACCTTGAGAAACATCTAAGTTAATTTTACTCTGATATTTATGAGCTCTATCATGTAGGAAAGTTAGTGAAACCTCTCCCTGCCTCAGTTTCCTTATTTAAGATAAAATTTATTTCATAGCACTGTTATAAGGATTAGATGAGGTGATATATAATCATTAAGTGCACACCACAGGGAGTTTTACATCCATGCTTGGGAACTCAAGATATAAATATTGGTACTGTATTGTTGTAGATGTACTTATTTTATCATCACTGCCATTATTGCTAGAAGAACATTTGGCTAAGGGTAAGGAAATTGTGTCTTTTCTCAATAATGGAAAGAAGAATCTTTGGGCAGATGCATTAACTTCAAATTCAATTCTATTATCTCAAAAAATGGGATAATGGTATTCACCTTGTCAGCAGGAAAGGGTTCTTATGAGGCCCAAATGAATAAATGAATGTGAAGGCAATTTGAACATTGTAAATTACTATCATTAAGATTATACCATAACTTGGAAACACTGATTTGAAGCAAAGTTCTAATGAAGACAAGTTTGTACATTTAATTCCTTTATGGAGAAGTTGATTTTTTGTTTTGTTTTGTTTTTTGTTTTTGTTCAGTGGCATTGAAGGGCGTTCCTTACTGGAGACTAGCCAGTGTTCCTATGTTCTCTCTAGATTACAGAGCAATGGTGATCATTTAAAAATGCATTGTTTGGGGTACCTGGGTGGTTCAGTCAATTAAGTGTCTTGCCTCTTGATTACAGCTCAGGTCATGATCTCATAGTTGTGAGAGGGAGCCTGAGTCAGGCTCTGCACTGGGCATGGAGCCAGCTTGGGACTTTATCTCCTTCTCCCACTGCTTCTCCCCCACATGCCCTTGCTCTCTCTCTCGGGGGGAGGGGAAAAAAAGCATTGTTTGACCAGCCAAATGTACAACCATTTTGAGCACAAACAGTATTCTAATTAGAGGTCTGAAAGTATTTAGTCTCCTTGGCTTTAATGTGCTAATTTGATCGATTACATTATTTTATGTAAATTTTCTTGTGTTGTCATATCTGTCCATTCTAAAGTGTTTGCTGGTCTACCTCTGCTTGCTCACCTTCTTGATGATACCTTTGAAATTATGTCAACAGTTATTATGTTTTACATTAAATATACATATATATATATACACACATATATATGTGTGTATGTATATGGTTTTATATATGGTTTATTTATATGGTTACATTTATTTATATGGTTACATTTATTTATTTTTGAGAGACAAAGAACTAGCACGAATGAATGTGGGAAGGGCAGAGAGAGGGAGACAGATGATACGAAGCGCACTATGTGTTATGAGCACAGAGTGCAGTAGTACAGGGCTCAAACTCACGAATCCGAGATTATGACCTAAGCAGAAATCAGGAGTGATTTCTGAGCCACCCAGGAGCCCCAACAGTTGCTGTGTTTTACATTTTAACATGCTGCTCAATATAGTATTAGATTAGCATTAGATTCTGTGAACATAGGCTTTTTTTCTTGTAGAAAACAACAACAACAAAAAAAGAATTTGGTTTAGTTAAGACCTTTGCAGAATTTAGCCTGTTTCATACAAAATCTCTGTACTTAGTCATGGAAGACAGTGTAATATGGTGGAAAAACCTAGATTTTAGTGCTAGCTCTGTCACTTAATAGTTTTGTGACCTTTAAGAAGTTATCTATGCTTTTTAAGCTTCTGATCCTTTTTCTGTAATATGGGCATAATAATAGCCACCTTACACATGGATATTGTGGAAATAAATAAGATAATATGAGACATTCAAACAGTGCTATGCAGGAACTAAGACTACTTAGAGAATAAGATAATGGGTTGCCATTTCATTATGTCTTCATGTTATACGCATATATAAGGGAACGGTGGACCCAATTTCCGCCTCTTACCCCCATTTTTTACAAAGCAGTTAAATGCAAGCACAGTTGGCTATTTAGTTCTGGGGATAAGGGAGTGGCATATCATTTTATTGGGCACAGCTGAATCTGTACTGAAAAGAGAAAGAAGAGGGTTAACTGTCATGCATGTAAGTTTTCTGCATGTAATTCAGACAATTGTACTACTTGATATATGTAAATTAATTTTTATATAGAGCTTATTAGTAGACATATGGGGTCTTTGAGTTTGAGTCTGCAATGTGAAAGTTATTGGCAACTTACTGGCTCTAAATGGGAAGGGTCTAATCATTTTAGAGGAATACCCCATTGTGACAAGACCCATCTACTCATTGTAGTTATGCAGATATTAGGAAATTCCCACCACTCTGTGAATCGGCATGTGTCAGGACCAGGGCTATGGATACTTTTGGAGGATATATTTAAAGCTTCCTATGTAGTGATGATTCTACCTTCTATCCCAGAAGGCCTCTGGGCATAAGGGTATCAATACCTATACTGTTTATTCATAAAGCACTTAACAGTATGCCAGGGACTGTACTATGTATGTTTCATGAATTTTATGCTTTATAAAACTTATGAGAAATTATATATTTTTACAGAAGTATAAGCTGAGACTTAGATAAGTTCAATAATATAGCTAAATATCATATGGTGAAAAATGGTGGAGACAAAATTTGAACTCAAGCAACCTTACATGAGATCCCTTTCTTTTGTGCATGGCTACAGGGAAGGTCTTAAAGAGGAAATTCTCTGTAAGAAATAACAAAAGGGGATCAACATCAGGACATGGCTATTTCTGGACACCTAAGTGGCAATTTAAACAAATTATGAAAGACTGACACAGAATAACATACCAACACTATACATATGTGTATGGATCAATATATAAACTATGTCTTCCATGAAAAAAATACAAGATGCCGCTTCATGTTAAAATTTCTATAAGGCAATATTTGTGTAGCATAGAATATTTTTGGAAGTCCATACATGAAATTGATGTGGTTACCTGATTGGAGCAGTGCTTAGTAGGTAATAGTGATGGGGTAGGGAGCACTGACTCTTCTCAGATTATGTTTCATATTTGAAATAGTTTAGCTTAAAATAGGTTAGCAATGAGAGTGAGAGCACACATTAAACCTTATCTCAAAGTGGTCTACATTAAAAAAAAAAAAAAAAAAACAACTTTGTGCTTTATGTCCCAAAGAAGATTAGTAATATAGGTAGAGGCAGTATTGATTTATGCATACTGCTATCCCCTTAGTATTCTAGATAATCTCCTGGTTTATTCTGTCTTTGTCAGCAGAAAGTATGATTAACATTCAGTCAAAGTATTATTTTTCATCTAGAAATTGAAAATGTGAATTCTTTAAAAAGGGAAAGGACAGAGCATTCACCTATTTTACTCAAGCAGTTTACACTTTCGAAGTGGTGAACAGATTGATAACACTGAACTGGTACATCAAAATAATTAAGCTTTAATCTCCCATTCAAAGACTTCAGCTTAGGGGTCACAAGGAATCAAGAAAACTTTTTTTCTTTTTAATCAGTCTTGGATGATTAGTGACTTTGTTTGTGGAATGATCATTTTCCAAGTACAGCAATGCAGTGTTAGAGTAAAATAGGGGGAAAAGATTAAGGAGTTTAATTTACTTGGCATGTTATAACTATGATTATTAAAACACTAAGAATTACAGCAAAACTTTATCATTTGTTAATATTACTTTTGCCTCAATGGGGGTTATATTGAGAAAGCAATATTCTAGACATAAAGGCCACTGCCAAGCTGTATTTTTTTTAAAAACTTTATACTTTCTTGTAAAATAACCCCCTGGGTACTTAAAATGAAATCTATTTCTTTGTTGGAATGTAATTCCTCCCCCTCCCTCAATAAACTTTCCATCTCTGGTTATTATTGCAATGTTGTTCAAATAAAAAGACAGGTTCAGAATACTAATACATTGATCAGCATGTCTTATACCATAAGAAATAGGATAAAGGGGGCTGTGTATTATTCCTCAATAAGAGTCTTGTTGTATAATACCACACTTGGGATCCTCCTTTTGGTTTTATCATGAGATTGATTGAATTTAGAAAGTATATGCAGGAACTGTATTAAATGTAGAAGATCCATGTCAAAGAAAATGAAAAAAAAATTCCCCAAAATAGAACTGAAGCTTTTATAAAAGAGGTCAATAATTTCATCTTAGCAGGTCTTATAATTTGTGCCTGTTTTAGTAGTCAGACCTGTCTTTTTCAGAATCAATAGGTATTCCTTGGTTTCTAAGCATGAATGTTGTCAGAAAGTTGGTTTTGATAGGGTTGAGATGTTCAAAATAAAGATTAAGGAAAATATAGGCAGGTTTCTAAGCGTCTGTCATGACAGAGTTGTATTATTTAATAATATTTTGTGATGGAAACCATCTTTTCCATGAGAAAAGTAGTATTGCAGTTAGAAAGGACAAGATCATATTTATCAGGGTCAGAATAGTATTTGGTAGGGTTTCCTGAGAATTTAAAGAAAAAAAAATGATACTAAAAATTTGGACCAAGAAGTATGCTATTTTTCAAACAGCAGCTTGTCTTACTAGCCTGCTTTGAGATCTGTGTCCTGTGTAGTAGAAGTCATAACGTTTTTTTCTGTATTGAAAATTTCATGTTATGTATAAAGTCTTTGAGACACACATCTTTTAGTGGATTAATCACTGTTTATTAGACCTTTTAGGGCACCTGGGTAGCTCAGTTAGTTCAGTGTCTGACTCTGGACTCCAACTCAAGTCATGATCTCACGGTTCTTGAGTTTGAGCCCCAAGTTGGGCTCTATGCTGACAGCACTGAGCCTGCTTGGGATTCTCTGTTTGCCCCTCTCCTGCTTGCACTTTCTCTCTCTCTTAAAATAAATAAATAAACATTTTAAAAACAAACAAACTTTTAGAATTGCCTAGTACCCTCATGGATGACTTTCTGACAAAAAATAAGGTTAAGATATGGGTATATAAAGAATGTTGCTCAAATTGTCTGTTTGCGTTATGTATAAGATTCATAAATAATTGTTATTTGGGGTCTAACAGATTCAGAAATCAACTTTGAATACCCCCCGACCAATGGCTTATCTTCACATATTGTGAAGGCATCGGAAGGATTATATAAATATTACTAGGTTCACATCATTAAATAAGATCAATTTGCTATGTATTCTCATCTTAATACAGTTACTATAAACATTCAAAAAGTGTAAATGCTATATAGTTCATTTTTATAAAAAGATATACATATACACTTAAAAAAATCAATAAGGTAAGTGTAAAACTCACCCTATTCCCACAGTAGTTTTCTTGCTCTTTAACCCTATTAGTGATAATGTTTAAAAATTTAAATAATATAGGGGCGCCTGGGTGGCTCAGTAGGTTGAGCACCCAACTTCGGCTCAGATCATGATCTCACAGTTCGTGGGTTCAAGCCCCATGTCAGGCTCTGTGCTGACAGCTTGTAGCCTGGAGGCTGGAGCCTGCTTCAGATTCTTTGTCTTCCTCTCTTTCTCTGCCCCTCTCCTTCTCACACTCTGTCAATCTCTCTCTCAAAAGATAAATAAACATATTTTTAAGTAACATAGTTCAAAATTTCCTTGTTAGTTTTTACACACACATTTTAAGTTTATAGATAATAAAATTTACCTTTTTGGTATACGGTTCTTCTGTGAATTTGGACAAATGTACGGAGTTGTGTAACTACCACAATGAGCAACTTATAGGGCAGTCCCATCACCCAGAGTATTCCCCAGTGGTGGCCATTTTTATTCATCCTTTTGCAATTCCTGAGACCTAGCATCTACCATCTTTTCTTATTCGCTACAGTTTTGCCTTTTCCAGTATGTCATACAGATGGAAGCACGAAGTACAAAGCCTTTGGAGACTGGCTTCTTTCCCTTGTTATAATGCATTTGAAATATGGACATACTGTTGCTTGTATCAATAATGCGTTCCCTTTTATTGTCGAGTAATATTGCATTGTATGGATTCACCACAGTCTTTTTATCCTTTTAGTAGCTGAAGGCCATTTAGGTTGTTTTCAGTTTTTGGAGCATATGAATAAAACTACTGTAAACATCCAGGTACAGGATTTTTATGAATATAAGTTTTATCTCTCTTGGGTGAAAACTAGGTAAGGGATTGTTGAGTCATATGGTAAATACGTGTTTAATTTTATAAGAAAATACTAAATTCTTGACTGTACCAGTTTTGCATTGCTATCCTCAGTGTGTGAACTTTATGATTGCCCTGCAAACTGGACAGTGCCTGTGGCTTTATCGGGTTATTGTTTGCCAATCCAGTAGAGGTTCTTTGCCAATCTGTTTCTCTTTGTGGTTTTAACTCATATACCTAATGACTACTAATTTTCATATACTTATTTACCACTCCTATTTCCTTTGGTGAAGTGTCTTTTCAAATATTTTCCTCATTTTTTTTTTCACCGGGTTGTTTTCCTGTTTTTGGGTTTTAAGAGTTCTTTATGTTCTATGGATTCAAGTTCCTTATGAGACCTCACCTTTGCAGATATTTTTCCTAGTCAATTGTTTGCCTTTTAATTCTTTTAAAGTGTCATTCACAGAAAAAAAAAGTTTTAATTTTGATGAAGTAACATCTATCAATACATTCTTTGGAACTCGTTCTCTTCATGTTATATTTAAGAACCCTTGCCTATTTTAAGGGTCACAAAAATGATCACTGTTTTCCTTTAGAAGTTTTAGAGTTTAACATTTTAAGTTTATGATCTGTTTGAGTTCATTATTATACGAGATACCTGGTCAAAGCTTCATTATTTTTTCTTGCATGTGGATATGCAAATGTTCCAGCACCTTTGTTAAAAGGCATGCTTTGCATATTTGACAAAAGTCAATTGATCATAGTTGTGTGGATATTTGTGGATATTTTGTTTTGTCCTATTTATTTATGTGTCTGTCCCTTCACTGATGACACACTGTTTTGATTATTGTAGCTTTATATCAGATAGAATGAGTCTTCCAACTTCCAAAAAACTAGTTGTCAAAAATAAATAAATAAAGTAGAATTAAATAAAAAGTGGAAAAATGCTGCCATGCTAATACCTACGCTAGAACCCCTAGTCCTCCTTGTTAGATTGTTCAGTTTTTTTAGGCTTTTTTAGTTTGGGTCTGGAGGTAACCAGCACTTCTGCTAAGGCAGGGCTTACCTGTGGACGGTGAAGGAGGTCTAGTCATGCAATTGCATAGGAAGACTTTAAGATATTAAAGTGATTTCTGTCCTATTCAGACTCTTAGAACATGAACCACTGTTATTAGGCTTGTACCCTGTTTGAACCTCTTACTCTCCACTGAAGGGTATTGTCCTCATGCCTATTGTGTTCACTTGCTCCTTTTTGAGGATTATGGCTTTTTTTCACTCTGTTTCATCTGTTATTAAGACCATGTCTACTGATCTTCCTATTCACAGTGCTTATGTATGAAATATATATGCTTATTTTCAAAATAGGTATCTTTCACCTCAGTGGGCTTTTAGTAAGGAAGAGGAAAAAACCTATGTGCTGAGTTCCTCATCCTGAACCAGAAATATATAGGGAAGTTCTGATATGAACTCATAACCACTCTTTAATAAGGAATTAGTGCAAATCTTTGGACACTTTTGGCAGATGAAAATCCTTTCGCCCATGTCTGGTGGGTGAACTTTCTTAATTTATTTTTATTAATTTTTTCTTTGTCTCTCATCAAGTTTCCCACCTGTCAGAACTAGTATGTTAATTATGTTGATTCCTCCTATCAAGATTCCTATTGCTAATTGCATAAACATTTAATATTTTTCCTAGTTATCATTTCTTATTTTCATTTCAGATAACAAATTTGCTTCTTAATTATCTCAACAATATTCCTATTTGTATGGAATGGAGCAGTGAAATAACTTAAGGCAGAAAGTCAACTTGGAGCTTGCATTATTATTATTATTATTATTATTATTATTATTTTTCTTTAAACCATTTAAATATTTAAAAACAGAGAGTGAGAGAGAGAGAGAGAGAGAGAGAGAGAGAGCATGAGTGGGGGAGGGGCACAGAGAGACAGAGAAAGAGAAACACACACAGAATCTGAAGCAGGCCCCAGGCTCTGAGCTGTTAGCACAGACCCTCACGTGGGGCTTGAACTCCCGAACCGCGAGATCATGACCTGAGCCCAAGTCGGACGCTCAACGGACTGAGCCACCCAGGTGCCCCATCATTTAAATATTTTAAAAGAATTCATTTTTATGCCCAGTTTCCTGTCTTTCAATCAGATAAGGTTGGGGAGAACACACTTAAATGCATTGATTCCTGAATTTTCATAACTATAAAATATATTGGTGTTTCTGTGACTCAGCCTCACCTTTTCATACATGCTAAACAAAATCGTAGTGGTCAAATAATATGTTGGTAAGCTCAATAACTGGAAGAGCTATACCTAGGTCCTAATCTCCTCATTCTCGTTGTTTTCCTTAAAATTTGTTTTTTTTAATCTCCCTTTTGAATGCCATTACCACCAAAACAAAGAAAAAATCCATTCATGTTTAGCCTTACTGGCTATTGCTGTATTTTGTGTTGATGTAGAAATGACTGATCTATTAACCATTTGAGGGAAGTGACTTAATTTAGGCCCATATGAGATGTAGTTCTGTCAGTAGTATGCAAAATGTTGATTTACATTTACAGAAAAAGAATCCTGATCTAGTGGTTTTTCTGAACTGCATTAGAATCTGTGTCACGTTTACATGTTTTAGACTTTATGAATATGTTATTTGCAAATGTTTGAGCAATAAAATAATACAATTATAAAACACCTTCTGTCAGGATGCTCAAAGCACTATGTATATATAATAATTACAACAGTATAAAAATATAATAAGCAATCACCCACTAAGATAAATTTAGGAAGAAAAAGTTTGGAATAGTGTTACATAAATGTAAAGAGGATTAATTGTAAATTCAAAAAAGGACTGCAAACATGATTAAATGCAAAGACAAACACAAATCAAGCTGAACACATTTGTCTTTGGGAAAGGAATTATAAAAATGTTTGGCAGTAAAATGAAACTGCTTATAAGTCATTTCAAAATAATGATACACCCTGGATGATTTTATTGGTTTTATAGCTTTAAAGCTGTGACCCAGTGCCTTGTATGTGCTTTCTTGTAAAGTTATAATCTAATTATGAAGTGACCAAATATTAAAGAGCTGCTGTGAATCTGCTGCTGCCTCCAAATGTTACCTCTGATGTTTAAAACTCTTCTAATGGAAATTGCATGCACTAACTATCAATAGAAAAAGATTAAATACTATGGTGCAGTGAAGTGAAACAGAGATTGGTTTTTCTCCCTGTTGAGGTTATGATTGGATTATTGTGAACTCAATATTTGTTCCAAAAGAAAATTATTTCTTTCTTTAAATATACATTGCAATAATTGAAGAGACAAGGTTATTCATGGAAGTTAAGGGGTGTTTTGAAACCATTAGAAATACTTGCATATTGTATCTTTCCTTCTATTCTAAATTCCCCTTTACCTCAATCCCAAATCTGTTGTTATTTTATGAAAAGATTGTGCAGTGCTCCAGGAGACAGAAACAGGTTTCTCACCTCTAGAAACTTGTTAGAATGGTTCGTGTACCTCTGTTTCTGTCTAGGAACTTGTGTGTGTGTGCGCGCGTGTGTATGTGTGCGTGCGTGTGTGTGTGTGTGTGTGTGTGTGTGTGTGTGTGTTTGTATGTCTGTGTGTATCTGTGTGGTGCTTAAGTAGTTGGTAAAGGAGGAGGGAAATCTAAGATCTGGTTAGCTTACCTACCTCTTTATAATACTTATAGCCCTTAGGAAGCTGTTTATGGTTCTTCATTGTCTCTGTCCTGCTCACTCCTACTTTGTAGCATCCTACTCCAGAATGCCACACTTTAGTAGTGCACTCAGGCCACTCTTTAGTTTTCTCCTGGGAAATACCTGTCCATGCTATAAAATGACACCATCCTTCTATATTATCCTTTGCATTTCTATAAATCTTATTCCTTAAGTGCACATATTAGTTTTTATTTTTTATTTTATTTATTTATTTTTAATTTTTTTAACGTTTATTTATTTTTGAGACAGAGAGAGACAGAGCGCGAATGGGGGAGGGTCAGAGAGAAGGAGACACAGAAACTGAAACAGGCTCCAGGCTCTGAGCTGTCAGCACAGAGCCTGACACGGGGCTCGAACTCAAGGACCGTGAGATCATGACCTGAGCCGAAGTCGGCCGCTTAACCAACTGAGCCACCCAGGCACCCCAAGTTAGTTTTTAAAAAATTAAAATTCTGACTAATTCACCCTGAAGTATGAATGTGAAAATGACTATATTCTCATCTTTAGGAATAGTGATCTAATAAAATTCTGCTTCCATACTCAAATAAGTATATATTAGAAAATAAAATTTTAGACAAGATAGATATGGTAGGTGAATTGTAGCCTCCAAGATGATTCTACTCCTTGATCCCTTGACCCATAGACTGTGAATATATTATTTACCATGTCAAAAGGAACTTTGTAGATGTAATTAGATTAACTGATTAGTTGAATTTAAAACAGGGAAATTACCCTGGATTATCCAGCAGCCAGGGTCCAATATAATCACATGATCCCTTAAAAGCAAATTCAGAGAAATTCAAAGCTTAAAAAAATGCAGTGGTCCTTTGTTTGCTTGAATTTGAAGGGAGTAATATGTCAAGAAAACGGGGATCTCAGTTCTACAACCACAAGAGGCTAAATTATGTCAATGATCAGTGATCTTGGAAGATGGTAATAAGAAGCTCCAGATGAGAATTGTCACCCTGACTGATACCCTGAGACCTTATAAGACTATCATTCATTCATTCATTAAAAAGTAACCATTTAGAAAACAAATCTAAATTAACCATTTAGAAAACAAATCAGATAAATCTCCTGCCCTTAAAACTTTCCAGAGGGATAGAAGAGATAAAGTATACAATGAATTATATGGAATGGTTCATGGGTAGTATTTTTTTTTTCATAAAACAGATATGAATCAATTGCTCTGAGACTTCAGCAAGTAAATTGTCACTTAAAGTTGGGATATGTTGGAAGGCTTCTTGGAGTAATTGGCATCCAGGCTGAGTTGACTCAAATTTTACCACTTTATTTTGACCAGCAATTGAAAGTGTTAATTTCTACATCATTTGCTCATCCAAGATCAGCTTTATGCTTGACAACTATTTAGTAATTATGTTTATTATTTTTATTTTGTTCATGTATTATGCTTCTTTTCATGTTCTAAAATAAGGTTCTAATGCTATTGTCCTTATTAATGTGTACATACGTTTAAAATAATAGAGAGTAGTAAAGTTTCAGGATGAGTGAGGTACATATGGCTATATAATATTGTTAGCATTTAGTTGGTAGAACAAAAGTATTCAATATATTAGCATTCCAAAATATTTTGCACTAAGAATATTAATGATAAAGAAAAAGTGGCATCATTAAATACTATTATTAAAAAATAAAACATGTTCATTCTATATGAACTGAAGATCATTCATAGTATATCCCTAAGATTTTTTATGGATTAATCTTTTCTCCATGGGAGGTAGTGCAATACAAATTATTATTTAGTAACTGGGATTTAACTGGGTACAATAGTGCTAGATTAAAAAGGCACACAGAAGAAGACACATTAACAAATTCATGATTTCTATCTGCCTCTCCCCCGTTTTTTTCATAGAGCTAATTTGTACAACATCTCAGGTCCAACAACAAGCATAGCCAGGTGAATCTCCTGGATGGTGCCCGCCCCCCCCTCTACATTTTTAACTCCCACTTTACCTTCTGAACAAGATAAGTGTAGATACCTTTGTTTATATTTTCTGAATCTGTCCCTCATGTTTCCATAGGCCTAATTTCTTATTTTTGTTTTCCAACATTATCCTGACCAATGTGTTCATTCAATTGTCATGCATAATGATACATTAAAATGGTGAACATTTATTTATGCCAGTTCATGTTGGCTAATCTATTTATTTTACAGCATACTCATATACTTTTTTAGAACTTTGTCATTTTTCTACTTAGCTGGAAAGACTTATGAACAAAAATCTGAAGACCGATGTTTATGGAACAGAGGGTTTTCATACTACCCATCTCCCTGGCTGCATATTTTCAAATTTTATGCCTCATCTGCTAAATCTCTCAACACAAACCCAGACTGTGCAGCTGTGTAAATCATGTGTTTCTGTGACCAGGTGTGCCAAGGATGACTGTGGAGTTACCTCTGTTAAGTAAACCTCCCACTAGACAAGAAACTGGTAACATTGATTTTCAAATGTTGACAGGCTGGCTGGCTTGGGAACCAGGTAATTCCAGATTGTTCCAGGATTTTTTCATTTAAAGCATGATGGCTAACAGTGTGTTAGAAGCTTTAGGAAGAGCAGGAGCACCTTCTCTACACCAATAAATACTAGGAAGCATCATCCCTTGCAGACTTCAGGAATCCTTAACATGTAGGCTGTTCTACTCTATTAAGATTTTTGTCTTCCTTCTGCTAATGCAGAAAAAAAAATTTAACCCACATCATAGTTTTGTGTCTAACAAACATCGCTTACTCCACATAATAGGGATACGTTTATTTGTGTATGTGTGTTTGTTTGTTTAAGGTAGAGCTCCCCTGAAGCCATCAGTCATTATGAAGTTGTTGTTTCAATTTGGTTTTAGACATGACTTGAGAGATGGCTACCTTGTTTATGTTTGTGGGGGCTACATTGAAGTGAAATGACTCCACCTTACTGCATTGAGTTGAGAGGAAATCACTGGTTTTTATTGTAAAAAGGTGATTTATGCTAGTGTCCTCTTTCAATTAAGATCTAACATGAAAAGTAGTGTTACAGGAATATTTGAAATTATTGTCACAGATCAGTACATATTATTTTGTTATTCTGATGGTTAGACATATATTACATATTTGTTGTTCAAAAGAGTTAAGAAGAAATAATGTCTTTTGTTTTCTGGATGTTTCTAGCCTATGATAATGGCATCCTAGCTCATATCTCTTTTGCAATGTTGTTTACTCTGAAGTCCTCAGAGGTGATAGAGAAATAATGTTCTTCAGCAGTAGCTGATCATTGTTCAAAGATAACAAACTTTGACATCAGCAAATGGTGAAGTGTGCAGCCACTTGAATAGGGGAAGAAATTGAAAACATTTTGTATAGGTAATACAAGCTAGGAAATAGATTAGTAAATTAAAATTTATGATTGCTTGGATTCTGATTTTACTCAGAAAATTACTGAATTGCTCTATGACTGTCAAATAATGTGACCTGCTTCCATTCCGTATCGGAGACCAATTGTTGTGTGCATTAATGCAATCATCTCTACCAAGACATTTGGTATATGTAAAATGAGCTGGGTGAATACAAGATAATGCTATTGTTTGTCATGAAATTGTGAGTTTTTAAAAAATTTTTAATGGTATTCGATTACTCTTAAATCCCTCTTTTCTCATTTTTCTTGTTAGTGCTTGTCTCCTTGACTCAGTGGTAGCCTAGAATCTTCTGTCTGTTGATTGCCATTTCTGCTTTTCTACCCGACATCTCGTGTTGAAACAATCTTTAACTCTATAGGCATCAAAGTGTTGCATCTGAAAGCTGAGAAAAACTTTTGCCTGCAGTTCTCATATAACGAAGAGCACTTGGACTTTCAATCACCCCCAAAACATAACTGTATAGAAACTTACAATTAAATTTCTATCAATAGAAGCTGTGGTTAATTTTTGAAGGTATGAATCTGGTTCTTAAATTTTATTTTGAGAAACACTTCCAGTGTAATAGCTAAGGCCTGTACTTTCTGCTTCATATTTATAACCTTATGTCTTATTTGTCTACTGATACTCTTGACCATAATTCATATTGACAGGCTGGGAATTTTCCTATTTTAATATCTGTTCTTCTTGTTTGTATGTCTATAACTGGACATTACAGACCACTTCCAGAGCTGTAACTAGGATTTTGTACATTACAATTAGTATAGACATGTTAAACAATTTATTGTTTTCTATATCTGTGTCTTTGTCCACTGGTTTTGAAAGTTGGCTAGGGAAGATCACAAGTTATTATGTGTGCTCTTTCAGTGAAAAACTAAGAGGTAAATCTCATCCATTCTTTTAAAAATATTAAGTGTCTTTTGTATATCTTCTACATTTGAGAAAATAATTTTATAATATACAAAGTAATATTTATACTTCATATAAGGATGTATGTTACAGTAATCAGATGTCTCAACTGTGGTCCTTTTATTCAAAAATAAGGAGATTATTTGTCAGAATATTAAGAAATTTTCTGGATAAATGTGGGTTCCTCTTTAATCATATTTTAGAAAGAAATTGTTCACAATTTTTACAAGCCTGATTTCTCCCATATTCTCCTAATTCAGTCTCCTCCCACCATTAATACTCTACCACTCATTTGTAAGAGATGTAATTATTATGGAGGTGCTAATGCTGGTGGTGGTACTTTGGGTAGGGGCGGGAGAGATTAACAGGAAGTACTCAAATACAACATTTGTTCTTTCTAGTGAGAGGTTCCTATGTATTATTTTATTAAAAAAAAAAAAAAAAAAAAAACAGCTGGCAAGCATACCGCTTGCTAAAACCACATGATACACCAAAATCTCAGGTTATCTTGATTTTATATAAACATTAAGGGTCATATAATTGCATTATCCTTTTATCTACATTTGTATTCAAATTAGCTCGGACTTTAAAGCCTAAATGTGTTTGCTTAATATAGGTATAATTAGGCAAGAATGAAAGAAGCAAATAATTAATTCATTCAAAGTTATCCAGTGCTAAAGGGCCTATTCTGAGACTAGAACAAAGCAGCCTATTGGAGTTTTCGGCCTAATTTTATATATACTAGTTTTAACATGGACATATAATATAATAAATATCATGCTTTCTTATGATAATAAAGATGACAATGATTTCCTTTTTTTAATGTTTATTTTTTTTATTTTTGAGAGAGAGCTAGAGAGTACATGTGGGCAGGGGAGGGGCAGAGAGAAAAAGAGTCCCAAGCAGGCCCCACGGTCAGCGCAGAGCCCGACACATGGCGTGATCTCATGAACCATGAGATCATGACATGAGCCAAAATCAAGAATCAGATGCTTAACCAACTGAGCCACCCAGGTGATCCAAGATGACAGTGTTTCTTAGCACTTAGTAGCGCTAACATTTGGAAGGTAACTTAGAGTTTATTAGAACCTCACAGCCCTTGAAAACTGTCTTTTTTCAACATCCTTTGTAGTTTCTTGGTCATTTCTATAAATAAGAAACTCACTACTAGAGTAATATTTGTCTGTCATATACATTTTCCATTAGATTCAAAATGTAGTGAACAGTTATTTTGCAATGATACCACTTTTTGCCCCCACTTCTAAGTAACCATGGTGTATAGATCTAGAAACTAAGTACAAAGGTACTCTTTTACTGTTCTTATCTATTTTGAAATTGTCAATTTTTCATGTTTGTTTTGCTCTTTTCAGTGTAAAGTTCACTTGGTGAAAACGCAGGTAACCTTACCCTTCCTTCGTTCTTCTACTGAAAAAAGCTAAGATGTGCCTTTTCTTTGTCGTAACTTTTCAAATACTTACTGACTTGTTTGTCAACATAAAAACTCATTCCAACTTCTGATTTTCTGCCTTGCACGACATGATTTGACATCAGAAGTTTTAGATTCTCCCTAGGATGGGTCTGCACGTGTACTAGTTGTGTAGAGTTACTGTTATTTGTCTTTGCTGTAACATGTGCTTCTGTTTGTCAGCTTGACCCAACTTCAGTCCAACATGGGCTAGTTTACAGCCTGGCAAGAATGGTTACAACCACGAAAAATATTGTGTATGGACCTTATGCACACAGGCTAATTGCCAAAGCATAGTTCTAGGAAAAGAGAGCAAAATTGTCAGACCCTATTCCCTGGAAGTATTCTAGATGTAACCAGTCATTCATGCTATCTTCGACCTTCCTATGACAAATTTTTGGTCTCCACTGGTTGCCAGAGCTAAACACTCCAGTTTTCTCTCTCTTCACGGGTACAGGGATCACAGTGGGTACCAAATAGTTGAGCCTCAGCCCCATTCTTTCCTTTTTTTGTGTGGTCATGTTTCCTTGTCTGTGTTCTCTACCAGGAAGTGACTTCAAGCTAGCTATTATTCCCTAATTTTATTTATTACAATAACTATAGTTGGGAAGTGACCTGCAACTCTTCAATGTTTATTTTAAGCATATAAAAATTTCTCAGCCATGTCTGCTAAGGAGACCCAAGAAAAGAAAGGCCCAAAGAAGGCCCCAGATGATATAAAAACTATGACTTTCTCTCTTTTTTTTTTTCATCCTCAGACTATTCTTTTCAGGCTTTTGTGCATAATTTCATTCTATCATATTAATATCTCATCATTCTCTACATGATAAACCAGTGAACAGAACATTGCGTCTTAAACCTGTTCACCTACTGGCTTGTATTTGTACCACACATCATGGGTCCCTACCTTAGGCAGGAAAGACTGATGTAGTAAATATCTTGAAGGTCATTGGAATAATAATCGCACTGGTTTCCCACAGGCAACGCCAAAACTACAGTCCTTTGTGGCTTTTCCTGGAGTTCCCAGGGAACATTTTCCTCTAAATCTTGTCATAACATCTTATTTATTTACTTCAACTTTTATTTATTTATTTCCTGGAGGCTTTTTGGCATGCTGTTTTTACTCTGCCCTGGCTCTTTTTCCCCGTTTTCTACTGTTAACTTCATATGTCTTAGAGGTTAGTAGCCATTTGCTTAGCTAGACATTATTAGTCATGGTTCTTTGTTACATATGAACACAAAAAGAATACAGACTGAGTGATAATCCTTTCTTTGAGCCAAATGAACACTGGAATTAAGGTTCTGTCTATGTTACCTTGGTCATGCCACTTACTATTTATTTTTCAAGTAATATAACTTAGTGAAACCATATAATTCCTAGGTATATGGTATAATGGAAGTGCAAATGCTTTTGATATATGTACTTGGGTATATATACTCAGTTCCATTTATGGACTGTGTGGTCAAAGAACTTAATTGACATTTCCTTATTTCAGATATAGTAATGGATAATCACAAATCATATAATTAAGCAGAGTAATATTTTTAAAGTATATAATTACTGGCTAAGAATATACATTTAGAAAATAATAAATAGTATAATTATGCTTACTCTCCCCTACAGCTCAATATATTTCTGGTTATTCATTTATTCATGCATTTGAGAGACAGCTGTATTGCAGCCACTGTGCCAAGTGTTATTCATACAAATCCTTTCCATAGGAGGTTATATGTATATTTAAATAAAGTGATTGAATATATTGTAGTAAATGCTATTATGGAGGTATATACTGAAATACATGGAAGTATATACATTTTCTATTTCATACTACACTGACTAACCATTACTTTGCTTCTAAAGAATGAATACGGTTTATTAAAGGTAGCTGGGGGGTAAACATCCTAATGTTGAATCTCAACATTAGAAACTGTCACATTTTGTTTCTAACCTTTATGGTAGGTACCTCACGCTCTCTTTTCTTTCTTTTTTTAAAAAAATTTTTTTGACATTTATTTATTTTTGAGACAGAGAGAGACAGAGCATGAATGGAAGAGGGTCAAAAAGAGAGGGAGACACAGAAATCAAAACAGGCTCCAGGCTCTCAGCTGTCAGCACAGAGCCCGACGTGGGGCTCAAACTCATGGACCATGAGATCATGACCTGAGCCAAAGTTGGAAACTTTACCGACTGAGCCACCCAGGTGCCCCTATTTTTTTTTTTTTTTGACATTTATTTATTTTTGAGACAGAGACAGAGCATGAACGGGGGACAGAGAGTGCTCTCTTTTCTTTCTATTTTGCTTATACATGTCTAATTTATTCTAGAATATGAATTAGATATATTTTGGTTTATATTCTATGACAAATCATATTTGTTTAGTGATTTTGATGTGATCATCTATATTTCGGTTAATGTTTTTTCTTACCTTAGATATTGTTTAAAACAGATCCAAGATTGATAGGTAGTCTTACATGAATTATAGTTGATTTGTTGTCTCTGTTTTTGTTCTTCCTTTCTTTTGTAGGGGAATTCATTTTGTAGTAGGACTTTTATACATTTTAAAAATTTATTTAAAACTTACTCTTACCTCCAACTGAATGTGCCCAAAGCTAACTCTTTATATAATTATCTAACAAAAATTTCAGTTTCTCTTTTTTTTAATTTTATTTATTTATTTTTTTAATGTTTTTATTTATTTTTGAGAGAGACAGAAAGACAGAGTGCTAGAAGGAGAGGGGCAAAGAGAGAGAAAGACACAGAATCCAAAGCAGGCCTCGGCTCTGAACTGTCAGCACAGAGTCCGATGTGGGGCTTGAACTCACGGGTCATGACATCATGACCTGAGCTGAAGTTGGACGTTGAACCGACTGAGCCACCCAGGTGTCCCAGTTTATCTTTTTTTAAAAGTATTAAGTTAAACTCTTCTGCCTTATCTTTTAAAAAGGAGACTTTATTTTTTAGAGCAGGTTTATATCACAGCAAAATTGAGCAGAAAATACAGAGTTCCCATGTACTCCCACCCCACCCCACCCCCACTATTACCATTCCTCACCAAACTAGTACCGTTCTACAGCTGATAAGCTATGGTGACATAGCATTATGATCCAAAGTCCATAATTCACATTAGGTTTCACTCTTGGGGTTGTACATTCTATGGGTATTGACAAACATATAATGACATGTATCTAATATTGTATCGCACAGAATAGCTTCTTTGCCCTAAAAATTCTATGTGTTCTGCCTATTGATCCCTCCTTCTCCTCTGACCTCTGGAAACCACTGATCTTTTTACTTTGTCCGTAGTTTTGCCTTTTCCAGGTCATAATTTTGGAATCATACGGTATGCAGCCTTTTCAGATGGGCTTCTTTCACTTAGTAATATGTCCTCCAAGTCTTTTTATGGCTTGATAGCTCATTTATTCTTAGCACTGGCTGTTATTGCAGTGTGTTGATATACCATAGTTTATTTATCCATTCACCTACTGAAAGACCTTTTGGTTACTTCCGGGTGGGGCAATTCTGGAAAAGCTACTGAAAACATCTGTGTGCTGATTATTGTGTGGATATGAGTTTTCAGTTCATTTGAGTAAATACCAAGGAGTGTGACTGCTGTATTGTATAGTAAAAGGATGCTCATTTTATCAGAAACTGCCAAACTGTCTTCCAAAATGGCGTTACCATTTTGCATTCCCACCATCAATGAATTAGAGTTCCTATTGCTCTACATCCCCTCCAGCATTTGGTGCTTGTCAGTGTTTTTGAATTTCATCATTTCAATAGGTGTGCAGTGCTATCTCATTGTTTTAATTTGCATTTCCCTGATGGCATATGATGTTTAACATAGTTCATATACTTATTTAGAGTTTGTATATCTTCTTTGGTGAGATGCCTGTTAAGATTTTGGCCCATTTTTAAAAATCAGGTTGTAAGATGAAACGTCTGTGTCTGGATTCTATTTTGTGTTTTGTTTTTTTTTTTTGTTTGTTTGTTTTTCCTGGCATGTGTATCTACTTGTTCCAACACCATTTGTTGAAAAGACTGAATTTTCTCCATTGTGTTGCCTTTGCTCTGTGTCAAAGATCAGTGTTTTACTTTTAACTGTTTTTATTTGTTCTCTATATCCAAACTCCTACTGTATCCTGCATATTTTTCTTATAATTTAAATTTAATTTAAGCTTGCCTACTGCATTAGCAGTAACTAGGCAAACAGAAACAGCCTTGCTCTTCAGCTTTCACTCTCATTCTGAATTCACTGATCATGTAAGCTCAGTACAGCAGCTAACTAATGGAAGGAGAAGTGCATGAAGAAGCCAACCATGCCTAAAAGGAAAAGATTCTTATTTTTTAATGAAGATTCAAATATTGGTTACTATCTTGAAGCAGCATTTAGTATTTCTGAATTGAAACTGTATGCTGTAACCTGAAATGACTATTGAATGTCTGATATTTAGGAATGAGCTGAAAAATGATGAGGGTTGCTAAGTTTTTGTACGATGGTAGGGGGGAGACATTTTCAAGTGGCAATGGGAGACCAAACACATTTGTATTTTGAGATCATCCAATGTGAAATGCTTGTTCAACATAGCAGTACTAAACTAAAATGTGGTAACTTCATTCAAAGTTAATCAAATCAGATAAGTAATCAGGAACAGAGACAGTGACAAGAGATGAAATGCATTTTCAAGATTGTTAAGAACAGTGAAATGTGATGTGGAACAAAGATTGATCTAGGGGTCAAGAGATGTGGGTTCTAGAACCAATACTCTCTCATTTACAAATATCTCTCATACAGTATTTTTTTCCCACCCATTAAGTGGGGAGTGGATAAGTTGTTTTTTTGGTTTTTGTTTTTGTTGTTTTTTTTTTTTTTGTTTTTGTTTTTTTTAATCTTCTCTAACTCTAAAGTTCTAAGCTGCCAGTACAAGAAAAGTCAGACACAGTTCTGGCTGAATCTTGTTCAACTAGGTGGCTGGGATGAATAAATTAAATAAATTTTTACTTAAACGCATTCTAGGATGGTGACGTAGGAGGACGCTGGGCTCACCGCGTCCTGCTGATCACTTAGATTCCACCCACACCTGCCTAAATAACCCAGAAAACCACCAGAAGACTAGCACAACGGATTCTCTGGAGCCAAGCATAGACGAGAGGCCCACGGAGGAGGGTAGGAAGGGCGGAGAGGCGGTGCGCGCTACACGGACTGGCGGGAGAGAGCCGGGGCAGAGGGGCGGCCCACCGGCCAAGCAGAGCCCCTGAGTCTGGCTTACGAGGGCAGAGGGGCCGACGGAGTGTGTTCTGACAGCAAGCGAGCCTTAACATCTGGAAGGTTATAAGTTAACAGATCTGTTTGGAGAGCGGGAGGGCTGGAGGACAACGGGAGGGAGAGTTGTTGAGCCCCGGATGACAGAGCTCAGCTTGGAGGGGAACGAAGGCGCTCGCCAGCACCATCTCCCCCAGCCAAAATCCCAAAGGGAACCAGTTCCTGTCAGGGAACTTGCTTGCACCGCACAAACACCCAACACTGTGCTTCTGCAGATCCATCCCTCCGGTGGCAGGTCTGACTCCCTCCCAGTGCTGCAGGGCCCCTCCTGAAGTGGATCACCGAAGGAAAAGAGAGCTGAGCCTGCCCCTCCCACCCCTGTGCATCTTGCCGATCCACCCCAGCTAATACACCAGATCCCCAGCACCACAAGCGTGGCAGTGTGCAAGTAGCCCAGACGGGCCACGCCACCCCACAGTGAATCCCGCCCCTAGGAGAGGGGAAGAGAAGGCACACACGAGTCTGACTGCAGCCCCAATGGTGGGCTAGGGGCAGACATCAGGTCTGACTGCGGCCCCACCCACAACTCCACTTATACACCACAGCACAGGGGAAGTGCCCTGCAGGTCCGCACCACTCCAGGGACTATCCAAAATGACGAAACAGAAGAATTCCCCTCAAAAGAATCTCCAGGAAATAACGACAACTAACGAACTGATCAAAAAGGATTTAAACAATATAACAGAAAGTGAATTTAGAATAATAGTCATAAAATTAATCACTGGGCTTGAAAACAGTATACAGGACAGCAGAGAATCTATTGCTGCAGAGATCAAGGGACTAAGGAACAGCCAGGAGGAGCTAAAAAGTGCTATAAATGAGCTGCAAGATAAAATGGAGACAACCACAGCTAGGATTGAAGAGGCAGAGGAGAGAATAGGGGAATGGAAGATAAAATTATGGAAAAAGAGGAAGCTGAGAAAAAGAGAGATAAAAAAATCCAGGAGTATGAGGGGAAAATTAGAGAACTAAGTGATGCACTAAAGGGAAATAATCTATGCATAATTGGTATTTCAGAGGAGGAAGGGAGAGGGAAAGGTTCTGAAGGTGTACTTGAAGAAATCATAGCTGAGAACTTCCCTGATCTGGGGAAGGAAAAAGGCATTGAAATCCAAGAGGCACAGAGAACTCCCTTCAGACATAACTTGAATCCATCTTCTGCACAACATACCATAGTGAAACTGGCAAAATATGGGGATAAAGAGAAAATTCGGAAAGCAGCTAGGGATAAATGTGCTCTAACATATAAAGGGAGACCTATAAAACTCATGACAGATATCTCTACTGAAACTTGGCAGGCCAGAAAGGAATGGCAGGAAATCTTCCATGTGATGAACAAAAAAATATGCAGCTGAGAATCCTTTGGCCAGCATTCTGTCATTTAGAATAGAAGGAGAGATTAAGGTCTTCCAAAATAAACAAAAACTGAAGGAATTCATCACCACTAAACCAGCCCTACAAGAGATCCTAAGGGGGATCCTGTGAGAAAACATACCAGAGATATCGCTACGAGCATGAAACCTACGGACATCACAATGACTCTAAACCCATATCTTTCTATAATAACACTGAATGTAAATGGACTAAATGTGCCAACCAAAAGACACAGGGTATCAGAATGGATAAAAAAACAAGACCCATCTATTTGCTGTCGACAAGAGACTCATTTTAGTGCTGAGGACACCTTCAGATTGAAAGTGAGGGGATGGAGAAATATTTATCATGCTACTGGAAGTCAAAAGAGAGCTGGAGTAGCCATACTTATATCAGACAAACTAGACTTTAAATTAAAGGCTGTAACAAGAGATGAAGAAGGGCATTATATAATAATTACAGGGTCTATCCATCAGGAAGAGCTAACAATTATAAATGTCTATGTGCCGAATACAGGAGCCCCCAAATATATAAAACAATTACAAACATAACCAACCTTAGTGATAAGAATGTGGTAATTGCAGGGGACTTTAACACTCCACTTACAGAAATGGATAGACCATGTAGACACACAGTCAATAAAGAAACAAGGGCCCTGAATGATACATTGGATCAGATGGACTTGACAGATATATTTAGAACTCTTCATCCCAAAGCAACAGAATATACTTTCTTCTCGAGTGCACATGCAACATTCTCCAAGATAGATCACCTACTGGGTCACAAAACAGCCCTTCTTAAGTATACAAGAATTGAAATCATACCATGCATACTTTCAGACCACAATGCTATGAAGCTTGAAATCAACCACAGGAAAAAGTCTGGAAAACCTCTAAAAGCATGGAGGTTAAAGAACACCCTATTAAAGAATGAATGGGTCAACCAGGCAATTAGAGAAGAAATTTAAAAATATATGGAAACAAACGAAAATGAAAATACAACAATCCAAATGCTTTGGGATGCAGCGAAGGCAGTCCTGAGAGGAAAATACATTGCAATCCAGGTCTATGTCAAGAAACAAGAAAAATCCCAAATACAAAATCTAACAGAACACCAAAGGAAATAGAAGCAGAGCAGCAAGGCCACCCTAAACCCAGCAGAAGAAGAGAAATAATAAAGATTTGAGCAGAAATAAACAATATAGAATCTAAAAAAACTGTAGAGCAGATCAATGAAACCAAGAGTTGGTTTTTTGAAAAAAATAAACAAAATGGATAAACCTCTAGCCAGGCTTCTCAAAAAGAAAAGGGAGATGACCCAAATAGATAAAATCATGAGTGAAAATGGAATTATTACAACCAATCCCTCAGAAATACAAGCAATTATCAGGGAATACTATGAAAAATTATATGCCAACAAATTGGACAACCTGGAAGAAATGGACAAGTTCCTAAACACCCACACACTTCCAAAACTCAATCAGGAGGAAATAGAAAACTTGAACAGACCCATAACCAGCGAAGAAATGGAATCAGTTATCAAAAATCTCCCAACAAATAAGAGTCCAGGACCAGATGGCTTCCCAGGAGAGTTCTACCAGACGTTTAAAGCAGCGATAATACCTATCCTTCTGAAGCTACTCCAAAAAATAGAAAGGGAAGGAAAACTTCCAGACTCATTCTATGAAGCCAGTATTACTTTGATTCCTGAACCAGACAGAGACCCAGTAAAAAAAGAGAACTAGAGGCCAATATCCCTGATGAATATGGATGCAAAAATTCTCAGTAAGATATTAGCAAATCGAATTTAACAGCATATAAAAAGAATTATTCACCATGATCAAGTGGGATTCATTCTTGGGATGCAGGGCTGGTTCAACATTCGCAAATCAATCAATATGATACATCACATTAATAAAAGAAAAGAGAAGAACCATATGATCCTGTCAATCGATGCAGAAAAAGCATTTGACAAAATTCAGCATCTTTTCTTAATAAAAACCCTCGAGAAAGTCGGGATAGAAGGAACATACTTAAAGATCATAAAAGCCATTTATGAAAAGCCCACAGCTAACATCATCCTCAATGGGGAAAACCTGAGAGCTTTTTCCCTGAGGTCAGGAACATGACAGGGATGTCCACTCTCACCGCTGTTGTTTAACATAGTGTTGGAAATTCTAGTATCAGCAATCAGACAACAAAAGGAAATCAAAGGCATCAATATTGGCAAAGATGAAGTTAAGCTTTCGCTTTTTGCAGATGACATGATATTATACATGGAAAATCCAATAGACTCCACCAAAAGTCTGCTAGAACTGATACATGAATTCAACAAAGTTGCAAGATACAAAATCAGTGTACAGAAATCAGTTGCATTCTTATACACTAATAATGAAGCAACAGAAAGACAAATAAAGAAATTGATCCCATTCACAATTGCACCAAGAAGCATAAAATACCTAGGAATAAATCTCACCAAAGATGTAAAAGATCTGTATGCTGAAAACTATAGAAACCTTATGAAGAAAATTGAAGAAAATATAAAGAAATGGAAAAACATTCCGTGCTCATGGGTTGGAAGAATAAATATTGTCAAAATGTCAATACTACCCAAAGCTATCTACACATTCACTGCAATCCCAATCAAAATTGCACCAGCATTCTTCTCGAAGCTAGAACAAGCAATCCTAAAATTCATAGGGAACCCAAAAGGCCCGAATAGCCGAAGTAATTTTGAAGAAGACCAAAGCAGGAGGCATCACAATCCCAGACTTTAGCCTCTACTACAAGGTTGTAATCATCAAGACAGTATGGTATTGGCACAAAAACAGACACATAGACCAATGGAATAGAATAGAAACCCCAGAACTAGACCCACAAACATATGGCCAACTAATCTTTGACAAAGCAGGAAAGAATATCCAATGGAAAAAAGACAGTCTCTTTAACAAATGGTGCTAGTAGAACTGGGCAGCAACATGCAGAAGGTTGAAACTAGACCGCTTTCTCACACCATTCACAAAAATAAACTCAAAATGGATAAAGGACCTGAATGTGAGACAGGAAACCATCAAAACCCTAGAGGAGAAAACAGGAAAAGACCTCTCTGACCTCAGCCATAGCAATTTCTTACTTGACGCATCCCCAAAGGCAAGGGAATTAAAAGCAAAAATGAACTATTAGAACCTCATGAAGATAAAAAGCTTCTGCACAGCAAAGGAAACAACCAACAAAACTAAAAGGCAACCAACGGAATGGGAAAAGATATTTGCAAATGACATATCGGACAAAGGGCCAGTATCCAAAATCTATAAAGAGCTCACCAAACTCCACACCCGAGAAACAAATAACCCAGTGAAGAAATGGGCAGAAAACATGAATAGACACTTCTCTAAAGAAGACATCCAGATGGCCAACAGGCACATGAAAAGATGCTCAACGTCCTTCCTTATCAGGGAAATACAAATCAAAACCACACTCAGATATCATCTCATGCCAGTCAGAGTGGCCAAAATGAACAAAACAGGAGACTATAGGTGCTGGAGGGGATGTGGAGAAACAGGAACCCTCTTGCACTGTTGGTGGGAATGCAAACTGGTGCAGCTTCTCTGGAAAACAGTGTGGAGGTTCCTCAAAAAATTAAAAATAGACCTACCCTATGACCCAGCAATAGCACTGCTAGGAATTTACCCAAGGGATACAGGAGTGTTGATGCATAGGGGCACTTGTACCCCAATGTTTATAGCAGCACTCTCAACAATAGCCAAATTATGGAAAGAGCCTAAATGTCCATCAACTGATGAATGGATAAAGAAATTGTGGTTTATATACACAATGGAGTACTATGTGGCAATGAGAAAGAATGAAATATGGCCCTTTGTAGCAACGTGGGTGGAACTGGAGAGTGTGATGCTAAGTGAAATAAACCATACAGAGAAAGACACATACCATATGTGTTCACTCTTATGTGGATCCTGAGAAACTTAACAGGAACCCATGGAGGAGGGGAAGGAAAAAAAAGAGGTTAGAGTAGGAGAGAGCCAAAGCATAAGAGACTCTTTAAAACGGAGAACAAACTGAGGGCTGATGGGGGGTGGGAGGGAGGGGAGGGTGGGTGATGGATATTGAGGAGGGCACCTGTTGGGATGAGCACTGGGTGATGTATGGAAACCAATCTGACAATAAGTTTCATATATTAAAAAAACACATTCTAATAAAAACATAAACCTTAAGTGGGCTATAAAAGCTGACTTTTTCCACTGTTAAATTTTTATTTTAAGAAATTAGCAATAAACACAGCACATCTAACGGATTGCGACGGTTTCAACATTGTTCTTCTGCAAATATGTGATTTTATATTTTTCTTTTATTTTTTGTAATCTAACGCAAATCCTTGGAATAAGTGGATTTTAGAATTAATATAGTCATTTTAATTCTATCCCCATCCCAACCTCAATTTAGCAAAGAGTAAACTGAGGTCCAGAGAACTTAAATGATTTGTACAGGGTGAAAGCTGGTAGAACAAGCTAGATTTCCTGATCCTCAGCCTGGTGACCTCTCTACAATAAGCTTAAAGTCCTTAGCAATTATTATTATTTCAATAATCCATTGATAAGACATTTAACGTTTTATTTGACAGAAATAAGTTTTGACATCCATTAATTCATTTTATCCTTTCAACATCCATGCACGGTTATTATCAGTCTCATTTTTATACACACACCACTACAGATTAAGTAATATGCCCAAGGTCATATAACTAGTAAGAAATGAAGTATGAATTTGAAACATCACTTTTGCCTGACTCCAGATCCCAACCTTTTTCAAGGCATTATGTTAACTTTTTAAAGTTTCCTTTGAGTGTTGGTATTATAATGATTCTTGAGGACCCTTTGTTAAGTCTTTGACATTAGTCTTTTTCAGGTCTTACTTCTAAAGGCCGTCCAAATTTATGATTATTTTCTAGTACTGCTTCATCATAGGCTTTTCTTAAAGTGAGACTCACATTGGAATATTGCAATAATAAATGTTGGGGGAAATGTATAAGTTTTCAACTAACCTTTGCATTGTTGATTACTTTAGAAGTGATTATCTCATTATTTCATGGTCTGAGCAGATTTTTACTGTATTTGCGTGCACATACATGCATATGAAAATTGTACTGATCATCATTTTGCCCTGTCAAGATGGTCTTAAATGCCTATCCAAGGCCCAATGTGTAACTTTCCCAGGAATCTTAGCATCAACTTTCAGAATAAAAAGTTGTCACTGGAGGTTTCTCAGTGCCTATCTACTGCATTTCTGAATTAACAACAAATGCAGATTTGTCTTTGATGGCTCTTTTATAGCTGTATACAGCTGGAGAAAAACCAACTGCCAAGGGAACTCAATTTTCTTTATCATCAATTTGACATTGGTTAACAGATGGCTTCTGGATACCATGGTAGTCTTCTTAATTTGTCTTTCTATATAGTGCTGCAGATACCCTTGGTTGATTGCTTGATTATTACATTTAATTCTTTGTCAACAATATACCTCATTGTTTTGGAACATATCTTAGGAGATAAGTTATAAAAGGCAGATATTTGAGTGTTGAACTGCTGTCATACCTTTGAAACATAAAGCAAAACACCTAAAGGTAGACAAATGTGTTAAAATATCCTGTACTAAAATCCAGTCAGCTTTCTGTGAAGTATGAGATTTCTCTGGAATACAGTGGATTCTCAAGAGCTAATTTATACAAAAAACAAATAAAGGAGATCTATCGAAACATGAAAAAGGAAACAAATGCACTTAAATCAAGACATTTCCAGGTGAACGTTAACCTAAGATTAACTACAACTGAATTTTTATTTATTTTTGTTTGTTTATTTTGTTTTGTATATAACTTCATTAAGTAGAATTTAAATATTGTACTTTGGAGAGTGAAAAATTTTCAACCAATTCAAAAGGTATGGAAAAATACCAGTTGATTGAATATTTTGACATTCCTTAAAACACAAATGTGAACCCTTTTCTAACTGCTTTGGGAATCCAAAGAAATAAACAAACTTAAAATAGAGAGTTTGAGAGAGCTGATCCAGTCAGACATGATTGCATATAAGATTATACACCTACATACTTGTACATACTGCAAAAAGGAGAGTTCAGTGCATGACAAGAATTCATTGATCATTATAAAATCATCTTATGTTGTCAACTCTGAAAGTGGCATGTTAACTACCCAACTATATCAATTAAAACTATTGATTTTGGCTTTTAATCTTAGTTCTTTTTTCATTTATTCATTATGGAATGATAAGGCTGTCTCAAAAAATGATGCAAAATTATACTTGTACATTTACTTTTACTTACATTATACTTGTACTTCTAACAAAATAAATTATTCTCTACTTAGGGGCGCCTGGGTGGCTCAGTCGGTTAAGCGGCCAACTTCGGCTCAGGTCATGATCTCGCGGTCAGTGAGTTCGAGCCCCGCATCGGGCTCTGTGCTGACAGCTCAGAGCCTGGAGCCTGTTTCAGATTCTGTGTCTCCCTCTCTCTGACCCTCCACTGTTCATGCTCTGTCTCTCTCTGTCTCAAAAATAAATAAATGTTAAAAAAAATTTAAAAAAAATTATTCTCTACTTAAAACATTTTAAATAGATTCAAAAGATGGACTCAGTGGAATCAGAAAACCCTCAAAATAGTAGTTTGCCATTATGAGAAAAGAAGATCTGAACTAACATTGCTAGTAATGTATATTGTATTGAAGTTTATGCTGCCACCTATGGGAAATGAAAATTCTTAGTAATTAATCCAAAATGTAGAAATTACTGTTGCCAATTACAAGAGAAAATCGAAACTTCTAAGCGGATTTTATTACTATTTAACTGTCAAAGGAAAGTCTATTTGGAGAAAGCTTTAAATTCTTTACCTGTTCCTTAAAACAAACAAACAAACAAAAAAAAAACAAACAAAAAACAAGCTTGATTATGTGCCCTTGGATATTAAACTATATAATCCACAAGGCTTATATCTAAGTACTGTCTTTTTAAGTTTCAATGTTGTGTATTTGCCTTCAATAATTACAAATAATATAAACTGAATTCACTTGTGAAATCTTATGTAAGTTGATTTAGTCATGCTTCTGTTAATTTTTTCCATGTCCCCTTCTTTTCACTTCTGCCCATTTAACATGTACTACCTTATGCAAACTGGGGAGCAAAAAAAAAACCCTGTTTTTAGCCCTGTCTTCTAACACAGTAATGTAGTAGAATAGAAATAGAAGAGCTCTGATTAAGGGAAGACTTTTGTTGAAATTCATGCTCTAACACTTGCTACTTGCATCACGTAAGAAAAGTGACTCTAAGTTCTCATCCCAGAGTATAACTGGTAGTATCAGTATTTTATATGAATGCCATAAGAAATATATACAGAATCTTACAATCCTTAATAGAGTGCCTGACGCAAAAAGAGTCTCAGTAAATACCTGTTTCCTTTCAAAATATAATCTGTTATATCAGCAAGATCTACAAAAACCAAGTCCTTGCTCATCCTGTGACTTTCTTCTGATCAATAGAAGATGGTAAAGGTAATAAGATGTCACTCCCACGATTGTGTAATGTAAGACTCCGTTGCCAGCTTTGAAGAAGTAAATACTCATATGGTAAGGAACTGAGGAAGGCCTTTAGGAGCTGAAGGTAGCTTCCAGACAATAGGCAGCAAGAAGTTGGGGACCTCAGCGTACAATCACAAGGAAAGGAATTCTTCCATCAATGTGAGTGAGACTAGAAGTGGACTCTTTCCTAGTTAGTCTGTCTTTTAGATGAGAAATCAGTCTTGGACATTGCATTAATTACATTCTTTTAAATGATTCAGTTAAGATATATCTGGTTCCCAGAACCACAGAAATTTTGAGATAAAAAAATGCATGTTTTTTTTAAGTTGCTATGTTTGTGCTAATTTGTTACACAGCAATAGAAAAACTAATAACTTTTCTTGGATAAGTTAATTTTCTTTCCTTTTATTCTGCAAATAATTTTATTTCCTTTTATTATTTAAAAATGTGAAGATCTGATTATAACACATTTACAATGTAAATAAGCATCCCTCCTACTCTACACATCTACTTCACCTTCCCACTCCCCAGAGGCAAGCATCATTTACTGTTTCGTGTTTTCACCTCTGATGAAATGGTCTTCCAAATTCATAAATATACATGGAAATTTAAGAATAATTTATTTTCCAGCTGTTCCTGATATTTATCATTTACAAGAGTGAAATGTTTTATTGGCCAGTGGTTTTAAAGTGATTTTAAAGTTAATGCAAGAAACTGTACCATGCTACATAACATTAAGTCTTAAATTTCATCGCCTATCTGTGGGAATTGAAGTAAAGGGAAACAATAAGCTCAGCCTATAGAAGACTGTTTTTAACCAACCTAGGTTCTCATGCAACACTGCTGCTAACTGGCCATATATCTTTATGGAAAGTACTTCCCCTCTATATATCCTTAATTTACACATTCCAGATTTCAGATTGCATGATTATACGTACTGTATGTGTGTGTTTGTTTCGTAATGATACCTGGTGATTCGCAAACCTGATTGATCCCAAAAGTCATACTCCAAGTATTTCATCATCACCATCGCCATCATCAGTATCATCAACTAGTCATCAACCCTTGATATTCTGATTCCATGAATTTGGGACACAGTTATGGGAATCCAAATGTTACAATATTTTCATGGGTTATTCTGATTCACTTGATTGAGAAGCAATAAGTTAGATATTTTATTTACACACATATAATCCTATATGATAGTGGTCTGAAATTCATTTTAAATTACATGACAGAGAAAGCAATCACTACAGTTGTGTGGACTGTATGAAAAAACAATTGCAAATGAAAAAAGTTTAGAAAAACCTTTATTTAACTTTTGGATCTCTTTTCTCATTTGTTCTGTATTCATTCTTGCTTTGGAGGTTACCTTTATGCTTAACAAAGCATAACTTCTTGTCTCATATCCAGAATTCCTCCTTCTTCACTTAGAAGCCCCGATGCTAGGAAGATATGAGAGTTCTTTGGAACTGTCTTAAGTCACCAACCAAAACTGGATCATTCAGGTAAGTGTTTCCATTCTTCCCTTCTTATTTTTGGCTTCCTTTTCTCCTTGTTGGCTTGAACTAGGGAGGTGGCAGCTTCATCTGGCACCTCGATGTAATTAAGTTCTTTAGCAGTATGTCTTATTCAAAAGTTGCTTTTGGCTTATACATTGTTAACTTATGTTAATTTATTTCAACAACACATTCTTCAGACATGTCAAAAAAGTGCCTTTACTTTGTTATTAATATGGAATTTGTTGGCTATGCATGATCAGGAAATGAAAGGCTGTTATGGAGACTGAAGCAATCATATAAAGATCTAACCTCAAATATAAGAAGACTGTACCTGCCTCACTCTCATCTTCCTTAATTATTTTAAGTACAATTCTCATAGCATAAAATCCACCTTTGTAAAATGTACAACTCATTAGATTTTTAGTATATTCACAGTGTTTTGTAATTCTCACCACTGTCTAATTTTAGGACCTTTTAATCACCCCAAAAGAAAACCCATTATTTGCATGCACTTTCTCTTTCTCTCTCTCCCCACGCCTCTGACCACTAATCTATTTTCTGTCTCTATGGATTTGCCTATTGTGAAAATTTCATATATATTTAATTATACAAATGTGGTCATTTGTGATTGGCTTATTTTAGGATGTTTTCAAGGTTCATCTATATTGTAGTATGTATCATTATATTATTCCTTTGGATGACTATTACATTGAATGGATATATCACATTTTGTTTATCCATTCATTGGTTGATGGACTTTGATTTGTTTTCATTTTTTGACCATTATGATTAATGCCACTATAAATAGTCATGTGTATGTTTTTATTCTCCTGTATTTTGGCTATATATCTAGTAGTGGAATTGCTGGGTTATACAATACCTCTATTTACAACAATTTTGAGGAAATGCCAAAGAGTTTTGCAAAGTCATTGCACCATTTTGTGTTTCTAGTAAAGTATGTGGATTGCAGTTCTTCCACATCCTTCTCAACACCTGTTTCTGTTCAGTCTAATGGAAGATTAGCGAACCACGTTTTTATTCTGTCAATTTTCTCTATTTTTTCCTATTCTTTATTTAATTTATTTCCACTCTCATTTCTATTATTTCCTTTTTGACCTTGGTTTGAGATTACTTTGCTCTTTTTACTAGTTTCTTAATGTGGAAGAATAAGGTGATTAGAAATCTTTCTTTTATATTCATAGGTATCCATAAATATATTTTTTCCATGTATAGTTTTAACCGCATTCCTTAAGTTTTGGCATATTGTGTATTTATCTTCATACATCTCAAAGTAGTTACTAATTTCCATTTTAATTTCTTCCTTAGCCCGTTAGAAACTTAAGAATGCATTGTTTAGTTTCCACATATTTATGAAATACTCTAATTTGCTTCTTCCATTTCTAATTTCATTTTATTGTGGTAACAGAACACATTTCTTCATGATTTCTAGTATTTTAACTTTGTATCAGTTATACCATTTTACATTTATTGAGTTTTGTTTTATGGCCTGATATATGGTCTGTGTTAGAGAATATTCTATATGCATTTGAGAAGAATGTTTTTCTCTGTTGTTGGGTTGAGTGTTTTATAGATGTCTCTTAGATCTGCTTGGTTTATAATGTTGTTTGAGTCTTCTATTTCCTTGTCACTCTGCCTAGCTTTCTATCTGTTATTCAAAGTGGGATATTGAAGTTTCCAATTATTATTGTTGAATTATCTTTTTATCCCTTTATGTATGTCAGTTTTTGATTTATGCATTTTGAGGGCTCTTTTACTACATGCATAAATGCTTATAATTGTTATATCTTCCTGATGACTTGACCTTTTTTCCATTGGAAAATGTTTTCATTTTCTCTAGTAACAATTTTTGTCTTAAAGTCTATTGGATCTGAGATTAATATAGCCACTTCAGCTCCCTTTTGGTTATTCTTTACATGGTACATCTTTTTCTTTTAAAATGGCTGCCCTGGGGATTATAAAGTAACAACTTAAAACAATCTGGTTTAGGGGTGCCTGGGTAGCTCAAGTCACTTAGGCATCTGACTTCAGTTCAGGTCTTGATCTCGCAATTAGTGAGTTCGAGCCCCACGTGGGGCTCTGTGCTTACAGCTCAGAGCCTGGAGCCTGCTTCGGATTCTGTGTCTCCCTCTCCCTCTGCCCCACCCCTGCTTGTGCTTTGCTCTCAAAAATGAATAAACATTTTTAAAAATTTTTAAAAAAATCTAGTTTAGAGTAGTGTCAGTTTAATTTCAATAATATACAAAAACTTTGTGTCCAGGAGTTGAGTGTGGAAATTCTTGGTCAACAGCTTCCTTCAACACTTTGAATCATCCCGTTATCACTTGGCCTTCGCTATTTCTGATAGTGGGTATATTTGGGTATGGATAGCTTTGAGTTTAATCTGTTTGGAGTTGATTGAGCTTCTCACATATGCGAATTAATATTCCTCATCAAATTTTGGTAGTTTTTAGTAATTATTCATTCTAATGTTCTCTCTGCTTGTGTTTTCTGTTTTTCTTGACTACCTTTATGCATACTTTAGTACATTTAAAGGTATCCAATGGTTCTCTGAGACTTTGATTAGTTTTGTGCATTCTTTTTTCTTTCTGTTCCAACAGAAATAATTGAGAAATGTCAACTGAATTATCTTCAAGTTGGTTGATTTTTTCTTCTGTGAGTTCACATCTACTTTTGAACATTTCTGGTGAAGTTTCATTTTGGTAATTTTACTTTTCCACTAAAAAATGATATTTTGTACTTTTTGAATTATGTTGGTGTCTTGATTGGCAATTCTTTATACAGTGAGATATTGTTCTCATACTTCCCTTTAATTCTCCAGACATGACTTCCTTTAGTTTCTTGAAAATATTTATAGTAGCAGATTGTTTAAATTTGTCTGGTAAGTCCAACACTTGGTTTTCCTAAAAGATGGTTTTAATAACTTCATTGGGTTCCTTCCTTCCTTCCTTTCTTCCTATCTTTTTTTTTTTTGTATATGGGCCATACTTCTTATTTCTTTGCATGTCTCATTTTTTTTTGTAGAAAACTGAACATTTGAAATAATATTATGTGGATACTCTAGAAAAAAAAGATTCCTATTCATCATTAGGTTTTGTTGTTGTTACTGTTTGTGTAATGTTTCTCCTTGACTAATTCATGTGTGCCCACTGAAGTACCTGCTACAGTTAACAGTGATCAGCTGATAATTGGACAGATATTTTATTAAATGGCTTGAACCGATAAGTCTCCAACCTTTGCAGAAGGGCCCTGTGTGTGTGATGGGACATGACTTCAACTCTCCAGTTTACAATTATGCATTATTCATTTCTAGCTTGTGCATATCCTGAAGGTCACCTACAGGTGATGGATGGGTTAGGGGACTGTCAGGGATTCTGGGGCATACACACAAACCTAGGATTATTTTGGAGTCTATCAAAGTCCCATATGGGTACCTCATAAACTGTTTTTTTTTCCTTTTAAAAAATTTTTTGGCTATCCTCTTATTTGGTACACCTGGTATCACTGTCTCTGGCAGCTTCAAGATTAAATAACTGATGCTGACTGCTTTCAACAAACACCTTGAGATAAGACTTTCCACTGGACAAGCTGAGTCAGATCAAATGATGAAAAGCCTTGCAAGAGGGCCTTGTCCAGAGAGCTGCTACAGAGCTCAAATAGTAACACTTCTCTAGGAATGGGACTTTTATGGAAGCTCCAGATCTGTTCCTCTCCCTCCAATGACTCTTAGGTTACTGATTTTTAAGGCTACCACAGATCTGGCAAGAGGAGAATGTGATAGGGCAAGTTAAAACACCACAAATCCACTCTTCTTACTGAGATTCAGACATTTTTCTTGAACAGATACTTCTTGGATTTTGAAAGCTTTTTGTCATTTCCAGAATTCTGAAAAAGTTGACTTAGACAAATTTTTCCTGTATTTTGATCGCTCTTACAAAGGAGCTATTTATCAGAGGTCCTTAGTCTACCATTTCAGAAAGACTTGCCTCTGTTTAGTAACCTAATTATAAAGTAAAGAACAATACATCTTTCCCTACATGTAGGAATTTGAGATCATCACTCAAATGATGTGATAGGAAAGAACTTGGTAGATGATTCAGAGTAAGCCTTATTCTCAAAATTAGGCAGTGAAACAAATCTATTCAGTCACTAGAGTAGTTCAGGAACACTACCATTGCTCTGTGATTTACAACTCCATAAATTATATAGGACCACATAAGAACTTCATCTGATATTCAAAGTTTATAAATGATAGCTCCAACTATTCTGGTAGGATTTTTTTAGGCTCACCATTTTAGTACTTCAAAATATGGACTCATGTTTATCTAAATGAACTGCATAGATCTATATTTTATTCTCATTACTAATTAGTTTGATTACTTCTCAGTATCTATGAGCTCTTCCATTAGACTATAATTTCTTTGAGGGCTGAGTCTTCAGTGTATTCCATTTTTAATACTTCATGTCCTATAAAGTGCCTAGTACTTTTTGTTAATTAATCAATTCAGAAAATATATTAAGAATCCAGTATGTACCAAGGAATTGTACCAGGGATATAAGATAAAAGTCCACTCTTGAAGACGTCATGTATCTTATAATTTAAAAAAATTTTTAAGCTTATTCATTTTTGAGAGACAGAGAGAGACAGAGCGTGAGTGAGGGACGGGCAGAGGGAGGGGGAGACCCAGAATCCGAAGGAGGCTCCAGGCTCTGAACTGTCAGCACAGAGACTGAATGGGGGTTGAATTCATAAACCGTGAGATTATGACCTGAGCCGAAGTCTGACGCTTAATTAACTGAGCCCCCCACCCCCCAATTTGTATAAATTTTTACCGACACAATTTTATTTCAAATGTTTAAACATTTAACAAGATACTATGCATCAGACCCACAATGGTCAACGAATCTTTGACAAAGCAGGAAAGAATATCCAATGGAAAACAGACAATGTCTTCAACAAATGGTTTTGCGAAAACTGGACAGTGACATGCAGAAGAATAAAACTGGACCACTTATTTTACACCATACATAAAAATAAATTCAAAATGGGTGACACACCTAAATGTGAGACAGGAAACCATCAAAATCCTACAGGAGAACACAGGCAGCAACCTCTTTGACCTTGGCGGGAACAACTTCTCACTAGACTTAAGTACTTAACTTGACTTTTTATTGGTGTATCATTCTCATGTTCTCTATCATAAAATATAAAACCGTATTGTTTATTAATAAAATCTATTCCCCCTTTGATATTTAGCATATGCTTTATTGTAGGTCTTTCATGGTATCTCTCCATGTATTTATGTGTATGAAACCTAAAATTAAGGGGAGTTGTTATACGAACACTTGAAATGTGGACTCTCAACAAAACTTCCTCTTTCACTAACTCCCTTAGGAGGTAATAGAAAACAACATTATAAGAAGAGCAGTTTAAAACCTCACATTTGTTCATATTAGGACTTGCTTTGATGTGATACCTCTACATTTGGTTTTTTATGTAAATGAATACAATCCAGGATTTGATGATATGCCTCTGGGTTTTCTTGATGCAAATTCATAGAATTCTTAAGATGTTTAAAACCACACTTGTTACTTCACTAATTATTGGGACCATTTTTTGAAACCAAGTTAGCTATGGAATACACAAGTGTCTCCAAACTCTATATTTCAACGCTGAGAAAATCTGAGGCATGCTGTGAGCACCTTCATTTTACATGACTTCTTTGAAATGAACACTACAGGATTCTATTAAATAGGAATTGGGGAAAGAGTAGTTTAAAAATTATAGTGAGGGAAAGTCATGGAATTTGATACTACTACTTGTTAACTGCTCTAGGTGATTAGTGTGAAACTTAATTTGTGTTAATCAATGTGAGGTGAAGAGAGCAAAAATTAATTTGACATGCAGATTTTGTGCTTTCGTAATGACGCTGAAAGTATTCCGGGCCCATGAAAAACCAGCATATTCGCCACATGGGTCAGCGGATTATACCATGTCCTGCCTCTAGCAACACTGTGCACATCTTCTTTAGGGCCGAATTGTGTAATATCTCTAATCTAGTCCTTTTTGTCTTCTTGATGATAAACTGATGAAGCAAACTGAGCCCTTGCCCTACAGCCATTACGATTAAGGACATCATGCCACAGTGTGGGGTGGGGGAAACAACATAGTTATTCTTGAAATAAACTCTACAAAAAGTAATTGCATCTTGCCTAGCAATAGTCCTTAAATTAAGTGAAACCTTGAGCCTTTTTTTATGACTTTCTGAGACTGTAGTGAAAATAAAGATATTCTTGACTTCCATAGTTCTGATGTCTGCAGATATAAGCATGTGATAAAACTGTTGCTTTTCCACTATAGACAGACTGTTACATTAGTAATTATGTGTGTGTGTTTCTGTTAAGAAACCGTTACTGTGAACTGTCTTTCAGAGCTCAGTGTTTTGAAATCTGTACTCCCTTACAAAATATTGCAGTGATTTTATTAATGTCTCTGACTCAGTTTTTCTCTTTCAGAAAAATAGAGCTAAAAATAATTTGCAAACAACAGACCTATCTAACATAATGCCTGCTCAGTTAACAACTATTTACCATAATAGCCCTTGAATATTTCTGTGTTTTTGACAAAGTCTCCTTTTGTTCCAGTACGATGACTTTTCAGTTAGAGGCACACTAAATTAATATGCTATAAAAAGTGATACTTTGACATTTTAATTTCAGGCAAAGACATACTCAATAATTTACTTGACAAAACAGTTCCTAGAAAAATTATAGAAAAATTTGAATTGTGTCCCATGTTTGGATGAACCCCAAATGTTTTTCTTTTGTATGCATGCCAATAAAAGGAATGGAGAGATAACATCTCTTTTACTCTTAAATCTCTTGTGCACATGAACAATTTCCATGTATTTCAGAGTGCTTTTATGATTGATTAGCTTTTCTATTTTGTTTTAAATGTACTAAATGGAGTTTGAACATGAGATAACCATGAGCCACAAAAAGGATGAAAAATTGGTAATGAAAGTGGTGCTGTAAAAGAATGCACCATCCAAAGAATAATTCTTTCTATCTTTTCTACCACTATGACCAACTCTTTTCCTTCTCAAGAGTAAGAAACGTATATTACATTACTTTTATGTAAAAACTGTATTCTTTTGGAAATTGTCTTTTCCTTATAAAACATGTTTTATTATCAATGGATATTTCTATTTGTGTTTTTTTATCTGTGAATATATTTGTGTGTGTGTATACACAATTTCTTAAACTTTTTGTCTAATGAATTGAGACTCTTAAGCAAGGAAAGAGTGAATTTCCATTAGTCGTGGTAGAGAATTTTTTTTATTCCTTTTTATCCAGAGTCCATTTTGACAGTCTGAAACACTCTTTATAAAAGAATTTGTGGACATAATTCTTGCATGCCTTTTTCACATGGAACTATTTCGATGCATCATTTCTGATTGGCCAAACAGAAGGCAGAATACAATTTAAACATGTTTTAGGTGAATCTTTTGCTTTTTAAAGGCAGGATAGTTTATAAGAAGGCAAGAGGAAGCTTAAAATGAAAATCTGCATTCAGCAATCAAAGTTTGGAGCTCACACTTTGTGCTGTCTGGATGAGCGCCTGTCCCTTCAGTTCAGCACCTCTTAACAGAAGCATCATCTCTTTGAATCAAATAGCTGTAAACATGTTGGAAAAGCCAATGACGCTGTGCCTTGTTCCAATGTGATAAGATGCACCAGAGTTTAAAGATACAGGGTTATCTCTCTCCAGAAATGTTCTGTGAACTTGTTGGTATGACTTAAACATTGACACCCTCGGCTCTATAGTGCAAAATTCATCATTATATACAACACACATTTAGTTGGGCTCATTAATATCATTGCCATGGTGATTTATTTGCTCCTTGATGAAAATACTTAGAGATACATTACTGATGCTCAGTAGGTGCAATTGTTTGACTTTTAGACCTGGTAGGTTACTAAGCTTCCTTGGGATCTTTAATGTCTTGGTAAAGAATGTAAGTGCATACAGCAAAGGAAACAATCAACAAAACTCAAAGGCAACCAACGGAATGGGAAAAGATATTTGCAAATGACATATTGGACAAAGGGCTAGTATCCAAAATCTATAAAGAGCTCACCAAACTCCACACCCGAAAAACAAATAATCCAGTGAAGAAATGGGCAGAAAACATGAATAGACACTTCTCTAAAGAAGACATCCAGATGGCCAACAGGCACATGAAAAGATGCTCAACGTCGCTCCTCATCAGGGAAATACAAATCAAAACCACACTCAGATATCACCCTACACCAGTCAGAGTGGCCAAAATGAACCAATCAGGAGACTATAGGTGCTGGAGGAGATGTGGAGAAACAGCAACCCTCTTGCACTGTTGGTGGGAATGCAAACTGGTGCAGCCGCTCTGGAAAACAGTGTGGAGGTTCCTCAAAAAAGTAAAAATAGACCTACCCTATGACCCAGCAGTAGCACTGCTAGGAATTTATCCAAGGGATACAGGAGTACTGATGCATAGGGGCACTTGTACCCCAATGTTTATAGCAGCACTCTCAACAATAGCCAAATTATGGAAAGAGCCTAAATGTCCATCAACTGATGAATGGATAAAGAAATTGTGGTTTATATACACAATGGAGTACTATGTGGCAATGAGAAAGAATGAAATATGGCCCTTTGTAGCGATGTGGGTGGAACTGGAGAGTGTGATGCTAAGTGAAATAAACCATACAGAGAAAGACACATACCATATGTGTTCACTCTTATGTGGATCCTGAGAAACTTAACAGGAACCCATGGGGGAGGGGAAGGAAAAAAAAGAAAAAGAGGTTAGAGTAGGAGAGAGCCAAAGCATAAGAGACTCTTGAAAATGGAGAACAAACTGAGGGCTGATGGGGGGTGGGAGGGAGGGGAGGGTGGGTGATGGATATTGAGGAGGATATCCCTGTTGGGATGAGCACTGGGTGATGTATGGAAACCAATTTGACAATAAATTTCATATATTAAAAAAGAAGAAAATAAGTGCATAAAAGGGGAATGTAGATTATACCACAGTAATTTGAGGAGCATTTGAAAATACCTAAAATATTATGAGCATTCCTTATATGAGGAATGCAAAGTGAGTGTGTACTCATCCTCATATGAGATGCAAAGTGAGTGTGTACTTTTATCTAACTGTATCCTCACAAAAATGTTAAAAAGGTGTTAGTCCTTTTTGTGAATGAGAAAATGGGAGTTCACAATAATTAAGTTCAGTATCCTACTGCTAATGCATTGTGGAGCCAGCACCAAGCAGGTTATTTAAAATTTACTCCAGGGGTCTACCTGTGAACTAATATATAGTAGCACATCTTCTACGAATGAGATGCTCTATTAAACTCTGCTGTCAGTGTTTCCCTTTTAATTCTCTCAGGTGAAGACCTTTTACTTTTGTAAACCCTTTCATCCAGTTTATTGCCCACAACAAGATTCATACCACCAACGAAATCTTAATTCCAACAATTCTTCAGAAATTCAAAAATAATTATCGAATACTCTTGCTGTGCCACTAGCCACTCTAGGTGATGAGGATGCATCAATAAATGACACAAACAAAATTCCAGTCCTGAAGGAAAAAGAAAATACTATGTATTAATAGGTACTGAAAACAATGAGTAGTGAGATAGGGAATAACTGAGTGCATGTAAGAAGTTAATTTCTAATCATATTCTCTTATTCTTGCGACTTTCTCCCTTCATTCCCATCCCTTTGGTCACATCAGATTTTCATCTCCCAGATACTTTCATTTTCACATATTCTAGTTTCACTTATTATCCAGTAGTTTCTATAATTCAGTGTCAACCACTTTCTAGCTAGCTTTTTCATTTCCTCTATGATTTTTATTTTTATTTCTTTTTCCTTTGCCACACTCACACCCAGCCTTGGGCTAACTAAGAACTTCTTTCTAGAGAAGAATTATACCAGGTTGATTGAGCCATTACAGTGTATTCTCTCCGTCTTTAATTAGGCCCTCAGCATTCCTCAGCCAACTATGGTCTTCAGTTTGTTTTTGATCAATTCCTTGTTTCTTATTCCCATATAGCTGTTGAATGTTACTGCTTTTCTCATAATCCTTACCCCTGCTCCTCAAAGTAACTCATCATTTTCCTACTTCACTTTCACATAAACTTTCTCAATGATGTGCTCTACCATCAATGGGATCTTCATTTTTGTCTAATTTCCTTTGTTCTGCCTGATCTGCAAATTTTAGATGAAGCATTGTCCTTCCTTCAAAATACTTATACTATAATAGCTCTGTGACCTTACCCTTCTCAGGCCTTTCACCATTCATTATGCAATTATTTTTCTAAGCAAGTACATATACCTGTGCACTCTCCAAAAATAAATAATAATGATAATGAAATCCTCAAAATTTATTCCCCTTTTATTTTGGTCTTTTTCCCTTCATTTTTCCTTCAAATTAAATGTAATTGGGAGGAGTGTTTGTTGAGTGACCTTAAGCCTGGGGCTATTAAGTACACAAGCCAGATGCTTCTGTGGTCACTGTAGGGTGGAGTCTTTTAAGCTGACCTGAGACTTGGGGCTGTTGGCTAGCACCTGCCTCCCCTGGGCAATGTTGGAGGAAAACAGAGTAACCCTTGCTTTTTGGCTGAACCTTTTATAACCCCACCTCTTCTCCAGATAGCACACGCTGCATGCCTTGAAACCTCACTAAACTAATGGGTATTCCTAAAATTCCAAGCTCATTTGTTTATAGATAACCACTTTATTTACATTTATGACTACCTATAATTTTGCATAAAAATTATTGTTATGATACTTTTAGCTGTAACTTTTTTCATTTTTACAGCTATATAGTTTGAGATTACATACACATTCAAATATTTATTTACTAAATTTCCTGATGATGGATTTAGGATATCTCCTTTTTTCTGTTTCTTTTCTTTTCTTTTCTTTTCTTTTTTTTTTTTTTTTTTTTTTTTTTTTTTTTGGTAATAGAAAAACCACTCAATTGTAAAGATTCTTGTTCATGAACACTCAAATATCTGCTTTCACTGTAGATTTTCAGTTGTTTATAGGTAATCTGTCTTTTCCCTTCAGCCATTTTCAAACTTTGCCACTGTCTTTGGTTTCTGTAGTTATGTTAATCTTTGTCTAGGTATCTGTCTTGCTTGTGTGTTTATCTCTCAGATCTACAAATTCATGTTTTTATTCCATTATGAAAAATTCTTAGTCATTTTTTTCTAAAAATGGTTCTTTTATCTCAGCCATTTAGAACTTCTCATTCTGTTTTCTTGTTTGTTAATCACACTTTAGTTTGGTTAGTTTACAACTTAATGTTAGATTTTAGAAAATTTCTTCAGACTTATTTTTTACCTCATTGTTTCTATTTTTTAGTTATCTCCAATCTGCTCTTTCATTCAGCTATTTAGTTAAAAATTTTAAAGCAGTATTTTTAATGTCTAGATTTTTATTTTGCTTCTTTTGAAATTTCTAAAACTGAAGGGTGAACTTTCTTCATTTGTGAAAATGTATTTTAAAACTCTGATATAACTTTATTTTCTCCTTTTATACTCTGCATCATAGGTGCCAGATAGAATTTCTGAAACTATCCTCTATGAGGCTCTATCTTTAATTTTTTTGTTTTTGTTATGTTAACCATTTTGGGTTTTTCCATCTTGTTTTTCCAGAAACATTCATTTAAATTTTCTAAGTTACTAATCTTTTTCAGTACCTAAGTACTAATCTTTTTATACCTAAGATATTAATTTGCAAGTTATTGTATATTTTTAGTTCTAAAGTCCATATTAAAATAACTAGAGTATTATGAATTTAATGTTCTCTTTTATCTACTAGGTGTATTATTTACAGTTTATATTTTTGTTATTCTAATAACTATTTTCTCTGTTAGCTTTCTGATTATTGAGTTTGGTGCTCCTCTAATAATATTTTTTAGAACTTTGTTTGTATGCTCATCTTTGTTTTTGAGTTTTCTACTAGTTATTTTCTGATGCTCTGCTAGTTTCTCGAATCCTATTTTAATGAGCCATGGGTACTGGTGAGATATGCTACCATATACCAAAATTTTGACTTCTGGGTATGAGACCGTATTACTCTTCTAGAGTCTTGCCACTGGCCTGTTCCATCAGTGCAAATTGCTATAGCTGTTGTTCCAGTGTCAAAATCAGGTGTTTCTGTTACCAGTAGTAGGTACAATGTTCAGAAAGGGGCCTAACCTACTCAGCTTATGGGCTTTCAAACTGTAGTCTTCTGATAGCATATTGTTTACTGGTATTTGACAGTTATTACAGAATTTTTTAATAAAAAAATACTATGTACTTTTAACACCAGAGTTAAGACTGTGTTACAGTTTTGCAATTGTTTTGCCATTAAAATTTTTTTTTTTCTTAATGTTTATTTTTGAGAGAGAGAGAGAGCATGAATGGGGGAGGGACAGAGAATCATTTTACCGTTTTTAATCTGTTCTCTTTTTTGTGTTTTCATCACAATATTGCTAAGGAAAATTAAATAATCCTTTATTCTATAACATAATTGTTTTTTTTTTATTATAAGGCCTCTTAAATTGTCTTCTAATTTCCAAAGCTTCTTTAGCACTCATTTTCTTTCTTTGACCCATGTGACTATTAAATTCTCCCTCCCCAATTCTTTTTTAGTTGGTTTTACTTTTACTTCTGACACAATTCTTTCTTTATCTCTTTCTCTCTGCTTTCTAGTAATTTTTATTTTTATGTATTTTTTGAAATTTTAAAGGATGGGCATGTTTAATGTATATAACTCAGTATGCTATGATGATAACCATACACCCATGAAATCATCGCTACCATCAAGTCCATTGACATATCCATCTACTCCCAAAGCTTTCTCTTGCCCCTATTATTAGTATTAATTTTTTCGTTGCAAAACACTTAACATAAAGTCTACTCTGTTAGAATATTTTAAAGATAAAACATATTATTATTAGCTATATGCTGTATATTATGCAGATCTTTAGACTTATTTATTTGCATAACTGAAACTCTCCAAATCAAAAGGGGAGGCATAAAATTGTCTCTTTTTGTAGTTGACATGGTCACATGTAGAAAATCCTAAGTATTCCACTAAAAAATCACACTGCTAAACGAATTCAGTAAAGTTACAGGATACATCAACATACAAAAATCAGATGCATTTTTTACATAATAAAAATGAACGATCCAAAAAAGATGAGAAAACACTCTCGTGATAATATCAAAAATAAAGTACATAGGAATACATTTAACCAAGGAAATGAAAGATCTGTACAGTAAAAGTTATAAAAGTATGATGAAAGAAATTGAAGAACCACAAATAATTAGAAGGGTACCCCATGTTGATGGATTGGAAGAACTAATATTGTTAAAATGTCCATACTACCTAAAGTAATTTGCAGACTGAAAGTAATCCCTATCAAAATCCCAATGGCATTTTTCTGAGATTAAGAGATTAAGAGAAAAAGTTAAATCTAAAATTCATGTGGAACCACAAGAGATCCTGAATAGACAAAGCAATCCTGGGCAAGAAAAACAGCTGGAGACATTACATTTCCTTATTTCAAATTATATCACAAAGCTATAGTAATGAAAACAGTATGGTATTGCCATAAAAGTTGACACATAGATCATTGGAACAGAATAGAAAGTCCAGAAATATACCAAGATATGTACAGTCAATTAATTTTTAACAAGGGCTCCAAAAATACAAAAAGGGGAAAGGATAATTTCTTCAATAAATAAGTTTGGAAAAATTGGATATCTACTTAAATAATGTTTGAGACATATCTTTTGCTATGCACAAAAATCAACTCAAATTGGATTAAACACTTAAATGTAAGATCTGAAACCATAAAACTTCTAGAAGAAAATTTAGGGAAAAAGTTCCTTGACATTGATTTCAGCAATGATTTTTGAATGGTGCTAAAAGCACAGTAACAAGAAAAAAAAAGTGAGACTATATCAAACTAAAAAACCTCTGCACAACAAAAGAAGTAATCAACAAAATAAATAAGCATCTCCAAAAAGGAAGAGGATATTTGAAAACCATCTATATGCCAAGGAGTTTATATCTAAAATATAAAAGAAACTATTATAAATCAACAAAACAGAAAAACAACCTGATAAAAATTGGTCTAGAGACCTAAATAGGTATTTCTCAAAGAAGACACACAAATAGCCAACAAGTGTGTGTATATATGCTCAACATCAGTAATCAAAATGCAAGTCAAAACCAAAATGAGTTACACTTCACACTTGTTAAGATGAGCATCAAAAAAAAAAAAAAGAAAAAGAAAAAGATACAAGTGTTGGAAAGAATGTGGAGTAAAGGGGATGGATCCTGGTATATTGTTGATGAGAATGTCAGTTGGTATTGCCCTTATGAAAAATAGTATAGAGGGTTTTTTTTGTTTTGTTTTTTCAAAATTAAAAAGTAAGACTATCATATGATTAGCAATCTCATTCCTGGATATATATCCAAAGAAAATGAAATTGGGACCCTGAAGAGGTATCTGCCTTCCCATGTCCATAGTAGCATTATTCACAATAGCCAAGATATGAAAACCTAAGTTTCCATCATGGGTGAATGGAAAGAAAATGTGGTATATACATATGAGGGAATATTATTCAGCCTTTAAAAAGAAGAAAATCGTAGAGGCACCTAGGTGGCTCAGTTATTAGTTAAGCATCTGACTCTTGATTTCAGTTCAGGTCATGATCTCACAGTTATGGAACCTGCTTAAGATTCTCTCTCTCTCTCTCTCTCTCTCTCTCTCTCTCTCTCTCTCTCTGTCTCTCTCTCTCTTTCTCTCTCCCTCCTTCCCTCTCCCTCTTACTCTGCCCCTCCCCCGCTTATGCTTGCATGCTCTCTTTCTCTTACACTCTCTGTCTCTCAAAAGAAAGAAGAAAGAAAGAAAGAAAGAAAGAAAGAAAGAAAGAAAGAAAGAAAGAAAGAAAAAAGAAAGGAAGAAGGAAGGGAAGGGAAGAAAAAGAAAAGAAACTCCTGCCATTTGCAACAACATTAATGGACCTGGAGGGCATTATGGTAAGTGAAATAAACCAGACACAGAGAGGCAGACACTGTATGATCTCACTTCTATGTGGAATCTGAAATGGTCAGACTCCTAGAAGCAGAGAGTTGAATGGTGATTTCCAGGGTTTGAGGAAGGCAGAAATGGGGAGGTGATGGTCACTGCATACAAAGTGACATGACTCTTAAATCACCTAATTTTTTTCTCAGAAGTTTTTCTCACCAAATTTTTTCCATGTTAATAAATGATAAAAATCATCAGTCTTATTTCTCAATTGGTCATCATTGTTTCTCTTGCTCAACAATTACCCATGTGATTTGCTCAATGCATATGGATTACCACCTAAGCCTACATCTTAGTATCTAGTGTACCTCCAACTCAGTACATACTCTAGATTATTATCCATTAGCCCTGAGCATTTATTTTAAATATGTGATCATCTAGAACTTTCCAATTTCTAAGCTTCTTTTCTCATTTTAGAATCTGAGATTGTGAGACTTCATCCATAAATGCTTAGAACAACAAAGTAACAGAAATAAAACAATAATAATATGCTGTTATTATAGTTAATGTCGGAGGAGTTCATGAGATCTGAGTTTTGTCTGTGGATAGAAATGGACTTAATGCATAGCACAGAAAATCTCCAAGTATTTCTGTTTTTCAGTTTCTGTAGTGGAAACTGCTTTTATAATATTTCAGGCATAAAACATCAGAATAAAGCCACGGTTATCAATAATAAATATTATTCTAGATAGCAAAGGTCATGCCATATTTTGAGCATATTTTAACTTTACATGAAAAAAACAGTAACTGGGAGATACTGGTGTAACATAGGTGGTATTTTCCAGGCATCTTGGTTTGTGGCAAATTATGCCTCATAGATAGTACTGTTTTTTCATTCAAAATGCCATCCAGAATATTCATCACTAATGTTCATGTATTCCTTGCATACAATTCTTGCATCTGAGTAGAATACTCTAGGTGGGGTTTTCAGGAACAGAATATTTGCATTCTTTATATGAGGGACACTCTCATTTCATTTCTGAGTCTCTGTGGTTTTCTCTTCTCTCTCATTATAAACTGTTTGCAATTTTGGAGGCATTGAGCTATTCTGGTGTGGTGTGTAATTTGTTTTGTTCAGCGGTTTCTTATCATGCATAGATGAAATGCCTTTTTTATCACTCATTTAAATTATTGTTTTCCTCTGGTGATAGATTTTTGCAGCTTCTGTATTTACTTTATTACTTGTGGCTGAGGCATGTTTTCATACTGGGAACTGAGCAGAGGTTCGCGTTTAGTATTACTTCATCATCATTCAGCACTATGCTCTCAGCCATATCTCTACTCAAAGAAAGAGGGAAGGAGTCTATAGGTTAAACAGTTTCAGGGAAATAACTCCTGCCTTCCTCATAGCCTCAGCCTGCATTGCAAATGATGTTAGACTTTTACAACCTATATTAACATAGTCTATTTCCTGTGCCCTATATTTCATATGGTTATGTTTTTGCCTTGAGCAGAAAGGGGAAAGTGATAAAATGACATGAGCAGTTTTCTTCCCATCCTTTCTTTCCAAACTCAAATATGGATGTAAAATTTTTATGGAATGTCAAACTTATCCTTGAAGATTTAAGTGAGTGAATAAACTATAGTCAAATTTCTCTAAATCTTTTGAGGCACTTACATCGCTCAAAAAGAAAATGAAAACAAAACAAACACAAAAATGTACAGATGTGTCCTTAGTAGCGTATTTCCTCTAATTTTCTGCATAGTTAATGCCAATGGACCCAAACTTCTTTATTCATTCATAAAGTTAAATAATTGGAAAATACTTTTAGTTGGTTTTAAATCCCATCCCCATTCTCCAGGAACCACTTGGAAATTCTCAGAGAAGATAAAAATCTATCCTGTTTGTTAAGATTCTCAGAGGAGAAACGTCCACTTATGTCCTTGTTAACTATCCTACATTGTTCACCTCTTATACTGTTTTCTAAGGCTTAAGTAAATTCCTGAAAATAATTTAGATCTACTTCATTTGTTGATTCAGAAGCAACTAACAATTATTTTAGCAAGTCACAGTGCTAGTCTCTGTAAAGCATGCATATTTTAATCAGACACTGGTCTTGCTGTTACAAAATGTTTTAGTCTTCTAGGTGAACCTGGTTGGCTCGGTCAATAGAGCATATGACATTTGATCTCAGGGTTGTGAATTCAAGCCCCACGTTGCTTAAAAATAAAATATTTTAAAAAATAAAATGGTTTAGCCTTCCAAAAGAGATGATAAGCTAGGTAATGAATACCTGTGGAAAGTAACTAATGACAAAAATATGCACATAGTGGTATTACTGTTCAGAAAAAATGTCCAGTTTCTTTTAGTTGGAGAGACATGGACTCTCTTGAGAAGAGCTGAGCTCAAGATGTGTTAATGTTTGAAGGAGAGTTGTATGAAACCCAGGGCATTGGGACACATTATTTAAGATTGTAGATGCCAGAAGAAAGAGCTTGGAGTTTATTCTTGCAGGAGCAGAGCAAAAGCTTGTTTGAACCCAGGTTCTGTCTTCTGGATTTGGGTCAGCTACAGAAACATCTCTAAGCCTCAGTTTCTCATCTATAAGATCATGATCGCGACATATAGATTTCGAATTTTTGTGAAGATAAAATGAGACAGAATGTACAAAGTGTTTACCATAATTCTTGGCACATAGAAGGTGCTCGGTAAAAAAAAAAAAAAGAAATCTGAACTAGATAATGATGGCAATTATAATAATATTTTATTGTGTCAAGAGGACATGACCAAGAAATTTTGAGCAGTGCAGTGTGATTATAGTCCTATTTCAAGAAAATTAATTTAAGAATGGTATATAAGTGTAACTAAGCAATAGAGATATAGGAAGTAAGGAGATTCGTTTCATGAAAAATATTTTACACATTTTAAAAAATTTTTAATGTTGATTTATTTTTGAGAGAGAGAGCACGAGCAGAGGAAGGGCAGAGAGTGAGAGAGTGAGACACAGAATCTGAAGCACGCTGCAGGCTCTGAGTGGTCAGCACAGAGCTCGATGCGGGGCTTGAACCCACAAACCACAAGATCATGATATGAGCCAAAGTTGAAGGCTTAACCGACTGAGCCACCCAGGCGCCCCTAGATAATTTTTTTAAAGGCTTGATTAAGGGTAGGGATAATAATGAAGAATGACTGTGGGGAAGATAATGGAGACACTATGGAGTCAAGGAGAAATTTTTTCATTCTAAATACAGTGAAGTTTTATATATTAGTCTTTAATTCATTTTTTAAGAAGTCTGGTTCCTTTTGCTTACCACTTATATTTTACAAAGTATTTGGCACTCTTGTAACTCTAGCGATGTCTCTCTTGTGTTCTGCATTAAAGTAATTAAAACCTTCATCTCAATGAATTTCCATAAGGCTTTTCAAAGGTTGGCAGGTGGCAAGTAATAATCCTATCAATTAAATAATTGAATTTTACAAATTTTAATTTAGAACACATGTTAAATATAGTGTAAACACATCATTATAAATTGTAATTTTACTTTGCTTCCATTTCTTTGAGAAATAGTCACATCTAGCACCTGAATGGCAGGAAGAATTTGTCTGGAAAATTTCTCCCATGATAGAGGAGTATAGACTTCATTGGATTTTGGTAAATGCATTTCATAGCAGTTGAGAATTTGCACTCAGGAACAAAAAGAACTGTGTTCAATTCAGAGACTGTTATTTACTGAATATGTGACCTTATGCAAATTACCTTTTTATCTAAGATTATTTATCTGTAAGTTAGAGGTAATGGAAGTACTCAACTCATAAGGTTATTGTGAAGATTAAGAAAATAAAATATATATTTATCACATTGCCTGGTATATAACATAATATTATTATAATTGCTACTATTACCATTAACATGAAGCTTCAGAAATGGCATATAAATCTCCATTTGTTGTGCCTGAATTGTTCATGATCCCATTTTGCCCCATTTACTTCAGTTCTTAATACCCAACCTATAACAGAATGAGAAATAAGCTAGTTTTGTGTTATCAAGTTTGTTTCTAAAAGGCTCAACTTCGAGGCCATATGTTACCAGTTGTCAGGATCCAAGATCTGTTGAAGAATTGCTTAGATATCCAGAGTTCATTAATCAGATTTCTTCCATAACAGCTAGGAAAGGAGTTAGCCTCCAAATAATCTTGAAAACTACAGTAAAGAAATTTTTAACACATGAGCTCAGCTAATTTTGCATTCAGCTCCTATTCTGTGTCTTGAGGGCATATATGAAATCATTATTATTGTTTTGAAATATGTTGCTTTTTTTCCTTTTCTGACTGCTTAAGTCTTACTACTAGTTGGGTTTCTAGCTAATCTTCTCCCAAGAAATCTTGTTGCAAATGTTGTATGCAAATAATCAGAGATATATAAGGCAGGAAGGACCCTCAAACAGAGCTATATCTGAACAGTATGTGGCAGATGTCAGAAACCGCATAATTTCTTTTGGTGGTCTGCTCTTGTGCTTATCTTCCCTTATTTTCTGAAAGTTATATCTATCCTTGATCTCTCTGGCTGCACTTTAAACTGATTTAATCTTTTCTTTCCACTTTAGAGATCAAGAACATCTGGTTACCATCTCCTCCTCACTAATCCTTTACACATTTGAAAACTACTAATAAATTACCACCAAATTCTCTCTCTTGCAAGCTAAATTATATCAATTTCTTCAGTCTCATCATTACTCAAAAGACCAATTTGACAGCTCTAAAATCATTTTTATGTCTTGTGCATCGCCTCTTGTTTACTTCTCCAAAGTCACTTAAAATTAGAATCTTAAAAAAAAGACACAGTTTTATAAAAATGATAGTCATCACTGATGAACACATAGAGAAATCATGCTTTTCAGAGTTTATGCTCTGGAAAAGTTCTAAATTGTGACCCCAAATGCTATATCAATTCCAAGATAATTCTTTCCAATACGGGCTTAAAAATATTCTCTACTTCTACTTGTCTTCCATCTCTAAATTCCATAAGCTTCAATCGATGCACAGTCTGTAGAATGAGCTACACACTTAGAGGGAAGACTACTTTTGCTGGAAATGTGAGATGCTTATATCGATGTATAAGTTTTATAATATTAAATCCCAGAGTATGAAGTAGAAAAGACCAGATATGCACACTAGGTAGAAGTTTTAGTAAAAGAAAAAAAATACATATATACTTCTATCAAGAACAGAGGTGTTTATGAGTAAATCTCTCTCTGTTCTTCTGTCCCCCAAAGTCTCACCTGTAAGATTGCTCGTAAAAACCTGTGTTTTATATGTATGGAATTCAGCACAGTTTGGAATGTTCTGTTTCTTTGTGTGGCTAGCATCTAATCTTCCACCACACTCTAGACTCCATAAGAGCAGACACCTTATCTATTTTTCTTGAAATTGCATCTCTGGTGTTTGGCATGTAGTAGACAATCTAGAAATATTTGTGGATTGCATAAATGCATCATGTGTTATTTGTTGATTATACCTGAAGAGATGAGCAATTGCTACCTCCCTATTGAAGTCTGAAATCCCATTTTATTCTATTAAAATATAGGATTAAAAACAAAAATTGTCTAGGAGGAGATAATGTATCATGTCATTATTTTTTTTTTTAATTTTTTTTCAACGTTTTTTATTTATTTTTGGGACAGAGAGAGACAGAGCATGAACGGGGGAGGGGCAGAGAAAGAGGGAGACACAGAATCGGAAACAGGCTCCAGGCTCCGAGCCATCAGCCCAGAGCCCGACGCGGGGCTCGAACTCACGGACCGCGAGATCGTGACCTGGCTGAAGTCGGACGCTTAACCGACTGCGCCACCCAGGCGCCCCTGTATCATGTCATTATTGAAAGTAAACCTGTTAAATTTATTGGCATATTCTTTTTTTAATTAATTCATTTTTTAATTTACATCCAATTTAGCTAACATATAGTGTAATAATGATTTCAGGAGTAGAATTTAGTGATTCATCACATACATGTAACACCCAGTGTTCATCCCACCAAGTGTCCTCATTAATGCCCCTTGCCCATTTAGCCCATCCCCCCTTCCCAAACCCCTCCAGCAACGCTGAGTTGCTCCCTGTCCCTGTTTTTATATTATTTTTGCTTCCCTTCCCTTGTGTTCATCTGTTTTGTATCTTAAATTCCACATATGAGTGAAATCATATATTATTTGTCTTTCTCTGACTAATTTTGCTTAGCATAGTACCCTCTAGTTCCATCCACATAGTTGCAAATGACAAAATTTCTTTCTTTTTGATTGCCAAGTAATTTTGCAGTGTGTGTGTGTGTGTGTGTGTGTGTGTGTGTGTGTGTACACCACATCTTTATCCATTCATCAGTGGATGGACATTTGGGCTTTTCCATACTTTGGCCATTGTCAGTAGTGCTGCTCTAAACATTGGGGTGCATGTGCCCCTTCAAAACAGCACACCTGTATCCTTAGGATAAATACCTAGTAGTGCAATTGCTGGGTCATAGGGTACTTCTATTTTTAATTTTTTGCGGAACCTCCATACTATTTTCCAGAGTTACTGCACCAGTTTGCATTCCTACCAGCAATGCAAAAGGATTCCCTTTTCTCCGCATCTTTGCCAACATCTGTTGTTGCCTGAATTGTTAATTTTAGCCATTCTGACAAGTATAAAGTATTACCTTGTTGCAGTTTCGATTTGTATTTCCCTGATGATGAGTGATGTTGAACATTTTTTCAGGTATCTTTTAGCCATCTGAATATCTTCTTTGGAAAAGTGTTTATTGACCTATTCTTAAGAGGAAAGCAAAGGCCTAAGAAAACGGGAGATAGGAGAAGTCAGTTTTGCTGAATGGAAGGTGAGCATAGGATTTGGGGAAGATGGGAAATCAGCAGTCCTTTACCACTTTAGCTGGAGTATATCGCAGGAAAACCTGGATAATAAGATAGGTCTTCTGTGAAATGTCTATTCTCTTTGGAATAAACGGTCTGCAGAGTTTTAGAGATGGGGAGACACAATAGGGCAGGTGAATACAGGGAAAACAAGTAAAGTAAATACTGTAAAAGTGAATGGCTTTTTATCAAAGAACTAATACCAGCACTTAAACTTTTTTTTTAATGTTTATTTGTTTTTGACACAGAGAGACAGAGACAGAGCTTGAGGGGGGGAGGGGCAGAGAGAAAGGGAGACAGAATCCAAAGCAGGCTCCAGGCTCTGAGCTGTCAGCACAGAGCCTGACACGGGGCTCAAACTCACAGACCGCGAGATCATGACCTGAGCTGAAGTCCGACAGTTAACCGACTGAGACACCCAGGCACCCCAATACCAGGACTTTAAAAATAACCCCTCTAGAATAATTTCTTTCCTGACGCAACTTTTCTATGATAAATATGCAAATAACAACATTCTCAATTTGTATCAGTACAGGATAATTCTCTTCACTTTCTAATCATTTACAGGGAGCCTATGCGTCTTATCTCGTTTAGTTCTTATTTCTGCAGGCTAGAAATATAATTTCTAGCAATATTCTTATAGTAGCAGAAGCACTATAACTATTTTTAATATGATATAAGAAATAGTAATAAAAATAATCTAAATCTACTAGACTTTCTAGATTCCTAAATCTTCATGCAACTCCAGAGAACTTACTATATAAAATATAAATTATTATTAAAATTTATATAATTATTTAAAGTATATATAATATAACAAAATATGTCATGGGAATGACATTTAAAATTACATAGTACTGGACAGAGAATTAGAAAATGAGTTTGGTCCAAGGTGTGTCACCGATGCCTTGTAACATGGAACTCATCTCTGGCCTTTCCTGTGTTTTAGTTTTCAAATCGGGAAACTGGTCTTACAAATAATTCTTAAATTTTTTCAAGGCTGAAAAATGCATAACATTTAATATGCACTGTCCTTCAACACCTGTGTAAAATAGTACCTGTTCGGATACGTAGATGGCTCCTTTCTTTCCCATTTCTACTGTCGGTACCCAAACGCAGGCTCTCATTACATTTTCTGTGAGACTGCAGCATTGTTCTAGGTCCTTCCCCTTTCTCCTTCCATGACTGCCTCTCTTTGCTCCATATTGCTGCCAAACTGAGTTTAATGAAGTGGAAGTTCTCTGCCAAATTGCCTTGTTAAGGAACTTACAATAGTTCATTATTACCTATCACATTTGCATCTTATTTTTTCTTTGAAACTTTTGGACCAATCTTAAGCAGATACTGCATGTTGCTTTCCAAATATACATTCCCCCCTTATTCTTTCTTCTCTGATATGTAAGTATACCACTGTGGCCAGTTGAAAATAAAATAGAACATGATTTCCCAGATCCCTTGTACATGGAAGTGACCATGTGACATGATGTTGGATAAAAAGAGGTGAGTTTACTGGAAGCTTTCCAGAGTGGTAGGTTTCATTTTGCCCTTCATCTGCCTCGAGCACAGATACTCAGCTCACAATGCAGGAACTGTGTTGCAACCAGCATGCTGATGATGGTAAGACTGGCGGAACAGAAAAAGAAAAAAGATCTGGAATCTAATAGTGCCTTAAAGCTGCCATGCTATCCGTGAGCTGTCCACTGCCAGGTTCTTTGTTTTGCAGCGGAAATAATCAGTTCTACGGTTAAGCCACTGCAGTCAAGTCTCTGTTACATGCAACTGAACTTTATAATACACTGATACATGCTCTACTACGTCAGCCTTATTTTTCACTAGCTTCCTTAGCCCATCTTTCAGTTAGGCCAATGCAATTCCCTCCTATCTGTTTCCATGTTTTGGGTTATGTACTTTCATCCCTTACTACCCACTGTGAAGAAAGGTTCTTTTATTGACATTAGCTCTTCCATATCTTAGACATTCTTCAAGTCCACTCAAGTCTCACCTTCTCCACGAAGCCTCCTCTCACAAACCGACCAAAACTTAAATTTCTTTTTTTTAATGTTTTTATTTATTTTTGAGAGACAGAGAGAGAGAGAGAGAGAGAGAGCAAGTAGGGGAGGGGCAGAGAGAGAGGGAGACACAGAATCCGAAGCAGGCTCCAGGCTCCCAGCTGTCAGCACAGAGCCCGATGCAGGGCTTGAACCCACAAACTGTGAGATCATGACCAGAGCCAAAGTCGGATGCTTAACTGACTGAGGCACCCAGGTGCCCCAAAACTTGAATTTCTACAGCACATATGCTTTCCGCTGCACTGCACTAAACTGTCATTTGTTCTGTAATTTTGTTCACTTGCATTAACACTTTAGAGTTTATATTCGTTAAGGGCTGGGCTATTCCTAAATTTATTACAATATATGTTCCTGAAAGACAGAGCCAAGTTTCACATCTGTTCACTACTTTCTTCTTCTTCTAGCATCACTGTGCATCACAAGTGCTCAAAAATATCCGTTGGGTATATGCATGTATACATACAGAGACTTATGAGATTTTAAATGACTCAATGATTAATGATTAATTATATTCTAAATTTATCTTTTTAATCAAGAAATTCATCCTTTAGCAGTATCCTTTATTGGGAATGTTCTCACTCTGAAACGTTGTGTAGATAATTTAAAACAAAACAAAACCTGTGTGATCATTTTTCTCCAAACCAACTTCTTGTCATTGTATAAGAATTTTGTGGGGGAACATTTATGAGGTTGAGACAAACTTAACCTTTGTGTCTAGTTATTGCCAAAAGTCAGGAAGAATGTAATGCAAAAGCAATAAATTACACGTTTGTTTATACATCTATCCTCAGTCAATTACATATGAATAAAGGGATACTTAGAAAACAACCCTTTGGAGTGAAATAGTTACAACTTAAAGATTTTCTGACAATCTTAAATCTTTTTAATAAAGAATCTTGTATATTATTTTAAAACTCTAATCACTCTCTCTCCTAGGTCTGGGTGAACAGATTGTGTTAGTATTAAAATCACAGCAGTCATTCCAACATAAAAATCACCAGGGGAAAAATAAAGATATGAATGCAATAGGATTTTTTCACACTCTATAAAGTTTTCCTCTTGTTAAGCTTTAAAGATTTTCTAGTGTTTGCCCATATTAGCACTATTTCTAAAATATCTGACAGTTGTTAGACTGCGTACAATAAATGAAATAGTACTGAGGATAAAGAATGTGCCTACACTAGCCATTTGAAATGAAGTACTTTGGGGAAAGTGGAATTGCTCTCATTCTAAGGAAGCATTTACAGTCTACATAGGCACTTAGTGTTTTATATGCTTTGTATTATGCAAGTTTGGAATATGTTCTTTCCATTCAGTCTCTTAATTTTCTGAAGCACACTCCTGCTCTTGTTGGAAGAGAGTGCTCTGAAGTTCATGGCGATGCTAACATAAGCTTGCATCGCACTATATGGGCCTTCCCTCGTTGTCTGGGTAATTACCTGTGAATGCCAACTCAGGCATTCCTTTCCTGTACCCATCAGCTTCTGTACCTCCTCTTTCATGTTTGTCCTGGCTTAGAACCAAACTACAAACTTTATACTGTTACAGTGTTAGCTTGACATTTGAATTTGTATCGTCCTGAAAAAAAGTGCCTTTTGGGTTCTGTAGATGGGTAATGCATGAGTAAAATATGAGAACGTTTTCCTGGCACAATATTCCAAGGGAGGGTAGAGGTTACGATGAGGCATTATTGGCCTTCCCTCCTAGGACTGGCTATCTGTGGCACTTCTGTGGCTCCCTGGTTTCATGGTCTCTATGGAGACCAGATGGCAGATCTGTCTGGGGGAGCTTCATTGTTTTGTATAGCAGCTCTGATTGGTTGAAATGCCTTTGCTTTGGAAAGCTGAAATGAATCACTCATCTATTATATCAGATTTGAAGTTTTATACAGCAATCTACTCCTCCATGTATTTTAAAAAAGGGAACGTTTGTATTGATAACGTAAGAGTATGAATTTAAGGAATAAAGTAGTCTTTAATTAAATTTCCTAAATTTAAAGTACTCAAAAGTCCATATGATTTTACTCCTTACCTTGGCCTTTGGTGATGAGTAAGAGGTCATTACGAATCCATAGCACAGGATATTCACAGATCCTTACAGAATTAAGCAGATTTGGGTCATTAAGAAGTTCTGGCCATAGAACCCAGATTCAGATGGAAGACTCCAGTCCTTGAAGTGGCCCTGTTCAGATAACAAATCCTCCATCCCAGAAAGAGACTTGGTTGGTTGGTGGGTTACGAAATCAGATAATCAGGCACAAGAACTTAAAACACCAGAAGGGGATTTTTTCAGCTGTGTGCCCAGAGCATAAAGTCAAGGTCAGATTAGGAGCCACAAGACTTCAGTTTTGAAAGAGAGCTTAATAAATTCATCCGTATATAAACATGACTGATTTGCGAGTGTATACTTGGGATGAACATGCTGAGAGATTCAACAGCTAAAACTAAGGTTTGTATATATGTGTGTTTATGTCCCTGTCTGGGAATATTGCACATGTGTAGGCCTTTGAGTGCTTCTACTCCCTGTCAAATATGCAGCTCGGGTAGAGAGGTCTATTTTACAAGGGTATATACATGTTGCCTGTGACCTCTACTTGATAGCATAATATTTGGAAATAAACTTAATTTTTTGAAAATAAACCATTTGTGTTAAACTCTTAAGTTTTTCTCAGATTTTTAAGTGTGTATAAATCATTGTTATTATCTCTAAATGCTGGCTCTTAAGGTCAAATTCTGTCAGCAAAACAGCAACAGAGACAGAGTGCATGGTAAGTATAGCTGCGCCCTAAAGCCACATAGGTCTTTAATGCTTTCCTTTTGTACTCTTTGTTGAGGACCAATATTGAGGGAAAGCCTGGCTTTCTTTTGTCAGATTCTATTTGTGTGCTAAACTTTGCTTTCTTATCTTTCCTAATTTACTAGCCACAATGAGTTTAGCTTACTTGCTGATGATTGTACAATTTTCTTACTTCCTATAATGTTATCTGTGGTAACAGGGATGATCATGAAGATATGAAAGTACTTTCTGTAATTTAAAAATAAAAACAAATTCTGTTAATTTAGGGCTTTGCAACTCTCCCAGCTTTCTTCTATTTTACTTCTCCCATATGCATGGCATACAGTGCCATCCACATTGGTTTAAATTTTTTAAGTGTTTGTTTTACTTATGAGACTCATCATTAAACTGTAAACATCTCAAGGGTAAAAAGTTAATGTATTTGATGTGAGTGGGATAAATAAGATTTTATCCACATACCTTGGTGCTTGAAAACCTAGACCTAACCGTCTCCAAAAGGAGTAAATAGTAGGCTCACCAAAAGATTCTAAGATAATTGAAGATAAAATAAACTGGTGCTACTTTCATTGTTCACTACTGTTTGATAATCACACTGTGTTTTGCTCAAATATTGGTCAAAAATCAATTCTTCAAGGCAAATCCAAATGCCTTATTTTCTATATACATGCATAGGACACAGTCCTACGTACTGCAGTTCAATACCTGACTGTTGTCTTTAGACAATATAAGTTGTCTCTCTAAAAACTAACTAAAAACAATAATGAGTTGTAACTTTTGCTTTTCTAACAGATTAGCAAAAATAAAAAGAAAGGTTTTATGACACTTCTTTTTTAAAGTGGGGAGAAATAGAAATAGGTATTCCAGTTTAGTTTTGATAGGAGTATATGTTGGAACAATAATTTTTTTTTTAATTTTTTTAAATGTTTCTTTATTTTTGAGAGAGGGAGACAGAGCATGAGTGGGAAGGGGTAGAGAGAGGGGAGACACAGAATCTGAAGCAGGCTCCAGGCTCTGAACTGTCAGCATAGAGCCTGACCTGGGGCTCAAACCCATGAACCATGAGATCATGACCTGAGCTGAAGTTGGACACCTAACTGACTGAGCCACACGGGCACCCCTATAGTTTATTTATTTTTAAATGCTTATTTATTTTGAGAGAGAGAGAGAGAGAGGATCCCAAGCAGGCCCCATGCTCAACACATAGCCTGATGTGGGGCTCTGTCTTATGAACTGTGAGATCATGACCTGAGATGAAATCAAGAGTTGGATGCTTAACTGACTGAACCACCCAGGCACCCTTGGAACAATATTTTAAAATGCAATTTTCATCTGTAAAAATTTCTCAGATTTTATGATCCAGTGATCCTAAGAAGCTGTTCTACGAAAAGAAGAGCATGACAAATAAAAATACAGAAAAATATATGCATCACAGCATTTGTTGCAATCTTGTGTTTAACAAAAATTGGAACCTGCCTCAATTGACTTCATTAGGAAAATGGTTGAGTAAAATATGATACACACATGGAATGTACTATCTCAAAATGAATTATTTGTAGACACAATAATCTGAAAATACGTACATGAAAAGGTTTTAGCTTTAAAAAGCATCAAGGGGCACCTGGGTGGCTTGGGCAGTTGAGCGTCCGACTTCAGCTCAGGTCATGATCTCGTGGTCCATGAGTTCAAGCCCCGCATCACACTCTGTGCTGACAGCTCAGAGCCTGGAGCCCACTTCGGATTCTGTGTCTCCCTCTGTCTCTGTTCTTCCCCCGCTCACACTGTCTCTCTCTCCCTCAAAAATAAACATTAAAAATTTTTTTTAATTAAAAAAAAACCATCGAGAAATGTAGTTGGTTTACATTGTGTTAAAAATCTTTGGAAAAATATTTGTATATATATGTAAATATGCATATATCTGACTCCAATTATAAATACACAAGAAACATAAAATTTGGAGGCCGAGAGAGAAATACTGTCTAACATATCAAAAACTTAGAAATGTTTCCTTTTGTGGAGAGACACCAAGGCAAATTTTACTTCTTTTACTTTAATGGGTAATTTTTACTTTTGGAGGCATTTTAGTATGTTAATATGTGTGTGGGGGAGTATACTTTTGAATAATAATAATAAAAATAATAAATCCTACCAATTCTGTACTATTTAAAAATGTAGATAAGACACCTGTTTTCAGCATTTTTATGAGTAAAATCAATTTTATGTGTAAAATGCATGGCAGGTATTTGGCTTTCAAATTCACAAACTGCATTATTATGAAACTGTTGTTCCCAATTATAGTTATGATGAGGACAATCTTATAATCATTTTGCTGTTTAAACAATTCACAATCATTATCAAATACCCACAGTACAAAATTCTTTTGTAATTCTTCAGATGATTATTAGAAGCTTTCCTCATTTTCCTTAGGACCTCACGAGTTTATAAGTATGATTCCGAGAGTGTGCTGAGTCTATCTGGAGAATAATCATACATCTGTTCTGACGTTTTGACCTCTTGATCCCCACTGGCGACCTTAGAATACACTTCTAAGAATGTCTGTTAACTGTTACAAATTCAGTTGACTTTAGCTATCCAGTTGGTAAGAATTATTTAGTGAAATTCCAAGGCTCGGTTTTTCTTAAATTTCATCTCTCCTACAACCTAAATGCTCACCAAATACTCAGTACATTCATTCAATCCATTATTCATACATCCTACATTTTGCCATTCGTATCTTTATCCCTTGACCAAAGTATCCAGTCACCTCCCCACACCCATTTATTGCTTCCATTGAATTCATCAGTTGTGATTTTTTGGTCCTTTGAAAAAATGTATTTATAATTTTTCATTCTCCCTAAGAATTAACTTCCGTGACAGCTAAGATAACGTCCATCTCATTCACCATTGCGTTCTCCACCTTTATTTAGCACAGTTCTTGATGTATGTGCAAGTGTGTATTTGAGTGTGTACTGATATTTGGGTACATATTGGGCAAACATTTTAAAATTCAATTAAATTTTTAATGTATTTCTTGAACACATGTTTAAGACTTCTGAGATTTCTGTTTTGCCTGGACTTAGGTTTGGCACTGAAGATTCAAAATGTATATTAGATCCACCTAGAGTAGCACTCCAAATATGAGTGAGAAGTGGAATTATTGAAAGGTTCTGCCAATGTCAAAACTGAATATTTTGCAGTCTAATCAAACTCATTATCTTTTCCCCAAAAGTATTTGAGGTTTTTTTTTTCTTCTCAGCCTGAGATGTAGTATAGAATGCTCAAAACCTAGGTCACAATTTTCTTTTGTCTTTGTTTTCTATCACTTATGAATATTATTTAAGAAAGAGTGATACACTAAGTTAACTTCCTGCTCGAAGCAAAAACATCTATGAAAGATCTGTAAGTAAACACATAGAGCATATTAAAGAGAGCATAATAATTTTTTTATGTAAACCTCAAATCAGCTAATTACCTATCTCAAATGCTTGTTTTATGTTAAGGCTTCAAAAATGAAAGAGAATAAGTGTTAGAAGGTGACAAACTTAGAGGACTTTTCTTGTTTCTGAATTTTTTTTCTTTAAAATGATGGGCTTATGAGAAACCCTCTATAATTAGAGAAAAACTGACTTCTGTCTAGATTAAAGTCAATAAAACAGATTAAAAAGAAACCTTCCACATCTCCCAAATACTTTATTTGGGGGACATATCTTACATAGCCTAGAATTTTTTTTCTTTCCTTCCAAAGATACTGAATTGAAAAGGAAATAGATACCTACTGACTAATGCAGGAAGAATACCTTAGGCATACATTTCATGTGATAATTGCTTTTCTTCTGCATTTAGGAACTACAGGCAAAAGTGAGAGAAATGTAGCTGGTTTTATTATCCAGAGGGAAAGCAATCACTATGCTTGTCAGGTCTATGAACATTCCTCCCATCCTGGGAAATCTTTGAAAAATAAAATCATGTTGGTGGCTATCTTTCAGTGCACTCAATTAAAGTTAAGTTGTTAGATTTTTCCCTAAGAAATGCCAGCTACTAGCATTACCAAGTGTCTGACCAGGTCACATGGAAAATAAACGTGTTCACGTTATACTATCTGCATTTGTCAGGGACTGAGCTAAAAAGAAAGACTGATGAGTATCTCATGGATATTCATTCTAGTTTTCCTCGGGGCAAATTATATTCATCCTGCAAACTCTTTGACCACAAACTGTTCTCTTCTGCTGCTTGATGTGCCTCTAAAGTATAGCACAATACAGAATTTTATAATTTAAAAGTGTAGATCAAATGCAACTGGTTTGTGCATGGGCTGGATGGAAATTTGAAGAAATCTGCTTCATCAAACATTCATAGAGAAAAGATACAGTGAGAGTGTTGAGACTGTAACTAAACCTCTGATGTTAGTTTCTGTGAAGGAGAGAGTGGTAGAGAGAATGAGTGAGATGGTAATTGGGTTTCTCAGATTGTTCTATTTGGGAAATGTCACATTTCAGAGATTCTGCTTCCTTTCTTTCCAGGATAGAAGGTTAGATTCAAGAAAGCTTTCGTGGGCATAGAGAGGGCAAATTGCCTCATCAGTCATCCACTCCATCTTCAACTACTCTAATAACTTTCATTCCAGTATTCAGGTGAGGCACAGACTCAAGGCCAAAGTCTACTCCTGAGTTATAGGAACAGTAGCATAGATTTTTTAGACCAGAGAATTCGGCAAAAATCGAAACAAAATCTAATGTTCTAGCTCAATATATGTTTTCAGAATGAGTTTGTCATGATACTTTCTGAATCCCAAATTCTCTGTTTGCCAACATTTGCCTTTTGTGATTGAATTATCTCTAATTTAGCCATTTGTACCATATATATTGTTTCCAATTATTTCAAAGAGCTATGAAAATTGCCAAAGCCATTCAAGGAACGTTTCTGTTTTTTTTAAATGTTTATTTATTTATTTTGAGACAGAGAGAATGTATGAGCTGGGAGAAGGGCAGAGAGAGGGAAGAGAGAGGATCCCAATGCAGGGCTGGATCTCAGGAGCCTTGAGATAATGACCTGAGCGGAAATCAAGTCAGGCACTCAACCCACTGAGCCACGCAGGTGCGCCCCCAGCGGTCATTTCTTATAGGCTGAATAACTTTATCTGCCCTGCCTCTAAATTTTTATCAAATGGGTGGTGACAATACCTGAAAATCATGACTTAGATTCTAATATTTTCTACTATAGATTTTGTTAAAGATGTCTATTTAATTCTTAGAGAGATGCAACTATGAATATTCTTTGATGATTTGTTAATTGAACTTTTACTTTACTAGAAGTTCATGTCCATAGAAGGAGCTATCCTATCACTATTTTGTCCTCATGTTTGCAAAGGTCTTCCAGATGAAGGAATATCCACCATAATTAGTTTTACAATTATCCAAACTATAATTAGTTTTTTACAACATTTTATACCATCTTGACTATATTTTAATTTTTTACAATATTTTTCTTACCTCAGGTTTTATATATATGAGAAACACAAAGAAGTTTGCACAAGTCACATCCTTGACGTATCTGATTATATTAAACTCATTGCACAGTAGGTACAGTAGTGACCAAAACAGAGCAAGGATGAAAAGAAGGACAAGTTCTTCATTATTTTATTCTTTCCTCTCAAATTCTTTAATCACAAAAAATTAAATACAAATTATGGTGATTTTAAGGCTTTGCTTATTATTCTTTGCTTATAAATTTCTTTACATTTTTAAAAATATATAATCATAGAACTATAGAAAATTAAAGCTGAAATGGCAGCTACCAAATCTAGTGTTTTTTCATTCTGGAGGTGAACGTACCAAAACTGCTTGTGTTTACTTTAATTCTGCAGGTGTCAAATATGATTTCAAACACTCTTCAAATATATGTCTATTTGTCCATTAAATATATATAATTCTGTTTCAAACTTACAATGCACATATCTTTCTAATAATGTAGTATTTATTTGTTTGTTTTATCCTAAAGGCAATCTCCAAATGTTTCCATCATCTTTGTTAAATAGGGACATGATTTCAAATGGGGAAAGAGAGAGTGTGCGTAAGTAACTTGCCTTAAGAACGGTAATTGCTAATTTCCAGGTTACAGATTGGGCCTATATTACTTTTCAGGTAGTATTTTATTGAAATATCATACAGAATGTCCTTTATAGTGTAACTACAGAAACAGACAGAAATCTGTTTAAGTAACCATCTCTGCATGCTGCCTGCTTGAAGTAGGGCCATTTGGGGTAACTGACTATATGAGGCAGTGAGAGCTGGAGAGAATATCTTACATTTCCACACAGGATTTATTTTGTGGATTGAGTTGTGCAAAAGAAGAGAAGCTGGTAAGCAACAGTACCAAAAATGCTTTGGAGTGTATTTTTGTTACTCTTTCAAGTATTTTTTTTTCTGGACTATATCTTTAAAGAGTTTAAATCTGTATTTCATACCTGTGTTGCATAGACCAGGTAAAAACACTATGTCAGAAAATATAAAGTGGATATAGGTGAAAAACAATGATATGATTGGGAAATACCCCTTTTATTGTAATACCATATCATGGAACTTTCCCTGAAGATTGATGTTTATAGTGAAAGTAGTTATTCTTTGTCAAGAGCCATGAAAAACTGAGATTTTAATTCTGTGGGTACCTGCTCTGCCTACCTGTAAAGGTGTTGGCAGTCAACATGGGTTTCTATCATCTGGATTAAAAAGAGTCTCTTTCTTTAGCAAGATTACTGCTCCTTCCCAGCTATACAGTTTCTATCTAGTACTGTGAAGTATTTCACTTACCAATTCCATTTTTTATATCCTATTTTGCATAGATTTCTAGTTTACTCTCTATGAAAATTATATTGGTATATAAATATTCAACTGTATGAATTAAAGTGGAAAGGCTCACCAGCTTACTCAGGACTGTTTTTCTTTGAAAGAAACGCATAGCTCTGTCCTTGAGCACAGGCAACTGGGCAGATTTGTTTGAGGTACCATTGTATAGTTCTAGAGTGCCATATGAAAACAAAAAAGAAAAGTGAGTCACCATTGGTGAGTGGAATGAGAATATAGAAACTGGCCTAGTTTATAATTAGGGAAAAAGCAGAATATCATCTTAACTATCTTTTATGTTGGTAGGCCAGGGAACATACTCTTTAATTAGAAGAATATGAACTCTCTTATCTACAACATATTTTTAAAAATTTAAGCTACTTTATTAAAAACATTACTTTCCTATTTTTATATATTTCTGTGTATGTGGAGAACAAGTTGACATAGAACTACCAGCGTAAACACAAGATTTCAGGAATTTTGGAATGCCACTGTATTTTTGTCTTAAATCTTTCCTACAGATGATAACCACTTCAATTTTTTTTTATAAAGTCACATGGCAAATTAATATAAGGAAATGCATAATAAAAGACTTATGCCAGCATCACACATCTAAGTCCTTTTTAATCCATGTAAAAGCAGACTTTCCTCCCTTTACTTTTAACAAGGTTAATTCATAGAAATCTCTATAGGACATTTCTCTTGATTGAGAAAGACTTGTAGCCCTTTAAATATTAGAGCTGTGCCGGAATGTCCATAAATAATTCCTACTCCCACAAACCAGAGTGCTAGTAAATGTGCAGACACTGCAGATTTTTACTGTTTTCCCTGTTTGCGTTCATATTACAACAAATGAGAATAGATTTCTAATATCCATTTCTATTACATGCATTAACTGAAGCTGTGGGGGTAAAATGAAAAATTTCCTATGATTTGAGACACAAGGAAAGCCCATATGCTTATGTGTGGGCAGAACATTCAGTATTTCTGCCTTTTTTTTTTCTTGAGTAGCTTAAAATGTTCTAGTGTTTGCTAAAGGTTGCAGAGCATTCAAGCACCATTTTGTTAGTTTAATTGTAGGCCTTCCTGTTAATATTTTTGGAAGGATGAACCAGTTTCAATTAAAAGCCTGAAATGAGAGGAAAATTAAGCCAAATTGAAATGTACATGAACAAGTTTAGATTGTGTACTTCTTGGCATTATTTTCGTTCCAGTGGATAATTAACATGAAAATGCACTGTAAAATTGAGTTTTAAAGAAGTTGTCTTTCTATCCACAAGTGAAATTAAAATAAATCTGGTATTTAGGACAATATAATTTTTTTTTAGATATATAAATGATTTGCCTATGTCTCGGTTGATTTCTTTACTATGGAGGAGTTTAAAGATGTAAGTTTCCATACCAGAAACTTTTTGGTGGAATGTATACCTGTCTATCCCCATTATTTGGTGACACACATTATAAATAATTGCCAAAAAGGAATTAGATAATCAATGACAAAGTTGTTATGCAGTCTCTGAAGACTTAAATTGATGGAATTCTGCTAGAGACATAAAAGTTGTTTCCCTGCTGTTCACATCTGTTGCATCCTGGGGAAAAAAAGAAAGAAAGAAAGAAAGAAAGAAAATGTTATGTAAAGAGCTGATGCTTGCATAGCTGGCTCTTCCTGATTTGTGCTGATGGTAGCTGAAGCTTCAATCTTGGCATCTTCCACTGAACATTGTCATCAGCAAGGTGGGAACATATCCCTGAATTAAATTAGAATTCAATGTGAAAATCTGATTTGTTTGACAGAAATTCACTTTCTAGTCTAATCTGTAGAAATGCAACTGTTTTGAAAGTTACTACAACAATATTTGAAAATATTACTAAAGGTAATCTACCTGCAAAAAAAGAGTGATTTTTGAAAAGTTTCCTCAAAGAGAGGAAAAGAAATCATAAATACTGTATGAAAACTAAGACCTCAGTGAAGGTGAGGGAAAATCCTGCAGCCACAAAATCCTGATGAAAGGACACAATTAAATGTTCTACAAACCTTGAGATTATAACCAGCTCTGACGCACACTATTTTTTCCCTTTCCTTATCTCTTTTTTTCTCTTACTCTTCTTTTACATTTTAGAAAGATCCGTGCTATTCTTCTACTTCCTTAAAAATAAACATGGTTATTAGTTTCAGGAAATGCTAAAGGCATTTACATCTATTATTTCAATTAACACTTTATACTATGACTTAATGTCATATTATTTTCATTTTACAGATAAGGAAACTGAGATTGAAAGAGGTTAAATACATTGCTTAAGTACTGCACTAACAGGTATAGAGCTGGGATACCAATCATAAGTCCCTGCCAAAGCATCTGCTGTAGGATTGGAAAGGAGTAGGTAACAGAGAAAGTCTTTGATAGAGTGTAGGCACCCTGCAAAGAGGAACATGAGAAAAAAAGTAGTTCAGAATTACTCCATCTCTAGGGATTTCTGTAATAGGATAAGGAGCATTGAAGGAGGAGAAGTTTGGACAAACTGATAAATTAAGAATGAGAATTCTGTGGGACAGCCAAATTCTCACCTGAAGGTAATGGGAAATCCCTGACTTGAGATACAGACAAGAGAGTGAATAAAATTAGGTAGCATTTAGAACTGTGGAGGTAGGTGAGATCATTCAGGAAAAAAAAAAAAAAAAAAGATAAAGGGGTTAAGTAAAGAAGAAACATACCCAGCAAGGATACTGAGAATAAATAGCAATAGTGTCAGGAAAAGAATCAGTGTCCTAGAAATTATGAAGTGAGAATTTAAAGTAAAAGGGAATAGTTACTAGGGTCACATGCCACAGAGAAGTTAAGTCAAAGAGTTAGAAAGAATTGAAAGTGGCTACATGATTTGAATATTACCAGCTTATTAGATTATTATTGGAGAGAAAAGTGACTCGGAAGGAGATTTTCAGGATAGAAGTAAATGAACATTAACTAACAACTTGAAAATAGTGAGACTGGGGTGTCTGTGTGGCTCAGTAGGTTGAGCCTCCGACTTTGGCTCAGGTCATGATCTCACGGTCTGTGAGTTCCAGCCCCACATCAGGATCTGTGCTGACAGCTCAGAGTCTGGAGCCTGCTTTGGATTCTGTGTCTCCCTCTCTCTCTCTGATCCCTCTCTGATCCTCCCCCGTTCATGCTCTGTCTGTCTCAAAAATAAGTAAACATTAAAAAAAATTAAAAAAAAAGAAAATAGTGAGACTAACCTCTTAGCAAATGACATAGAAAGATAAACATGAGGATGATAGATTGAATCTAACCATGATCTTTTAACAATGTGCTGCCTATCAACCAAAGAGGGGAAAAAGAAATAAAATTCATTGTTCTCTTTCACTTTATATTATGGCGATAGTCAAAAGAGAATTCTCTTCAATCATATTTTCCACCTCTACATGGATGTCTGTAAGAAGTATAAGAAAAAATAAATATGGTATTCTATGGAAAAATAAGTATTTAATTGTAATCATAGCTTATCATGCCCTATCTAAAAGTAATTTGAGAAAGCCAACAGAATTTTCTGTACTTTTCCATCTTATTAGTCTTCTCTATAGTTTACTCCGCTGTCTAAATAGTGTTTGGGAGGCACTCAAGATGAAACCTCTTTCAGAACCTTTGGAACTCCCATAGTAAGAGTCTGCAAAAAGCATTAATGAACTTTTCTAATTTTTACTTCAAAGGGAATTACAGGAACTTTTAGGACCAGGGGGAACATGTAATATTTTAAGTCTTTATTTAAATTCCGGTAAATTAACATACAGTGTAATATTAGTTTCAAGTGTACAATACAGTGATTCAACACTTCTGCACGACCCCCGATGCCTATCTCAGCAAGTGCACTCCTGAATCCTCATCACCTATTTTACCACCTCTTCTCTGGTAACCATCTATAGTTAAGAGTATGTTTCTTGGGGTGCCTGGGTGGCTCAGTCGGTTGAGCGTCAGACTTCAGCTCAGGTCACGATCTCACGGTTGGTGAGTTCAAGCCCCGCATCAGGCTCTGGGCTGATGGCTCAGAACCTGGAGCCTGCTTCTGATTCTGTGTCTCCCTCTCTCTGACCCTCCCCCATTCATGCTCTGTCTCTCTCTGTCTCAAAAATAAATAAACATTAAAAAAATTTTTTTTAAAAAAAGTATGTTTCTTGATTTGTCTCTGTCTCTTGATCTGTCTCTCTCTAAACTGGATCCAAACTGCCTAATTTATACTTGAGTCTATCACTTACTAGCTCTGTGACCCCGATCAACTTGCTAAATGTCTCTGTTTCTGTTTATTCATTCACATGCTTATTAAGGATAATATTAGTTTTTACACCATGTTGTCTTTATGATGAATTATTCAATTTATTGTTAACTCTTTGACAATGTTGATATTATTATAACTAAAATATTAATTGCTTTTGATTACTTTCACCAGTGTTTTATAATTTTCAGAGTACAGGTCTTTCACCTCTTTGATTAGGTTTATTCCTAGATATCTTATTCTTTTTGGTGCAATTATAAATGGGATGGACTCCTTAATTTCTCTTTCTGATCTTCATGATTGGTGTATAGAAATGAGACAGATTTCTTTACATTGATTTTGCATCCTGCTACTTTACTGAATTCATTTATCAGTTCTGCCAGTTTTTTGGTGGAATCTTTTGGGTTTTCTATATCTACTATCATGTCATCTGCAAATAGTGAAAGTTTTACTTCTTCCTTGCTGATCTGGATTCCTTTTATTTCTTTTTGTTGCCTGATACCAAAACCATATAAACAGTCCCACAAAAAGAGAGAGAGAGAGAGAGAGAGAGAGAGAACTACAGGCCAATATCCCTGATGTATATGGATGAAATTCTCAATAAAATACTAGTAAACCAAATCCAATAATACATTAAAAAAATCATTCACCACAACCAAATGGAATTTATTCCTGGGTTGCAAGAGTAGTTCAAAATTTGCAAATCAATCACTGTGATAAACCACATTGTAAAAGAAAGACCATGAACCGTATGTTCACTTCAATAGATGCAGAAAAAGCATTTGACCAAGTACCACATCATGATAAAAAACTTCAACAAAGCAGGGTTAGAGGGAACATACCTCAACATAATAAAGGTCATATATGAAAAACCCACAACTAATATCCTCAAGGGAGAAAAACTGAGAGCTTTCCCTCTACGGTCAGGAATAAAACAGATCCAGATATCCACTCTCACCATTGTTAATTAACATAGTACTGGAATTCCTAGCCACAACAATCAGGGAAGATGTATCTAAATAGTTTTATTTATACCTATTTCCTGAAGTGAAAAAAATGTCACTGGTGAGATAACCAGGAAAAGAAAAACAAAAAAGCAAAGTTACCATTAGTATTGTGTTCACTCTCAAGCATCCTCGAAACCAAAAACAAACCTCAAATGCTAGATATAAATTTTGATTAAAGAAATGGTAATATATTTTACTATTTACTTTTTTCCCCTAAATAAGTATTTTATTAAGTGTAGTATTTGCAGTGGACTCTTTTGTTTCCCATGTAGTTCTCTGACTCTCTGAGAAAGGGTATTTACAGGTAAATTTTTGCAACTTTGTACATATTAAAATATTTTTATTTTCCAGACACACTTAATTGATAAGTTGAGTCATCATAGAATTTTAGGTACATAGTACTTTCCGAAGTCATTTCTAGTGTGGTAGATGAATAATGCCAGTTTGGTTTCTCATGTTTTGCCTAAGACTTGTTTTCTTTCTGTAGAATCTTTTAGAAGCTTCTCTTTATTACCCAGTTTTCAGACATTCTGGAATGATGTGCCTCGGGTGTGGGTCTGTCTTCCTTGAACAGAACACTTAGTGGGCACTTTCAATCTGGACCTTACATCCTAGATTCTGGAATAATTAGCATTATGAATGTTAGTAATGTATTCCCTCACATCTTTTTTTCTTTTTCTTTTCTCCAGAAGCCCAGCTACGTGGTTGTTATTTATGCCCTTTGAGAAGGTTCTCTAATTTTTTGCTCTTTTATCTCCTACAATTCATTTCTTTTTTAAATTTTTTTTAATGTTTATTTATTTTTGAGACCAAGAGTGTGTGAGCAGGCAAGGGGCAGAGAGAGAGAGAGAGGGAGACACAGAAGCCAGAGCCGGCTCCAGGTTCTGAGCTGTCAGCACAGGGCCCAATGTGGGGCTCTAACTCATGAACCGTGAGATCATGACCTGAGCTGAAGTCTGATGCTTAACTGACTGAGCCACCCAGGCACCCCATCCTACAATTCATTTTTGTGTCTCGGTGTTGTCATATCTAGGAGATATCTTCAGGATTTTCTTCTAATACTTACTATTGAATTTTTAACCCTGCCACCAATATGTTAATGTCCAGAAGTTTCTTTTAAATTTACTGAATGTGGAGCACCTGGGTGGCTCAGTTGGTTAAGCTTCCAGCTTCAGCTCAAGTCATGATCTCACGGTTCATGAGTTTTAGTCCTGCATCAGGCTCTGAGCTCATAGCCTGCTTCAGATTCTGTGTCTCCCTCTCTCTCTTCCCCTCCCCCACTCATGCTCTGCCTGTCTCATCTCTCAAAAATAAAAATAAACATTAAATTTTTAGAAATTCACTGAATGTCTCTTTGCCAAAGCACTCCTTTCTTGTTTCAGAATTCCTGTATGTTCTCTTATCCTTTCTAATAGATTTTATTTTTATATTTTCTTTCCTCCCTAGGCAATGATTTTTGTCAAATGTTTTCTTTTTGCCTGTTTTGGTCCACATCTTTCATATTGGTATGTTTCCAATCTTTTTAATTATCCTTTATTGTTTGCTCAGATTTAAAACTGCAACACTGAAGTTTTTTTTAACTTAAAAAAAATTTTTTTTGATGTTTATTTTTGAGAGAGACAGAATGCACATGGGTTGGGGCAGAGAGAGAGAGGGAGGCACAGAATCTGAAGCAGGCTGCAGGCTCCGAGCCGTCAGCACAGAGCCTGATTCAGGGCTTGAACTCACGAGCTGTGAGATCATGACCTGAGCCAAAGTCGGACGCTCAACCGACTGAGCCACCCAGGCACCCCAACACTAAAGCTTTTGAAAGCACTGAGCTTGTCAGTGGAAAGGGCAGATATGTGCTTTACTTCTTAAGGGGTGATCTAACTTGATATTTTAGTTGAGAATGTGCTATCATGGGCTCTCTTTTCTTTTCCTTTTTCTCCCTTCCTTCCTCTTTCTCTCTTTTCCTTTCTCCCTTTCCCTCCTTCTCCCTCCCTCTCCCTCTCCATTTCTGTGTGTCTGTCTGTCTCTCTCTCTCTGTGTTTGCCTGTGTGTCTTGTCATAAGCTACTAAAACTCAAGCTACAATGATTCAAATGTTTCTTAGATAACAATTATCTGTCTCATGTTTTGGTAATTAAAGGAAGCAATGAAGAAAGGGTACTGAGTGTACATCAGCACCCTTTCTGTGCATCCTCATATTTTTCTTCAGTCTGAAGTATGGTGCCTAGTTTGCCTATAATGAGACTCCATTATTACTTATTCTGTTTAACTTTTTTACTCACAAAATAAATTTCCAGTTGTTTTCCAAAATATCGAAGGAGAAATCATCTTGTTGAACAAAGCAGAGGAAGGAATTGGATGCTAGAGTGTTTCTTGGACAGGTTTTCAGTTAGGCCTTCTTAGTGTAGCCTTCTTGTCCTTCAAATCCAGGATTGCCCTGTGACTTTCCAGATCCTGTGGAAAAAAAAAATTAAGTTAACTCTGAGTTGTCCCATTATGGATTTATGATTCAGATTTCTTCACTGTATTAGGCATTTCTACTCATTCATATGCTTTCCAGCTTCCACAGTTGTGATGCTAGTGTCTTTTTTCTCTTTCTTTTCATTTTTATGGGTTAATGACTGAAAAATTCACTTTGTTGTTGGTTTCGTAGAATTTCATTAGGTAACAAAATAGACATATGTATATTCAGCCAACTATCCCTTCCTTAATTTCTACCCATCTTCAGCTTTTCTTGAAATATATTGGAAAGATTATACTAAGCAACACCATTACGATGTCTGGCAGTGTTGATATTCAATACACATTTGCTAAATTAAGTAATACATGAAGAATGAATGAATAAAGAGAACTTGACTGTCTTTCGAGTGATATTGATGAGCAAATTAGTAAATATAATAGTAAATAGAAGCATTTGGGAACATATGTGGACTATTTGCCACTTGCAATTGAAGGTTAAAATTTGAAAGAACACGTATTTATGAGCAGTGAACAGATGGCTGTGGATATGAAGTTAAAAATAGGATTTTAAAATTCTTATTGCCAAAGACATTGGATCTTACAGTACTCAGAGTAATGTGGTTAGCAAAACATTCCTATTTGACCAGGATAATTTTAAATGAAATAGCAGAGGAGGGAATTCTCAAAAACAAAAACAAAAACAAACCCACAAACTAGATTTTATAAAAGAAGGAGGTGTGTCATATTAATAATCATTGTAGAGAGAATGCATAGGAAATACATATAGAGATAAAAGATATTGATATGTGGAGCTTCAATAACTGTTTGCAAAACTGCAAATAAAGTAAGGACCTGATACTTTAGTAAAAGTGGCTAGTAGGTATATACCAGAAATTCAGTGGAATAGTATTCATAATTGGAATGTGGCTGTTACTTTTAGGAAATAATTCTAATCAAAGGAGCTGGAGGTAAGAAGTATATAGATGCAAAGTAATCCACAAACTAGGTGGGGGTAATAGTTCTCACCAAATATCCGATTTATATGCCAATTCTTGTCATTAGGCAAAATTGTATACTTGGTTCTGAGCAATGAATTACAGGCAGAAGTGATATGAACATGATTCTCTGGTTGACGTGCAATGAATTGGGACATTCCAGGTAATTGAGATCTTGGTCATCCTGGGACCCTGAATGAGTACATGGAGCAGAAGACTCTTCCCACTACCAAGCCTACTTGAGCACCTGTCGTGAACTAGAAATAAGCTATCCATGTTGTTTTTAAGCACTTTATATGTCATAGTGCTCCATAGCCACGTTATCAAGGTAAATACATTAATGAATTTAGTGATGATAGAGTGATGGAAAGCACACTTTAGCAAAATGTTAGCGAAGAAGGAAAACATAGATGTGAAATGAGAAAAACTTATCCACATTTTGACGGGAACTTTTATTCAGTTAAAACAAAAAGAAGTGGTCCTTTCTTATTTGCCTGGCTGAAAAGTTAAGAGTTTGAATATCTGTCTGCCATGGTGATGAACAATTTTTAAAGGGTAGTTAGGGCATGGAACTCTATTATTGGCACAAAGTGATCATGATTAAAAAATACAAATAAAAATTAGGACGTGCCATCAAATATATGAACTTCAGAAAATATGTTAAAAACTATAGAAATAGTAGCCATTACACCATGGGTTGAAATAATAAAAAAGAGACACAGATTCAAGATTGGCAAATGTTTGTTTAAAAAAAAGTAAAAACCAAAAAGAAAATATTAAAATATCAAAGAAATACTAAAAGGAAAAACAAGCAGCTAAAAATATTACTGTAACTATGTAGATTGCTACTCTGTCAGTTCAGATTTTAAAAGAATGAGCAAGAAACATACCAGCAAGTTAAGAACACTGACTTAAACCTCTAAGGATATTGACAACGAGATTAGACCTAGAAGTGAGCCAAGGGTACCAGAAACAAAGAGCATTTTTAAGTTTGTTTTGATCATAAAAAAGAGAGACCCACAACTGAAGCAATGTTTGCAGAAAACGAAATTAAGTAGAATCAGTTGTATTTTTCTACATCAAGGATGGTCTTGAAATTGATTAATATAGTATATCATGCTTTAATGAGAAGAATACGTGAGACAGGTAAGAGTATATGCAAAGGCTACCCATGAAGTTTGATTTCATCATAAATACCAGGCCTGTATAAATTAATAGAATAGTGTAAGAAGTATAGAGAAATCATAGAGAACGGGGATAGAATAAAAAAAAAAAAAATGAGGGCACCTGTGTGGCTCACTCAGTTGAGCATCTGACTCTTGATTTCAACTTGGGTCATGATCCCAGGGTCATGAGATAGAACCCTGAGTCAGACTCCACACTGAGCGTGGATCCTGCTTAAGATTCTCTCTCTCTCTCTCTCTCTCTCTCTCTCTCTCTCTCTTCTCTCTCTCTCTCTCTCTCTCTCTCTCTCTCTGTCTCTCTCCCCCCTCCCCCACCCCCTCTGTTGCTTGCAAACACTCTGTCTCTCTCTCTCTAAAATAAAAAAATAGAAAAACAGAAAAGAAAATGAAGATAGGCTAAGATTTCAGTTTTCAAAAAAATGGATTCTGAGAATTATAAACCAAGTATAATGAGCATCTCCAGAAAAAAAAATTAGAAAATGGAGTATTAAGCACAAGAATAATCATAAAGGAATATTAGGGTTGCTAGAACCAGCACCAGTTCCATAATATAACAAGTCTTGCTGAACTGATTTTACTTATTTATTTGGAGTGTATTTCAGAAATTAGGAAAAATTTTAATATTTTAATATTCTCATATGTATAGTGGCAAAGTTTTTAAAACAAAAACGTTGATGAGTAGATGGGATTACATGGATTCTGATATCTTTGCCAAATACTAGTGAGAGAGTAAGAGACAGGTGTCTGTTGTCTCATTGTCCTATAGTGGACCTCTTCAAAAATTTTATCATGATTTTAATGAAACATAAAAAGCATGCTTATTGAATTTGATAATGATGCAGCTCAGAAGTCATTTTAATGATCTGAAATACTGAATCCTTTATTTGAATAAATTAGGAATGACTGGGGTAAAGCCGAACGAGAAAAATTCCAAGATTTCTCAGATGACCCAAATTCAAATTTACAAATACAAGCATATTGAGCATAGGAAGCAGGTTTTCTTTCCACCCTACATGATCTGAGGAAGCTGTCATTCCTCCAGTAAATATGTATAAACTGCCCACTATGTGCCAGGAGCTTAGTCTACTAAGGATCTGTCAAATAATGAAAAAGAGATCTTAAGCCTGGAAAAGGAAGAAAAAAGTTTAAAATATTTCAGAATCTGTAGTTCAGATAAGACATTATACTTTTCTCTTTAGTTCTAAGAGATAAGAACTAGAGGCCAAAAGCACAAGATATATTAGATACAAAGAAATACTTTCTATTCATAGAAACTATTCATCAATAGACTGGGATGCCTGGTGAGATTAGGGTCCCACCTCTTTTTGATCAAACAGGCCTTGGAGTGCCTGGGTGGCTCAATAGATTAAGCATAGGACTCGGCTTAGGTCATGATTCATGGTTTGTGGGTTTGAGCCCCACGTTGGGCTCTGCACTGATGGTGTGGAGCCTACTTGGGATTTTCTCTCTCCCTCTCTTTGCCTCTCTCTCTGCCTCTCTCTCTCTCCCTCAAAACAAATAAACTTAACATCAACAACAAAAGGCCAGATTATGTGGTGTGAATGTTCATCTGTTGTGGAAGATGCTGCTTGAGTTTCTCAAAGGATAATGTCTATTATCCTCCCAAGACTCTATAGTTAACATTATTCTTAGCAGGCAGGTACTAGAGTATATATAGTATTGATGCTTCTATTGCTTTAAAAATATTGGCTCATGTCTGGAGGAAAATTGAGGAGATAGGGTAATGGTGGATACATTAAATTTAAGTAACTTGGGTTTCAGTTACAAGAACAGTAGAGCTGTTGTGAGAAATAAAGCAAGCAGTACATGTGTAGCTGAACTAATGCGAGTTCGCTCCTTGGTGAGTTACAGGTAGAGACTGCACCAGGTGGAGTTGTCACACCAAGGAAACTTTATTTGCAGCAGTTAAGGAGATCACAGCAATAACTTTTAAAGTCAGAACTCCTCAGGTGGGAGTAGGTGTGTTTCTTTTATTTAGGGTTAGGATGAATATTCACAAAAGGGAGCTTTGTCATCCATGTGAAGGTGGGCAGGGGTTGCACAGGCACACTTACAAAACATGCCTATACATGCATCCTGTGTTATGGTAATGAAGCTTGTGCCCTTCTCGGGATGGAGACTAACATAGGTGGGGGCCTAAAATGACTTCTCTTTCTGGGGACCCCTGACTCTGCTTACACATGAAGATTACAGTTGGCATACTTTTATACAACACTGGAAGTGTTATTGTCTCATTTTGTTATTACTGCAACATGTGCATTTAAAGAAAGACACATAAATTAGGCTAGGCTGAAGATGCAGGGTTTTCAATTCTTTTATTTTCTTACAAAAACACTGCATCTCTAAATGAGAGTCTATTGGGACAGGAATAAGTTGCTTGTTTTAGTTAAGGGAAAAATCTGCTATAGGAAGGGAGTCAGATGTATGATTTTGATTCCCTGCAGGATGGAAAGGATATCATTAGTATTAAAAACCCATCAACACCCAGCATGTTACTGAGGTTGTGGTTGGAAATGCTAAGTGATGCTGACACACAAATGTTTTCAGGGTCATTTGCAGAAAGAGTGTAGAATCAGAACTATATACTTTTAGACTTGCTGAACAGAAAAAGGAATTTGAAAAACAAAATAGTTGAGTTTGCAGAGGAATAGTCCTATTTCAAGGTTACTGCTGGTTAAATGATTGACACCTACTCTACATCTTTCCCCTGTTAAATAACAAAAATTCAATTGAATATATTTTAAAGATCTAATTGGCTCTATGGAATCATTCATGAATCAGTCAGCATCCCCTTTAGCAAATGGAAAAGAGCTCAAGAGAGCTACCAAAAGGGAAAGGTTTTAAAAGGTGGGACAAGGAAGTCATAAACAACCAAACAAAAGGATAATTTTGGGCCAGATCCTTTTGGGGGACAAAAGAATCTTTTCAGATTACATTCCTGGGGAATGGTGAAATTGCAAGTAGGTTAGGTGTTAAACCTCAGTTTGGTGATATGGGTCTAACACGAGGGACTCCATTTTAGGCCTGTGGTTTTCTTTGTAACCTCCCATAAAGAGCACAGGAGAGACATGAAGTATGTTAGCTGTTTACTCTTTTAATAGTTTAAGCTGGGGCGCCTGGGTGGCTCAGTCGGTTGAGCGGCCAACTTCGGCTCAGGTCATGATCTCGCGGTCAGTGAGTTCAAGCCCCGCATCGGGCTCTGTGCTGACAGCTCAGAGCCTGGAGCCTGTTTCAGATTCTGTGTGTCCCTCTCTCTGACCCTCCCCCGTTCATGCTGTGTCTCTCTCTGTCTCAAAAATAAATAAATGTTAAAAAAAAAAAAATTAAAAAAAAAAAAGTTTAAGCAATTGATTCCATAGAGATTCTGGTTTAAAGGGTTAGAAAAACCTTGCTACTCTTAATTCTTAGTTCCCAGAGTGACCACTAGAAGATTAAGGTGAAAAAGAGCAATATTGAAAACGGAAGCCTGAAATATCTGAGTAATAATTCCACTTTAATTAGACAGGTTTATATTTGAAACAGAAAATCCAATGGGAGAATCAATTACTCTACAACAGTTTATATTATTTTTAAGTTCATACATTTTAATTTTAACTCCTTTACAAAACATGCCAATAGTAATTTAATTAATTTAATCCTAGATCTTTTAAAGGGAAGCTTCTTGGATCAATATTTCCAATGCTTTGATTTAATATGTTAAAATCTTACCCTATAGTTCTCTTTGCAGTTTTCCAGCCCCCAACCTGTGAAGGAGGACAGAATTTGCCATGGCAAAAGTGTCTCTTTGGCATAAGGAGTATTTTGAGCTGGCAATTTAAAAAAACAAAAGCAAAAAAACAGCAGACATGGGAGCTGCTCTATAACCAAGTAGAAGTTGACCTTTTCTAAGAGACATTTACATTTATAAGGGAAATCTCCATTTGTAAGGGTGTGTCTTCCTATCTGTTCCAGAAAGAGGTGGATAACTAAGTCTCTAGAAATTCTTATCAATGGAGATGGCATGGACTTAAATCTGTGTTGATAACCATACCGTTTTTTACTGTGCTTAGCCTGATAACCTCCCATAACTGGCTCCCAAACCCTCCAAATCTTCTTATATCTTTAGAGGGAGATGATATTTAAGGTAATGGCTTGGGTCATTTTGGAGAGTTACTCAGTTTTCCTGGGAGATGTCTTCCCCAGGTATACAAGAGGTTTGCATCCTATTAAACTTGTATTCGTTTTTCTCTTGTTAATCTGCGTTTTATTACACGGTGGTCTTCGCCACGAACCTAGAAGAGGAGAGAAACAATTATAATTATCTTTCCTCCCTTACAACTGTCTTTAACTCTCCTTTTGTGCCTCATTCATGAAAAGAATAGGGACCCTAAATGGAGCAGATTTTTGAGACTGCTAACTGCCAGTGCCATTCAATGGCGTGTATTACCGCAAAGTACAAGATCTTAACTTCCTTCCTTTTGTTCGTTTCTTTGGAGAGTAACAATAGCAAGTATTTGCCAAGTAATTTAATAAGTCTTTAAAGTCTGAAACTGAGGATTTTTCTCTGTTCTTAAGTTTCAAGGCATAAATACTACTTGTTTGACAGTCACAAACTTTACAATAAAAAGAAAAATGAAAGCTCTAAATAGCTCAGAAGTAAGTTCATCAGCATCAGCTTAGCTTCTCACTCTCCTTTTCTTTCAAAGCTAAGCTAGTGGAACCATTATTGCCATAACTCAAGCAGAAGAGAATGAAGGAAGTGGGAGGGAGAACCTAATATCTATATATCTATATCTATATGTATAGATAAATTGATGGATAGATAGATGGATATATATATATATATACATATACATATATGTATATATATATATACACACACATGGATATATATATCCATCTATTTATCTATCTATCTATATATATAGATGGATATATATGTTTCTGTCTTCTGTTGTCTATGAAAGTGGATTTTTGTTGTTTGCTCAATTGTTAATATGCATAGCAATCACCTAAAGGTTCTATTAAAATGTAGATTCTGAATCAGTAAATCTGGGCTGTAGGCCTGAGATTTTCATTTCTTTTCCTTTTTTTTTTAATGTTTATTTATATTTGAGAGGAAGAGAGAGAGAGAGAGTGCAAACTTGAGTGGAGGAGGGGCAGAGAGAGGGAGAAAGAATCCAAAGCAGGCTCCAGGCTCCAAGCTGTGAGCTGTAAGCTGCCAGCACAGAGCCTGATGCAGGGTTTGAACCCACTAGCAGTGGGATCATGGCCTGAGATGAAGTCGGACGCTTAACCGACTGAGCCACCCATACACCCTGAGATTTTCATTTCTAACTCACTTTCAGGTTATGGTGATATTGGCTGGGCTCAGATCACACTTTTAGTGACAAGGGTCTGCAATCTTAATTTCTTTATTCTTCTCTTGATGTCATCCTAGCATTATTGTTTGAGTTGTTCTCATTTGAATCTTCTCAGAATTGGCCAGTATATTTAGGTATTTCTACATTAGATAGATGTATTTATCTTTTTGCAAAATTGATCTATTTATTTACTAATTTACTTATTTTTGAACCCTAATTGTGGTATTAATGGAGAGGGGTGGAGAGTGTCATGCAAGACAATGGTAGATGAAGTTTGTAGGAAGCTCTGTAATGGAACCAACATGAGTTCACTCCTTGGTGAGGCAGAAATTACACCAGGTTGAGTTGTTGCATGAAGAAAACTTTATTTGCAGCAAATAAGGAGATCACGGGGAGTGGCTTCCAAAGCCATGACTCCCTGAGCAAGGGTGAAAGGATTCCTTTTATTTAGGGTTAGGTTGAATGATTAGATAGGGAAGCCTTGTCATCATATGTAGAGCTAGGCATAAGGTCTCTTATGTGTCTTTAGGAAACATGTGTATATAAACATTGTATGTTATGTAAATGAGGCTTATGCTCCTCCTTCGGTGGAGATTTTGTGTTATAATGAGGTAAAGGTAGTTGTCTGTCATTCTAGAGGTCACTCCATAGTCCATCTGCGCAGGTGTAAGACAGGGTTTTAGCTCAAACTAGTCTGAGTGCTCTGGGCCAGCTAGAGGTCTTATCAGGGCAGTTGCTATTACTCCAGGAGTGGTTTCACTTTGCATTTACCTGAATTAAGAGATAAGCTGGAAAGAAGAACCTAAGGGGAAAATATGGTGGGACAAAGGTGTGTGAGTACAAGCAGGTGGGCTGTTAAGGTCAGGTCTTGGGGTCTAGCGGGTGACATCTGCACAGCAGAGTGCAGAAGGAAGGACACTGCTGAGTTTCATCCCTCTCCCTCTATATTTTGAGTACCAGATCAATATAAATAGCTCTGGCTTCCATTTATTGAGCACCTTCTCTATTCCAGGTTCTAGGTTAACACTTTTAAGAATATTTTTAAAAATATTTTTTACCTTAAAAGTTATTATCCCTGTTTTATAGTTAAGGAAAGATCATTCACTTTATTTGAAAGATGGGGGTTAATGAGTCTGTTAAAAGTTAAGTGAATACTTCTCAACTCAGTTTCTGAGGCCAGTATTACCTTAATTCCAAAACTAGGTAGGAGAGTACAAAAAACAAAAAAGAAAATTATAAACTGATATGTCTCATAAAGCTAGATGTAAGGATCATTAACAAATATTAGCAAATCAATTCAGCAATATTGAGAAAAAAACCGTAACAACCAAGTGAAATTTATTCTAGGTATCTAAGACTGTTTCAACATATGAAAATCAATCAGTGTAATGTACCATATCAGTAGGATAAGGAAGAAAATCTCATGATCATATCAATTGATGCAGAAAAAGAATTTGACAAAAACTAATACCATTAATGATAAAAATGATCAGCTATCTAGAAAGAGAGGGAAACTTCCTCAACTTGATAAATATATCTACAGACAAAATCTATAGCTGTAATACTTAATGGTGAAAGACTGACTATCCCTCTAAGGTTGTGAAGATGGCAAGTATGTTGGGGCACCTGGGTGGCTCAGTCGGTTGAATGTCCTACTTCAGCTCAGGTCATGATCTCATAGTCTGTGGGTTTGAGCCCTGTGTCAGGCTCCATGCTGACAGCTCAGAGTCTGGAGGCTGCTTTAGATTCTGTGTCTCCTTCTCTCTCTGCCCCTCCTTCCCTCACACACTGTCTCACTCTGTCTTTCAAAAATAAATAAATGTAAAATAAATAAATAAATAAATAAGATTTCAAGTACGTCCACTCTTAATCCTCTTATTCAACATAGTATTGCAAATTCTAGTCTATACAATAAGGAAAAAAAAAGGTGGGGAGTGAGGGAGGGAATAAAATCACACAGACTGGAAAGGAAGTAATGCAACTATCTCTATTGGCAGATGACATGATTAGCTAGATAGAAAATATTGATTCTCCTAAAATAACTAGAATTAAGTGGGTTCAACAAGATTGCCAGATACAAGATCAACGTACACACACACATGCACACACAAGTAGACTTTCTATAAGTAAGAAAAACATTAAATCTACATCAAAAATGTAATACCATTTAAAAATGCTCCAAAGAATATGAAATGCTTAGGTATAAATCTAACAAAACATATACAAGATCTCTATGCTGCAATTTATAAAACGTTGATGAAAAAAATAAAAGAAGATCTGAGTCAATGGAAAAATATGTCATGCTCATGGATTGGATGACTCAATATACATGTTGGGGAGAAAGAATTTTCTCTACCACTAAATGCTCTTCTAGCTGGACTAAGAATCAAACTGACATGAGATAGAAGAACAGAAGAAAATAAAATTTAATAGCATATTTATGGGGAATCCACACAACTTGGAAATTCCAAAGACCATGAAACAACATGAAACTTACACTGAGCTAAAGAGAGGGGTAAGGTCTCCAATACAAAGGGGAGAAAGACCATTAACAGAAAGGTGGAAGATATTTAGAAAACAAACTTTGCCCTATTATGCAGATAAGTTTCTTAGATAAAGAGGAAATCTCTGTTAATAGCTCTATTCCTAGTATAAGCAGGCAGTTGAGGGAAGGGTAAAGAGCTTCTCCTGAATCTGCTGAGATTTGATTGCTTTTAATTTGAAGTAATGTTCATGGTACAGTGTCCCAACCTGAGGCAGCCTGCCCTTGGCCCCTACAGAGGAAATAAACATTTAATGAAATTTCTATTAAATTTCCAGCAACATTTTTGTCAACATAGATAAACATACTCTAAAATGTGTATGTGAAAGGAAAGACTGTAGAATACCCAAAGCAATTTTGAAAAAGAAAAGTGAATTAGGAGAAATCATTCTTTCTGGTGTTAAGACTTACTATATCATTATAGTAGTTATAGTATATAGCATAGTGAAGTAGACACTGTAATACCATTACAGAGAAAGTTACACAGATCAATGGAAGAGAATAAAGTAACAAGAAATAAGTCCATATAAATATACCCACTTGATTTTTGACAAAGTTACAAAAGGAATTCAATGGAGGAAAAGTTGTGTTGGAGCAATTTTATATATAGGTAATAAAAAGAAAGAGAATCTCTACCTAAATCTCACACCTTAATAAAACATTAACTCAAAATAGATAACAGATTTAAATTTAAAATATAAAAGTATAAGAAATTATGAGGGGAAAAGGAGAGAATCTTCATGACCTAGGACTAAGTGAAGAGTTGTCAAACATGACACCAAAAACATACCAATAAAGAAATATTAATAAATTGGCTCTCATCAAATATAGAATGTTTGCTTTGCTAATGATCCTATTAACAGGATGAAAAGAAAAATCAGAGACTGGGATATACTATCTGTAAATTACATATCCAAGAGAGGACTTTTATCTAGAATAATAAAGAACTCTCAAAAGTGAACATTTATTTATTTTTATTTTTTTAATTAAAAAAATTTTTTGGTTAATATTTATTTTTGAGAGAAGGAGAGACAGAACACAAGCGGGGTAGGGGCAGAGAGAGAGGGAGACAGAATCTGAAGCAGACTGCAGGCTCTGAACTGTCAGCACAGAGCCCGATGTGGGATTCAAACCCATGAACTGCAAGATCATGACCTGAGCCGATGTCAGACACTTAACCGCCTGAGCCACCCAGACGCCCCTCAAAAGTCAACCTTTAAAAAGCAATTAATCCAATTAGAGGATGGGCAAAAGATACATCAAATAAGCACAAGAAAATGTTACTCAGCATTGTTAGCTACTAGGGAAATGCAATTACAAGCACAATTTTAATCCAAAGACTAAAGTTTAAAAAAATACTAATATCAAATTCAAGTAAAGATGTGGCAAAAGTGTATCATTCATACATTGCTGGTGGGAATGTAGAATGGTACATATAGCTGGAAAAATGACAGTTTCTTTTAAAATTAAAGATGTATACTACATAAGACTCAGCAGTTGCATTCTTGGGCATTTATCCCAGAGAAATGAAGACTTATAGTCACACAGAAACCTGTACACAAATGTTCATATCAGCTTCATTTGTAATAGACCAAAATGGGAATTACTCAAATATCCTTCATCAGATGAGTGGCTAAGCAATATATGATATACCTATGCCTTAGTAGACTACTCAACGGTTAAAAGGAACAATCTATTGATACACGTAGCAACTTGGATGAACCTCAAATAAATTATGATGAGTGAAAAAAATGCAACCTCAAATTCAATCTTTACATATATTATATAGGTTTATAAAAAATCTAGCCTGTATATGATTCATTTTATAATATTCTTGAAGTAATGAAATAATAGAGATGGAGAAAAGATTAATGGTAGGCAGAGATTATGAATGGAATGATGGGGGTGAGTGTGGCTATAAAGAGTAACACTAGGGAGACTTAATGGATGGTACCATGCTGCGTTTTGACTGTGGCAGTAGATACATGGACATATACATATCATAAAATTGCATAGAAATTCACACACATATACACATACAGATGAGTGCATGTATAACCGGTTATGTGAATTGTACCAATTTCAATTGCCTGATTTTGATATTGTGCTTTGTTAACACAATATGTCTAAATTAGAGAAGACTGGATACCTGGTGAACTGGACCTCCCTTTACATTCCTCCACAACTTTCTGTGATCCAATAATTATTTCAAAATAAACATTAAAAAAAAAAGGTCAGCTGTTTAGTTAAAATCCTACTTAGCCTGAAGAATATACTACTGACTTTCTAGCCTCTCCAGAGCACGAGCTCTTATCCCTTGCTCCATACTGTCTTCTGGCTTCTAACAAGTGACATTCTGAGGTGAAGGCAGGAAGACAATGCCAGGTTATAAAAGTTAATATCAGGTATAAGAATTCCGTAACTTCAGATATGTCCTGATGCACTATCAGGGAAGCCTCATTTTATGTGAAAAGTTGGATTGATAACCTCAGTAAAGCACCCATTCTCTTTTCTTTCCCAACTCACATTTTCTGTGCTCACTGAAGTCTAAATTGTGTTGAAATAGAATTCTAGGGGAAAACCTCCAATGAACCTATTTGCTATCTTCTCTCTTATGGCTTATACTCTACTCTCCTTTTAAAGTGCAGCACTATTTTTCTGATTCTGATTCTGATTTTAAGCAACCGCTATTATAGAGACCTTTCTCTGTCTTACCTTCAGTTATTTTGCATTCTAAAATGTTTAAAGTTAGTTCCTCCAACCTAAGTGAATTCTTTCCAAATTGCTAGTTCTGTTTGTTTTGTTTTGTTTTGTTTTGTGTGTGTGTGTGTGTGTGTGTGTGTGTGTGTGTGTGTGTGTGTGTTTTCCTTCTCTCTGTCTTAAGCATATAGAATCACATCTGCTTAACTCCGGGATTGTTGAGATTTCATGGGGATTTGGGGAGTAGGAGGCATCTTGGCAGGGAGATCATTATTACTTTTTGATCCGCCTCCGGTATGCATTCTGACAATTCCTCCCACACCTTCTACTAAAAGTTTTCTCCTCAGGCTAATTGACTGTTAATGGAAGATAAGTAAGGCATTTATACATCCGCAACTCTCAGTATACATGATTTATGTCACCCTCTTAAAAAACAAGATTTAAACAGCAGTCGCCTTGTTTTTTCTCTGCCACATCAGAAGCTGGGTTTGTGGGGTGAATCAGGAGACAGATTTTATTTTCTACTTGAGTTCTTTCAGGTCCAATAGTGAGCTGCTACAGTTGAAGGTATAGGGATATAAGAAGGGCCAGTTTTTTATGTAACTAATATATATTTTGACATTATTTGAAAAATATTACATTTTCATTTGAAAGCAGTCTTAGCAACATAAATCTTTTATTTCTTTTTCGTGAAAATTGACTTGTGGATTGAGAGTTTGGTACGTTTGGAGTCTATAGGTATAGTATGTAATCTCTGAACTAGCCCTTGGCCTCTTCAACACACAACAATTTTAAAGTTAACAAATCATACCATTTAGTTTTCCTGGCTAAGTAAATAAAGATACAGTCATTTAAATAGCCTTCTTTCAGACTTGTTGTGGAAATACGTAGTCATTATTGAAAAATGAAGTAGAATCTCTGGAATAGAATGTGTTCTGACTGTATTCTGTTCACAGTTCTCTCATCAATGGTGATTGTTACAAGATGGACTGAGAACTGAATGAATGACTCCCCGAGAGAAATACAGTCTATGCACAGTTGGCTGAGCCAGTTGTTTGAAAATAACATTTTGTGAAGTGCAAATGATTCAGTTAATTCTAGGAAGTGGGTCTGTTTTCCTATAAATTCTCTTGTAACTGGTGCTTCTCTTAAGTTACACTTTTACTGTTCAAACATTAATTGTCTCTTTCAATATTGTGCCCTTCCTGACTTCCCAAAATGCAGGTTTGAGTCTTCATTATCCCCAATTAACTCTCTCAAAATCAGATCTTATTATAATACCCTCTTTAAAAATATCTCCTTATGCTTCAGCATTGCTAACTATGCCATGGATTGCATCTTTACTTTGGATCACTCAAAGATTACTTGACAACATGTGAACTGTATGTGAAGTCAAAGTGTAAATAATTGCACTTTTTCCATGAATGAAAAATTTACTTAAGGGCTAGTAAACGTTTTAAATATAAATACTGATTTATTATAGAATAGCATGAAATGCCACATGAATTTTATAATAAAATGTTGAAACCTCCAAGAAATGTCATGCTTGTAAAATCAATCTTCTTTGGATTTTGTGTTCAAACTCCGTATTATAGTATAGTATATAATTCTCTTAACATTTATACACCAACAAACACCGTATCCTGCAACTCCATACTTTTGACATTCTTACGAGATATCTCTGTGGATCTTAGTACTATTCCCAAAACCACTCATGCTTTTCATCTACCTCAATTTTTTCATGGTGTCTTCTATGCCTAGAATACCATTTTCCAGTTTCTCTGAATTGGGAATGCTATTCACCCTTAAAGTTTACAAACTCATTCAAATGACATAAATATAGTATTCCTTCCTCTGCATCTAAAAAAATTATTTCACATAAATCTATTCAAGCATACATTATATTATATCATGCTTATTTATGTATTTGTTACTTTCACCAATTATGAAAGCCTTGAAGTAAGAATATGTCTTACTATTATTTTTCTTTCTGCGGAGTTTTATAATATGGCCACAAATCAAATACTTTGACACTTTTCCCTCCAAAAAGTAAGTTTAGATCCCCTTTCCTTGAGTGTGGGCTATAGTTTATGACCTTCTGACAAATAGAATGCAGTAAAAATTACAGAATAACTTCTAAGCCTAGGTTATAATCAATACAAAGTAACTGGAAGTGGTTCATCATGCTGCCATGACAGAGATGTAAAATGTCTTTGGAACCAGTCAGTGGATAAAACTGGTAGGATTTTGAAAAGAAAAGTCATAGAAGTTGTTACAAGCCTTGAAGAAACTCTGTCTAGATGAATGGTGACAGTTTAGGAAGCTCTGCATGAGAGCTGAAGATAAATTTATCCATATCTTAGTAAAACCAGGAGGAAAGGAGGGCTTTGGTGTAGTAGGAAAAAGGTAAGCCACAACTATGCCTGCAAGAACATGCAGTGTAGAGAATGTACCTAATGAGTTGGAAGATCTGGCTATGGAGCTTTCTAGACTAAATGTTGAAAAGGCCATCTGATTTCTTCTCGATGCTCATGGTAAAATGTGAGAATAGAGAGATGAACTGAATTAAGCATTGTTAAATACAAAGGAGCAAGGATTTTATTGCTTTGAAATTTCTCAACCACTTCAGATAGCAAACACCACCAAGAAAACATGCTCTACAGATGAAATCAAAGCTGGGACTGTAAAATCTTTGTTAATACATCATAAAGCTCTAAGGTGATGCCTCAGAATGCTATTCAGTCAGGGGAAAAAGTGCTCTAAAAACTTTTAAGAGTATGCGTCACAGATCCTCTAACCCAAGTGATAGGGATGCTAAAAAGCTTAAGGATAATGCTCATTAGCTTAAGTATAAAGTAAAAAGGAATATATATTAAAGAGATTTGTCAATTTGACTTTTAGCACATTAAGATCAACAGAAGATCCAAACAGTTTTAAAAGAATTACATTGGTAGAAACAATGTCAGCTTGGACTGAAAGGGACAGTCTAAACTAGAGCTAGTTTTGCCATTGTAATTTTAAGCCTCAATGTTCTAGTGTGCATTGGATAAACTACCTAGTATGTTATAAAGTCATTTCAGTGCAACTATATGAAATTCACATTTTAAGGAATGAGATCTCCTACTAATAACCAGTGAGAAACTGACATCTCTAGTCAACAGATGTATGGTTGAGCCAAATTGGTAGCACATCTTTTAGTCCATTCAAGTCTTAAGCTGACTCAAACTCCAGCTACTATCTTGACTCTAACCTCATGTGAGACCCCAAACCAGAACCCCTCGGTAAGTTACTCTTATATTTCTGACTCTCAGAAACACTGATATAATAAATATTTGTGGTTGTATGTCATTAAATTTGTGTTAATTTATTACACAGCAAGAGATAACTAATGCAATTCTTTTTTTTTTTCATCTACTATATAGTTTGGTGTGTAGTTGTCACTTCACTAGTATTTACTGGAAAAGAAAAGGAGAAGATGAAGACATTGTTGATGGAATACAAAATAGAAAAAGTGTGATAAGAAATCATGGTATTGAAATTACTTTAAAACTCTCTCAGTGAAAATTTTGATCATGATTTATGTTAAAAATCATTTGGCTTTAAATGTAAAAATGTTTGAATTTACATGGACAAATCGAGACAAAGGTGGTGGGCACTGATATTTATTGACTTTTTTCTGCACATCAGATAGATAGGCACTCGATTATGATCTTCATTAAAGTTTGTCACTTAATCTTACCAAAAATTCTGGCAGTTAGGTATTATCCCCAACTTATATTTGAGGAATCAGCCTGAATGATATGAAATAATGTGTCCATATTGATAATTCTAGGAAGTGCAGAGGCTGAATCTGGTCCCTCTTCTATCTGATTCCAATTTTTCTAATGTTTTTGCTATACTATGAAACATATTAGTAAAGAGGCTAAAACTAGGGGCGCCTGGGTGGCTCAGTCGGTTGAGCATCCGACTTCGGCTCAGGTCATGATCTCGCGGTCCGTGAGTTTGAGCCCCGTGTCAGGCTCTGTGCTGACCACTCAGAGCCTGGAGCCTGTTTCGGATTCTGTGTCTCCCTCTCTTTCTGACCCTCCCCCATTCATGCTCTGTCTCTCTCTGTCTCAAAAATAAATAAATGTTAAAAAAAATTTTTATAAAAAAAAAAGATGCTAAACTATAGTAATTTAGCCTATTGGTTCTAGTATAGCAGGGGATATTTTCTTTTCCATGTATTATTAATTCAAGTTGTTTACTAAGAAGTTAAAACTGTTTATTAACAGAATATCTAGGGACATTCTAGAGTCAACTATGTTTACTTACATGTTAGATCTTCTTGAGAGACTGTTTTAACAATGTAAGTGTGGGGCCTAGGAATATGTTTTTTGATAACCTCTATACAAAACAGAACAATTATTCTATATGTTAAACCAACAGAATTAAAGCCTTCTTTCTCTTCAATCTCATGTCAGTTTTTCAACTTTGTTCTCTCCTTCCTTTTTTCTTTTTATGAAAACATTTTTTAATTCTCTTGAATATTTAATATTTTAATAACAAATTCATCATTAACTAAGAAGTAGAATAATTAGATCATATATTGAATATCATTCTGAGATCCTAAAGACTATACTTTCAGGGATCATTTCTATAGTTCATTAATTCTGAGATCCTAATGTATTAAAAAATAACACTAACTGTTGTTTGCTATGATATTGGAAACAAAGGGTTGAATGGGTTGTAATGAACATATGAACCAAATAGAATAATTCATATTAGTGCAGGACACAGAAGACATCAGAATAAGTGGCCTGTCTCTCAAGGTGGGTATTGGATCGCTTATGAAGACTATAAAATTTAAAATATATGCAGGTGCCTGGCTGGCTCAGTCAGGAGAGCATACGACTCTTGACCTTGGGGTTGTGAGATTCAAGCTCCATGTTGGACATTATTTGTTTGTTTGTTTATAAAATATGTGCACTTGAATTGAAAAATGAATGGTCATTCTAAATCAGTGAAGACATCAAAACAAAAAAAAAAAGTCAACACGGGGCGTTAAGTGACTTGTGGACAAAAACAAGTCATCCATGTTGAAGAGACATGAGGTAAAAGAGATGAGATAACCAAGAGCCTTTCAAGCCAGGTTAATATGGTCCAGTCCACTACTACATACGGTTTGCAAAAGGCAGAGTGAAGCAAGAGTGATTACTTAGGATGCTGTTGCAGTAATTCTAGAAAAGATGACTCAAACCAGAATTCGGGGGTTTTGTTAGGAAATAATAAGAATGGATGAATCTGATGAATTTTGTTTCTCAATCTGAGAAAGAAACTGCAGAGAATCTGGGTAAATAAAATACAGAGACCAAAGATAATATCAATGTGTATAGCTTTCGTAGATTGCAGATGAAACCACTCCTAACAGTCTTTGGGAAGCCAGAATGATAAACTGTGTTGACAGTATTATTAGCATTACTCAGAGTAGACTAACTACTATAGTAATTACAGAAATCTCTTAAACTCACTTTTATATATCTAAAGTATTAATGTGAATATTCCTGGTCTGGCGTTTCTCCAGAGCAGCTCTACTCTACGTGGTGTCTCAGGAATCCAGGTTTCTTTGTCATGTGATTTCTTCAAATAAGACCTTAGAGTCCTTTCCTTTCTGCTGCATAGGTGGGTAAAAAGAAGTAGCATGAGCATTTGTATGGGAAAGTTGATACCCAGACCTCCATATGGTCTAAATCATTATAACTTCTGTTCCACTGGACAATCAGAAGATCAGAAAGTAGGTTCCAGTTACATAACTACATGCATGGGAACTGAGAAATACGGAGTGTTCAGGAAGAATAGGGAATAAGATATTGGTGAACGTGAGCAGTCTCAGATATACCAAAAGGAAAGGTTTTAAAAGAGTCATACAAAAGGGAAGAAGTCTGTAATTTGATTTCGGGTAAATGACAACAGGAAAACATTTCTTCTTTGTCTGAGATTATATTTGAAAGTGTTTGTATTTATGAGACTGTATAAACTAACACTTTATAGATCAAACTGAAGATTAGAAAATTACTCATTTTAGTTGTGACCACATATCTTCAATAAATGCTTGTTCTTGTCCAATTATTATGTTCCCATCCATTTCTTACCTTGCCCTGATAATATTCACTTTTAATTGTAAAAGTTCTTTGAAATTGACTGTTTTATCTTTCTTGACTAGAGTTTCTCCTACATTCAGCCCTGCAGTTTATGCCATAAAATTTATACCCAATAAATTTATTTTTCTATATTACTGTGTGCTTTCAAAATCTCTAAAGAAATGCTGAGTTTATCTTTAACATTTATAACTTTATGCTTTACGTTCTCAGCCTCGGAATATTATACACACTTGCTCATTCACTCACAAGCGTAATCATTTTACGATCTGGGCCTTTATCAGTTGGTGGGTTTTTGTTTTGTATATGTATCTGAATTTTACAAATTCATTTTACAAGTTCAAAAAGTTCTTTTAGGTCACCCAAGGAATTGCTGATTATGTGATTCTGGCTAGTGGGATTGTGAAAGCATGTTGATAATATCAAAACAAGAAAGATAATCACTTCTATTCCTAGAGCCCTGAGAATGTTACTTTGTCCTTCTCCTGACATTCTCCATGACTGTTCTGACTCCATGCTTTGCACTTGAGCTGTTCTCACTGTGGAGAGAGCCTTGGATTCCCTTAAGTCTAATAAAGTCCAATTAAGGACTGCTTGTTTCTGAGCTGCATACCCTAAGGACACATGTTAATGATGAGTTTAAAATGGTGTCCTATTACAGGCTTATAGAATGCCAGCCACCTTAGCACTTCCTTTTTAAAATGAGTGATAATTGGTAAGACTTTAGCATTCCTATTTAAAAGATAAGGAAGTACAGATTCAGGGAACTTCAGGGACTTTCGTCAAGGTTACCCAGACAAGCCACACTTAGAACTTCTTAGGTTCTGAGTAGATTAAATAATTGAATAATAGAGCTAAGATCCATTTCAGCATGGCCCACATTTTTTTTTTTTTTGGTAGACATATATATGTGGACTTGGGAAGAGGATGCTTCCAGTTTTGCCTTCATTTTTAAAGATTTGTCCAGATTTTTATGGAAAGGAATTCACCAGAAAACTAACAGAAATTCCTTTCGGTACTGTGGAAGAGTGCAGCCAAATTTGGGGCTTAGTATTATGATTTGCAGCTATCATGAAAATTGTTCTTCATGGTTCTTACACATTGCAAGATTACCCAGGAAAAAGGGTGAAACTATATGGTCACCATCACCCCATTCTTGGAAATGACGTTTGAAGCTTGTATATTTGACACCTCTTGCCTTTCTCCCACACCCTGCCTCTATGAGGACTTTTTCATGTGTGTAATAATAATTCATAAGTGGGCCCCAAATTAGAATAGCTGTCTTCTTCTATCCTCTATGTCCCCGGCTACTAAATCCTCCACTAGCAAAATTCTTTAAGCATAGAAAGAAAATGCCCCAGAGATTCTATTTTTCCTTACATAGTCTGAACCTAGATATCATTTGTATAGACACCATAAGATTATATAGGAAAACATCTAAATACCAAGAGCAGACATCCATAGATTCAAAGCATTAAGGGCTAGAAAGATGTCTTAAAATGTATCTAGCAAAACTATTAACTTATGTATATAGTTCCCATAAAATATGAAAAGTCAGCTAGACTCCTGTCTTTTGAATAGGGGAACATCCCAAATAATACAATATACTTAAATAAAAATACCATAAGGAATACTGTTAATTTTTACATGAAAGAAAATGGAAGGAGTTTATGTGTGATGATAACACAGTAATTGGAAAGGGCTCTCTCCAAATAAATGAATCAACTGATAGTCCAAAAACATTGAAATGAAAACAGGGCGCCAGAGATTAGAAGAAGACATTAACTTTTTAACACACACACACACACACACACACACACACACACGCTCTAACTTCAAAATGAATGTATATGATAGGATATATGCTTAACTGTATGAGTTCTCCAATTTCATATCTGTGCCCAGGTTAGCCTTGAAGATGGGGTAGGGTCAGATGAAGGTAATTCTTAGTTGCATGGCTTCCCAGGATCTGTGAGGATTTTCAATAAGTATTCTCATTTTGGGTTCATGGTTAAAGGTCATAGATACATGCTTCCCTGAAATATATTTTAACAGTTTGGCTGAGGAAGAGGTTTGGCAAGTGTCCTGTTTGGAGCATAAAATATTTAGAACATTTCTAAAAGCACTGTGAAAATTTGAATTTTCATTCCATCTTCTTATATGTTTATGTCCAATTGTCTTCTTGATCCCAAAATTATCCCAAAGATGGAGCCAGTAGGAAATTATTTTGCAGTCCAAGTCATATGGTAAGTAGCAGAGTTTAGTCAAGAAGTATCAATAGGATAGGTACCCACTAGTCTCTGAAGTATATTATTCTTTCATGGAATTTCTGTTGCTGCTGTTTCCTCTAAGGGTAGTGATTATGTCTTAATCTGCCTTGTGTAAATCCCACGCTGCCACACCCAAAACAGGGTTCAGTTGTTTGTTCAATAAGTAGACCAACAGTGAGGTTTATTAATTCCCAGATACAACAAGTTCCACCAGCTGCTTTCAAGTTTCAGAGCAGTAATGGTAAGATCACAGAATCATACCTCTGGCTGACTTCCACATGGGTATAAACAATAGATGATGAAAAAAAAATTAAAGTAGATCTAAAAAATTTTATGTAGCTCTAATACAATTACTGTATAATTTTGGGCACAGCTTAAGGAGATTCTGAAACTCCTAATTATGTCTATTATAACTCTTGCATTTGGTGTTTTCTAGATACAGTTGGAGTAGATTTATAAAAGAAATTTAAAAGGGTAAAAAAAATTAAAGAAATGTACTATATTTTTATCTACATCAAATTTCAATTATTCTTGGAATAAGTGCTCAATTTTTTCAGGCTTTTCCTTATTACTCAGCTCTTTTTAGAGAATATTCCCTAGCACAAAATAACTTTAGAGATGCTTCTTCTGCTATTTTTGTGTCACTTTATAAGAGCTAGATATTTGATGAAAATAAGAAATTTGAATTATTCATTTCACAGTTTCACCCAGGTAAGTATTTTGTGTCATAATGATACTACAAACTATGTTGTTCAATTTTTTATGAGAATTAATATTCTCACACGTTTATGGCTTATTTACCTCATACTGGTAAAGTATCCTCTGTTAGACAAAATGTATATGATTATTTATTTCAATTTTGAATCTCTGTGAGCTTCCACAATTTATTGACCAAGATGTTTTCATAATAATCAGTTTCCAGAAGACATCAATACTAAAGTTTAGCTCTTCACATTAAAAATTCAGGAAAAACCCTCACAACATTACATTGAGAATGATGGCACTTTAAACCTGTCATTCTAATGTAGCAGGAGTGCTGCCTGAGTCTTTGAAAAGCAAGCAATACTGAGAAACTAGGTATGGCTAAGGGGGTAAATGAAATATTTAAAAATCAGGATAAAGAAGAAAGGGTCTTTTTCTCCTGACTCTGTTGCTTCATGGATTTGTTTTCTGTTTTATGCTACGCAGTGTTTATCATTGCAGTCAGTGAATAGGATTCGTGTATTTAAATGTTTCTGCTGTTATCCAGCCAAACCGTGAAGGACTTCAGGAGGTAGATGAGTATGATTTTTATTTTGGCAAATACTGCTGTACTAACAAGACGTCTAGTTAGGGCGAGGTGTGTTTACAAGACCTACCGCAATGACCGTTAAATTCATTCTAGAGAGGAGCAAATTTGTTTACCCTGAAACTTATTTGCTCGTGTGAAATTGCTCTGCATCTTTTCCAGTTTGTCCTAGATGGATACTTTAGTCGTTTTTCCTGGTACAGTGAGGTCAGTTTCAATAGTTGGCATGAGATAAAGGACGTGAATATTTAATAATTATGAGAATTCCCACAAGATCATTCTCCACTTACTCCACCTCTTTGTCTTGGGTTTTGTTTGCTGCTTTGTGCATGGTGTTTTTTCCAAAGACAATGTCGGAACAGGATTATTCCTCACTCTCTCTTATTCTCTTGAGTGTGAGTCACAGTATAACAGAACTAATAATCTATTACCTTTTCGTAACAATTAGAAAAATATCTCTGCTAAACCTCCATCCATCTCTGCTCTCTCTCCCTCCTTCTTCACCAAGGATATATTACAGCAATTGGAAAGAACAGTTTGTCTCCTTGAAAGCAGAGGACAAACAAGGATACTAACTCCTGTGTTCCTATCTTTTAGCTTACAACTGGATAGGAATGATGAAATAAAGATGATAAAAAGCAATATATGTGTGTTTACACCCTAATATGAAATAATATTTTACCAAATGATAAAGTGGCTTTTTTCCTGAAAAGGTCACTTTGTTTCTATACCTGTTGTCTTATTTATTGGAAACAGAGGCAACGACTGATAAGGAACTCACTCAAAAGTTTGCATAAGACAGTGACAAAAGAGGGATTCAAACGTTTGGACTTCCAGCTTGCTTGTCTTGACACTAAGCCATTTTGGCTCCTAATATATATTTTTTCACAATGCAGGACAACATGCAATGTCTACAGTGAGCTAGTAATTTAAGAAGTTAATAAAGGTCTAAAGAGGCTAACTGCAGTAGTGGCACAGAATAGAATATCTAACTTAACCTTTTGTTGGCATATTTCCAAAGGCAGAGACATGCTTTCTAAATTAGAACAACTGTGCATACAAAGGAATGACTTTATGGTTAGGCGTCCTACTTCAGCTCAGGTAATGATCTTGCGGTTTCTGAGTTTGAGCCCTACGTTGGGCTCTGTGCTGACTGCTCAGAGCCTGGAGCCTGCTTCAGATTCTGTGTCTCCCTCTCTCTCTGCCCCTCCCCTGCTCTTTCTCTCTCTCTCACTCTCTCTCTCTCTCTCTCTCTCAAAAATAAACATTAGCATTTTTTTTTATAAATTGAAGGAATGACTTTAATTCATCTCACTACAGATGGAAATGTAATCCTTCAGTATTTCCATATCTGTATTTTCTGTCTAGTTATAAATTCAGCTTTAAAATCTTGTTATAGTGAAATATATATTGAGAGTATATATGAGATGTATTTATTTGATTATTAAATCTGTGCACACAAAAATGACCATAATCCAAGTGTGAAATTAATGTAAATGATTTCTTCTGAGAAAAACACAAGGAGATATTTAGAGTCATTTAAGTTTAAATTTCAAGAATGGAAGCAAACTTAGATATCTAGGATGAACATTTCATTTTACGGAAGAGAAAAATAAGGTCCAGAAAAATGCAGTGAGTTACCAAAGATTGTATCACATCCATCCATCCATCCATCCATCCATCCATCCATCCATCTTTCTATCTGTGTCTGTCTGCATCTGCCTATTATAGAAATAATCTATAACAGAAACTGGTAAATATTGTATCTGTATTATAAAGGTAAGGAGACCTTAGCTTCTGAGAAGACCTGATAGACAGTGGTGTGAAAATCTCTCAACCAATGCTATTTTGGAGGGGATTTCTTCTTAAAAATGGTTTTCTTTGTAAGCAGATAGAAAAACAAGACTCCTGGGGCCCCTGGATGGCTCAGTTGGTTAAGCCTCTGACTTCTACTCAGGTCATGATCTCAAGGTTTATGAGTTTGAGCCCTGCCTCGGGCTTTGTGCTGACATCTGGGAGCCTGGAGCCTGCTTTGGATTCTGTGTCTCCCTCTGTCTCTGCCCCTCCCCCACTTGTGTTCTGTCTCTCTCTTGCTCAAAAATAAATAAACATTAAAAAAAAAAAACAAGATTCTTAATCTCTCCTTTTCTATGCAATCATGAGTGTATATATGTGTTTGTGTGGCTAGATAGACAGCAGATATTAGAGTCTTGAAGGAAAAAGCAATCCAATTAAGCATTGAGGAGTAAATAGATGATCCCAGGTGGAATAATAAAGAGAAGAAATGAAAACATAAGACACTGATATGTGCAAAAACTCAAACATATAAAAACACTAGTTTATTCAAGGTATTCAAAACAAAAGGTTATTGCTTCAAATGTCAGGTATAAGTAAGAGGAAATGAGATTGAAGAAGTAGTTTAAAGGCACATAACAAAGGGTCTTTTACAAGAAGTGATTGATTTAAAGTTTATAGCCCAAAATGTCTTTATGCAGGGGAGTTAAATTAGGTTTTTAACAAAGAGTATTCTAGCAGCAGGTAGAGGAAAGCCCAGAAAGGGAAAATATTGACAATAAGAAGTCCTAAAACAAAGTTGTTCTAATGATTCAGAAAAGAAATAATGAGAATCTAAACAATGGTAGTAGCAGTAGAGATAGAGAGGGTTGAATAGATATAAGAAATGTTTTAATGCTTGAATGTATAAGACAGTTCGTAAGACCGTTATGTCATCTGTAAGATGGACATCTAAACACCAGTCACTGAGACAATAAATATAGGAGAAACAGAGTGGAGTGAGTATGAAGATACTGAATACTGTATTTGATTTGTTAAGCTTTGATTGCCAGTGGTTTATTGAATTGGAAATGTCCAGATAAGTGACTGAATTGGGAGCTCAGGAGAGAGAAAAAAAGAGAAAATAAAGATCTGAGACTCAGCAGTCATGTTTTGGTAGAAGTAATCTTATGAAGTTATCCCAGGTGGTATCTATAGACAACTATAAGCAGGTTGAGGACAAAATCTCAGAGAATACTAAAATATGGTAATGGATTTTGAAAGTGGAGCTAATAAATTTAAAAAAAAATAGTACTTTCAGGCACATAGGAAGTAAGGTAGGCAAACATGATGTCTAGAATTCATGGAATTTCAAAAGTTAGAATGGTAAACAGGGATAATTGTGTTAACAAAAGTCAAATACATTAATTTTTTTTTAATGTTTATTCATTTTTGAAAGAGCATGAGCAGGGGAGGGGCACAGAGAAGAGGGAGGGAGACACAGAATCTGAAGCAGGCTCCAGGCTCCAAGGTGTCAGCACAGAGCCCAACGTGGGACTTAAACCCACCAACTGTGAGATCATATCCTCAGCTGAAGTTTAATGCTCAACTGACTGAACCATCCGGTGCCCCTAAAAGTCAAATACATTAATGATTGAAAATAGAGTATTAATTGATTTGGCAATTTGGGGATCATCATAAATTTAGTAAAAGCATTTCCAAAGTGGTGGGAAAGAAAAAAAAAAGATTGTAATGGATTAAAATATCTAAGGATATAAAGGTATATGAACTAAATCTAGACTTTATAATAGTCAAAACATATAACAAATAGCAATTACATTTCCTTTTCATTTACTTTAGGGATTATTGTTTGAATGAGGCAATAGATCAAGAAAAAATTAGTTATTAAGAGAGGTATTCCCACAAATTATTTTCATATTCACAGTTGGATATTACAAATTAGAATTAGCTGACAACATTGTTGGTGGCTTGAAAAACTGAATATTATGTCAAAAATGGAAGATAATATCAAGTTATGGGGAAAAAAGGAAAAGCAAAGTTCTCCTCAGGGAGAAGGTGATAATTGTTTCTAATGGCCTGTAAATGAAGTGACATCTCTGTAGAAAGTACTTAAAAGCAATCTTCTCAGTTCAGTCATTTTTACCTCATTTTGTCTGTCTTTGAGGTCTATGTGTTTCTTGTGCATAGTCAGAAAAATAAGGATCTGGATTTATGAGATCAAATGATTGGGGTGCTTTATTCCTGAATCAACCTTGGCACAGGAGCGTGGGTCAGGAAGCTGTCCATATCGCAAGCTGATGCTGCATACTGGAGGTGGAATTCGTTTTCTTTCCCATAGAAATCTACTTAGTTTTCACAAAATTGGGAACTTTCAAAAATAAGATAAAAAAATGCACAGTTTATTCTTTCATAAACTAAGGAGATGGACCAAACCACAACGAGCCATTTCTGTTTCAGTGCATGAATACTTACCATAGTGAACCATTGATAAATATGGGTAACATGTATAATAAATTATTCCGTATCCTTAACAATGTGAATTTGTTGGAGGACCACATCATATCATTGAGGTGACACTAGGTAATGATTAAGGAGTCTGGACTTTAATCCCAACTTTGCTAAAAACTCTGAATAGAAAGATGATTTTAACATTTTAAGGATTTAGTGGTCCTTCTTTGTATATTAAAAGTGTAGGATGCAATAATATTCAGTGATCCCTCTAATGTTGGGAGTTCAAAAAGCGAGGCTAGAGATTTTTTTTTTCTATTTTTTGTAATGGTTATTTATTCTTGAGAGACAGAGAAAGAGAGAAGGGCAAAGAGAGAGCGAGACACAGAATCCAAAGCAGGCTCCAGGCTCGGAGCTGTCAGCAGAGAGCCCAATGCAGGGCTCAAACCCACAAACTGTGAGATCATGATCTGAGCTGAGGTCAGATGCTTAACTGACTAAGCCACCCAGGCTCCCCAAGATTTTTCTTTCTAGAATCAATAATAATAGACTACACTAGTTTTTTTTTTTTTTTGCTTTGTTTTGTTCTTGTTGTTGTTGTTGAACAACATACATAAAATACATAATGTACATAAAATTAAATGTACTCATCATATAGTTTGATAAATTTTGGCAAATGTATGCACCCATGCAGCCAGCACCCAATCAAAATTTGAAAACATTTCCATCATACCAGAAAGCTTCTTTTTCCTTTTTACAGTGCAATATTTGCCTATCTCCCATCCTACCTCAGGCAATCACTTATCAGCTGTATCACTACTGATTAATTTTGGCTGTTTCAGAACTTCATATAAATGTAAACATTTTATTTGTACTCTTCTGTATCTGTCTTCTTTTGAACAGTATACTATTTTTGAGATTCATTCATTCTTATTACTACGTTTATCTGTTGTTTATTTCTTACTGGTGAGTTATATTCCATTATGAGAATATACCACAATTTGTTTTCCATTCTCCTGTTGATAAAAATTAGGATTGGTTCTAATTTAAGGTTCTTCTTTTTTTTTTTTTGAAATTATATTTTAATTACTCTTGTATAAAATACCTAGGACTAAAACTACTAAAATACTTCCCAGCATTGATGAATCTTCCAGTTATACTACCTGCTTGCCAGCGCTTAATTTTAAATTGCCATTAAATTATCAAATAGTTGCCGTTTAAAAAAAACATTCTAGTGTGAAAAATATTCTTACTGTGAATATAATTTACATTTCTTTTTTTTTAATTTTTTTTTAACGTTTATTTATTTTTGAGACAGAGAGAGACAGAGCATGAATGGGGGGAGGGTCAGAGAGAGAGGGAGACACAGAATCGGAAGCAGGCTCCAGGCTCCGAGCTGTCAGCACAGAGCCCGACGCGGGGCTCGAACTCGTGAACCACGAGATCATGACCCGAGCTGAAGTCGGACACTCAACCGACTGAGCCACCCAGGCGCCCCTAATTTACATTTCTTTGATGACTGATGTTAAACGTATTTGCATGTGCTTAATGCTGTTAATGAAATGTATGTTCAAATATTTTACCCATTGTTTTATACAGTTATTTGTCTCCTTATTACTGACTTTTTAAATGTTCCTATGAATTCTTGGTACAGTCCTTTTTCTGTGAGTTTGTGTGTTTGTATGTAAACTAAATACATACACGGTTGACCATTGAATAGCAGGGGATTGAACTGTGCAGGTCAACTTATATACAGATTTTTCTTTTGGGTAAGTTCAGTACAGTACTGGAAATGGATTTTCTCCTCCTTATGATTTTCTCAATAACATTTTCTTTTCTCTAGATTACTTTAATATAAAGATATAGTATATAATTTAACATACAAAATATGTGTTAATCGACCAGTTATGTTATCTGTAAGACTTCTGGTCAACAGTAGGCTATTAGCAGCTAAGTTTTGGATGTTTCAGAAGTTATACATGAACTTTTGACTGTGTGAGGGGTGGGGGGTGTCAACACCCATAACCCCCATGCTGTTCATGATCAACTGTATTATGTATACATATATATACATTTTTTTCCTTCCATTCTTTGTCTTGTATTTTTAATTTCATAATTGTATCTTTAAAAAAGCAGTAGTTTTTAATTTGAATGAAATATATTTAACTCTCTTATGGATATTACCAAGTCTTAGTGGTATTTATCTCTTGTTTATGCAGAGTGTTTGCCTACCCCAAGTTTGTGATGATTTTCTCCTTTCTTATTGATCCATTTCAAAATTTTGACAATGGTGGAGTTAGGGACTGAAGTTCTTCATCTTTTTTATATTTTTTAATGTAGAGATTCGGTTGATCTAGAGCCACATTCTGAAAAGACTATTCTTTCCACATTGAATTAGTTTATAGCCACTATCAAAAATCTATTGGCTATATATCATTAACTGATATATTTCTAAACTGTTTAATTGATCTATAATTCTGATGGAACACAAAGTCGAGACTGTCTTATTTTTTTGTAACTTTACACTAAGTCTGAAAATCAGGTAGTGTAAGTTCTTCAATTTTTGTCCTTTTTTTAAAAGAAAAAGATGTCCTTTGCATTTTCATATAAATTTTAGAATTAATTTGTCAGTTTTGATATCTGCTGATATTATAGGGTTGTTATTTTGTAGGAGCCATAGAAAAACTTGAGTATAATGAATATCATAAAAATAATAAATCTTCAATCCATGCATTGTGTGTACCTTTTGGTTTATTTAGATTTTCTTTAATTTCTCTTAGCAATGTTTAGTAATTTTTAGTGAAAAGGTCTTTCAAATATTTAGCTAATTTTTCCTATAACAGTTTATATATTTAATGCTATTGACTTTTCAAAATTTTATTTTCAGATTTCTTTTTGCTAGACTTTAGAAATAAAACTGATTATTGTATTTAACCTTGAATTCTGTGGTCTTGCCCTTGCTACCTTCCTTAAGATATACCTGGTTAGCTGAATGCACTGTCTATAGGAATGGAGATTATTTGCATTCATCCTTTCTAATTTTTAAAAATGTATGTTTTTATTGCCTTATCACCCTAGGTAATACTCCATTTCAATATGGAATAGAAGTGGTGAGGATGAACATTTTTGTATGATGACACAATTTTTCTCTTTTATTCTGTTGACAATCAGAATAAATCAATAAATTTGATTTTCAAATATGGAATCAGTTTTGTAATTCAGGGAACATGATTTGTTCATAATGGATCATTCTTTTCATCTCTTTCTATATTGATTTGTTAATATTTTGTTGAATATTCACGTGTCTATTCTAATAAGTAATATTGGCGGGTCATTTGTTTTCTTTTATTCTCTTTGTTAGGTGTTGGTATTAGGATGATGCTGGTCTTACAAAATAAAGTGTGAAACAATCAACTCTCTTCTGTAAAGTGTGTAAAAGGTTAGAAATAGCTCATTTAAGAATTCAACAGTATAATGATCTGACCTTGGAGTTTTATTCATAGGATGACCTTTGTTTTGAATTAAATTATTTAATAGTTTTGCTAAGTTGACTTTCAAAATTTGCATTATTTTTTCTATCAGACTTATTCACATAAAATTATTTTTAGGGGTGCCTAGGTGGCTCGAGTCATAATCTCACAGTTCATGAGTTTGAGCCCCACGTGGGGCTCTGTGTTGACAGCTCAGAGCCTGAAGACTGCTTCGGATTCTGTGTCTCCCTCTCTCTCTGTCCCTCCCCTACTTGCACTCTGTCTCTGTTTCTCCCTCTCTCTCAAAAATAAACAAAAACATTTTAAAAATTTTAATAGAAAATTATGTTTAATATTGTCTTTTTATTCTTTTAATATATGTAGGAATTTTTGTGATAGATCTTGCATTCCTAATATAGATAATTTATGTTTACTCTTTTTTCTTGATTAGCATTGCTAGGTCTTTATAAATTAATATTTTCAATGATTGAATTTTTATATGCAAATTTTCTCTTTGTTGCTCATTTTCTGTTTTGTTGGTTTTTATTTATAGAAACGTATGTCATTTATTTTAGTTAATTTAGGCATTAAAATCTCTAAATTTTCCTCCAAATACCACTTTCACTGCATCCCATATATTTTTATGTATTTTGTTTACATTATTATTCTTTTATAAATGTTTTCTAGTTCACCTTAGGATTTTTTCTTTCATTTATAGATTATTTGGAAATGTGTCGTTTAATCTCCAAAAATCTCTTTGTTATTGTTTGCTAATATAATTTTATTATGGTAAGACAGAATACTTAATAAGATTTAACCTTTGAAATATATCTAAGTGAATTCATTGGGCTAGTACATGTTCTGTTTTGGTAAATGTTCCACATGTATTGAGATTGTGTGTGTGTGTTCATTCTTTTAAGGTATAGTGTCCTGTAAATGTCAATTAATTGTTAATTGTTAATTGTTAATTGTTAATTAAAAAGTCCAATTAGTTGTTAATATTGTTCAGATTCTCTGTATACCTGTTATGCCCAGAATTCATGATCCCCAAAGACCACTAGGGAGCCGAGTCCGATGCAAAAGCAAAAGAGCCTTTATTCGAGCTAGCTCGAGCTCAGTCCCCTACCTGCACCGACGCAGTGGTGAGATACCCGGGAGAGAGAGCACGAGTTTCAAAAGGACAAAGGTTTTATTGGGGCCTAGGGGCAGTTGGTGAGGTAATGGCTGTGGCCTCGGTCGATTGGCTGGGGAGGGGTCCGAGTCCTGTTAGGCAGGTGAAGGGTGGGGGTTACTCAAGGGGAGGAGGTGTGGTCAAGGTGAAGGACACAGAACAAGATGGAGTCAGCCGGCATAGGCCCGCCCTTTCATTCCCCCCTTGTCATGTAGCTTACGGACCCAATCATGGGACCGGCTGCATTTATGGTGACAAGGGGAACAGAGTTTGGAGGTTTACGCAAAGTTCTGGGAACCAAGTGTCCCTGGGGTGGCTCTGGGAGGTCTGATTAAGTATTGTCCCTGAGCTGGTGTCTGTGATCTGCCAGGTGATGTTTTGGGGGCATGGGGACTCCCGGCAGCATCAGCAATGACATGCAGAGTTAACAAAGTTGCCAATATTAGGTGGGTGAGCTTGAGCGGGTTGTGTTGGTTCCAATTGATGGCTCATCACGTGACAAAGTCCTTCCGGATTGAGGAGGGGTCTGCTGGCCGAACGTGGGTGTGATGGACCCAGGTCGCGATGCCGTCTACTTTGAGAGCTGTGGGGATTGTCAGCACCACGATGTAGGGTCCTTTCCAGCGCAGCTCGAGGGTCTCTCAGTGGTGCTTCTTGATGTAGACCCAGTCTCCCGGCCTGTACTGATGAGGTGTCGGGGTCGCGCCAGCCTCGTAGATGGCATGGAGGCGCCCTCTGGAGCCCTCGTGCGCCCTCTGGAGCCCTCTCAAGGAAAGAAAAAGTTCTTGATCTTTAAACTCAGCAATAAGTTCAGCTCGAAGGCTGGGAATAACAGGGGGTGGCCTGCCAAACATGATCTCGTGGGTAGTAAAACCCAGAGTGTAAGGAGTGTTTCTAACCCGGTAAAGGGCATACGGTAGGAGAGTCACCCAGTCCCTGCCAGTCTCCATGGTTAATTTGGTAAGGGTCTCTTTTAGGGTTCTATTCATTCTTTCTACCTGTCCTGAGCTCTGGGGCCTATAAGCACAATGTAATTTCCAGTTTGCCCCACCGCCTTGGCTACTGCCTGTGTTACCTGCGAGATAAAAGCTGGTCCATTGTCTGATCCTACCATGGCAGGAAAACCATACCTGGGTGAGATATCTTCTAGTAGCTTCTTAGCCACCATCTGAGCCGTTTCATGCTTGGTTGGGTATGCCTCCACCCAGCCAGAGAAGGTGTCTGTAAATACTAAAAGATATTTATAACCGTACTTTCCTGGTTTGACTTCAGTGAAGTCGACTTCCCATTGGGCTCCTGGTCTGGTGCCTCTGAGCCTGGTTCCTTTTTTATTTGATGTGGCCCTCGCGTTGGTGAGTTGGTAGGTCTTGCAGGCAGATACAACTTGCTCTATTTTGGTGTCCTCTTGGTGAATCTTGATTCCTGAGCTCTAATATTGAAACTCCGAGCCAGTCTGGCAGCACGAGCTCCTTGTTAGGTGTGTACCACCATCCCTTTATCTCCTGGGCCATGGGGAGTTTCTTGATCAGCTGTAACTCCTCCTGGGAGTATTTGGGCTGGTCTGGTAAAACTGGGTCTCCCAAGTCCGGTAGTTGTTAAGCCGTTTTCTAGCTCCCAATGTTAGTGCCTTGGTAAGGGCGACGAGCTCTGCTCGCTGGGCTGACGTTCCGGAGGGTAGAGCCTCCACCCATACGGTGTCCGTTTCGGTGACCACCTCTGCACCTGCATACCTGTGTCCGTCCCGCACAAAGCTGCTGCCATCAGTGAACCAAGTAGCCTCAGCATCGGGGAGGGGCCGATCGGTCAGGTCCGTCCAGAATCCATGTACTTGTTCCAGGATTCCCACACAGTCACGTAGTGGAGCACCTAGGTCAGGGTCAGGCAGCAGGGTTGCAGGATTGAGGGCTGCACTGGGGTGGAACCGCACTCGTGGAGGGTTGAGTAGGAGGCTCTGGTAATGAGTCATACATGTGTTACTCATCCATCTATCAGGAGGCTGTTTCAGGACCCCTTCAATGGTGTGTGGGGTCGTGATCCAGATCTCCTGTCCTAGGGTCAGCTTATCTGCATCCTTGACTAGGAGTGCTGTCGCTGCAATAATTCTTAGGCATGGCGGCCAGCCGGCAGCCACTGGGTCTAGTTTCTTAGACAGGTAAGCCACTGGGCGGTTCCAGGGGCCTAAGGCTTGAGTTAGAACCCCTTTTGCTATTCCCTTATGTTCGTCTACAAAGAGGTGGAAGGGCTTCGTAATGTCTGGTAGGCCCAGGGCTGGGGCACTTAGGAGGGCCTTTTTTAACTGATTAAAGGCAGTTTCTTCTTTTTCAGCCCATTTAAATGTTTTCCCCTCTTTGGTAGCTTCATATAGGGGCCTGGCAATCTCAGCAAAACCTGGAACCTAGAGGCGGCAGTAGCTGGCTGATCCTAAGAATTCCCTTACTTCTCTTCGGGAGGTGGGAGTAGGGATCTTTAGGACAGTTTCTCTTCTGGCATCTGATAACTGCCGCTGTCCGCCCTCCAGAATATATCCCAGGTAACTTACCCTCTCCCTGCATATCTGAGCCTTCTTCGCAGATGCCCGGTACCCTAAAGCCCCCAGGGTAGCCAGCAGGTCCTGGGTCCATCGCTCAGTCTTTGGCCGTGTTGGCAGCAATCAGGATGTCATCTACATACTGTAGAAGGGTGAGGCCAGGGTGCTCCCTTCTGTGCTCACCCAGGTCCTCATGTAGTGCCTCATCGAAGATGGTGGGCGAATTTTTGAATCCCTGAGGTAGCTGTGTCCAGGTGACTTGCCCACTGTAGCCCTTCTCCGGATCATGCCACTCGAAGGTGAACAAGGGTTGGCTCTGGGGTGCCAGCGACAGACTGAAGAAGGCGTCTTTTAAATCTAATACAGTATACCAGACCCTGGAGGGCGCCAAGGAGCTCAAGAGAGTATATGGGTTGGGAACAGTTGAGTGTATGTCCGTGACCCTCTTATTTACTTCCTGGAGGTCTTGTACTGGTCAGTAGTCATTTGTGTGAGGCTTTTTGACTGGCAGTAGGGGGGTGTTCCAGGGAGACTGGCAAGTAACTAGTACCCCTTGGCTTCGTAGTCTCTGGATGTGTGGCTGGATCCCCTTCCGGGCCTCCTGAGACATGGAGTATTGTTTGATCCTTACCGGACTCTCTCCTGGCTTGAGCTCTACCAGGACCAGGGTCCTGTGAGCGGCTAGTGTTATCCCCCCCATCTCTGCCCAAACCGAGGGGAATTCTTGTAGCCATCTGTCTATATTATCCTCTCTCGGGAGCGCCTCCTGGTGGAGGCGGTATTCATTCTCCAGTTTCATGGTCAGGACCTGGATGGGGTGGCCCTTGCCATCGGTGACCTGAGGCCCCCCTTGTCTGAAAGTTATCTGAGCTCCAATCTTGGTCCGTAAGTCCCGTCCTAACAGCGGGTAGGGGCATTCTGGTATTACCATAAAGGAGTGGGATACCCGGCCCGTCCCCAAATCTACTGTTCTTTGGGTAGTCCATGAATACTGGCTCATACCAGTTGCCCCTTGTACCCAGGACTTCTTGCTGGCTAGTTTTCCTTGTGGGGTGCGGAGGACCGAATGTTGTGCTCCGGTGTCGACAAGGAAGTCAACAGGGGTCGCCTCCACTTTAAGAGTTACCCTGGGTTCAGGGAGAGGGTCCAAACCCCGACTCCCCTAATCACTTAGTTCATCTAGCTCTAGGACTTTTACTCGATCAGTCTTTCTTCCCTTCCCGCTGGCCCTTTTCGGACAATCTCGGGCCCAATGCCCTATCTCCTTGCAGTATGTGCACTGATCCTTCTGCAGCCTCTGCTTCCCCCCCTTGGTGGTTCCTTTACCTTTTCTTGCGTCGTCTGCCAGCTGCCGGAGACAGTGGTCTCGTTCCTCGGGGAAGTCAGCAGTGGTAGCTAGTAGTATTCTGGCCAGGTCTCAAGTCTGCTTACTGCTGGCAGCCGCCATGGCGCGAGCCTGCTTGTCCTCAGGAGGCTCCCGGTTATTTTATACCTTTTCGGCTACCACCAGTAAGTCCTGCAGACTTTTTTCTCCTAGTCTATCTATTTTCTGTAATTTCCTCCTAATGTCTATGGCCGATTGGTTTACAAAGGCCATGATAACAGCTGCCTTGCTTTCCGGAACCTCTGGATCCATGGGGGTATAAGGTACGGAATGCCTCCATGATCCGTTCTAAAAAGGCAGACGGAGATTCATCTTTTCCCTGTTGTACATTTTCTACCTTGGCCAAATTGGTTGGCTTTCTAGCAGCCATTTGGAGACCCCCCATTAGAGTCTGGCGGTAGACCCAGAGCCGCTCCTTACCTTCTGCCGTGTTGAAATCCCACTGGGGCCGAGTTAAGGGGAAGGAGGCATCTATCTGAGCCTGGTTGGTGGTGGGATTCCCGTCTGCGCCCGGAACTAGTTTTCGGGTCCCATTGAGGATTCTTTCTCTTTCTTCAGTCGTGAACAGGACCTGCAAAAGCTGCTGGCAATCGTCCCATGTGGGCTGATGGGTAAAAAGAACAGAGTCTAATAAATCAATAAGCCCTGCCGGTTTCTCGGAAAACTTGGGATTCTGAGCTTTCCAATTGTAGAGGTCACTAGTGGCGAAAGGCCAATAGTGATGGGGCTAATTCCCCTCCACGTCTGGGGGTCCGGTGGCGCGCAGGGGCAGAATAGTGGAGTCGGCAGCGGAGGCGGATTGCTCCCTCTGAGCCCTTTGTCTGGTAAAGGGCGGGCTTCCCATTGGAGCGTTTCTGCCTCCTGCTCTTGGAACAGCATCTGCCTCCCCCGGAGGGGGAGGATGGTGTTCTTCCGGCATCCTAGAGGGGTTATACGGGGGAGGAAAAATTAATTCTTCTTCAGTCCCCCCTTGTAGGACAGCGTAGAGGGGCGCTGAAGGCTGGGTAAGACTTTTGTTTTCCTTCTTATTTGTCCCCTGCAAAGCAAGAATGGGTTTTGGCTCCGGAGGGAGCGGGGCTAGGAAGGGCTTAAGCCAAGAGGGTGGGTAGAGGGGTAGTCTGAGTCTGTCCCATAACGTCCGTCCAGTAAGTCCACAAAACAAAACAAAGACACACAGAAACAGACAAACAGAGGGCCCTTAGAAAGTCTTCCAACTCCGTGGAAGCAAAACTGAAAGCTAGCTTAGACCTTTGAGGGGATTCCACATCACTCCAAAACTGATATGGGGATTCCACGTCCCTCCAAAACCGAAAGCTAGACGACGGCCTCACGCCGACCAGCGGGAGCGACCCGCCTCGTCTCAGACCTTTGAAGGGATTCCACGTCCCTCCAAAACAGATGAGGGGATTCCACATCCCTCCAGAAGGGAGGATTGGAACGTCTTCCAAAACTCCCGGCCCGTGGTCCTCCAGTGTGTCCACTTAGACCGCGTCGGGCACTACCAGAATTTCAGAAATGAGCTCACACAGAAAAGACGGAACGAACATACACTAACTTTGGCCAGTCAGGCTCTCCGGGTCAGGGGTCCCTTGGGGGTCTTGGGGATCTCGGGCCGAGCCCCCAAATGTTATGCCCAGAATTCGTGATCCTCAAAGACCACCAGGGAGCCGAGTCCGATGCAACAGCAAAAGAGTCTTTATTTGAGCTAGCTCGAGCTCAATCCCCTACCTGCACCAATGCAGTGGTGAGATACCCGGGAGAGAGAGAGCGAGTTTCAAAAGGACAAAGGTTTTATTGGGGCCTAGGGGCAGTTGGTGAGGTAATGGCTGTGGCCTCAGTCGATTGGCTGGGGAGGGGTCCGAGTCCTGTTAGGCAGGTGAAGGGGGGGGGGGTTGCTCAAGGGGAGGAGGTGTGGTCAAGGTGAAGGACACAGAGCAAGATGGAGTTGGCCTGCGTAGGCCGGCCCTTTCATACCCACTGATTTGGGGCTGGAGTAGGGTGGGTATCACCAAAAAAGATTTCCTGTCATTAGGCTATCCTTTTCCCTGTCCCTTAGCTAAGGAGAAGAGGCTTTTTTGTCTGTCCTGTCCACAGCTCCAGCTTCCCCTTCCCCCAGCCAGGATGTGTTGGAGGCAACAAGAATCACAGAGAATGCACCACCATGTTGCTCCTAAAATCCCAAGTTCCTGGGAGGCCTATCTTCTTTCACCTGTCACAGTATTCCTATGTTTTTTCAGTCTGTTATGCCAGGGCTATTTAGTTGTCAGAAGAAGATCCTGGGAGAAATGAGATTACTCTATCCTGGTTAATCAGAAATCCCGTAATTCTAGCAGTTTAGACCTCCAGCTTCAACACCCAGAACTTCCTCTGGGTGTAACCAAACTTATATGAGTTTGCTCCTTGGTGATTTACAGATAGACAATAGACCAGGTGGAGTTGTCATACAAAGGAAATTTCATTTGCAACAAATAAGGAGATCACAGTGATAACTTCCAAGGCCATGAACCACAAGCAAGAGTGAGTGGGTGACTGGGTTCTTTTTATTTAGGGTTTAGGATGGATATCCATCCAGAAAGAAGAGCTTTGTCATGGCATGTAAAGGCAAGTATAAGGGTGCAGAGGCATACTTAGAAAACATGCCTGTGCATGTATCTTGTATAGTAATGAAGCCTGTGCTCCTCGTAGGCTGGAGACTTTAACAGTGTAATGAAGCAAAGGTAACTGTCAGTAGAAAAGAAGGATGCTGTGGGCATGCTCTGAGAGCCGGTACAAACTGGATGGCATATTGGGCTCCTTATCTCAAGTAAGAAATTCAGGGCTTTGCTTACTTTTCAAACAGCACTGGGAATTTTAGCACTGACTTATTGTCTCTGATATGGTTAGGCTATTTCCTGGCCTCATGGAGACTGTTAGTTTTTGCATTCCCTTTGTTCCCTGAAAATCCTTAACTTTTGCATTCCTTTGTAATTCTGACACTTCTAGGAAGTTCTGCAAGGAGTATGCTTAGGCAAGTAGAGGCACTGATCACAGAAGATAGCTGGAGGGCTAAAGTGATTTCTCCTGTGTCCCTGAAAACCATGTGTTGTCTTTTTCTGGGAATCCTAACCCTCTGCTCACATCTCCACACCACACACAGCTTTGGTGGGAAGCAGGGAGCTTACTTTCCATCCCCACCCAGAAGAAGCAGGCAGTGCTCTTATTTTTCTCCCCAGGTAGTGTTTGCAGAACTGAGCAGACAAGTAATCTTCTATCCTCCTCTTTGAGAAAGTAGGTTGAATCCCAATTTACCCATCAAGGTACTGTCACTGGGGGCCAACAGTGATCTGAGCTCCCCCCCTCACCTAGCAGCAATAGGACTAAAAAGACAACAGCCAGAAGCAGGGCTAGTTGGCAGTCTGAGCCCCTGTTGTCTGCCTGCCCAGTAGGAGCTGATCTTTAATAGTGAATGGTTAAATAAACTGGCACATGTGATAAAATTGCATAGAACTAACACACACACACACACACACACACACACACACACACACACATGCACAGAGTACATACACTCTAGTGAAATCTGAGTAAGTCCTGTGGATTGTATCCATGTCAATTCCTAGGTTGTAATACGATTACTATAATTATAACCCTATAACCGATAGGGAAACTGGTGAAGACTTTCCACAGTTTCTTTGTATCATTATTATTTGCAACTGGAAATGAATCTAAAATTATGTCAAATAAAAAGTTAAAAAATAAAATAAGCCTGTGATCATGCCCAACAGCAGTAAAGTATCACTAAAGTCTCTCTGCTTTGTCTGGATCAGAATTCCAACATCTCCCAGCAGTGCTTGATCAAACAGAGTTTATTGAATAGCGTTAAGTGACAGAGAATAGCAAATGGAATGTCTGGGTGACTCAAAAAAGAAAGGAGAATGATTTGTTGTTGTTGTTGTTGTTGTTGTTGTTGTTGTTGTTGTGGGGCTAGGGATTTATATTGGAAAAGGGTCTAGGATATGTGTTTCTTCAGGAATCCATGGTAGGGTCCAATCAAAGGCGAATATCATGTGAACAATAGGTGTTATTCCATATATTACTGAAAGTGGGGGTATTGACACCAGTGTCAGCTGAGGTTTGTTTGAAGCTAATGTTCTGGAACATGTTTGGGATCTGGCTCTTCTTAGATGTTATCAGGTATTTGGACAAAACTCAGAGAATGACTAACTTCCTTCCTTCCCCCTTGAAATGGAAACATAGCTTCTTTGGCTTATTCAGAGCCAAAATATGGAACATGAGAAAATGAGGCCTAGCAGGAAAACAGAGGTAGAACCTTTCTGAAATGGAGTCCCTTAGGCTTTCCTACTTTAGTGTCCGTTCTGTTCTCAACTCTGTAGCATCTGCTCTTTGGTTACCTTTTTTATATTCTTACCCTGTGTGAAAGTTCATTACCCAGGATTCCTAGGAGGCCTTTCCACATGGATTTCTGTGGTTCCAGTACTGCACCTCTCCTCTTCCAGAACTAAAAGCTGAGTGTTGTCGTGTCCACCTCTGAGCCCCCCTCTCAAGACAATATTCTGCTGCCTGCAGTCCAATGCTTATAAAACAATTGGCTGATTATTTCCCCCCTACTTTTATGGTGGTTTTTTTTGTAAGAAAGTTAGTCCAGTGGTAGTTAGCAATCATAGATAGGAGCAGAATATTCCAGGTTAGTTTTTAAACCATTTTCTAGCACCACTTAATGTTATGATTTGGGGCACATCACTTGAGTTTCCGTTTCCTCATTTATAAAATAATACAAAATACCCTTTAAAAATCAACTTCTATTATCATCTAAATGAGTTGCCTTTCCTACTAAACACTACCCTTCCAACTTTTGTCTGTGGGATCAGCATTTTATAGAAGATGAATAAACTATTTTTAGAATTTAATTGTACAACTCTAAACTGGAGGTTAAGATAGAGTATACATGAGTCAGAACGTCTGTATTTTCAAAATGTGTCATGAACTTCCCTAATGCATGGATTTATTCTCTTAATAGCAATAATGTTTCACAAAGTTACATTGTCATTTAAAAAGCTTAAAACATCACCACATATTATAATGTTGTAATTTAACAAAAAGAACTATGAAGTCCTCCATTATAATGACACATCTGACAGAAACTGCATTTTGATATGAATCATCCCACCAACACAAAAGAAGTTCTATAAACAAAGATTACTCTCTTGTTCTTCTGTGAGAAATTAATACAAATTTGAAGGAAAATTATTAGTTTTCTCTGACAGTCTAAATACATATTTCTCCAGGAAAAAAAAAATAGGGCTTAACCAATGCTTTTCTCAAATCAAATTTATTTCAAATACAATTATTCAACTAGAGTTATTTGGGATCATTAAATTCCTGCTTCAAAGTCACAATATCAAAAAGGAAAAAAGAAGTCTCAGAGACAGACAAATTCTAAATTATAGATTATCAGGTTGAGACTTGAATATATTGAATCTCACAGGGTTGAAAATGCTTCCTTCTTAGCTGATAGATGTATAGTTCACCCTGATGTTCTAGTATCCAGTGGGGGCATACTGGGCTAAGTAAGCACCGTATAGATACAAGAGATATAATAATTAGTACCTGCCCTTGGGTTGTTATAATTTTATTAATGATAACAACAAAAAAGGACAGGCTTACTTAAAAATTTGCATATCAAAGAGAAGATGTCTTAAGAAAATAGCATGTTAATGTCAAGTATGTTGTAGAGGCAACAAGTGCTGTTATCTTCAACATTTACATCTACAGCTACTACCTTGACCTTATATTTTCTCGAACTATTTAACCCTGTGACCTTCATTCCTCTTCAATTTAGTTTTTAAGAAGCAGACTCAGAGTGGCAGCATATCAACATTTGGAACTGTTCAACCACAAAAATTTGAATTTACAATGTCTTTATTCTGTTTTTGTCCTTAGCGTAACTTAACTCGGTGGCCTTTTCCTGGTGACATACCATTTTCTATTGTACCTGGATCTCATAGTCAATAAATAAGTCTAATCAAAAGTAAGTTTTTTAGTTACTAATGAAGGTCCAGAAACATATTCTTTTTACTCTATATGACTTGGCTATTTTACCAAAATAAAAAAAAATCGCAAAGTATGGTTAAGGTACCAACTAGTAGCTCAGAACCTGGGGTGCCCAGATAAGAATCACTCAGCACACTAAATAACATATTAAAAGCCAATGACATAACATTGAGACCTAAATGCAAATGCTTCATTATAGGCATCAAACTTCTATGACCGTTTGGATATCAATCACTGTTAATCACACACATTTTAAAAACTATGAAACTGTTATCAAAACCCTAAAATAAATTGCTGCTGTTTGTTGAGTAAATAATCACAGATTTAGGAGGGACTATATGCTTTGGACTCAGATTAGTGGAATTTAAACGCCAACCCTACTTTAGTCAAATTAATAAATCTGTTGGTATCTCTGCTTCTTCATCTCTATATATTGATAATAATCTTATCTATCTCAGAATATTGCACAAATAAAATAACACATATATTATTAGGATAGTGCTGTTCTATATAAACTGCTTAATGTATTTTGGCTATAATTATTGTCATTTTTTTCTAATAAAATGTTACATTAATAATAATTTACTAGACACAGGGAGAAATAGATGCAATTCCTCCTAAGTCAGATAAGCTTCTCAGAGAATGGAGACGTGAAGGACGCACAGGATGTTTTTAGATGGATAAATACAGAGGCGACAAGGACAAGCCAGAAGAGCAGTTAGGAGCTTATAGCATTTATAGGGAACAGGTAATGTGTGACTAAAATAAAGAGAAGAGGAGGGGCGCCTGAGTGACTCAGTTGGTTGAGCGCCTGACTTCAGCTCAGGTCATGATCTCACAGTTCGTGGGTTTGAGCCCCGCGTTGGGCTCTGTGCCGACAGCTCAGAGCCTGGAGCCTGCTTCAGATTCTGTGTCACCCTCTCTCTCTCTGCCCTTCCCCTCCTCATGCTCTCTCTCTCTCTCTCTCTCTCTCTCTCTATATATATATATATATATAATAAATATTTTAAAAATTTAAAAAAAAGAGAAGAGATAAATCAGAGATATTTATGATGTATATTGATATGTTGCAGGGTTGATAAGATGTAATAAGTAAATGGGAGCAAAATCAAAGGCCCCCTGTTTTCTGGCTTAAGTAACATGGCTCATATTTTTCTTCACTGAAATTTGGCACATGTCTAAGGAGGAAATTGATGAGAAAATTGGAGGAAAAGTAACATAGTCTGGATCATAAATAGTTTATGTATGTACAAGCTGTTTTTCTTTTCTTTTCTTTTCTTTTCTTTTCTTTTCTTTTCTTTTCTTTTCTTTTTTATTTTCTTTTCTAAGTATTTAATTGGATGCTGACTGGGACCAGGCAGGTAACCTATATGAGGAAGATGGATTCGGTCTGACAGTGACAAATTGGACAACACATGCTAACTCAGCTCCGACTGACCATCGCCATGCTAGAATGTAGGATTGATGTTACTAAAGCTTCCTTTTTTTTTTTTTTCAAGAGAACTTACAATCTAGGTTTTACAAACTCTAAATATTTGTGTGAAGTATATTTGTAATGAAGTGATCCCCCAAAACACATGTGGTTCACATTCATCCCAAAGATTTCTAGATTGTGACTTCTCATACAGATTTACCCAGATACCCACCTATTGATTCAAAGCATAATAATTAAATATTTCCTTACTGTCAAGAACTGTTGTAGGTGCTGGATATACAGGAATGGGCCATCTGAGGATATGTCACAGTTAGCATTGTGGAATTTTAAAATATTGTCCACGAAAATTACATAATTAAAATAAATTGATGGTTTGATTAGGTGACCACCGAAATGCCAGTGGAAATGTGATCTCAGGAATGCCTCATAGAATAGGAAGAGAATCAGAAGGAATTTGCATGACAGAAAATGATAAATTCATTTTAAGAAAGATGCTGTAGTTAACAGAGACAAAAGTTACAAAAAGACAACAAATTGGGATAAAAATGCATAGTTGGTTTAGTAACAAGTGTGTTACTAGAACCTTAGAGAAAAGAAAACAGTTTCAGTGGGGAAAAAAAGGAACAGAAGCCATATTTTAGTCATTGGAGAATGAATGGAAAGTGGAGAAGTGGGCGTGATGACTATAGTTTATTGTTCCTAGAGGCTTGTCTAAGAATGAAAGCACAGAAATAGTGCCATAAGTAGTTGGAAATACAGGGTTAAAGGAAGAACACATCCTTAAGATGTGAAAATATTTGAGCATGCGTTACATAAAGTTAGCAAAAAGAGAGATATTACAATAAAATAAGGCGGGGGGCAGGGTGGGGGGACAAGACATGAACTGGAATTCCTGAAGAGACTCTAGCTTTCTAACAACCCAGAAACTCCTTTCCCCTGATTTTTTTCTATGGCCACCAAATTTTAGTTTCCTGGGTACTTATGCCACTGCTACTCTTGATTATTGCTTCTGGGATTATTCAATTTCATTCAAGAAAATTGAAAACATCAGAGAGAGAGAGAGAATTTTATTAAATTATACCTCATTTTGAGAATCTGTATATAGTGACAGTGCCATGAAAATGTCACTTGTGAGGTGTTGTTTCAGCAGCCAGCTGGACTTTCTCAGTGTGTCATCTGTCCATCTATTCATCCATCCATCCAAAAAAACCCCACATTTTTTAAGGACCTTCTCGGCCTGCCTCCAAGCTGGAAAGTGACTGAATAGAGATATGATTAGAATCCACCTGTAGCAAGCCACTTTGACAGCAAATCCAAAAAACTTCATTTCACCACTGGACTGGGAGATCTCTTTGTATAAGAATCATATCTTATTTATATTTCTGTATGCAATTCTTGCATAATGTAGGTCTTACGTACATTTCTTTTTGATGTATGATCTGACTCCTGTCTTCCTCTCCAGCTTCACTTCTCACCTCTTTGCCTCTTAATCACTAGTCTTTAGCTCCATGGGTCTCTCTCAGCTTCTGGGTCATGTCAAGCCTTGCCTTAGCACCTCAGCAACTGTTCTTTCTCTTGACTCTAATATCCTTCCTCAGAAATTCTATGAATTGGCCAATTCATATCCATTACTTCTTAGTTTCAATATGAATCCTCACAATGGCCTTTCCTGACCACATTATCTAAAAGAGGATATTAACTTTCTAAGATATTGCCTTGTTTATTCCTTTATAAAGTTTTGTACAAATTGCAAACTCATCCTGTGGAGGAGGCACCCTCTTCCAAGTCTCAACTCATCTCCAGAATCTGCCTACCTTTGTTTACTCTCCAGAGCCTTAAGATGGATTTTTTTGTTTTGTTTCGTTTTGTGTAACTTTGTCTGAGTTTACAATCATTATCTGCAGGAAGGTTAATGCATTGGAAGATTATTAACATGTTTTGATTTCTAAAAAATCCTGAAAAGCCTGTATCACTAGAAAAGTGCGTGTTTCTTTAGGCATTTTCTTAAAAAAAGAAGACATTAAAAGTATACGTTCTAATAATAATAGTCTTCAGAATGAAAAGATACTGAGATATAGTTCCTGCTACTTCCTTTGTAATACTGCTTTTCGGCTCTTTTTTTTTTTTTAACCAATTTCTATTTCTTGCTCAACTCAATTAATAAAGCCCTTGAAGATGGATGGCTAAGAAACTTGGAGAAGCTTAAGCATTAGAAGTATCTGACTCGTTGACTAAAACACTGCATAGATTCTGTAATAGCAATACAGGTCCATGTTTTTAGAAAACAGTTGAGTTAAAAACTCACAATTTTCTCAATCAAAACGATCCTGTCTATAACCCATTTTTCTTTTTCTTAATTACATTTTCATACTCCAAACTTACAAAAAATGATTAGTGTACATTAAGTTCTAATTACTTTCCAACTTCATTTTAATTAATGATGCTTTTTTTGGAGATACCAGAGCAGTGACACACATAACTCACATAGCTTTGATGTTTATATTTTTGTTACTCTCTTTTTAACTCAAATGCGTATTTTATTCCCTTCAAATTTATAAAAATCAGGGCTCCCATGGGCTCCAACTTAGTATGCTAAGCTTTATCTTAGAGCAGATTTTTCTAGTGGAGAACATTAGGGGTTTATAATGGCTAAGTCAGCAGACCCTTAACTATAGTTATAATAAAGGGCATCTCAAGCGGAGAGATCATGCTCTCAAAAACCTCCACAGTAATATCTCCAAGCTAAAGAGGAACAAGAGCCCCTGATTGGCACTTTGTTACTTGAATGGTCCCCCACTGATGAGGCAGAAAGGACATTAAGGATGATTTTAGCACAATCTAAAATCTCGCTGATGCCAAACTTAAAGCGGTGAAAGCCATAATGCCATTTCTAAAATAATGCTCTGGAATCAGGCGGGCTCTGCTCCCCAAGATACCCAGGACTTCTTCTTCCTTTTTATTACTTGTAAAAGGCCCTCTTCATCATTATGTCGCCTGTCCTGCACTGCTCAAGACAAACTAGGGAATAATCTTCATCTATATGCAGCACAATCTTTCTGCTGCTGGTGCCACGATATAAACGGGTTTTATTAAAAATTAAAAATATTGGTTTTACTTTCCATCAGGATGAAAAGTGAAGTCTCATTTTCGTTTTCAGTCCCGTTTTCTCACTGCCGTCCTTCTTGCATTGTACCTCAGGACACTGCTATTAACAGATAGGCTACATTCCCAGAGACCTTAAATTATGTCCGCCTTTCCTGAACTCTCAGTCATGAGGCAGTAACAGAAGGCAGAGGACCTTTCAAAGGCTAGGTAAGTAAGGAGATGCCAGGCTCCGCTGGGATTAACCCTCTTTCTTGATCTTGTGTCAGAATGACGCTGAGAAAAATATATGTGGTGTCTTATCGTCTTACAGCACATGGCTCTTAAAAGTCGAAAAGGCTATTATACATTGAAGAAAGTTAAAGGCCCAGAGAATGACTCCACAGTCTTCAACTCTCTTTAAAAAATAAAAATAACAAGGAACATTCTGGATGGTGTTCCCATGGACTACGTTTGTCTGCTACATGGCATGCTTGTTTCCCTTTTCTGATGTTAACTTTTGGGCTCCAGTTGGTATTTTTGGAAAGCAGAAAAGCGTGTATTGTGTTAGTTGCCAAAACTGGCTCCACAGAGCAGCACGCTTTGCAATTTTAAGGTTAAATTCCCTTCAAAGAGACTTGTTGGAACTGTTCTTCTCACTCCTATTAACTAGTGGAACTGTCTGACCTTTATAAGTGCAAGTCAATATTCACACTGTCAGAGGAGTATCAGTGGGAGTAATCTTTTCAGTCCCAGAGAGAAACAGTTTGCCACAGGCAGATCATGACTAGAGAAGGGGAGTTGGTGAGCAGTGACATAAAACACTTTTAAGTGAATTCAAACAATGTCTTTGACACAGCTTGGAATTTTATTCAATTTTAGTTGTAACACTGCCTACTGGTCCCTCTAAACTGCAAAGGTATCATTTTGAAATAATAAAGACAGAGAATGTGAAATGAAGCCTGTTAAATGGGCTCATCTCTTTTTATCCATACCTTTGAGAACACAGGTGGCTTTTGTCCCCAAAAATATACATCTCTGATAACCATTCAGAACATTATGAATAATGAACATTATTATTTTTAATGAGCACCAGTAATTCTTTTCTCCCTCCAAGCGAGACCTAATACTGGGGTGACATTTTAATAAACTTGGCGAGAGAGAATTATGTATTTTTTGCCTTTTGTACCCCAAATTACCGTCAGAATTTAACTTCAAAGCAATTTTTTTTCAAGTCAGTCATTTTCTAATGTGACATTCACAAAGTAAAAGGAGAGAAGGGAGCACTGTAATGTTGATTTAAATTTTGGTTGGCTTTCTCTTCATTAATATATCCTTATATTATATTTGTGATCAACTTTGCTATTATAAGACTTATCTTAATAAAAATATAAAAGCATTGGTTTATTTTAAAAGACTGAGAGAACTATTTACTTACCATTGTTACCAATAAATAGAATATATCTTAGGAACAAAAAGCAATCTTGAATACTACTTAAATGTGTTGTTAGTGGCATCAGTGAAGTAAATCTGAAACTATTTCATGGGTTTAATAGAACTGAGAAAATAATTTAAAATATCAATATTATTGGGAATAAAATTCATTGTAAAACAAGGGATATATGATAAGACATGGAAGAAAGAGAAAGAAAACCTTTAGCTTTTTAATTTGAATTAGAGACAGAACAAACTTATAATTTTATATATATGCATAACACATATATGTACACATACATGTTAATATAATTCTTTTTTTTTATTTTTTTTAACGTTTATTTATTTTTGAGACAGAGAGATACGGAGCATGAACGGGGGAGGGTCAGAGAGAGGGAGACACAGAATCTGAAACAGGCTCCAGGCTCTGAGCGGTCAGCACAGAGCCCGACGCGGGGCTCAAACTCACAGACCGCGAGATCATGACCTGAGCCGAAGTCAGCCACTTAACCGACTGAGCCACCCAGGCGCCCCAATATTCATATAATTCTAAACATAAAGGAATGTAATTTAATAATTAGATAACAAAGTACTCAAACACTGGAATGACTTGACAGAGGCAAGATGTTAAAAAGTTGTCTCATTGGCTAAATTTAGGAGATACAGAGCATCAAAATAAACAATAATAGAAAAAATATAATACTGAATTACAAATCAATCCATTAATTTAGACTAATAATTATTTGTAAAAAATTAAAATTAAAGGGGATATAGACATAACTATCTCATTTGCAAAAAACAATAAGGCCAACTACACTATTAAATATAGAGGAAATTACAGTGATAGCACAATTCCATTTCATAGCCACCGTAGCGATAATAGACTTAGGAAGAAGTCATCAGTAGATGCTAAAAACCCTGGGTAAGATATCTTGAAAAACAGGATACTTGTGCAAGCTCAATGCATTATTTCAAAAAATATTTATTAACTACAAAAGGAAAAAGTGCCTTTTCAATGGATAAATCTGATAAAGACCAGTTTAATCAAATGGCTATTCTTAATATCACTTATCATACAAATTGACATCATGTACTTTACAATATGATGAATTAATCACTCAAGTAGTAGTCTTACCTAAATTTCTTAACTAAATCTAATCATGAAAAAATAAATGAAGAAACAATTAGAAAACCCAAATTAAGAGACATTCTGTAAAACAATCTGGAGTAGACTATCTAAAAATATCAGGGCACCTGGGTGGCTCAGTCAGTTAAGCATCAGACTTCGCCTCAGGTCTTGATCTCCTAGTCCGTGGGTTTGAGCCCATGTTGGGCTCTGTGCTGACAGCTCAGAGCCTGGAGCCTGCTTTGGATTCTGTCTGTCTGTCTGTCTCTCTCTGTCTCTGCCCTTCCCCTGCCTGTGCTCTTTCTCTCTCCATCTCTCTCTCAAAAATAAGTAAACATTAAAAAAATAAAAATATTTATATTCTGTACTTTTTAGAAAGAAATGTATAAAAAGTCTGTAGTTTATAGGAAGTTAAAGTATATATGGCAACTACACAAAATGTGCCATCCTTATTTTTCATTCTGGATCTTAAAGATTTATAGAACACATTATTGAGATAATTGATAGTGGGCAGAATTTAATAGAGACTATATTAGATAATAGTATTGTATCAATGTTAAATGTCCTTTCTATTACAATTTTATTATGGTTATGTAAGAGAATGTCCCTGTTCTTAGATGATTAATGTTTCATACTGAATTAATTAGAGATGAAGTGTCACAATATTTGCAACTAATCCTAAAATGGTATATTAAAGAACATGATAGAGAGAGAGACTGAGAAAGAGGAGGGTTGGGAATGAGAGAAAGGGAGAAAATGAGTAAAATATTAACAACCGAAGAGCGCCAGGGTGGCTTAGTCGGTTAGGCGTCAGACTCCTGATTTCAGCTCAGGTCATGATGTCATAGTCGTGAGTTTGAGCACTGTGTCGGGCTCTGTGCTAACAGCACAGAACCTGTTTGGGATTCTTTATCTCCCTTCTCTCTGCCCCTCCCTGCTCTCTCTCTCAAAAAGTAATAAACATTAAGATATAGTAATAAATTTAAAATATATTAACAATTGATACATAGAAGGTGAGGGCATATGTTCTTCAAACATTGAAAAGTTCCTGCAACTTTTTGATAAATATATAGTCTTTCAACATAAAATTTGTGAAAGAATTAAAAAGTACAGTATTTTTTCTGTTTTATATCTTTCATAAAAGGATAAAAAGGACTGTATCAATTTTGGCATATATTACATTATAATTGTATTACTTAGAATAAAATGTCTATTAATGATTTCCTGATAAAACATAGCTACTTATGTAGACAGTTCAAATAATTATAGAAATTTAGAGTTCCAAGGGTTTTGAGAGAGAAAATATAGAATCACAAATTCCTACTTCCCTATATGTTAGCTTTTTGATCAGCTTTTTGCTTTCCTATATTTTAAAACACTCTCCATTTTTTTCCCGGGCAGCATTTAACATGCTCTCCTTTTCCCCAACTTAAGATAAAATAAACCCCTTTTCTCAACCCAAAGCCTATCTCTAGATACTACTTATCCTGCTCTCTTCCTTCACATCTTGACCTATTCACTTTTTTTCACCTGGACACTCTTCCACACATGGAGCTTAACACTCTACTGAAAAGGCTTTTGTCAAGGACACCATGACTTGAATGTTGCTTGATCCAGTGGGTACTTTGAAGCCCTTTTCTTGCTTACTCTCCAGAGATCATTTGACAAGGTTAACTTCTTCCTTCAGGAGGGAAAAATCAAAGAAAAAAAATTTCCCCTAGCTTCCACATTTCTCTTATTATTTTAGGTCTTTTATTGTCAGTCTTCTTTGCAGATTCTGTAGCTGCCCTGGTTCCTTAAATGTTTGTGATTGACAGATGTCTGTCCTAATGGTGTTTAATATTTGTATATTTCATCTGATCTTATGTTTTCAATAACCATCTGTATGCTAGTGCCTAAAAAATCTAATCAGAGTAAATGTCTGTCCTAATTCAAAACGTTTATATCCAGTTTACTATAAATTATCTTCTTTTGAATACCTTGTAGGTAACTGAAATTGAGCGTGTCTGTATTTTGTAATTACATTAATCTATTCCATGCTAATGGAAATTTTTTTATTCAAAAAATATTTGTAAAATGCCTGCCATATGCCAGGTTATTTCCTAGGGGCTTGGAATACATCAGGCAACAAAAGAGATAGATCCTTGACCTAGAAGAGCTTACATTTAATTGTCCAGGCCAGAAATCTGAATGGCATCTTTTGCATATTCCTGTTCTTCACTGTCCCATCAAATCATATATGGCTTGGATTCACTTTTAATATGTTCATTTTTCTCTGAGAATAACATATTCTTATTCTCTTTTGTCTATAATATTAAGTAATCACTGGACTCTCATGCCAAGAAGTTTAAAACCATGCTAATTGATCAATTACAACTTCATATCAGTAACCATGCTTCTGAAAAAGAGCCAATTAGTAGCAGACAATTACCAATGCCACACTCCACACACCCACCTCCTGAAAGTTTTCCAAGTCCTGAATATTTTATTTTATTTTGCTTCTCAAACCTTATATAAGATTGGCAGTTTGTTTTCTTCAAAAGTACTATGTCTTACCAAGGAAAAATTTAACTTTTTTCCCCCTGATATTGAATGTTGACATCTTTTCCAATTCTACTCTCATTATCATTATTCTAAACTATATGTTAATAATATCAACCTGAGTTATTTAAACAGCTATTTCATTGGTCCAACATGCACTATCTTTTTCTTTTTAATCCATTCTTCAAATCTCAAATAATTCATTCTGTGAGGCCAGTATTACCTTGATGTCAAAACCAGGAAGACACATCACAAGAAAATAAAAATACATATTAATATCCCTTATGAACATAGATGAGGAAATCCTCAACAAAATACTAGCACACTTAATCCAATAACATATAAAAATGATTATACTTCATGACCAAGTGGTATATATAACTTGGAATGATGGACTGATTTAGCATATGAAAATCAATGTAATCCATATTAATAGATTAAAGGACAAAACAATATAGTCATCTCATCTGGTGCAGAAAAAGCATTTGACAAAATCCAATACCATTTCATGATAAAAACACTTGACAAGTTAGAAATAGGAGGGACTTCCTCAATTTTATAAAGGCATCTATGGAAAACCTACAGACAACATCATGCGTAGTGTCAAAGAACAAATGCTTTTCTTCTAAGATCAGAAACAAGAAAAAGATATCCACTATTGCTACTTCTTCTCTTTAGTATTGTATTGGATGTTCTAGCCAGAAGAATTAGTTAAGAAGAAATAAACAGCATCAAGATTAGAAAGAAGTAAAACTATCTCTGTTTATACCTCATGGATGATATGATTTGTAGATGTAAAATCCAGGGTGATCCACAACAAACCAACCAGCCACCAAACAAAAAACACTTTTAGAATTAATAAATGGGTTCATCAAGTTTCTGTGATATAAAATCAGTACAGAAAAATCAATTGTATTTTTGTATACTACCAATGAACAATTTGGAAATGATATTCAGAAAACAATTCCATTTACAATTTTATCCAAAATAATCAAAAGCTTAGATATATTTAACTAAAGAAATGCAAGTTTTACACACTCAAAACTATAAAACATTATTGAAAGAAAATATATATGTCAATAAATGAAAAAAAATTCGTGTTCATAGATTGGAAGATTTAATATTGTTAAGAGAGCATTAAACTCCAGATCTATGGATTTGTCACAATCCTTGTAAAAATCCCAGTTTCTTTTTTTTTCCTTTTTCAGAATTCACATGTTGATCCTAATAGTGAAAACCATCTTGATAAAGAAGGACAAAGTTCAACAATTTAGATTTCCTGATTTAAAAACTTAATACAAAGTTACAGCAATCAAACACACTGTAGTACTAGCAAAGGATAGATATATATATAAAGCAATGAAATATAATTGAGAGCCCAGAATTAAATCCATGCAATAAGCCCAATAATTTTTGACAAGAGTTCCACAACCTTTTATCAGGGAAAAACGTTTTCTTCAATAAATGGTGCTGACACAACTGAATATCAACATGTCAAAGAATGATGTTAGATCCTTACCTCACTCCATATACAAAAATAAATTCAGAATGGATAAACAACCTAAATAGAAGAATAAAATTATAAAATTCTTAGGATAAAACATAGGGGAATATCTTTGTGACCTTGGGTTGTACAATGATTTCTTATATATGATCAAAAGAATAAGTGACAAAAGAAAACATAAACTGGAGTTCATCAAAACTAAAAACTTTTATTCTTCAAAGGACATCATCAAGAATGTAAAAACATAGGAGACTTGTACCCAGAATACATGTAGACCCTATTATCTCAACAAAAAGACAAATAACCCAGTTTAGAAATGGGCAAAGACTTCAAATTTCTTAAAGGAAATATACAAATGATCAATTAGCACATGAAAGATGCTCAATATCATTCATCATCAGGGGAATGCAAATCAAAACCACAGTGAGATGCCACTTCATACCCTTAAGATGATTTTTTAAAAATTTACAGACATACAATAACAGGGCTGGCAGGACTGGGGAGAATATTGTAACTCTCATAGATTGTTGGTGGAAATGTAAAAATGGTGCAGCCACTTTGAAACAGTTTGCTTCTCAAATTGTTAAATCTAGAGTTTCCATATAACCCAGAAAACCCACTCCTAGGTACATACCAACAATAAATGAAAAAATCTTATGCACAATATTCAAAACAGCATTGTTAGAATAGCCAAGAAGTAAAAACAACTCAAGTGTTCGTCAACAGATGAACGGATTAGCAAATGTGGTATATTTCCAGCCATACAAAGGAATGAAGTTCTGATACCTGCTACAAGAGAGGTGACCCTTAAAAACATGATGCTAAGTGAAATTATCCAGTCATAACAAACCACATATTTTATAATTCAATGCATATAAAATGTTCAGACTAGTCAAATGCATAGAGGCAGAAATAGATCAATGGTTGTTAGGGGCTGAATTGGAGGAATGTAGAATGAGTGCTAATGACCATGAGGTTTCTTTTTTAGAATGATGAAAATGTTCTGGAATTAGTGATGATGGTTGAACAACTCTGCAAATTTCCTAACAAACAGTGAATTGTATGTTTTAAAGAGTGAACTTTATGGTGTGTAATGCATTTCTCAATAATGGTGACATAAAAATAAAACTAACCCAAAGCAATTTGTCTAAAATGAAAGTATAACCTTATTAAATCTGATTTTTTTTAATGCTTTCCAGTGGCTTCCTCTTGTCTTTATGATAAATTTCAAAGGCCTTGACAGGAGCTTTAATGATGATCTCTATGTAACTCTCATTGCATTTCTTGGCACTCCCCACCCCAACGATAGATACACCAAACTCTATGCTTCTGTCTTGTTAAACCTCCTTCAAGTCTATACCTCTAAAATTTTCACTTCTCTACACTCAGTTCTTCAAGCAGTCTCTTCATCTTTCACTCTACTATGAAACCTTCCTTTGCCCACCATCCATTATTAATAGGTTAAGTATGCTTGTTCAGTTATTCCATAAGGCGCTAATAGGTAGTATACTTGACTGTAATTGTTGGTTTCCTTTTTCGTCTCTCCCACTAGACTGGAAATCTACAAGGACAGAGATTGTCTCTCCTATTCTTCTTTTCATTCCCAATGCTATAAGTAACAAAATGCATATTTACTGGATGAATGTATCAATGAATGGGCTCATATTAGTGTTATCTGAATATTTTTGGTGTGATGGTTTTAGTAATAGTTCTAATTAATGAAGCTGGACTTCCTAAAAATATAAATTTCTTCTTACAAAAATTTAATTTGCTTTTGTTTACCATATTTATGATATTGCAAAACTGATGCCTTAATGGAACACATAGTAGGACCATCCTATGGCTAGATTTCTAACCACCCCGATCATCTGTCTTCACAGGCACAGTTATCCTTCATTAAACAAAATGCTTAAGCATGAGTAATTAGTTCCTGTTTAATAAAATTGGTAATAATATAAATTTGCACAGCAGCATATTGCTTTAAGGATGAACAAAAATTTGGGGGTCTTTTTTTAGTGACTGTATTCTTCCCTTTAAACATCTAAAACTTATTTTGGTCAAACAAGTTGGATTCCATTAGCCTGTGTCTGCTCAAAGTGAGCTACGCAGAGAGCAGGATCCCATAGGCCTCTTGAAGGTTTCCAAGTCAGCTTTGCCCAGTTTGTAATAATAAAAACATTTGTGTGGGTCTCCTGAGTGGCTCAGTCGGTTCAGCGTCTGACAACAACTCAGGTCATGATCTCACGGTTTATGAGTTCAAGCCCTGCACTGGGCTCTGTGCTGACAGCTCAGAGCCCAGAGCCTGCTTCTGGTTCTGTGTCTCCCTCTCTCACTCTCTGCCCCCTCCCCTGCTTGTGAGCTCTCTCGCTCTCTCTCTCTCTCTCTCTCTCAAAAATAAATAAACATTTAAAAAATAAATAAAAACATGTGTGTTGACTTATATTTTCAGATGGGCTATGTTATTAAAACAGACAGCCATAAAGATGGTAGGATGCGTATTTAAAAACAACAACCAGTTTTCCATGTAAATAATGGAAATTATTTAATAATGCCTGATTAGTAATTAGTGATTTGTTAGATGATGCTTAGTTGATGATGAATTAATATATTAACAGGTATGTTAGGCTTGTCCAGAGAAACAGGTCCAATAGAACTGAGAGAAAGAGTTTCAATTTGTTATAAGTAGTTGGCTTATGCAATTGTGGAGTATAAGTCCTAACTAAGATCTAGAGTCGATAAGCTGAAGACCCAGGAGAGCTAATGGTGTAGTTCCAGTCTAATGGCCCACAGACTTCAGACTCAGTACAGCTAATGTTTCAGTTTGAGTCCAAAGGCAGGAAATAACCTATGGCCCAGCTAGAAAGTAGTCAGGCAGGAGGATTCCCCCTTATTTGAGAGAGGGGCAGCCTTTTGTTTTATTCAGGCCTTCAACTAATTGGATGAGACCCACTCACATTACGAAAGGCTACCTGCTTTACTCAGGGTATTGATTTAAATGTTAATGCATCCAAAAACACTCTTACAGAAACCCCTGTAATAATGATTGGCCAAATACCTGGGCAACCTATGGCCCTGTCAAGCTAACGTATAAAATTAACCATCACAACAGGCATTTACTACATGTAACATGTTACTACATGTAACTACTAGGCATTTCCCTTTTTGTTTGTTATTATTTTTTATTTTTACTTTTTGAGGAGAGCTGTTAGTAATAGGTGAAATCCTTTGTGCTCCAGTTTTCAGATTGGTATCTGTTGCAGGCAGAAGTCTGAAATGAGCTGCATTGAGTCATGCCTTCATATAACCACCTCCCACTGAGTATGAATTGAACCTGTGACTTGCTTCTAGCCAATAGAATTCTGCAAAGGTAATTGGAAAGTCATCCCCTTGATAATGTTATAGTACATAATATTCTGCCTTAGCAGACTGGAGTAAGAGCTTCTGCTAGCTTTGAAGAAGTAAGCTGCATTGTTATGAGAAAGCTAAGTGGCAAGGGGCCTCAAGGGCCGCTGGTTGCTGAGAGTGACACCTGGTTAATAGCCAGCAAGAAAGCAGCAACCACAATCCTACAACCACAAGAAATCACAATCTTCTGACAACCGTGTGAGCAGCCTGGCAAACAAGAATGCAACCTGTGAGATGTTGAGCGGAGGACACAGTTAAATCACTCCTAACCTTCGACCGATGAAAATTGTGAGATAATAAGTATATGTCGTTCTAAGCCTCTAAATTTGTAATGATTTGCTAGGCAGCAGTAGATTAACCAATGCTCTATTCCTGCCACCAAATTCTTCTCTAAGCTTAACATGAAAAACTGTTGAGGTTGTCATATTTTGAAATGTGGACTGGCAGACTGCATTTAATTACAAGTTAATAAGACAAATATAGAATGTCCAAAAGTTGGAATGAGAGTTGAACGCTGTGCAGGAGCTGGGCTAAAAGAAATCCCAGACTGATAAGCAGTACACATCTGACTCAGACATTTAACATGGAACAAAAGCATGTCGGCAACAAGTGCACAGTGTATTCAAATATGGCAGATAAGAAAACAGACATATTTTGATATCTAAGCTGACTATATGTTGCGAAGTTTGTAAACTCATAGCATGGGATTGGCTTCCAGGCACAACATTCAAATATCTAACAGATGATAACCGCACAAAGTCAGGGTTCTATCCTAATGAATGCCAGCAGCCTTAGCAAGCAGGAACAGGATTTAGGCCCATTAATGACAGTTTCTTATGAGAAATGGGATAGAATATAACGAAGTCTAAGACTCCAGTGTCTGTGCTGTAGTTACTTTAAATTAGGTTTGGATCAGAGAGGTCTGTATTTCTCCCTAATCTGTGACAAAAAGAGCTATCACTGACATCTAAACAACCAAGCCAAAGATCTTTGCATGTAAGTGCAGGTAGAGTTACAAATATATAGGCACATAAATAAAATGACCCTTTTGCTCCTTAGAGCAACCCATAGGTCTTACAAGGAGGAGAATTTCTCTGAGAGGCTCTAGCTCCCTGACTAGCACTGAGTATACCCATATTGTGTGTTGAGTGGGGAAAAGAGGGTTGCACTGAAAAACAGATTTGAGCCCAGGTCCATGTCTCTGATCAACAATATTCAGCGAACATCCATAGTAACAATCCAAACTACTCTCACAAGATGACTTAATGAAAAGTATCAGCAGTTAGTCACTTCTCACCCCATTCTAAATGGAATCAGTCCACACAATATTTGGACTCTTTATAATTTTTTTCTCTAATTTTTCTAACAAACCCATGTATCTCTCTTTTCTCTTATTCAGTGAGCAACCCCAGAGTTTCTTTGACACTGTTAAACAAATTCTTTAATATTTACTTATTTTTGAGAGGGAGGCAGAGACAGAGAGAGGGAGAAAGAGTGTGAGCGGGGGAGGGGCAGCGAGAGAAGGAGACACAGAATCCAAAACGGGCTCACGGTTCTGAGCTGTCAGCACAGAGCCTGACACAGGGCTTGAACTCACGAACCTCGAGATCATGACCTGAGCTGAAGTCAGCCACTCAACTGACTGAGCCACCCAGGCGCCCCTCTTTGGCACTCTTAGGTGCACATTTATGTGATTCAAGTCATTTTACAAAATAGTTATATAAGTTACTGAATGTTTGCTGGGGACTCTTCAATATAAACTCATTTTCAAGTCATGTCTGAATACTGAGAGAGTACATCAACAATATAAGCATGCAGGCACATCCGGATGGAAAAAACAACCTAAGATTATTTTGTCACATGAGAACTCCCTGTCGCAGGTCACTCTGGTCCTAGGGAAAGAACTGAACATTTCAAATGGCCACAGCTTAGAATGAAAGGAATATAGAGTCTAATAATGAGGTGCCAAACAAGATTACTAAAGCTCAGCTCTCTGTGATGCCAGCATTTGCTAAGATTCTTATTTAGAGTCAGATCAGATGTTACAAACTTAAGCATCATATTCCAAACTCCCCATAATCTGGACAAACTATGTTTCTAATATTAAATATGACTTTTCATTTTACTGTACCATGCTCTATCCTTTTGGCCCTTATATGTGTTCTTTCTGTTCTTTTTGTCCAGAATGCCTTTTAAGTGATGTTGTTTGCTGGAAATACCCCATTTTCCCTGAAGTTTTACATGGTACATTCTTGCCTAAAGACATGGTCAAAATATTTTTGTCCCCAAATAAATGCATCCTAACTACTCTTCTCGCTTTAAACTATTTCACTATCTTTGTTTATACCACAAATCATCTTATAGTATTATTGCCAGCAAGATAGTTGACTAGATATCCCAGAAAAAATTCTCCTCCCAATGTAGACATCCGAAAAATGCTAAGGAAAATATAACCACAAACTTTGTGCTCTTAAGAAAGTAAGTGAAGGCTACAGGTAGTAGAAGCGATGAAGTAGACAACACGTTTGTTATTATGCTGAAACCACAGGTGCCTTAGGCTGTTTGCAGATCTTATTAACTTAGGATCTAGGGAAAATAACATCTTTCCTGAGATTTCACATGTGGAGATCTTTCTTCTTTCACTGGGGATTGAAATTTGTTATTTATATTACTTATATGGTCCAGGAAATTCTAAGTTGAAACATTAATTTAAAAGTTGTTATTGCCTCGTGGTGCCTAGCAGAAAAGAATATAAATATTCTCTGAAGGGATTCAGCCTCAATTCAGGGCACATAGATTCCCACACGTAAAACCATGCCAAAACTGAGCTCACAATACAAAGTTTCCAAAAGTAGAAATAAACAAGCCCCAGAATTAAGAATTGGTAGAAATAACAAGAAGCAAAATGAAGAGCTCCAAAAACTACATACACTGAAAATTTGGAAATAGAGTAGAAGCTAAGTGTGCTTAAAAGATCTAAATAAAATAGCTGAGTAAATAAAAAGGCATTTTGAAAACATTACTAAAATTATTCAAAAAGAAAAAAAAGCTGCATCCACACTTCATGTGTAGCAGAAAAATATTCCAACAGGAACAAAGGTTTCAATGTAAAATAAGACATGATGAAAGTATTAGAAGGAATCGTGGAAGATTTTATAGAGAAAAAAAGGCTGAAAAATTCCTCTATAGAAAATAGAAAATTTCTACATGGTAGCATACAACAACACCAAAATGAAAAGTAAAATAACAAAATGGGGGAAAATTAAAACTCATATTACAGAAAGATTAACCTGTCCCCCCCCCATATTAATAAAGAATGTCTATGGGATGCCTGGGTGGCTTAGTCAATTAAGCGATCAATTTCTGCTCAGGTCATGATCTTCTGGTTCCTGAGTTTAGCCCGTTTTGGAAACTCTGTTCTTCTCTCTCTGTCCCTCCCCTACTCACTCTCTCTCTCTTTCTCAAAACAAAACAAAACAAAACAAAACAAAACAAAACAAAACAAAACAAAAAAAACATTTAAAAATGCCTGCAAATTGAAAAGAAAAAAGACTAAAATTAAATATGAGTATAGGAAATGAACATGTAATTGTCAGAAATGGAAGTACAAGGGAGCCTTGGTGGCTCAGTCGATTAAGCATCTGACTTCAGTTCAGGTCATGATCTCATGGTTGGTAGGTTCAAGCCCCTCATTGGGCTCTGGGCTGACAGCTCAGAGCCTGGAGCCTGCTTCAGATTCTGTGTCTCCCTCTCTCTCTGCCCCTCCCTCACTCACACTCTCTCTCTCTCTCTCTCTCTCAAAAATAAATAAACATTAAAAATATTTAAAAAAAGAAATAGAAGTACAAATTCCTATCAAATAGGAAAAGGCATTCCTTTGGATCAATATATAGGCAATGCAAATTAAAACTAGGAAATATATCTTATATCAAAATATTAAAATTGTAGACATCTGTATGATACACCATACTATTTAGACTGTAGGATGATACACCCTATCACACATTGCAAATAGAACTGCAAATGGCTACACAAAAGGCCGCAATCCTTAAAGAATGCAATTTGACAAACAAAAGCAAAAATGAACTATTGGGACTTCATCAAGATAAAAAACTTCTTCCCAGTGAAAGAAACAATCAACAAAACTAAAAGGCAACCAATGGAATGGGAGAAGATATTTGGAAATGGCATGTTTGATAAAGGGTTAATACCCAAATTTATAAAGAAGTTATCAAACTCAGCACTCAAAAAACAAATAATCCAGTTAAAAAATTGTCAGAAGACATGAATAGACATTTTTCCAGAGAAGGCATCCAGATGGCTAACAGTCACATGCAAAGATGCTCAACATCACTTCCCATCAGGGAAATACAAATCAAAACCATGATGAGATACCAGTTCACACCTGTAATAATGGCAAAAATTAGTAACACTGGAAACAACCGATATTGGTAAGGATGTGGAGAAAGGGGAACTCTCTTACACTGCTGGTGGGAATGCAACCTGGTATAGCCACTCTGGAAAACAGCATGGAGGTTCCACAAAAAGTTAAAAATAGAACTGCTTTATGACCCAGCAATTACACTACTAGGTATTTACCCAAAGGATACAAACATACTGATTTGAAGGGGCACATGCACCCCAATGTTTATGGCAGCATTATCAACAATAGGCAAAGTGTGGAAAGAGCTCAAATGTCCATTGACTGATGAATAGATAAAGAAGGTGTGTGTGTGTGTGTGTGTGTGTGTGTGTGTGTGTGTATACACACACAATGGAATATTACTAAACTATCAAAAAGGATTAAATATTGCCATTTGCAATGATGTGGATGGAGAAAAAATATATTATGCTAAGCAAAGTAAGTCAGGGAAAGACAAATACCATATGATTTCACCCATATGTGGATGAACATAGCAGGAGGAGAAAGAGAGAGAGTGAGGCAAACCATAAGAGAACTATAGAGAACAAACTGACGTTTGCTGGAGGGGAGGTTGTTGGGGCTTGGCTAAATGCATGATGGACATTAAGAAAGGCACTTGGTGTGATGAGCATTGGATGTTGTAAGTGATGAATCACTAAATTCTACTCCTGAAACCAATATTACATTGTATGCTAACTAGAATTTAAATAAAAACTTACAAAACAAAACAGTTCAATTTGGCAGATTTATATAACTTTGAAGTAGAAAATCTACATGAGCATTTATTTATCCATTAAGTTATTTTTGGAAAGATTTCTGGTGATAGTATGATATAAATAATCTAAATATCCAGTTATTAGATGGCTGAATAAATTAAGATAAATCCATAAAATGGATTACTATGCATCTGTTAAAAATCACAATGAGGAAGCTCCCTATGTACTGAAAGGATTACCACCTTAGTACATTACTAACTAAAAAAAAATATATATATATATTTATATATATATATATATAAATATATATATATATATATATATATTGAGGAACAGTGACTGTGTATGCTACCACTTGTGATAAAAAAAAAAACAGGGTGAGAACACACATTTAAATTGCTTCAATAGGTCTAAAAATCTCTGGGAGATAGCACTAGCAAAAAGATATTAACAGCAGGCAATAGGAATTGGGGGAACAGGATTCCGTGGAGAGTTTTCATAATATATCTTTCTATCATTCAAGGTTATGTCAGGAAAGCAAATTCAAATAGATGCTTAAATTGAAGATATTTTTAATGAAGAGGTTTTACCTAAGTATTAGGCAAGGCTGAAGAAATTAACATGAGAAGTTGAGGCACAAAGAGATTAGTAACAGTGAGAAGCCATTATACCTGCTATCCATGGAAAAGAGGAGGAAATGGATAGGATAGGATAGGATAGGATGGGGACTTTCTTAGAGGACCATCTGATCAGATCTGTAATTGTAGTGGGACACAGCAACTGACAGAATCCCTGTGCCAAAGCAGAGGAAAGGGTGGGGGGATATTAATCTCTTTCTTACCTTCATCCTGGTGATCTCCTATTCCTTTTATTGGACAAACTCAACCAGAAGCCAGATAGCAAGGAATGCAGCAATGCCATCCATAAGCGTGAGACTCCTGAAGCCCAGAGCAGGAGAAAGAAGAGGAATCATGTATTGTTACTACATGCAAGTTGAGATCAGAATTCGATACCATGTGGCATACAGATTGAGAAAATTAAAAGCCTGACGAAAGTCTTGTTAGTAAGACTTGGCTCAAAAGCGGTTCTTACACATGACTAGTGGGTATGTAAATTGATAGAACCTTTGGAAAGCAATTCAGCTAAAGTTGGAGATGTACATTCCTATAAACTAGTAATTCCATTCTGAAATAAATTACCCCAGGGAAAGTCACTCATCTGCACCTGAAAACATGCACAAGAATATTCACTACAGTTTTTCTGTAATAGTGTAAATAATGGCAAATCACTTGAATATTCATTAACAAGACAGGGGAAATCTATGCCTTATTCATGCAACAAAAGAGTGGGCTGCAGTGAAAATGAATGAACTGGAGCTGCATCTATCAAACACAAATACCACACAAAAAGATAAATTGCTGCTGATGTTATTTATATAAAATTTAGCTGCATGCAAATTATATTATAGATCATTTAAAGATAATAATAAGGATAATACTATATTCAGGATGCAGGATAATTCTGAGTCATGACAGATGGGTATGCAAAAGATTCGGCTGTTTGAAAAATGTTTTTTTTTTTCCCTTAAACTATGACGTGGCCATGCTGGTGCTCACTACATTTTGATCAGTTCTTAGGTGTATCTGTAATATAATAAAATATAACAATATGGTAAACAGGATCAAAGTGAAAAATATATATATATATACATAATGAAAGGATACACGTGTTCTGTATTGAATTGTATTCCCCCCAAATTCATATGTTGTAGCCCTAATACTCGATATGACACTGTACTTGAAAGTAGGGCCTTTAATAAGTGAGAACTTAAGAGTGGGGCTCTAATCCAAGAAGGCTGGGATCCTTATAAGAACAGGAAGAGATACCAGCAGTGAGAGTACATGTAGAAAAGGCCATGTAAGGTCACAGACAGAAAGTGGCCATCTGAAAGCCAAGGAGAGAAGCAGCAGGAGAAACCAAACCTGCCAACATTTCGAACCTGGATTTCCAGCCTCCAGAAATATGATAAAAGAACAAATTCTGTTGTTTTAGCTACCCAGTCTATAGTAATTCGTTATAGTAGCCCTAGCAAATGAATACAACATGTAGTTTATTTCTTGGTACCCACAGTCGTTAGCTCTGAAAGTGTGATATGTCTCTGCCTTTCCATTGAATTTGCTTTCAGATGATCATTGGTGGAACTTCCTAATAGTAAAATTCAGTGGTCCTTTCATTTCTTTCTGTCCTTCAGTGTACCTCTGAAAAAAATTACTACTATTTATCCTTCTTTGATATGGTTGGTTTTTAATATTTTTTTGTCTTTATTTTGTTGTTTTGAGTTTTAGTGGTTCTCCTCTAAAAATCTACATAATTTGTCCTTTCCCTCCACATTTGTTCGTCCTCTCTAAGATAATTTCTCTCAAGTCTATGTCTTGTCTCTTTTATGTCTCTCACTTTCCTCCATGGAGTGTCATGCAAATAATTCCCTAAATCATATCTGAGAGCCTTTTCTCTTACTTCCCAAGGACAGAAACTAATTTCAGTTGCTTACTAATCACAGGTCATTTTATTATGCACTGACATATATTATCCCCTAGTATGTACATCTACTCTATGAATACTGTATTAATCACTTCTGTTACAGTAGCAATGACACATCATGAACAACGTAGATTTTTTTAAAAAGGAAAAGTAATCTCAGCTATTAATGAGAAGACAAACACAGAGAGCTAACCACACATGGAAATGTGTTTAAACCCGTATCTTTCTGAATGTAGATTTTTGCTATTGATTATCAGTACCTGTTAATAATTTCCAGCTGCATATTCCATTAGCACCTCTAAAACACATATTTCTAAAACTGATTTTACCATTTTATCCTCATATCTGTTTTTCCTCTCATATTTCCACTGCCATCTTCTGAGTCATTCAAGCATGACAACTGTGTATTGTTTCTAATTCTCTTTCCTCTTCCTTGCTGTCCACATGCAGTAAGCTGCTTTCATCAGCCCCTTGTATTCATTGCCATCTTCCTCTTTCTGTTATTATTTCTTTGTAAGGCTGTTGAAATTATATGTTAACTGGATCCTTCATTTTCAGTCCTCCTCTTCTAGTAGCTTAATTAGCACAGTAATCTCTGTAAAGCCTAAGTACAGTCTTACCAAGGCCCTGATGTAGAATTTCCCTTTCAGATCTAATACATTCCCAGTGCCCCAGGGAAAATTTCTTTTAAGGCCCTACTACAGTTTCTTTTTCTTTCTTTTTTAATTTTGTTCAGTTAATTAATCAATTAATTAATTAATTTTACTTTATTTTAATTCCAGTAGTTAACATACAGTGTGCTCTTAGTTTCAAGTGTACAATACAGTGATTCAACAAATTATGTTGGGAAAACTAGACAACCTCCCACAGTTTCTTGACTGTCTAACCAATCCATTGTGAGCCTATACATTCACTTTCATACCAGTTCCTGCTTTGTTTCCCTATGACTTTTCCATTTGTTAGTGCCATTAGTATCATGCCTAAAATGTCCTTGATTTTTTGGGGCACCTGGGTGGCTCAGTCAGTTGGGCGACCGACTTCGGCCCGGGTCATGATCTCACAGTTTGTGAGTTTGAGCCCCACGTCGGGCTCTGTGCTGACAGCTCGGAGCCTAGAGCCCTCTTCAGATTCTGTGTCTCCCTCTCTCTCTACTCCTCTCCTGCTCATGCTCTGTGTCTCTCTGTCTCTCAGTAATAAATAAATGTTAAAAATTTTTTAAATGTCCTTGATTTATGATTTATTGTAAAATATAGTTTAATTTCTGTCTTTAGTTCCTGTGTGTTAACATACTTTTGGCTTATTTCCAACCAGACACTTATAGCATGTCAGCAGTCATTGAAGGCTTCTTGCAACTTGTTTATCCACTTGACTCTTCGAGGAAGACTTAGAAGTTGATTTTTGACTTCATTACATGTGGTCTGCAATACCAGGTACTTCATAAAACAGATATAATGAACTTTTAATATTTTTCCCATCTTTCCCTCTTATGTACACGACTCCCCAACTTTCTATAACATGGCACATGCATAAAACTGGGTTTGTGTTTAGGTGAACTAATATAAATGAATGCTACAGAGATAACAAGCTGAGGGCTCCTGCTTATTCAGGCCAATTAGATGCACATTATGGCACACAAATAATTCATTCAAGGTACGTGCATCAGTTTCATACCTCACCAATTAGGAAGACTTTCCATTTATAATATTTGATTATTGAATACTATAGGAAATAATTTAAGAAAGAAGCCACATAATCTTTATATTTTGCCCTTTAAATATTTGTGACCCTGTGCCAGAATTATCACAGTTTGCCAAAATTAGTTTCTCCTCAGCTCTTGAGAACGTACAGGAATGATGTCACTATCTACCTACTCAATCTATTGTCAAAGTGATTGTTCCCATATACCATTTTTTCTTCATTTGAAGATGCCAATGATTATGACACTCCATCTTTTAAATTATATCATGCTGACAAAACATAAGGAAACATTATATTAAGTGCATATATTGATTGTCTGATACTTCTCAACATCAGAAATGTTTAAATGAGTATGTGTGTTTTATAATCAGTGTTTGTCCATTTATTTAAAGGAGAATGGATGTATCATGTACTTCTTTGTTTGCAGATGACTTCTTCTCATGGGTAGAAGCTTTTAATTCTCTTCTTACATGACAAACATAAAGGGGTGGTAACTGTGTCTGTTGAACTATCTCCATGTATTGGCTTTTTGAGCATTTTGTATGATTCATACATTCTTCTTGGAGCTATGTGAAAACTAAAGTAGGTCTCCAAGTGATTTTTAGGAGCCATGTATGAAACACCAAAGGATCCAGGACAGGTTAGGACTCCTTCCAAATCATACATGTGATTGTCCCTCCTTCACATTTGTGATTTTGAGTTGAAGAATGGTAGGTGCATGTGTATCTATTGGTACCAGCAATTAGTGCTTTAGTTGCGAAAGGTTCATTATATGTACATTATCATACACAGTTTCAACACTCTCAATACTGTTAGTGGCAGAGTACTGATTTTTAAGTTTCCCCCTTCCCCACGGGCTTGCTAAGGTTGCATCACTGAGAATTCCAGATGGAGGACTACTTTCTAGTTCATACATGGAAGCCCGCCAAAGAGGGAGAGGCTGTAATTTAAATTAATCTTCAACTGGGGGTAGGGAATACTTCAACAGTCCCCTGGAGGATTTGAAAAGCTTTGCCAACAGCAACAGTGAAACAAATCATTGTTGTGTACAGATAGCATGATGGCAGCATACTTAACTGAGGGGAAGTTAAAAACAACAATTGCTCAGATTACATCAGAACACGGCATTTCAAGAAGGTACTCCATTTTTTTTTCTGTCCCTTAATTTTTTCAAATATAGTAGTTCTCTACCTTACTCTCTACCTCTTCCCCATCCCAACCTGAATGATACACTGAGCTTAGAAAGAGATCTTTCTTAATACCTTTTCCCTAGCTTTACAAATAAGTTAAAATCTAGACTCTACAATTCCATAGCAAATATGTCATTGACATATTGTAATTGTCAAACGCACTTGATCCTTGCCTCAGTAATGGGTCTGGCTCTTAACCCAAGGTTAACAGAGGCAGTACCGAGTTCATGAAGATGTTTTTGAGAAGAGTCATAATACCCATCCCTCCTTGTTTTGTTCATTCATTTCCTTAGTGTGGGAGGTTAAGAAATGTGTTTAGATTATATGAACATGTTTCATACATTTTATCTGATCCTTTCTCTATTTATATCAATTTAAGTATATATTTAACTCTTATGTTGAATTTCTTGTTGCTCATTTGCCAACCTGGACTCTGAATTCCTCAGAAAGCCAATCCACATGAAAGTTTTGTGAATTCCAATAGTCCTGTAAGACATCTGTGCGATTGCTACACTTGGGAACACAACATCACATTCAGTTCTGTGGAAGTGAAAACCTACGTTCCAATTATACAAAGTCTCCTTTTGTTTAAATGATGTCATAAAACTATATCAATATATATTTCTGATAGAACCATTTTGATTTCAAAATGGAAGAACTGTTAGTGACCTCAAGATAAGAAATTCAGTTCTCTTGCCCAAGGTTGTTAGCAGATCAATATGGTTCAGCTTTCTGGACTTCTAATCAAGTGCTTTGCTTATGTTAGCCTTGATTTGTAACACATTTAATGTTTTTCAGGTGCCCCAATTATAATTTATCAGTTTTGAAAAACATTCATCCCAAATTAGTGAAAGCTTAATCAATATATTCAAAGTATACCAGTGACCAGAATCAATTCTGAATCTTAGCAAATTAACAACAGTTTTCAAAACTGGACTTTGGCCTTTTATCTATTTCAAATTCATTTTTGTGTATGGTGTAAGAAAGTGGTCTAGTTTTGTTCTTCTGCATGTTGCTGTCCAGTTTTCCCAGCACCATTTGTTGAAGAAACTGTTTTTTTTTTCCACTGGATATTCTTTCTTGCTCTGTCAATTAGTTGATTAGCTGAACATATAGTTGGGGGTACATTTCTAGGTTTTTTATTCTGTTCCACTGATCTATATGTCTGTTTTTGTGCCAGTACCTCTGTTCCTCTCCCCCGCTCACACACACACACACACACACACACACACACACACACACGCATGCACACACTCTCTCTCAAATAAAAATAAAAGAAAATGAAGTAAAAAAAAAAGATAAAACAGAACTCGACACAATTGGCGTTTGTAAAATATTTTATTTCCATTTATTCAAGTATTAGTTGAACACTTCCTTGGGAAGAACATTATGTTAGTTTGCCACACGCGGAGATTAAAAATACATAGTTCTTGTATCTATGGAGGTCAAACTGGAGTGGAGGAGACAGAAGAAAACAAATCAATTTTAAGGGATATATACGGTACCAATGGCTCTGATACTTTAGATATATCCACTCTGGTCTTTTGTTAACTCCTCCCAACAGGGTAAGTTGTCTCTAGGGCCCAGATGTCATAGTGCCCACTCTGGATATTCTGGAATAATATTAGCTTTCCAAATGACTGAGGGCCCGTGTGAACTTCGTATAGATGATTGTTTTCTAGAAGATTGTCCTACTACTATGTATTCCCCCTCTGCCTGAAAGGTGCGTAAGGGATGGGTTTTTGTAGAAAGTGACTCAATTTTGGAAGAAATATCTGCATAAGCACCCTGGGAGGGAAGGAGGTAGGATAGAGATAGGGTAGAAAGCTAAAGAACATGGAATCTGAGCAGGGTAACTCCCTTTGTATTCTTGCCCTGGATAACAAATGTTTGGGGCAAATCTACATACCTACCTATGTACAACTAACATACAGATATTTTCTGGGTGTTATGGGAGTACAGAAGAGAGTTACCAAGTAAAAGCTGATGAAGATATATTTGGAAAAAAAGATGACATTATATCTCAGTTTTAAAAGACTATTAATAGTTATATGAGCAAAGTGATGAAGTTCTTAGAAGGTACTGCATGTGAAAATGCAGGGAAATCCATATTTATCTGTGTGGTATGATATTCATAAGGACCTGTGTAAGGAATTTATGGATGACACAGTGTTTGGCACATATTAATGGATATAAGGATTTTCACCTTTCTTTGGTATCAGCATTGTGCTAAAATATTCCCCTTCCTTCCATCTGTGGCCTCACAAGTTTTCTCACACTACTCAGTTGATGATTTCCTAGGAATTAAAAATATTCAGTAATTCAGAATACTTAACAACCATTATAAGCCAGATACTACATTCCTCTGAGTCTTTCCTCTGGAGATGGGCTGGTTCTTTCATTTAATATAAGTGTAAATAGAAGAGTACCTCCAAGGAGTGAGTAGTCTGCATGTTCTCCATCTAATAGAGTTTCAACTAATGAAGATTTAAATAAATATTAGGGGTATACAGTTAAAGGTGGTGGATTGGTCACACACATGATCTTCCATTCCCCCTTGAAATATCAATAAACTTATAATAAAGGAATGTATTTTTAAAAAGACTTAAGCCAAACAAGGCAAAGATGATAGAATATAATAATGCAATGTTAAGAAAAGTGAGAACCAGATGTATACATGGTGTGATGGCTAATTTAATGTGTCAGCTTGGCTGGGCCATGGGATGCCCAGTTATCTGATCAATCATTATTTCTGAGTGTGTCTGTGAGGGCTCCTTTAGAATAAATTAGCATTTGAATTGGTGAACTGAGTAAAGCAGACTGCCCTTTCCAATGTGGGTGAACATCATCCAGTCTGCTGAGGACCTGAACAAAAAGGTGAAGGAAAGGAGAATTCCCTATGATTGCTTGAGCTGGGACACTGGTCTTCTGCTTGGACTGAGACTTATGCCATCTACACTCCTAGTTGTCAAGCCTTTGAACTCAGACTGTAACTATACCACTGGCTTTCCTGGGTTTCCAGCTTGCAGATAGCAGATCATGGCACTTTTCAGCCTCTGTAAAAGTATGAGCCAATTCCTTATAATCAGTCTCTTTCTCTCTCTCTCTCTCTCTCTCTCTCTCTCTTTCTCCATCTCTCTCATTCTGTTTCTCTGGAGAACTCTGACCAATGCACATGAAAAAGGCCTTTAGAAACCTAAGAAAGATAATTTCTACCTGACAGTGAGGAAAGATGATTTAAAAAATCTGTTATACTATGGAACACTTAAAAGGGACATCAAGTGCCTTTTGAAGTGGGCAAAAATGTGAAATCAAAATTGAAGAGACCGTTGCAAGTTTCATATTTAAACCTGGACCTCCTTTATCTGTTGTGAGGCAGTACTCGGCTGTCAACAGCATTTACATATTCATGAATGGTATATAGGGAACATTGATGTAGCCTAAATGACAGTCACAATATCACTGTATTGGGAGAATGAGGGTTTTAGTGTGTATGAGTGTGGGCGAGGGGTGGTGAGCGGGAGGTGGCAGTGTACAAAGGGGACGTCTAGATCCTCATCTTCCGTGGAGGGATGTCAACAGAGAATGCCTAGAGCCAACAATTTAAAAATAGTAATGAAAGAATTTAGTTAGATATATGGAGCTATGTATCAAAAGAATAAATTACAAGAGATGAAAGTGTTTGCCTCTGGGGAATGGTAAATTGAAGTGGGGATTAAGACACTGCTAATTTTTGTCAAAAGTCCTACAGTATTATTTGAGCCTTTAAGCTACATGCAACTATTAGCTAGAAATACAAACGAAATCAAAAGAAATAGCATCAAGTTCCCATAAATTTGACATTCTCCCAGAGGAGTACCTGTAGTGCTGATAGCCCGTGTTGCATTTTAATTCTAAACTCGTATCCTTAATAATCAACTGAGCTAAAGGTACATTTTTGCCCATATTTGAACCTTCCTGGTTTCTCCACCTGCCTGTAAAATAAACACAATTTTGTGCAGTCTTATATTCCTTGCATGAATGTTCTGAGAATACTTGACATACCACAGGATAGAAATATAATCTATTTAGATCAACTGTAAGTAATTTAAATGTTACATATCATTCGATCAATGTTGAGAGGAGAACTAAATGAGACCCTTGGAAGTTAATGAATTGCCGGAGGAATTTCTACTGGCAAATAATCATAATGATAGGAAAATCTTTTAGTACTGTCATATGCTTAGCAGAGACGTCCAATTACAATTTCTTTTAATTCTCTTACACCAAATAAAAATAGGGGCTTAGTTAAATTTTAATTCAGACTGCTTTCACAGAAAGTTGAAGAGGTTATCTCTCCAGAAATATCCTGGACTATTTCATAAACATATCATACTGCATGATGGTTCCATTAATCTAATTTGAAAATGTCAGCATGAAAAATCTTTGATTCATAGAGTATTTTAAAAATATATCTCTGGTGTTTGTTTTGTTTTGTTTTGTTTTGACATGTCATTTCCTAATATTCTGTCAGCACTTAGTCTAGATGACTGCAGTCGGCAGAGCCAACTAGTCAAATCATCCTTGATCTTCTTACATACATGCTGCAGAACATTTTCTTTATCATCAGCTCCAGAAAATGCTATTTATCAAGGCCCTCAGGCAAAACCTCCCTAGGGTAGAGTGAGGCCCAGAATCAACTTTAAGAGTACAGGGGAAATCTAGTTGAAATAAATCCTAAGGAGACATTCAAGGGAATAAATCAATCACAATATGGCTTATGTATAAAAATGGGAAACATAAGGGCTCCAGGAGTTCCTTTGTATACCTCAGGTCTTTAACTCATTGCAGAGGGAAATTAAAGTATCTCTGAGCCCTTTACTTCTTCCTATATGTATCGGTTATTGGCAAGAATGGTTAACTTAACCATATAATTTCTTCTTTTTAAAAATTTGTTTTAATGTTTATTTATTTTTGACAGAGAGAGAGACAGAGCATGAAAGGGGAGGGGCAGAGAGAGAGGGAGACACAGAATCCGAAGCAGGCTCCAGACTCTGAGTTGTCAGCACAGAGCCCAAAGCCGGGCTCAAACTCACAGACTGCGAGATCATGACCTGAGCTGAAGTTGGTCGCTCAACCGACTGAGCCACCCAGGCGCCCCATTAACCACCCAGGCGCCCCAGAAACCATATAATTTCTTCTTGCCAAAACGTTACATTACGATAAATCTTCAGTACCTCTATGAGATGATTCAATCTAGGTTTTGGGGGGTAAGAAGTATTAAGTAATCAGTACTTATCATAAGAAATAAAGATTAGCTTAGATAAAGGTCTCCTTTCTGTAAAGGATCAAGCAGTAAATATTTTCAGCTTTGCAGACCATATAATCTTTGACAACTTCCACTCTTCCATACAGTATGAAAGCAGCCAGAAAGTATACACAAATGAATGGTCATGGCTATATTCCAGTAAACCTTTATCTACAAAACAGGCACCAAATAGAATTTGGCTCATGAACCATCAGATGCTAACCCCCTGGATTAGGTGATATTAGAGTCAAGAAATCAAGGATGACTACTAAATCTTGCCATAAATATCATATCCACTACCTCTCAAGAAGTCCCCTAGAAGAATAGACACAATAGTAGTGGTCGTGTGGGGAATCAAATACCCTATAGGTTTTTTATTTTTAGGAATATAGAAGTTGAGCAATTGCCAATGCAGAGCCATGGATCTATCTGACTGAATCACGTAAATAAGCCTATAGGCCTAAATAAGAGTTTCTTTTTTTATCTACACTGAAAGAATCTGACTCTTTGGATATTACTGATTTACTCCCAGTCTCATGCCACAAGAAATAGAAACAATGGCAATCATTCAGAGATAAAGAATGCTGTCATGGCTCCTGAAGACAGGTGGGCACCCACTAAACCACCATACTGAATGGAGTAGGGATGGGTAGAATGGAGCAGCTCCAACTACAGAACTGGCCACAGTGTACTTTACTGAGACAGCTACATGCCCAGAGAAAGTATAAAAGAGATCATCCATAAATTAGTATGAATTTGTTTTTTAGACAATGGTGTTCATAATTAGTAGTGAATGTAGACCATTTATTTGCTGATTATTCAGATTATTAGTTCTTTTTCTCTATGGGGAACGCAAGAAGTAGAATAAAGTGAACTAAAATTCCTGAGAGAGAGAGAGAGAGAGAATATATGAGGTAAAAACAAGTGATCTTTAAAGCAGTTTCTAACAATTGATAGTGCCTCAATAAATGTTACTTTTAATTCCCCCTGAAATCTAGTGTTGACCTCTGTACAAATTGCTAGGCTGTTAGTTAGGCATGAGCAAGGAGGGATAAAGCAGGTGCTGGCCACACCCTCAGTGCCATCCCCAAGTGTTAACAGCCACACCTTCAGAGCCACCTCTAAGGGCTAATGAAACTAGAAAGGCCTAGCCTCAGAGCTGGCTCAAAAGCCACAAGGGGACTTGTAAGAGCTGAGCATGTGCACAAAGGGTGAAACTTGTCCTTAACTACCTTTAAGGTCACAACAAAAGCTCTTTAGACATTCATAAATATACAATACATAAAAAAATACAGTTATAATAGAATGCATCATGGAAGAGTGCATGCGCAGAGACCAAAAGGTTATATAACCACCAGTGGTCAATCAAAAGTGTCAATCAAAGCCAAATTTACCTGTACCCAAAGCAGCCTTAAAAGGACGCAGCTAGAGGTTCTTGGGGCCATTGCCACTCTTGTTCTGGCAGAGCAGAGGCCTGCGTTCACTCTTGAAAGTGTACTATACTTATCTACTTAATAAACTCTATCTCCCCATTCTGGTCTGAGGTCTCCAATTCTTTGGTGCATCTGAGCCAAGAACAAAGCAACCCCGTAACACAAATTAGCTGCATATATGGCAAATTTATAAACATTTTTAGGACCTACTTTTATTATCAGAAACGTGATAATATCAAATCAACCTTACCCAAAGCTTGTTTCTTATTTCACCTCTATTTTAAATGCTGCAGAAAAGCCTGGCATGATTTCGTCTTGATTGAGGGAAATCAGCCTAGTATACGTTTTCATTGCTCCATCTACCACAACATCATATACTTTTCCTTTATTATCACACAGTTACTACAGTGTTGTTTTGTATTCATTTATGTAGTTTCTTGATTAACCTCTTTCTCTTCACTAAACCATAGGTCTGTTAGGGGAGATACCTTATTCATTTCCTAGCACAGATTTTGGAACTCTTTTCTAGTAGTAATTCTAAGGAATACGCACTCAGATTTAAAAAAAAAAAAAAGAGAGAGAAAGAAAGAAAGGAAGAAAAGAAGAAGAAGAAACTTATTCTATGATTCTGAAAGATCCTCAATATTATTCATTCATGTATTTGTTCATTTTTATATTCTTTCATCATGAATCCACTCCCAACGTATGACCATGCATTGTGCTAGGTCATTGTGTGAATGTCCGACTTTGACTCAGGTCATGATCTCACAGTTTGTGGGTTTGAGCCCCACATCTGGCTTGCTGCTGTCATCTCAGAGACCGCTTAGGATCCTCTGTCCCCGTCTCTCTGTTACCCTCCCCTGCTCACGTGATCACTCCATCTCAAAAATAAATAAACATTAAAAAAAACTATAAAAAATAAAATTAATGTATCTGACTTCGTTTGGGAGTGATCTCAGTAGGCTTTAAAGAGGAAGTGGTATTTAAGCTTATACTTGACAGAGGAATGCATAGGGGAAAAGATATTAAATAGGCAGATTACTCACACACACATGCACATGCACATAGCCCACAAGGCATTGTCTGATAAGTGCACATTCAATAATAACTATAGTTAAAAAAAATCAATGTCCAGAAGTGGTCCAAGTTTAGACTTGAGCCATGATTTGTTCAGATCAGGACAAAGACTTAGGCTTTGGATATTATCTCAGTAATGACTTTAAAGGGAACCTAGGTTAGATCAGTCTGTCTGTCTGTCTGTTTTTCTCTCTATGTACACATGCACACATGCACCACATTTATCACAACTCAGCCATGAAGTCTAATGTACTATAACTAAAATATTTTTTCAGATAACTTGGAATTTTACTGATATAAAATACTTATCCTCAGATATAATTTCTAATTCCCTATTTTACAAACTTTATGTATGAGAACTGATCACCCACATTGTCTTCTTTCTGAATTTTAATAAGGGATTATTTAAGACACAAGTATCCTCCTTTTTCCCCTTTAGTTTGTTTTTTGCAAGGATAATTAAAGTAAATGGAGCATAATAAAGAAAGAATATTAGCTTCCAAACAAGAGTTTCTAAAATGAAATATATATATATATATCTCAGTACATTGGACTTGTAGAAAAGAAGGCCAGTTTAAATGGAAAACTATTTCAAATGTATATACTTTAGTTATTCTAACTACATTCAGTAACAAAAATTGGATGTCAGGACTACATATTGGAAATTGCTTTTAGGAACAGATAAGAATGATTTATAAGTAGACAGATTGGTAAGAAAATTTGAAATATGAAAGCGTGCTTAAAAACAGTTATCTAAATAACAGACTATTTAGATCTAATAGTCTATCTACAATTTTCTTTTTTTACTATCAATGCTTTCCATGGAGAAATTTTTCTTCATAATTAATAAAAAGGTCAGAGTCAACTAAGACATTTATTTGAACATGTGAAGTTACAAATGTTTAAAGTTATAAAGGTTTCCTCTTTGTATTTTTATCTTTGTATTATAAATTTTTGGTATTCCTTTAGAAGTATCATCATCTCTATTATGTCCAAAAATAAAAATGAGCAGTTTTAATGCATACACAACTTCCACCAAGTAGAATAACAAAAACTCAACAATGTTTAGCAATTTTCTTGTTTTGTTTAACTCTGCTCCAAACATGATTATTATTTAATTGCAAAAAGTGTCAGATGATTTTTTTTTCCCTTTGAAACAAGTGGTGAGTCATTGAATGGGAAATGCAATTTTACTCTTATTTTAAGGGAGCCCTTTGTGAGCTTTAAAAACAAACCTTGGGGAGAGGAAGAGACCCTTGGGTGCTGAGCTGTCAATCCAGAGATCATAGTAGCACGTTTTTGGAATACTGCTGGCTCAGAGATGTTATAATGTGTAAGAAGTAAACACCCCCCACTCATTCTGGTAGTTTTATTGCTTCTGGCGTGTTATGATTAGAGATGTGTGTGGCTTTAAAACTGAAAAGATTGAATTGCTTAACACGCTATGTATTGGAAATCCTGGGCCAAATGGAAGCTTAATCAGCATTTTTCTTCCTTCTAAATGTAAATGGTATGATGTAGTGTCCTGTAAATGATGCTGTTTATCATATACTGTCAGACGATGCTGCTGAAAGATGCATTTCCATTTGTTTCCTTACTTGAGTTTGATTTGTAAAATCAGATTTAAACAGTGGATGAAATTGAATCTAAATTTCAAGGACAGACAACCTAATAATATTAGCATAACTGGGACTAAGTCTAGAAATAGTTATTCTAATTCCAGCCTTTAGGATTTGAAAGAACAATGTGTCTTTATTTTCACTTTAAAATAATTAGCCCAAATGTAATGAATTTTATGGTAATTATAGTCATTAGCAATGGAAACTTAATCTCAGCCAAAGGATTCATGTGCACACTACAATTTGTATACTGAGCTACAAAAGATCTCTTTTTTCTTACACGTCTATAGTACCACAATATAAAAAATATGATGGAGAAATTGCTTTGTAAGTATTTTCATACTTATATTTTATAGCGGTTTATAAGTAATTTTATAATTATTGTGGTTATTTTAATGTGATTTTTCAGTGGCTGGGGGAGAACATCACTATTTACATATGCAAATCTTTCTGGCAGATATTCATGTGCTCAAAAAATTTAGAAAACCTTAATTTACCTTGTCCATGTTCTCAGCTGATTACACCCAGTCTAAAATCAGTGTGAACCACATATGCATGTCAAAAGCCTTCATTATTATTTTTGTTAGAAAAATGTATTTCAAGACTGCCAATTTTAGAAATTAGGACAATACCATTCTTAATTCCATGCACCAGGAGCAATATACTTTAGTGTCTGCAATTCACAAATTCTTAAACAGAATTTATTTTTCCGTTACACTTGTATGGAAACTTTTGAATGTTTCCTAACAAACTGCAATTATCTTAAAGAGTTGCTCAAACCAGACTGGGGTCAGCAGGCAAGAAGATGAGGGATTATGAGTTTGTAAATGCCCACTTGACTCCAAGTGAAGGTAAAGTAGAAAACCTACGAAAGGGTGGTTGCTCTCGTTAAAAATTGCTGCCTTAAGACACCCAAAGTGTCTCCCAGGTTTGTACTACTTATTGAGTTAGTTTACCGAAGCACTTAAAACTGCCAATTCTAAGTTGGAGAAGTGAAGCTGGTGGGAGGAACCTGGTTCACCTGGCTCATTGGGAAGCTTGATGAAGTCAGTCAACATCTGGACTGGGAGTGGGTTCAACCACTGTCCAGGAATTCTGGGCTTAGCATCACTTTATACAATGCCCTATCCAGCCCTGCTCCATGAAATCCTTAGCCATAGTCTGAAGTGGAATACATCATTGCTGAATGGGTTGGGTGGGGGGTCCTTGGTAAAAATGACAGCTAGATCATGGATGTGGCTGGATTTATACATTAAATGTTTGAAACATGCATGTTGATTTGTACTTTGGCCCCAGACCTCAGAATTATTAGAGGTGAGCCTGAAACCGGGAGCTTTTGAACAACATTTAAGATGGCACTGGATGACTTTAAAAAAAAAAAATCACAGACTCCACATGTTAGTATTAACTTGAAGCTCCTCTTTGACTCAATTCTTTCACGTGTATACATGTATACACATGTAGAGAGTCTCCAAGCCCTGACATACTATGATCAATTTTACTTTATTCTGAATACTAATTCATGAAATAATCATAATGCACATTTATCACTTAAAGAATATTATGTTGCTAAAATCTACATTATAGATATTTTTTAGGGCTTTGGGGAACAACAGTATTTTAAGTTCATTGCCACTTGCTTAGAAAAAAATTGCAGTGCAATCAATGGTTTATATCAATATAATTTGTTAATAAAACTTCAATGTAAAACTTCAACATAATATGATATGTACTTAATATATAGAAATGTTACTCCCCAGTACTTCTTTTTCTCCTAAAATCTATTTTCTCTATATTTTTGAAGATTTAGAAATCAAGGACTATGTTAACAGACATTTCCCTGATTTCTGTGTATAAGCCAATATCAACATGGTTTGTATCATGTACTCTAAAATATGAAGTCTTAATAATGGGTTAAATAGTGAAAAACATTTTTGAAGTACAGTTTATTCCATAACTATGTATTAAGTGCCTACAATAATGCCAGACAATGTAAAAGGTAGTAAAAAAAAATAGAGAGAGATTTATACTAGTATTTTTGTAAGAGAGATACACATATAATTAGATAATTCTGCCACAAAATGATGAATGATACAATGTTCCAAGGAAAAATGCTTTGGGAATTTATAGTAAAGGCATGACAAATTCTGCTTGCAGGAATCCAGAAAGATATTCTGTTTGCTGTCAATGCAGCTAGATGTCAGGGATAAATAGCAGTTTTCAAGGCTAGGGAAAGAGGAAGAATATTGCAGAAGTTCTACAGAACTGTAGTTCTACAACTATAGTAAGAAGAGCTTATCAGAGAAACTGAGCAATTTCATTTGTGTGAACATGGAGCCAGTTAAGTATGGCAAATGTGGGAGGCAGTGGCCAAACATGAAGGGGATGAAAATGCCAAGGTAGGTTGATATCTAAAGATGAAGAGTCTCTATGGCATGTCACATTGTATGTTATTTTTCCCCATGAGCCCTTAGGATTTAGGAAAACTCTTCATAGAATGGATATTATGCATAAATAGTAATGTAATGTGTACATATATGTGAAAAGTAATCTTTTTAAAAAATTTCTTAATGTTTATATTTGAGAGAGAGAGAGAGAGAGAGAGAGAGAGAGAGAGAGAGAGCGCGCGCATGAGCAGAGGGCGGGCGGAGAGAGACAGAGACAATATCTGAAGCAGGCTCCAGGCTCTGAGGTGTCAGCACAGAGCACAACGCGGGGCTAGAACTCATAAGCTGTAACATCATGACCTGAGCCAAAGTCAGACTCTCAACCGACTGAGCCACCTAGGTGCCCCGTGAAAAGTAATCTTGACCAAGTGCAGAGCATTGACTGCAATGGGGGCAGACCAATTTCAAAGAGATAGTGAGAAGGTTTATGGTTATGTATAGAGAAGGGGCTCTAAAAGCCTGAATTTAAGCAGTGACAATGGATTTGCAGGGGGTGGGGAGTATAATATTTAATTCATTCACTCAAAATAATTCATTTAAAGTGAGTCTACTATGGGCTATTCATTGTACTAGGCAATAAGATAGAGTTTTGAATATAACACACAAGTTATGTGTTCTGAGATATACTGAAGGTAGAAATTTCAGGTCCTACTAATGAAGAGAGTATGTGTGTATATGGGTAGGGGGTAAGAAAGGAAAACAGGAAATAATTGATGAGAAAAAATCAGACATTTTGTGTGGAACATAGAATTTTTTATTATTACTTTTTTAATGTTTATTTATTTTTGAGAGAGAGAGAGAGTAAGAAAGTGCAAGCAGAGGAGGGGCAGAGAGAGATGGAGACACAGAATCTGAAGCAAGCTCCAGGCTCTGAGCTGTCAGCACAGAGCCCAACGCGGGCTCAAATCCATGAACCGTGAGATTATTACCTGAGCTGAAGTTGGACACTTAACTGACTGAGCCATCCAAGTGCCCTGGAACATAGAATTTTTGGCAATGCACATAGAAAAATGGAGTTTTAGAAGAAGATGAGAATTGCCTGGGTGGCTCAGTTAAGTTTCGACAATTTCTGCTCAGGTCATGATCTCAGGGTTCATGAGATTGAGCCCACCATTGGGCTTTGCTCTCACAGCATGGAGCCTGCTTGGGATTCTCTGTCTCCTCTCTCTATGCCCCTGCCTCACTCCCGAAATAAATAAATAAACTTAACAAAAAAGAAGATGAAACAGTTGACTTAGGCACATGTTTAATGTGTTTGTGTGATACATGTAGAGATGTCATTCTAGAATGAAATGATGAATGCCAGTCTGTGGCCTGAGAAAATGAGAAGAGATCATTTAGATTTGGGAGTTAGTAGTTTAGAAATTATGTCCTGAATTATAGGAATAGGAGGGAATCACTTTGGGGGAGAAATCATCAAAATTGTAAGAAAATGTTAAAAAAAAAAGTTATAACAGAAGTCTAGGAAAGAGTTTAAGGGCTACAAAGTATTCACTCTCAATTTAATTTGTGGAGATGCTGGGGTGCCTGGGTAGCTCAGTCAGTGAAGCCTCTGACTTTGACTCAGGTCATGATCTCACAGTTCATGAGTTCAAACCCCATGTCACTCTCTGTGCTGACAGCTCAGATCCTGGGGCCTGCTTTGGATTCTGTGTCTCCCTCTCTCTCTGGCCCTACCCCACTCATTATCTGTCTCTTTCTCTCTCTCTCTCTCTCAAAAACAAATAAACATTAAAAAAATTTTGTGGAGAAGCCAATGAACATTTAGAAAGTTGGAAGAGAAGGGAACAGAGAGACAAAATAAAGGATCAAAGGGGCATTTTGTTTTTCTTTTTGTCTTTATTTTTAATAGGAGAATCCAGCTTGTGTTTTATATAGAGAAGCCAGAGGAGATTGTAGTTGTTGAAAAGAGAGGGTATAATTAACTGGGCAAGATCTCAGACGGAAGGCTGGAAAGAATAAAGTCCAATGAAAAGGTTATCGGGAGTAGAAAGAAGGAAAATCATCTTTTCCTTGACAAAAGGAAGCATTGGGTATAGATTATCCTAATGTCATTTTAATCTAAAATTCAAAGAAACATTACTGAGAGAAAAACAAATTACTTTCTTTTAAAATGCTCATAGGGAGCTGACATCCCATTCCAGACAAATAATTAAATTACATTTATAACGATGGACTATAGGCCATGACTATGCTGAACCTTATATATGGTCTCCCAAATGTAATGATAACTGAGAAATGGTTAGACATATCTGTAAGAACATAAAGCTTGTAATGTTGTGAAAACAAAACTAAATTCATGCAAATTTCAGAAGTTTGATATCTAAATAGCCTATGTGAACATTAGCCACTTTATTAATGGCTTCTATATAGATCTATTACCCTTATTTTGCTTTTCTTCCTTTATTGTTTGTTTTACTTTACTGCATGTTTTGTGTTGCCTAAGCTTATTTTTGAAACCAGTCAAATATATAAGTGAATAAAATAATGTGTCAGTATCACAGTTTTGCATTAAATTTATGAATGCACAGTGATTCACTTATTCACTTTAATGAAAATAAAGATTTGGATTTTTCCAACATTATAAATAATGCTGCTAAGAACATTTTGTCCATACATCATGTTTATTACATAAACATACTTTTGGTATATGTGATATCAACATCACTGCTTTCAAAAGTAGGTATACCACCTGCAGGGAATAAGTATCCCTAATATTCCCAGGGCTGGGGTTATGGTCAGGAGTCAGGAACATCCTTTTGACACTGAAAATTGGGCATTCTCCCCACCTAGAACAAGTTTTATTTCTCCAATGCTAGAGAACATATTGAGAAATGATATCCTAAAAGGTCAAATTCTGCAAACCTCTATCAGTGAATTTCACCTTTGGGCTAGAGTAATCAAACCAATGCTGAGGAGAAATGCCAACTGGGAACCAGTACCACTCTTGGAAGAGTGATACCTGTTAAACAAAGTAAGCTGCCTGGGGAGCATAAGGAAACAGGAGAAACTAAGAACTGCATGGAGTGGATATTGTACATCCTGTGCGTAGTGCTTTTAACATCCTGGGATAGCCAGTAGAAAAACCAGATGGCTCATGGGAGGTGACTGTGGGCTACTGATAGCTGAACAAGGTAGTGCCTCCCATTGATGCAACTGTGCCCAACACTCCCACCATTGTAGATCCCTTGGCCATGGTCTTAGGAGCGTATTGTGCTGAACTGGACTTAGCAAAAGGTTTGTTGATGTTGTTGTTGTTGTTGTTTTCCAGTATACCCTTGGCCACTGAGTCATAAGATCAATTTTCTTTCAAGTGGAAGGGACAACAATGTACCTTTCAAGTGCTTCCCAAGGCTACCTACACAGCTCTGTGATTTATCATGGGATGGTAGCCCAAGAACTGTTCTCCTTCCCCACATCAATAAAATGGGCTCCTTATACTGACAATCTCATGTGGACATATGAAACCTTGTCTCTGCTACAGGACACTGTGCAGACTTTGCTGGAATATCTGTGAGGGACGGGATGAGAGGAAAATGCAGACAATTCAAGGCCCAGACACTGCCAAGTTTTGTGGAGTCATATGGTCAGGTAAGACCTGCATTGTCCCTGAGACTGTTATCACCAAGGTGCAGCCTATCCAACTCCTAAGAATATGAAAGAGGAGCCAGCTCTTGTAGAGATTTTGAGGATTTGGAAGACTTTGATTCGCCACTTGGCACAGTGCCTCTGTCCCTTATACCACCTGGTAAAGAAAGGACATGTAGAGGACCAGAGCAACAAGCTGCCTTCGGGAAGGCAAAAATGTTAGTGAAGCAGATGGAAGCTCTGGGCAGCTCCCAATCAGGGCTATCATTTGAGTTAGATGTATTTGTGACTCTGGAAGGTATGGGTTGGCCACTGTGGCTGAGACAACAAAAGGAGAGAGTACCCTTAGGATTTTGGTTCCATCTCTAGAAGGGGGAAGAAACTCAATATACCCCCATAGAACGACAGCTCCTCCCAGTATACATTGTTCTTCTTCAGGTAGAGGTAGAGCCTTTCATAAAGGAACAGCATATCATGGTAAGAACTTATCTTGCTAATAAAGGGGTGGATTGAGACTGTGTTCCATTGATCTACCTTTGCCAGGACTCAAAACTCCCACTTTGACTAAATAGCAAGCCTATTTGTACCTGAGAAGTTCCTTGTCCACTAACCGTCTCTAGAAATATGGACATTACTAAGCCCTGTAGAGTATGTTGATCCTTCAAATGCCCTCACCCCTATTCCTGTGGTGGCCTTTGTGGCCTGTAGAGAGGGAATGGGGAAAATTCCTGCTGTTGCCTGGTATACAGATGGGTCTAGTCAGGGCAACCAACCTACTTGGATTGTAGTCGCTATTGAGCCCAATAATGACACCTTTGGATGGAAATAGGAATGAACTGTAGTAGCCAGTGGGCTGAACTCAAGAGTGGCTTGGATGGTGATCCCTCATAACCTTTTACACTGAGAGTTGGGCTGTTCTAAAGCTGAGAATAATGGGGAGCTGAGGTGTGGATGATCATGAATAAGCCCTTGTGGGGTCAGAATATGTCGAAGAATATTTGGGTTCACCTGCAAGAGCCTGGAGCCGTCCTCACTGTCTTCCACATCCTGGCTTATAAAGTGCTCACACTCCCTGGAAATCGGGAAGCTGATGCCCTAGGTCAGGTACCAGTCCTAACAACTTGACATTTCAGTAGATATAGCAGATTGGGTGCACAGAAAGAACAACCACTGTAGTGCCTGAGAGGGAAGGCATGTTGCCAAGGAACCTAGATTGGTCTTAAAATATAGTGACTTGGTTAATGCAGTAATAATATGATCCATGTGTTCTAAACAATGCCCAAGGTAACTGCCAAAGGAGTCTGAGGCCATCCACAGGAGTTCCCAACTGATGAGGGATTGGCATATTGATTATATTGGTCCCCTCCTTCCTAGTGAGGGTTCTAAATATGCCTTGATTTGTGTGGACACATGTCTGACCTAACCCAAGTTTCTCCTATTGCCACACAAACCAGGCTGCCATCATTAGGGAATCAGAGAAGCATACTACTAATTACAGATAACTTTGTTGAATAGACAGTGATGGGGATCACATTTCAAAGGTAATGAACATGAGTGGGCAAAGCAAACAAAACAAAACAAAAACCACGACACTGAATGGAGGTTCCATCTCCCCTATAGCGCACAAGCAGGAGGATTTGTAGAAAGGAAGAATGAAATATTAAAGCATCAGATTAAATTACTAACAAGTAAAACCACCTTGGCTTGGCCAACTATTTATTTATTTACACTAATGTTATATCATCTTTACTAGATCACAAGGACACAAATGGATCCTCTGAATGATTTGACCCCAGCCCATGGGACTTAATAATCAGTGATTTGGGTCATGGAGCTCGTGGTGGAAAACAAAATTGTTACTGATTTGGGGGATCACTATCTTAATCTGTATTTTCTCTTGCATGTGCTTATATTGTTGCTCCATTATCTGCCTACCCTGCAGCTGGATAGCTGCCAAGTGAACTTCTCATGCTACCAAGCCTCCCAAGCACCCAGGGTACATGGGCCAAGGTGGAGAGACTTGTTAGATTGCAAGAGCTGGTCAGGAAGGGTGGAGTGTTGGAGGGAGTCATCCAGAGGATGTGACGGCTGGTTGACACTGAGTTGGACCCAGTTATCAGAGGCTCCTTATTCCCTCTCCTATTCTTAAAATGTATGTTCTACACTCTTCCCACACTCGGAGATACTTCAGGCCTCCGCCTTGAGAGAGTACTGTGGTATTGAGACCATCTCGACTACATACATGTGCCTGAACCCTGTTATGGCCTCTAATCTCCTAGGATTCTGGCAGGGGGATGCACAGATCTATTCCTCTTACCACCACACAAAACAAGTCTGGTTTGTAAATTCCCTTAGTCAACATGAAGTTAACAGACTTTTTTTTTTCATGTTTATTTATTTTTGAGGGAGAGGGGTGGAGAGGTGCAGAGAGAGAGGGGGACAGAGTATCTAAAGCAGACTCTATGCTGACAGCAGAGAGCCCGATGTGGGGCTCGAAATCACAGATGGTGAGTTTGTGACCTGAGCCCAATCTGGATGCTTAACCGACTGACCCACCCAGGTGCCCCCAAATGAACAAACCTTTTTAAAATTTTTAAAAAGAAAGGAAAAGAGTTTTATTTGAGGCCAAGTTAGGACACCTGCTAGGATACACAATATTCACAGAGAAGAGAGCGCTCTGGAAAGGAACATTTGGTACAGGGTCATGTATGTTTTTTACATAAAGAGTTACAAATCATCATGATGAAGGACATTCCAGAAAGTTATAGACTTTATCTTATGTTTTAATATGTGAAAGCCTTATGACTTTAATCTTGTGGGGACCAGGGAAGTTTCTTTCCTTTTCTTATCTTGTGTTCAGAATGCTCCTTTTTCATTATTTTTTTTATTTATTTTTAAAAAGCAGACATTCAATATGTGCTTGGGGCAGAAATACAGCCTGTGCTTTTGGATTTTGCTGAGTCATTTTGACCTTGATAAATGTTAAAGTATAGCTTCCCTGGGAGCCCAGGAGTAGGGCTCACAAACGTTAGAAGTTGCAAATTTCCTCTTGTTTGTTGAAACTGCCACCTACCAATCTGGAATTGTCTGCCTCTTCACTGTCTCTTTGCCGTCTCATATACATGGGCCAGTTTTGAAATCGCTCTGGGGAAATACCAGAGTTGCAAACCAACAGACTCCCTGGGATCAAAGGTATATACTGCCCGCACCTTTTACTTCTTCACCCTGATGATGTTATAAACGTAGTATGGAAAGAAACAACCTGAATAGAGGATTGTAGAAGGCATAGCGGCAGTGGCCCCATAGTTCTGGCCTTAATATTATCGCGCTTGTACATTTTTAGTCTTGCCTTAATAATCTTTGCCAGGGTAAAGCAGTCTCCATGAAAACTGCTGCATTCAATGACTGCTTTGTCTGTTAATTTGTTACAACTGGGGCCATGCCGGGTGTGAATTGAAAACCCTTCACTCAATCCAGTGTCAGAAGCAACAATTAAAAGAGCTTCTCCAGCAACGGCCAATCAGGTAAGGCCTTTGAAAGTAAAGGGGGGAAAAGCACAGTTGCAAAGGGCTGGAGGGCTGGTAGACTGGCGGTGTTTCTGCCGCAGGGGTCCAGAGCCAGGTGGGACAACATCCCCAGGCTGCCTTCCCACTGTCCCGCCAGAAGTTGCCCAGCTGGAAGTCAGGCCACTACCGACTTCTCCCAGATCCCAACTTGCCTCAGAGAATCTGAATAAACTGAGGTGATGAAACTCCCAGATTCCCACTTAGCGGTCTCCAGTGCAAATGCCTGTTCACCGAGATGTGAAGGTAAGCCATGCACGTCTACCCAGAGTTTCACTTAAGATTTTCGTTCACACTTTGATTTGCGGAAAGCCTCTGTGTGGTGAGGGTTAATTCCAGCATGCCTAGAATTAGTCTGAGCTGTTGTGCTGAAGTAAGATATGTACCAAGACAGTATTGACTGTAGACAAGGCATGACTTGTAAAGATTAATGGTGTTGCTTTTCAGCCACAGGACACAGGTGAGTTGCTGGTGGTTTTTACGGGCTTAATGAAAATTGTTTGATAATGGTGAGATGATGGTCTACACCTGGGTTAGGTGACCCTACCCACCCCACCCCTCCCCACCCCGACTCTGCCATTGGGTCTGGTTACTTCATAGTAATATGCTTACATTAGGTAGCCTGGTTCCCAGGTACTCTGTACCTATCTTGGTGGTTTGTGGTTTGAGTAAGAGTACATTAGCTACAGTCCTGCAGATGGGGGACAATTAAGAGCTAGCTCGTGGCTTCTGATTTGTTCCGTGAGGCAGCTTGCGTTGAGATGCAGTTCCTTACTTCAATGCTGCTGCCATTTTTATTCTTTTCTTGAAATAACTGGTAGATTCTTAAGCTTTGTAATTGCGAGTCCTGTGAATTCTTTAGTAGTTGAAACTGTCACATTTAGTGAAGCCTCCACCAAGAAAAGCAAAGAATAAAACAAATACGCAAAACAAAACAACCCAGGAGAAACTGAGGGGATGAAAATAAGAGAAAACAAAAAGGCAAAAACCCCGTAACTCATATCCTTAAGAAGAAAAGAGGTGTTTATTGCATCCAAAACAATAGACTTGGAGGCTCTTGAAAAAAAATCTAGAAAGTTTGGAAGATAAAGGAGAGAAAATTGGAAAAACAGGAAAGAAGGCAAAGAGATGAAAAATAGGGGAAACAAGATCCAGATGTTTAAATTTTTTTAATGGAAGTCCTAGGATATCAGAGAAAAATGAAATGAGGAAAAATTAACACAGAAATAATTCATAAGAGTCCCTAGAAAGGCAAAGGCAGTCACCGAGTACCAGCCCAGTGAATTTGAAGTCCCACCTAAAGTATACTTTATCAAGCTATGTTGTAACACTAGAAATAGAAATAAGAAGAAAAGCTTTCAGAGAGAAAAAAGAATAATATCCTAAAATACAGGATTGTGTGTTTATAGAGTTCCAGCAATACAGAAAAAAAATAAAGTATTTCTGGAGAAATTTTTAAAAAGTTACTTACAGGGGCACCTGGGTGGTTCAGTCGGTTAAGCATTTGACTTCAGATCACATCATGATCTCCTGGTTTGTGAGTTTGAGCCCTGCATGGGGCTCTGTGCTGACAGCTCAGAGCCTGGAGCCTGCTTCGGATTCTGCGTCTCCCTCTCTCTCTGCCCCTCCCCCACTCACACTCTGTCTCTCTCCCACTCAAAAATAAATAAACATTAAAAAAATTTAAAGTTACTTACAAAGAATGATTTCAAACTGAAAAAATTGGAAAATTACAAAAATTTCAAAATATATCTGTGTTTGTAAGTTATGGTCCTAAGCATATGCTTTAACAATGTATCAAGATTTTTTATTTTATGGAAGAAGATATATAGTTGCATGTGTGTATGTGTGTGTGGGTGTCTGCCTGGGCATGCATTTATGGAATACTTAAGAAATGTGTATGTCATCCTTGTGCCGGGAACATGTTAAACCTTTGTATCATTCTAATTGTAGTATTTGTCCTACTGAAGTGAGTTACTATAGGATTGTGATTAATATGAATACTACTAATAAAAAAATGGCCATAAAATTTATTTAGGTGTTAAAAATACGGATCACATATTCTTTACTTGAATAGTAGAGACAACAAAGTTTCTAAATCACTAACTATCCAGCCCAGGAACTGAGGACACTAGAAAAAAAAATGTTGGTGTATTGACAATTGTTTAAGTGTTAGATGTTTTAGAAAATAATAACGCTTTCATTTTTAAAGAAGTGGAAACTTATCAATTTGAAGTACATGATAGTGACTGGATATTGTTCTTGATAAGCAAGTTACTTATTATATCATTTGATTCATTCCTATGTTATGCCGTCTGGGTATCAGTGTGCCAGAAAATGTAACCTCTACATTTCCAAAAAGTATTTTCTTTTTTTCTTTTAATGTTTATTTATTTTTGAGGGAAAGAGAGGGAGAGAAACAAAGCATGAGCAGAGGAGGGGCAGAGAGAGAGGGAGACAGAATCTGAAGCAGGGTCCAGGCTCTAAGCTGTCAGCCCAGAACCCTATGTGGGGCTCTAACTCACGAGCTGTGAGATCATGACCTGAGCCGAAGTAGTATGCTTAACCGACTGAGCTACCCTGGCACCCCAAAAGATATTTTCTAAAGGCATTACTGATATTTTGTTTTTTATTAGTTTGCAAAGAAAATCCTCTTTGTTTTCCCCCTCTTTTATATTGAATGGTATGTACCTTGATAGCAGGTACTAAAGAAGATAAATATGTTTTCGTGACATTAAAATGAAGAGACTTTCATTAAACGTTGTGTTGCTGTGGCTGTAGTGCTTCTGTGTGTGTCCATGTATGTGTTAACTTCATCAGGTTTAATCCTTAAGTGTACTATTGGAGATTAGTGAGCACAGGCTTTCTATTTATAACCTCCTAGAAGTGATTTCTGAAGGAGGGCTAATCTTTGTTGTGTTATTTACAGCATGCAGTGCAGCTTGGTAAATAAATTGTGCACAAATACAGTTGATTGTATGAAGGAGAATCTATGCAGAGCAAAGATGAATTGGACTTGTGTGCTCAGCGCTAATCCCTCATGGTTTTGTATTTGTGCCAAAGTACTTGGGGTAATAGTGATTGAGAAGAGCCACATGGTGTTTTAAATAGAGTCATGGGAATTTGTCCCATGATACAACTGAGTAACTATACAGAACATCCATCAGTACTGACCACACCACCAAATATTACATTGTGGCATCAACCCAAGACATTATATTTATCCAATCACTGGCTTTACATTTACCTCAATCTATTTCAAGACAAGAAATGAAATGCTTGCTGCAAAATTACATTTCCAGCAATTTCTGATAAAGGAAGGAGATGAACTTTGAATGGAGCAATTGTTTTCTAAATGGATTTTTAAGACCTGGTATATTGGGTCTTGAGTTCATTGATTTGGATTGGACCAAGAGACAGGTTGAAAGGGGACATCTCTCCTGTAGAGAGAGTTGGAGATTGCTTGTTCCCTGAATCAAAGGCCTCAGGCCAAACTGAAAAACCTGCTCACAGAGCAAATTTCTTTTCACTCCTTAAAATAAAATTTCAAAATCCTATAAGCATGAGGACATCTTAAATCTTTTAGGACATTTAAAGACAAAAATATATTAGTTCAGTAGATGGTTCAAAGAATTGAAAATGGGATATAGGACCTTTCACCCCTGGGTTACCATTTGATGAATGCCACCCAGATTTAAACTGATCATAATTCTTTTTATTGGTAGCTTAAGGAATAGTCATAAGCTTTTCATCACGGTGGGAACCCTTGGATTCCCAGATAGAAGGATTTCAGAAACTTACTGAAAAGCTAAGCTAGTTGTTAGAATACATTTACTTATAATAAACCACCAGAATAAAAGGGTACATTTTCCCCAGCTCAACATCTAGTTATTTCAAAATTTGTAAACATAAAGGACTTTGTCTTATCCCCAGCTAAAATAACTACCAATACTTTCTGTTCATTAAATCAAATACAGTTTTTAATGTCACAAAGCTATTTGCTTGAGTATTATCCTATGGAAATAAATTAAATTAATAGAAAAGTTTAATCTTGTTTCTTATGACTGTTAATTTTTCATCCTTTAAACATATAAAAGGTAAATAAAAATATACAGATAGTATTTTCTCTCTTTTCATACTTTTGGAAGTTTGATTTCTCCACCCCTAAGGCGAATGAATTGGCTTTTCTCCTCCTTCTTTGGTAAATATTTCCCATTAGAATTTAATTTAAAAATACATAAAACATCTGTACAAATGAGTGACATGGAAATTCCAAGGTATTTTGAGGAGAACCTGAGAGGTTCTTGTGTAGCCAATGACCAGTTTTATCCCTACCTTGCTTTTAAACTGTTGCTGAGTTCAGAGGATGGTTAGGTACCAAGAATCTCTCATCAAGGGATTTTGCCTTTAAAGAGCATCTATATGATGGGACTATTCAGTGATCCTCTGGATGCATTCTGTTTAAAGAATCAGGTCATGTACACTGTGGCACAGAGAGTTCCTTATTTCTACACGAAGAATGTTAGAAGAGAAGTGCTTAACAACAACAACAACAACAACAACAACAACAACAACCTTGCAATGTTCTCCTTGTGGGTAAATCCAGGGTTATTAATTTGATTTTGAATTCTAGATGCCATGGTTCAAAAAGTTACCCCCCCCCCCAACCTGTTTTTCTCTTCAAAATATAGATAAAAGGTGCACCTGGGTAGCTCAATTGGTTGAGTGTCTGACTCTTGGTTTTGGCTCAAGACATGATCCCAGGATTGGGCTGGGCTCTGGTTAGCATGGAGCCTGCTTGAGATTTTCTTTCTCTTTTTTCCTCTGCCTGTCTCCCCTGCTTGTGCACATGCTCTTTCAGTCTCTTAAAAATAAGAAGAAGAAAGATAAAATAGCTCTAAAATTGAAAATGAATTGTTATTGGCCATTTCAGGCTTATAAATAATCCAAAGTCTTATAGATGGATGGCATAAAATTCCAAATGACTTCAAAATGAACCTGAGAGGTCATATTTTAATTTATAATAGAAACTGGTGGGATGATACAGTCAAATTGTGTCCAACCCTCTCACTTCCTCAGTGTTCAGTATTCACAACTGCTCTCTCTCTTTCCCTTCCCCAACTTCCTCCCTTCCTTCTCTCTTCCTCTTTGTTTCTTTCATGAAGGAAAAGAAAATCAGCATATTATGCTTTTGACTTTTCCATTATTGCTTCATTTTTTGGAGGAGACTAGATGGCATATATCCTAATGGCTGTTCAAATAGAATTTAAACATACTTACAAACAGGTTAATGTCAATAAATTATACTCCTGAAGTACTTAAGGACATAACAAATTAGAGTACTGAACAAATTTTAGTTGATGGTGTTGAAAATCATGTTTAATGGTGGAGTTATAAGTTCAAAGCTGGTAAAATTTTCAAGCTCACATCCTAATTGAATGTGGTGATTTCAATGTGCAATTTATCATTTTACATTCTTCCATCAAATCTGCATCCCCTCAAACATTCTATTATCTATGAAAAAAACAGTATTAATGGGAAAACATGAAATTGGATTATTCAGGGACTATATTTTACAATACAGAATTAGCACAAGTGATAACTAATGATGTACTATATCTATGCACTATACTGTATTCAAGTTCTCCAGTTTTGCCTAAGATTGTATAGGATGTGGAAAAAAATATTTATGCATGTTAACTACAAATAAATACACAGAAATACTTCTTTTTAGTATGTTCCATATACGGAATTATTTTTGTGGTTGCTTTTGTTTTGGAATTTTGTTTTCATTCTGTATTAGTTTAGCTCTTGTGTCACTTTGCCTTTAAGTTATCTATGATGTTAACTCAAATCTACATTGTACAGTGTGCAGAAATTTAATGACAATATAATCTACCTCAAGATTTGAGTAAATACTTTTGTGGCTTACATTATCATAATTATCTCTGATTAATAGCTTCTCCTTCAACAGATTCATAAATTTCATGAATCAAGTCCACATCCTACCCATACTTTCTATTCTACACACACTTAGATGTAAAGCTATCCATTCATGAAACCACACAATATATGTGGGCACTGGATAATTTACTGAACAATTTAGTAAAGGGTAACAATCAACATCCCCAAAATAGAGTCCTTTTAAGACTACCTGATAGCTTTCATTGTTCTGTAAAATTAGTTTGTATTGTTTTTTTTTTTTTTTTCTACTTCATCAAGTCTTCACTAGTAAATTATTCACCTGTCATGTCTGCTCAAATAATGTATGTTCTTATGACACTTTTTGATTATTTTTCCTCCCTTTCCTCTTGTCCCTTTTCATTTTGGAGAAATCGCTACAGAAACAAACATAATGGCTCTATATTTCTGATGCAAAGGAATTTAATCCTCCCTTCATTCTTCCCCTTTCCATTTAGACCCTGCCAGGGACTCTTTTTCTCCATCAAAGAGGTTGTTTGTTTGAATTTCTCTTTCCAAGATGTTTCTTAACAAGGGAAGTTAACCCTAAAGACAAATTATTGTTCTGTTTTTTAATACTCTAAGTACTTATAAAGTATTAGAGGTTTTACTTATTTCTCTGATAACATGCTTAGTTTATAAAAGCCTACTTAGGGGCGCCTGGGTGGCGCAGTCGGTTAAGCGTCCGACTTCAGCCAGGTCACGATCTCGTGGTCTGTGAGTTCGAGCCCCGCATCAGGCTCTGGGCTGATGGCTCGGAGCCTGGAGCCTGTTTCCGATTCTGTGTCTCCCTCTCTCTCTGCCCCTCCCCCGTTCATGCTCTGTCTCTCTCTGTCCCAAAAATAAATAAAAAACGTTGAAAAAAAAATTAAAAAAAAATAAATAAAAGCCTACTTAAAATGACTAATACATTAGAAAGAGTACAGTTCATTTAACAATAATAGGTGGAATTTTTTGCCCATATACAATCCAGTTTTCCAAGGTCATATCTTCCCCTAAGAATATGAGAGCCTGGGGGAGCCTAGGTGGTCCAGTCTCTTGAGCAGAGACTCAGGTTGTGGCATCACCCCACTTGGCTTCACGTTGAACATGGAGCCTACTTAAGAATCTCTCTACCTCTCCCCACCCCCCTACCCCTCCCCCCTGCTTGCACTCTCTCACTCTCTAAAATAAAATAAAATCTCAAAAAGTAATATGAGGGCCTGGTAACCACTCAGCAATTTGTCATTAGTTGGTCCCTAACCAAATATTGTATAGTTAATTGTCATCCTGAAATCAATTTCCTTTCCACTGCAAGTATATGGGAACATTTCCAATGGAATCCTAGTTAAATTCACACATTAAGATGGCAGTGACTTCAATGGTACCTTTTTTTTAATTCAACTTACTCATTTCCTACTATATGCCAATCATAACATGAGATCCTGAAATTATAGCAGTGTATACAAAAGACACAGAGCCATCCCTCACAGAGCTCACTAGTAGAAAAGGTAGATCTTTCTCCAAGCCATATCCTTCTGTTCAGCTTCCAGTGTCCTAAAAATCAATAATTCCAGGGCAGTGTGCTTCAGTTTGAAATCTTAATATGTCTTGTGAATATTTCCTAGCATGAATTGAATATAAATAAATAATAATACTGTGAAATATACCACTGGCATCAGTACATTAACTGTATGATGAACTCCCCAGAAGAGCACCTAAAAAACATATCCATGGATTACATCTAAGTTTATTACACTTAAAGTAAGGTAGAATGCCATCTTGACATTGTTTAAGTAGAGTCTCAGGGAATTCAGGAGAAGATATTTTAAGGCCTGGGCTAGATGATTACATGGTGAATCCTCTAAGTCTAGAAACTAGTTGGTATTGGGCAGAGTTCATGACATAATAGCTTTGGATTGGAGAACAAGTAACTTTGAGCAAGCTGTTAAAAGTTAGTCTTATAAGTAAGTTCAGTTGCTTCATAGTTTTCCAAGAATATGTATTTTGCAAAACAAGTAGCTGAGTTATTTTTGGTTATTTTGAATATTATTTAGTATAGGAAAAGGAACATATACCCAATATCAACATTGTATAATAAAGGAAATCAGAAATTGTTTTTTTTTTTTTTTTAAGTAGGCTTCATACCCAACATGGAGCCTAACATGGGGTTTGAACTCATGACTGTGAGTTCAAGACCTGAGCTGAGATCAAGAGTTGGACACTTAACTGACCAAGCCACCCAGGTTCCCCTGAAACATTTAATTTTGTTAGGACTTTGCCTTTGTTGACTCCTTTGTGTTACATACTGTAGTGATGTAGGACCTAAAGTCAACATCATTTCCTTCAGTTTGAAAACATATGTATACATACACGTTATTTCATTATATATAACCATACATGTATAATATTACATAATATAACAAATTTATATATTATATATTACATATTATGTATTACATATATATTGAGTTTTTCTTTTTTGTTTTTACTTCTCAGGGGTGGAGGGAGCCTTTCCACAGTATTGCAGCAAATATCCTGTCACCTCACTACTATGAAGTTCATTTCTTTTTTTTTTTTAAATATGAAATTTATTGTCAAATTGGTTTCCATACAACACCCGGTGTTCATCCCAACAGGTGCCCTCTTCAATACCCCTCACCCGCCCTCCCCTCCCTCCTACCCCCCATCAACCCTCAGTTTGTTCTCAGTTTTTAAAAGTCTCTTATGTTTTGGTTCCCTCCCTCTAACTTTTTTTTCCTTCCCCTCCCCCATGGTCCTCTGTTAAGTTTCCCAGGATCCACATAAGAGTGAAAACATACGGTATCTGTCTTTCTCTGTATGGCTTATTTCACTTAACATCACACTCTCCAGTTCCATCCACGTTGCTACAAAAGGCCATATTTCTTTCTTTCTCATTGCCACGTAGTATTCCATCGTGTATATACTCAGGTTCATTTCTTCATGGTTAATCCTACATGCTTCATCTATGGAGAGTCCTTTCCATTAAAAACAACAAATAAAACCCTCATTCATGAAAAATACCTTCAAAAATTTTTACAGTGACCTCCGACTTACAACAGGTACCACCTAAAGCATTGGCAAGCTCTTTGGTGGTCAAATCTATCCTGACCTGACATCTTCTTATCTCATGATTTGCTACATCCTTACTATACTCCTGGGTGCTTTAGCCACAATGAATTCTCCATTACAGAATATATTTTTACCCATATTTTCTCCTACTTCATGAAGTGCTCTTCTTTGTCTGCTATTTAATGTTATTCTCCAAGACTCATTACAAGCATTTCATTCTTAGGGAAATTTTCTTTAATGGCTTAAGGCAAAATTAATTATTCCTAATCAAATTGTGCATTATAAACATAGTTTCCTAAGAAAAGCACTTAAACTAAACTTATTAATAACCATGAGATACATTTATGTTAGTAATACAAATAATAGCAAAAAATGTTTTTAAAAATTCATTTATTCATCACAGATAAAGGAAAGAAAGGAAATTAAAAGAATCCAAGGAAGAAGGCTGCATTGGGATAAGTGGGGGAAAAAACTCAAAAAACCTGTTTTCAGAGTGTCAAAAACTGCAGCATAGGGGCACCTGGGTGGCTCAGTCGGTGAAGCGTCCTTAGCTCAGGTCATGATCTCACGGTTCGTGAGTTCAAGTCCTGCCTCGGGCTCTGTGCTGACAGGTCACAGCCTGGAGCCTGTTTCGGATTCTGTGTCCCCCTTTCTCTTTGCTCCTTCCCCCACTCATGCTCTGTAACTCTCTCAAAATAAACAAAATTTTTTTATATAAAAAATATAGGATAGAGCAGTACAATGACAAAAAAATTAAGCATAAAGAAAAATTTCAGGTAATGACAAGTTTATCAAAGTAGCGTAAATGTAACGGTGGAGATAAAAATCAGATGAAAGAGGGCTGAGGTGTGTTTGAGAGGAACAGTTATAAACCACACTCAAAAGTTTGGGTGTCATAGAGACAGATTAGGTAGAAGGACCCACACAGTCAGGTTTGGAGTTCTTTTGTTTTGCAGGATGGAAAAACAACAAAGATGATACATTTGTAACTCAGGAGAGAAAGAAGATAATAGTTTTATCAACTCCAAGAAGATGTAAGATGAGGTAGTCACTAGGTAAAACATGAGTAATGTATTACTTTTGAACTGAAAAAGTGATACCGGATCTAGCGATGGGAAGAGAAGGGGAGGAAAATGGCGGCAGATGTAAATTAGTGCCCGAATAAAGATCAATAAATATGCGAAGTGGGACGCAAGGCAGTTTGCTGAGAAAGAAGGGTGTGCTGGCTGCCTGAGACACTTGAGAGGAGGAGGTCTGGAATAGCAATAGAGAATAGAAGTTGTTGATCAAGGATAACTAAAAAGACTGATCAATTGCCTTCAGAGTTTGCTAAGTCTGGAAATTGAGAATGTATAATGGCAACAAAGTCAACATTTATGTATTTTGTATCACAAGCTGCTACAACATGAAACCATATTTTTAGAAGGGAGACCTTTTGAGTTTGTTTTGTTTTGTCTTGTTTGTATGTGAGGCGAAAATGAAGGTGGAAGAGAGGACGTTGGTGAGAGATACTCAGCCGTGGGGCTCATTTTGGGAAGGAGTCAGCTTTATCCATGGCAACAAACGACCCTAAAGTCTTAGTAGACGATAGCAACACACACGCATGATTGCTGACAGATGGACAGGTCAGCATTGGTTTGGCTGTGTTGTACCTTGTTTGTCTTCTTAGAAGAGTCTTCTCTACACAGCACTTGTCATGCCCACTGACGTCTCCTAGAGCAAAGCAAGCCATATCACACGGTCAAGCAGAACATCGGATCCTATACACATTATAGAGAGAGGCTTGGCAAATCTAAGATGTATGAAACTCTATTGAGAAGAGAGTGGATAACTGGGAAGAATAATAGAATATATTACATCTAGCAAACATGTGAGGCTTAGTGGTAGTATAAGGGTTAAAATGAAATGAAGTGGAAAGGAACTGAAGAGTAAAATAAAAAGGTGATGATTTTAATGGGAAGAATGGAGGCAGCTCAGATATTTATATTAGATGGAGCTAATTAAAACTTCTTAGGTAGACCACTAACCAGCAGTGGGAAGGTCTAGAATGTCATCATGAGAGAATGTTGCTTAAGAAATAGGGTGGTGGGGGGCGCCTGGGTGGCGCAGTCGGTTAAGCGTCCGACTTCAGCCAGGTCACGATCTCGCGGTCCGTGAGTTCGAGCCCCGCGTCAGGCTCTGGGCTGATGGCTCGGAGCCTGGAGCCTGTTTCCGATTCTGTGTCTCCCTCTCTCTCTGCCCCTCCCCCGTTCATGCTCTGTCTCTCTCTGTCCCAAAAATAAATAAAAAACGTTAAAAAAAAAAAATTAAAAAAAAAAAAAAAGAAATAGGGTGGTGGTATTATTTGAGTTGTGGAGGGCAAGTAATTGTGTCACTGAAATTTTGGGTTGTCACCACATTATTGTTGATAACGCCTAATTTAATAACAAAAGCAATGGGGAAAAAGAAGTCCGTGAAATTCCTTGCCCTTCAGGAAAATGGAGGAGTAGCCTGGGAGTAAATGAATATAAAAATATAGAGTGGGTAGTGAACACTTCCATTTGCACTCCAAAACTCTCCACTCTACCCCAACAACAAATAAGAAGCTAAAGAGACTGAAAAATCAATAACTCTTTGGTCCTATTACTTTGGTCTGTAAGAGAGGGGAGGACAAGGCAAGCACCTCAAGGTTGGAGACAGGTGAGCAAATAAAGAAGTTGGGCTCCCAGGGCAGAGGCTGCTGGGCAGAGGCTGCTGCAGGAGCCAGTGGCTGGATAAGAAAACCAGAATGTAATTGATGAATTGCTGAAAATTAGGTGTGGACAAATCTGAGTTTAAAAAATCTGTGGGGATCCAGTGACAGGGGGCCCCCAAAATATGGTGAGGTTTACCTCTAGGAGCTCAGTGAGATTCCTGTGGTAAGCATCAGAGAAAAAATCCCCTCTTTCTTCCTGCTGGGGAAAGGTAAAAGAAACCGATTTGGAATATGTCAGAGCATTCTGCTCTTTTCAGTAAGGTCTGCCTTCTGCCTGGGTGGCTCAGTTGGTTGAACGTCCAGCTTCAGTTCAGGTCATGATCTCATGGTTCGGTTCATGAGTTTGAGCCCCACGTTGGGCTCACTGCTGTCCGTGCAGAGCTTCTTCAGATCCTTTGCCCCACCCCCCCACTTCCCCTCCCCTATTTGCACTTTCTCTCAAAAAAGAATAAACGTTTATTTAAAAAAGAGGAAAAAGAAATAAGGCCTGCCCTCAGGGGAAATTAACCGGGGTCTAACAGGCTGGGATAGTATCAGAAACTAACTGGCCTGCAGAGGGAAATAAACAACTCCAGCCCACTCTAGCCATCTTGTCACACCAAAGGAGGGAGAAAAGTATTCAACAATTGTGAAGTGGCATAGGCTCCCTAAAAGACTGAAACCTAATCATATAGAATGCTTCTCCTCTCCAGACACTTCACCACCACGTTACTAAAAGCATATTTACAGCAGTTCCTTTCACTCAGTATATCATATCTGACTATCGAGAAAAAGTAATAAAACATACCAAAAGGCAAAAAAAAAAAAAAAGTGAAGAGACAGAACTAGACATAGCAGCTATGTGGGAATAATCCAACTGGGAATTATAAAACAAAAACAAAAACAAAACTATGATTAATATGGTAAAGGTTCTAACGGATAGAGTAGATAGGCTATAAGAGCAGATGGGTAATATAAGCAGAGAGATGGTGAATTCTAAAAAAAGAAGAAAACAAAAAAAAATGCTAGTGATAGGGTCAAAAGAGAAAGACTATTTGGGAAATTATGTAATAAAACACTCAAAGCCTAAGTGTTGAGTAGAGAAGAAGAGAAGTACCTGGAGGCAGACATCCCTGGGGACTGTTTCAGATATCTGCCTATCACGGGTCTCCTTAGATTTATTTATTTTTTGCTTTCTATTTTTAATCAAAATTTCCAGCTCTACTGAGATAAAATTGACATATTGAAAGTGTGCTACATGATGATTTGATATATGTGGATATTGTGAAGTGATCATAATACAGTTAGTTAACACACCCACCACTTCACACAGTTATAATTTTTGTTTTCATGATCAGAACTTACAAGATTTACTTTCTAAACAACTCTCAAATACGCAGTATGGTGTTGTGAACCACAGTCATCATGCCATATATTATATACCTAGAACTTACTCATCTTTAAACTGGAAGTTTGCCCCCTTTGGCCACCTGTACCATTTATCCTACCCTCCCACACATACGTACACACCCTCACTGTTGACAACCACCAATCTGCTCTCTATTTCCATAAATTCTTTTGTTTTCCGCACATAAGTGAGATCATACAGTATTATTCTTTCTCTTACTTACTTCACTTTAGCATAATGCCGAGGCCATCCGTGTTATTCCAAGTGGCAGAATTTCCTTCTTTTTTATGGTTGCATAATGTTTCATTGTATACGTTTTCTCTATCCATTAGTTCTTTGGTGGATATGTAGGTTGTTTCCATGTCTTGGCAATTGTGAATAATGCTGCAGTGAAAATGGGAGTGCAAATGTATCTTCAAGATAATGGTTTAATTTCTTTGGGATATGTACCCAGAAATGGAATCGCTGAATCATATGGTAGTTCTTTTCTAATTTTGTGAACCTCCATACTGTTTCCATAGTGGCTATGCTAGTTTACATTCATACCAACAGTGAACTAGGGTTACCTTTTATTTATATTGTAACCAGAATTTATCTCTTGATTTTTTGGTATTAGCCAGTCTGACATTTGTGATGTGATATCTCATTATGGTTTTGATTTGCATTTCCTGATGATTGGTAATGTACAGCACCCTTTATGTTCCTGTTGACTATTTGTCTGTCTTCTTTAAAAAATGTACATTCAGGTCCTTTGCCCACTGTATAATGAGATTATTTTTTGGTGTTGAGTTGTGTGAGTTCTACATAGTGTGAATATTAACCCCTTTTCACATATGTGGTTTGCAAATATTTTCTGCCATTCCATAGATTGCCTTTCCATTTGGTTGATTGTTTCTTTTGCTGAATTGAAGCTTTTTAGTTGGTTTCTCATCATATGTTTAAATCTTTAATCCATTTCTGGATAAAGAATTTGTGGTTTATATACACAATGGAGTACTACGTGGCAATGAGAAAGAATGAAATATGGCCCTTTGTAGCAACATGGATGGGACTGGAGAGTGTGATGCTAAGTGAAATAAGCCATACAGAGAAAGACAGATACCATATGTTTTCACTCTTACGTGGATCCTGAGAAGCTTAATGGAAACCCATGGGGGAGGGGAAGGAAAAAAAAAAAAAGGTTAGAGAGGGAGAGAGCCAAAGCATAAGAGACTCTTAAAAACTGAGAACAAACTGAGGGTTGATGGGGGGTGGGAGGGAGGGGAGGGTGGGTGATGGGTGTTGAGGAGGGCACCTTTTGGGATGAGCATTGGGTGTTGTATGGAAACCAATTTGACAATAAATTTCATATATTGAAAAAAAAAGCCTTAACCCTAAAAAAAATTCTTTAATCCATTTCATTTAAATTTTTGTGAGTGGTACCGTTTCTTTCTTCTCTGTGTGATTATTCATTTTCTCATTACCGTTTACTGAAGAGACTGTTCTTTCCCCATCGTGTATTCTTGGCGCCCTTGCAAAAGATCAGTTGACTTTGTGTGTGTGTGTGTGGGGGGAGGTTTGGGGGAGGTGGTATTTTTGAGCTCTCTATTTCTTTGATGGACCCAGATGTATGTTTTATGACAGTTCCATACTGTCTTGATTATTGTAGCTCTTTAATATATTTTGAAATTAAGAATACTGGTGCCTGTAGGTTTAGTATGATGCATATAGGTTTATCACCATGTCTTTTGTTCAGTGTATGTTATTTACTAGTGGCTATTAAAATCCATTTTATCACTGCATTGAAAGTAGTCTGCCTCTGGGTTATACCTCCTGTGTTCCAGAAAAGAAAATACTTCAATAATGATCACTTAGTGATGAGTTGCTTCTTGAACAACTTCATCTCAACTAGGCCATCATTGTGAACTGTTCTTGAAAGTTCACTTTAAAATGTGATATGATGGAACAATACGTCCCTCAACAGCACACAAACAAGCAGGCAGCCACCATACAAGAGTATAATCTCCATTCATTTACTGTAATAGCCTATTAAATGCCAACATTCCAACTTTAATTGGCTTCCCTGAACTGCCCTCTTTTTCCAGATACTTCTGCAAATTGTATTAATATAACTTCCAAAAACAATTCTACTATAACTACTTTGACCAAAAACAATAACAACAATAAAAACAAGCATTTACTAGGGTCTTACCAAGAACCAGAGATTTTAAATACATTATCTCACTTAATTCATGCCAGTAATCTACAATACAAATTGTGTAAGGTGAGGATTTTAATTAACTTAGTAAAAAATAGCTAACAGTCAAGATTGGAACAGATGACTTTGAAACAACTTTTGTATACTGGAAAGTTACTTTCTTTTCTAGTCCAAAATCCTTTAGATATGGCATTAAAGGTAAATGCTGAGAATAATTACAATAAAGTACCTCTGTAAAGCACCATTCATATGAATAGCTCAAAGCACTTTTTATTACATTACCTCATTAATCTTTGTGGTATCCTACTGAGTGAGGGTGGCAGGAATTTTATTTCTCTTTTATGGATTTTTTTTTTTAAAGTGAAACAAGAGCTTTAACTTCCGGGTGCTTTCTCCATAGCATATCAATGACTGCGTAAACTAAAAGGTAGTAGGCTTAGATCTCCTACTCCAAAATACCTCATGAATTTATTAAATCATACTTTTAACCAATAGTTATTGAGTGCAAATTTAAGTCACATAATTATCAAAAATGAAGGCTCTGAACGAACCTTACGATCCAAGAAAAGCTTTATATATTTGTCTGTGTTGTTAATGGATGCAGCAGACAGTGGGAGCCCCAGAAGGGTTTGAATTGGAGGTGACCTAATAAAAGCTACAATCTAGCATTATAAATGTTCATTTTTATTAAGTAAGTAGGGAAGGAGTCTCTGATAAGCTTTGTGTAAAGCTCTCCTTGGAATGTTCAGCTTAACAGCCCTCTACCCATGACTTACACAGAGGCATCGCTTAAGGTGATTTGGTCTTGAGTCATTCAATTCAGGACATATTTAACAAACCCCTATTGTGGTCAAGGTGCTAAATATAGGAGTGAGAATGTCTCTGCCTGCTCCTTAAAACTATTCAATCTCATGGGAAGGATGAAATAAGTAACTAAATATTTGTAGTATGTAACTGAATAAAAATATCATTAGAGAGGTGAAACAAAGTATATTGAGGTATAAAGGCGCAAGCAAGAAAATACAATCTATTGGCTGCAAATCAAGAGAGATTTCAGAGAGATTATAACTCACAGTAGTGCAGATACACCTGTGGATGAAGCTCTTTGACTTTGTATTTTACTCACAGTGATATGAATAAACAATTTAAGCAAGCTCAATGACATTGTTGTGAGAGGACATTCGTCAAAGGGGATACATTTTTTTTTAAAAAAGATGAACATTTACTATGCATCAATGAATGGCTGTGTAATTTTCCTTGAGAATAAATTCATAGAGAGGATCTAGCACCATCAGAAAAAAATGATTTTGAAAGGTGTTTAGTACCAGGCTTACTTTTCCTGTATTATGATGATGTACATATGGCTCACCACAAAGTAATTCATAATTAATATTATAATGGATGCTGGGACTCTTCCCATTGTTTGGCTATTGTTGATAATATTGCCATAACCATCAGGGTGCATGTGCCCCTTCAAATCAGTATTTTTGTATCCTGTGGGTAAATAAATACTTAGTACTGCAATTGCTCTGTCTGAGGGTAGTTCTGTTTTTAACTTTTTGAGGAACCTCCACACTGTTTTCCAGAGTGGCTGCACCAGTTTTCATTCCCACCAACAGTGTAAGAGGGTTCCCCTTTTTCCACATCCTCACCAACATCTGTTGTTTCCTGTGTTGTTAATTTTAGCCATTCTGACAGTTGTGAAGTGGTATCTAATTGTGGTTTTGATTTGTATTTCCCTAAGGATGAGTGATGTTGAGCATCTTTTCATGTGTGTTGGTCATCTGGATGTCTTCTGGATTTTGGAAAAAAATGTTCGTATTTTCTGCTCATTTCTTAGCTGGATTATTTATATTTTAGGTGTTGAGTTTGGTAAGTTCTTTACAACAGATTTTGGATACTCTTTATTGGATATGTCATTGCAAATATTTTCTCCTATTCCATAGGTTGTCGTTTAGGTTTTTTTTGTGTGTTTTTTTGTTTGTTTGTTTTTGATTGTTTGCTTTACTGTGTGGAATATTTTTATCTTGATGAAGTCCCAATAATTCATGTTTGCATTTGTTTCCCTTGACTCTGGCGACATGTGAAGAAGTTGCTCTGGCCAAGGTCAAAGAGGTTGCTGCCTGTGTTTTCCTCTAGGAGTTTGACTGTTTCCTGTCTCATATTTAGGTCTCTGATCCATTTTGAATTTTAGTGTATGGTGTCAGAAAATGGTCCAGGTTCATTCTTCTGCATGTCACTGTCCAGTTTTCCCAACACCATTTGCTGAGGAGACTGTCTTTATTCCACTGGATATTCTTTCCTGCTTTGTCAAAAATTAGTTGCCCATATAGTTGTGGGTCCATTTCTGGGTTTTCTGTTGTATTCCATTGATCTACATGTCTGTTTTTGTGCCAGTAATGATATGGTAAGTGGGACTTTTAGGTCATTTCTAATGGTGGGTGGGACTTTTAGGCTGGTAGACTTAAGCTAAGAATGAGCCCTCAGAAATTTAGCTATTACGTAGGGTATCCCTAAGCCCATAATAACAAAATGTGTGGAGACTCTGCAACTGTATGGTACAGACATCCTATTATCTTGTGCCTTTTAAGACTATCGATTCAAACTCTTTAGAGGTAACTTTTTTTTTATCTGTATTTTTTTTTCTGTAATAGGATTAGAAGACCTTGGTGGAACCTACATGCACTCAATACCTCCATTTCCTACTTCCACTTCTCGCACATACCTCTGCCTGTTACTGTATTTCTGAACTTCAACATCTGTTGGTGTTCAACACCATTCAGCTGTGTCTTCTGCTACTGTTACATTTTTTAAACTTTTTTTAATTGATACATTCATCTTCAACTATATTTTGCCTTACAGATAAGTTTTAGCATTTCTTACCCATTCATATCCTGTGTTATATACTCTTTACTGATTGAGGAATATACTCTTCTGTTTTCCTCTTAGTATATTCTTAAGTGGGACAGATTATAATAAACATATGTGCTTGATTTGCCTTCTTTTATAATATTTAAATTCTTTAGTGTTTACTTATTTTTGAGAGAGAGGGATAAAGAGAGATCATGAACTGGGGAGAGGCAGAGAGAGAGGGAGACAGAGAATCCCAAGCAGGTTCTGCATTGTTGGCACAAAGCCCATTGCAGGGCTCAAACTCACAAACCATGAGATCATGACCTGAGCTGAAACCAAGAGCTGGATACTTAACTAACTAAACTACCCAGGTGCCCCTCATTTGCTGTCTTAGCTCATAAATTAATACCTTTTGTTTTGATTCAGGGAAGTGATAAGATCTGTGCTGTTTTGAAAAAATAACATAATAGTGTATAAATATGGATTCGAGTGGATATAGGAAATATAATTGTTGAGGTTGTGTCTAGTCAACATGTAAAAAGAGATATATTAATTATGTGAGCAGTGGAAATGGGAAGGTGGAAATTTTTAGAGTTAAATCTGTGGAATCTATCAACTTTACTAATGGGCTTTGAAACAAGTTTTGCTGCCCTGGAAGTGCCAGATGTTAAAGAGAAAGCAGCATATCTAATGCCATAAAATGGAAAAAAAACACATGATTAAAGACTTAATTTAAAAAATATTTTATTCTGAAAAAGTGTAACATCAATGGAAAAATGCATGAACCTGTTAGGATGACTTAAGTTGTTATACGGTGATCACCTGCTCCAATTACAATGAAAATATAACCCCCAAAGTTATGGTATAAAACATCCATTTTTAGGGGAGCCTGGGTGGCTCAGTCGGTTAAGCGGCCGACTTCAGCCCAGGTCATGATCTCGCGGTCCGTGAGTTCGAGCCCCACGTTGGGCTCTGTGCTGACAGCTGAGAGCCTGGAGCCTGTTTCAGATTCTGTGTCTCCCTCTCTCTGACCCTCCCTTGTTCATGCTCTGTCTCTCCCTGTCTCAAAAATAAATAAAACGTTAAAAAAAAATAAAACATCCATTTTTATACTTAGGACCTCTATGGGCAAGGAATGTGGACAGAGGCCCCCAGAGATGGCTTCTCTCTGCTCCACTGTGTCTGGTCTCAACTAGAAGGGTTGAAGTCTTATTCACTCATGAATTTGGTGATTAACATTGGTAGCTGGCTGGAGGCATCTGTTTCTTTTCACTGAAGTCTGTGTCATCTCCCTATAAGGTCACTTTTCATTGGCTAAATTGGACATCCTTAAATCATGGTAATTAAAGTCCAAGGACAAGTGACCTGACTTAGGGAACAAGTTGTTCTATTCGTGACCTAGCTCATTTCATCTGCTACTCGTCTGACAGTAGCAGTAGATGTTCCTGTGGAAGCCTGGAATGGTGTTTTCTGTAGAGGACAGTTTTGGAAGGTTTGGAAGGTTGCTATCTGTGGAAAATAGATCCCAGATCAAGAATCAGAGTATTTCCAACAGGGTATAATTTACTTGTGTATCTTTCTTGATCTCAAATATCCTCCAACAAGGGTCCTAGCATACAGATTCCATCAAGGATGGAGGCTTAGCAAGCGCCATTGTTACAGCCCCTGCTTGACAAACAAATTGGTTTTAAGAATATACAAAACATGGAGTATGTTCTAAGTATACAAACTTAGAGCCTTGCGGCTGGTGAAAGATCTCTTCCTTTCTGCAGTGGAGGGGCATGTGTACAACAGGAGCACTCACAATCTGCACTGTGACCAAAGAGGGCATTAGGGAGACAATTCCCCTGAGGAAGGGTTGATTTGTGAGCTTTAATCATTAATCAGTTTAAAACTGGTTAATTTTGTGCCTTGGAATTGTTGGACTAATTTGTTAAAAAATAAAACCTGAAGTAAGCGTTGGACTCTTGACTTCACCTCAGGTCATGATGTAACGATTTGTGGGATTTAGCTCTGTGCCTTGCTGACTGCACAGGCCTGCTTGGGAGTCATTCTCTGACCCTCCCCTCCTTATGAACATGCTTTCTCTCTCCCTCAAGAAAATAAGTGAACTTAAAACAAACAAACAAACAAACAAAAAACCTGAAGTACTCATCTTGTCAGAAACAAATCCATACATACGTATTTCCCTGTGTAGGTATGTTAGCCTGGAATGGTGTTTTCTGCGGAGGACAGTTTTGGAAGGTTTGGAAACGATGGTATAGTGTGTAGAATTAAACTTTATCTCCCTACTTTCAGTCTTTGTTTTCATCCCTCTTTTAGGTGAGCCCCACTTTGGGTTCCTCTAGTTGACTTGTTTAGTGAAAGTTGGCAAACATTTTCTGTAAAGAGGCAAATGATACATATTTTTGGCCTTGTGGGACATACAATCTCCGTTAAGGCTCCTCAACTCCACACAAAAGCAGCCATAGACAATATGTAAAGAAATAGATGTGACTGTGTTGCATTAGTAATTTACAAAATCAGTGGTGGGATGGGTATGGCTAGCAGACGCCAGTTTTTTGACGTGTTATTACAGTGCAAAATTCAAATTTTCTGCTTGGTGAGAGAGAAACAGTATATGGAATGTGGGTGGAAGGTTCACTTCCTTTCCACACACTAGTCAAAATCTGGATTTGAACCTTATGACTCACTATCACTTTTTGTGGTTTCTGGTTCTTACACTCCTGAACATCTCTGGGATTCTGCAAGAAAATTTGTTTACTTCCTATCAGTTTATGCCCATGTAGGAACTTAAGTATTCTCTAAAGTTCAGAGAAGTTATTTGTTCTGAAAAAGCAGTGATTTCTCATATGCCTATTTTCAGTCTTTCCGAAAGGCAAAGGATAAAAACAGACAACTTTTATTGACTCTCATCTCTTGCCTTTACCCTTTTGGGTTTGCACTTGACGCCTGTACTGTGTTTTATTAGAGTATTAGAAAGAAGTAGAGGTAAAGGCATGTCTTGAGCTGCTCGACTTCTGCCAGAAGCTGACCTCTTCCTCTTCTGAATCGCAGATTTCTACTGGATAGCATACCCAACTTTTGCAAGTTTACTTTTAGCACCATCATAACTACTTAATGATAACAATTTAATAATCTTTTTATGAAGCATTTTTTGAGAATGGGATCAATACAGGAAACATGAGTAACAACTAGAGAATAAAGCCTGTGTGGCTTTTTTATCTACCTAGTTGAAAAAAAAATGATTATAGCTATCCTGGTTTTGCAAAGGCATATGTTAGTAATCAAACGAATTTGACCCATTTTGGTACTTCTGCTATAATGAACAACTGGAATATTCCAATTAATATTTGGGTGTTTGTTTTTTTGGTTGGTATGCTTTTCACCATATGTTTTTACTTAATTTTAAAAATCAAATATTTGATATTTCTCATCTTGGTTATCATCTGGGTATAATCTAAGTTTTATAATAAAGGTTGTATAGTAATAATTCTGCTATAATAATGAAATGTTTAATTTTTTAATATCTTTATAGCTTTTTGCCAATGGGCATCTTACTTCCAAAGAGTATTAAAGACAAACTAAAACTGGATCCTCTAATATATATATTTTTTACTTCCCTCTAATAAAAAGGGTAGGATGATATTTCAGAATATGAACCAGTATCAAAGTGTAACTGTCGAGAGAATTTATGTACATCTTGAGGGTTTTTTTTCCATCTTAGAGCAATAAGATAAATTAGTATAAATTAAGTTGAATACGATCTGTGCCCCATCTTAAATGGCGGAAACTAGTGTGGCATAATGTTTCTAGTTTTGTTCTATCCCTTTTATTCAGCTGTATGGTAGAAGAAAGTGCATACTTGCATTAAGGAATGTTTATGCTCTAAAAGGAACTTTTCCATCTCAGCAAGCTGTGGGAACGGATAAGTCCTTCAGCTAATCACCCATAAACCACCGTGCAGTGACAAGTTTTCTCTCAGTGAGATATTTTCTGGCATTCTCTACAGAAACCAGTACACTGTAGGTAGATCTGAGAAATGGTGAGCCTAATCATGAGACCAGTTTTTCTTGTGTTAAAAATCTGATTAGATACCCTAAGACTAATATTGAATTTTTATCTGGGCAGCATACACATACCTTGACAGATAATTCACTGGCCTGCAGTATAAACTAGACATTATTCTTCTGATGAAGGCACTAGGACCCAGTAAATCCCATGAGTTATTACGTACGATTCTAAGAAATGTGTTCCTCGTTTTCTGTAAAACTAAGCTTCAGGTATAGGACCAAGATAATGGTATGCCATACGGTATTACTCCCAACCAAGAAAGTAATTGTAGAGGAAAATTAAGCAATTGGTATATCTCTAAGTGTCAGAGGTTTTACTACCATATACCACACCAAACAGAAATTGTTGGCTTCATGGGATAGTGTACTGGCTTTTTAAAGACCTTATTAATGTGCTTACTAAGAGTGAAGGGATGTCCTGCAAAATGCAGTAAATGGTGTGATCCAGGAGTCAATAAATGGTTTTCTTTCTCCTCTAACTGGAAGATATAAGTTCAGAAACCAAGGATAAACATGGGAGTGGTTCTGAATTGATTCTAATAACCAATCACCATTGTTGCTTCCTATCGCCATATGATTAAATACTGCTGCTCTAAAGATTTTAGTCTTCAAAGAATAATAGTTCCACTAAGATTAACAATGTTTTCACCAAATTGCATGCTGAGACTGCCACTTGATTTCTTATGATACTGAACCAATGTGGAGGCACAATGTACTCCAGTACCATTATAATGACATCAGTAATTAACCTTAATTAGTTTAAAGCAGATCTTCATTTGTTCCTTCTGATCTACTCTTTACCATCTCCACTCTTCACTTTGTTCTAGGATGATAAATAGTATAAACCATGTCAGCAGTCTCTGATTTCTAGTTTGTTGCAACTATCAGAGGAGACCTTGAAAAGCATCTGAGAGTGAATTCGGTGTATTTGTGTTCCAGAACTCTCCCTTTAAGACTTCCTCATGGCAACTATTCCCTGTACTCAAAGTCACTGCAGTGAGCACTCCATTCCTTTATCCCTTTAGACAAGAGCATGATAGTAGCTCAGTTGCTTAAGAACCACAGGTTAATGTACTGTTCAATTTGGGATTTGTCAAAGGTTAGCATGTCTTCCTTTGTTTAAGGATATTTTGCTTAAGGGTGGTTACATGATAATAGTGAAGAATGCGGATGCAATTATTGTTATTTGGGATGTAAACATGGATAGAAGCTGTAGGGATGCTAATAGCTAAGGTGGTGGAATGTCTTGATTGTTAACAGCTCTGCAACATTGTCTCTATTCTAAGCTCCCTACATTATCATAAGAAGTGAAAGATGAGGAGCTATGTTCTCAGTGTCCTTACTAAAACAATCTAGGTTAGATTCTGCCAGGTATTCGTTTGAGACTTGGAAGGCAGAAAAAAAAAAAAGGCACATTTCACACTATTGTAACTTCTAGCAGTGGCAAGCATACTCATGAGCATTCAGACACATATCCTATCTGATTATCTGGAAAGTTATCTGCCTTACTTCTGCAGGTAGCAGTGACCTAACTGGTGGTTTTCCTTGATTCCTAAAACTATGTGATTTCATTTAAACTATTTCATTTAGAATTAATTTTGTGTGTGTGAAAGGCATACAGTGCTTTCTTTTTTCCCCTAGTATTTTTAAAAATTTTTTTTAATGTTTATTTTTGAGAGAGAGAAAGAGAGACAGCATGAGTGGCAGAGGGGCAGAGAGAGAGGGAGACAGAATCTGAAGCAGGCTCCAGGCTCTGAGCTGTCAGCACAGAGCCCAACATGGGGCTCAAACTCACAAACCATGAGTCATGACCTCAGCTGAAGTCGGACGCTTAACTGACGGAGCCACCCAGGTGCCCCCCACCAAGTATTTTTGATTACACAGATGGTGTATATTTCCTTTTAATATGTGTAATATATATAGTGTATACATAGTGTAATATATACTATATATATTATACTTGCATATAAATGTATGTGTATATATGTGTGTGTGTGTGTATTTATTTAGCCACTATGTGTACATAACCAGAGTAAACTCAGTAAGGGAGATGAATTATTTATGCTTTCATTTAATTCATGGTGTGTTGTGAATAGAGAAATGATCATAATGCCAAATTAGAAATATGCCTAAGTTCTGTGGCTGGCAAGAAGATAAAACCAGTTAGAATGCTCCAGTTTAGAAGTATCAGGGAGGGTTTACTCAAGGTGAATTTTAGCTGAGCCTGACTGTGTGGCTAAGAATTAATCAAGGGAACAAGAAACTGAAGATGGCCTCAGTGGAGGAACACCGTGGGAGGTGCAGCATTGAAGTAAGAAGAGCCCAGTGTGTGAAAACGACATGTATTTTGATATTGCAGGACCACTTTAGAGTGGTGAGAGATGAATACCGGGCCTAGGTCATGTAAAGATGTGTTGCTGTTTTGAAACTCTTGGACTTTTCCTAAACGCAGTGTGGAACTAAAACTGAAACTTTACTAGCTGGACATAGAATAGATGGATTCAAGACACATGAAGTAAGAATCATCACAAATTTGTATTATGTCAAGAAACGGTCTTTAAAATATTAAACTTTTTGCCCTTAAAATACTGCAGGTTAATTTATACATGAGTAAAGGTCTCCTTCCCATAACTATGGTATAAATTAGGAACTAACCGTAGTCATGAAAAATGATGGCAGCACTTAGACTTTTCATTGGCTAATTAAATTTAAGTTCTGTTTGTGAACTTTTGGTCTAGTTGGCCATTCATCGCGAAACACTCAGAAGGGAAACAATTCCAACTTGAAAGCTCCCACTGCTTCCTAAGCTATAGTTTCAGATGTTCCATCTCATTTGACAACACATGACGTCACTTCCTATTTTAACATTTATGTATCACAACAAACGTAAATCTTTGATTTTGTGTGAATGAGTGAAACGCAGAAAAATCCATCCATTTTCCACTGATATCTAGGAGGTACAATAAAATCTCCTTAAGGCTTTAATACTTCTTTTTTGGAAGATTTGTGAGTGAGTGGGTAGAAACACACTGTTAATTTTTTCATTACATTTTTAAGTTGAATGAGAACATACATATAAAGGAAAACTTTTGAAGTAGATGATGTCAAACCTGAAAAATAAATTGCTATGCTAAAACTTATTTTAAAATAATAAGTTATTGTCATCTAGCTTTTTAAAAAGTGATCCATGAGTATTGAATAGATAGTATTTAGTTTAGTTTTACAATTTAGCCTTGCAAAATTTCATGTTTCCAAAAGGAATATATGATTTGGTATTTACACAGATCAGTTTTATTCTGAATCGGAGAGGTTTTTACCTTATATTTTATTTTGTTTTGTATTTATTGGGAAAATTGGTTCAGGGTGTTAGCTGAAGCACAGGGGAAGCATGTGACACCTAGTATCATGTCTGAGAGGTTGTTAATTAATTCATGTCAAAAATACAAACATGATTATAATTTTCTAGGAATCTAGTGTTATGTTCCCCTTGCAATCAATGAATGCATTAACTAACTAGAAAAATAATTGTGTTTTGTAGATTAAGAGATGGAAGCAAAAAATAATCCACATGAGAATATTTTTCGGAATAAACATTGTAATTCTTCTATTTGACAACATAGAGATAAGGCCAAAAATTTAGCCATCATACTGCTAGTATTTCTCACTATAATTTATAGCTCTGTCTAGGTCAGTAAATTGAATAGGTAGATGTCAATCTGTCTAGTAAAATAGTCAGCATTAAGAACATTGTTACTTTGGGAACACTATTTTCAAAATTAAATTTCCTAAACTCTTTCTTGGCAAGCCCATACTTTTCTTGGAAGCAGGCAAAAGTGATTGCATATTAGCATGAGAGTGAAAGTGGAATGCAGAAATGAAGGTTTTGGCAGAGAATAATCAATAGAAATGAGGTAACTAAATGAAAATCAAGAGTTTAAACTGTCAATTCATCACTAGGTTCCCCTAGGTAACCATGGAATTTAAAGTTGTGACCTTCAGTGGAAATAGATGTTCTTACAAATTGTTCCAAATTGAGAGTCAAAATCTGAGCTTCTCTGAGAAAAATAAGTTCATTAGATCTCCTCTGTATATTAAAAACACACACCTACACAGACTAACAATATATTAACCTAGTTACATGAACAACTGACTTGGATATAAATATAATTTTGTTTTATCAATAAAACACAGGGTCAAAACAGATACAAGATAAGGAAAAACACAACTCAGATTTTAGCTTTATTTTTGATCTGGAGTAAGAATACTTCTTTGGCTTCAAGTCCCAGAACATCATCATCTTTAACATAACAAGGAAAATATTTATTTGCTTTTCTGTCATTGAGTCATACTATTTAATCTATTTACGATATATGTCTTATCCTAATTTATTTCATGTTACTTAATATCCGTGTAAGGATTTCTCTAATTAAATAAATCTTACTGAAATAACTAATTTGGGGGACATAGGCTTTTTCTTCTTCCCGAAAGCACTGTATTTACTCAAACATTTGAAATACCAAATGTGCTTCTATTTGTGGGGTGAAATGTAAGATTGTATTTCTTCCATATGTATGTTTTTCTCATCTGGCTATAGTAGTCATAGAGCCATCCAGAAATCTAAACCTGAGGCAAAAGCAATTTAAGAGATGCGGATTGATTAACTAAATGTCCACATCATTACATTTTGCACATCTTTAACTCCTGTCAAGACTTCGGGATGCCACTATGAAAAATATCGCTCATGGGATTTTTAAGAGATGGTCAATCTGACCTACATGCTAGTGCTCATGACTTGGGTAGAAGGACCACCTTATGATGCCCTCTTCCTTGATTTCCTAGCCAAGTTTATCAGTATGTATGGATATGCATGGATAAAATAAAACTGTGCAATTAAATTCAATATAGTCAATGTTGTTATTCAGCATCCAGGTACAGAAACATTTTATTATGATTAGTAGTCAGTTATGTTTAGAAATTTTAAGAGCTAAATGTGATCTGATAACTGAAAGCACAACTCTAATTGTGTGTATATATATATATATATATATATATATATATACACACATACGTATACATATGTATATATATACGTGTATATGTTTGTTTTTAATTTAATGTTTATTTATTTTTGAGAGAGAGACAGAGTGTGAGTAGGAGAGGGGCAGAGAGACATAGAATCTAAAGTAGGATCCAGGCTCTGAGCTGTCAGCATAGAGCCTGATGCAAGGCTCAAGCCCATGAACCATGAGATCATGACCTGAGCTGAACCAAGAGTCAGGTGCTTAATCAGCTGAGCCACCCAGATGTGCCAGAACTCTAATATTTTTTAGGTAGAGATAAAATAATTAAGAAGTTAGTGGAAAATAAAGAAAATAACATTTCTGGAGATGAAAATACAGTATTTGCTGTGGTAGAGGCTTTTGTGTTTTACACCTGACATGTAATTTTAAGGAAAATATAAAGAAATGTAGTTGTAAGTGAAAATGTAAAAAAAAAAAAAAGTTTAATGGCTTATTATAGCCACTCTGGAAAACAGTGTGGAGGTTCCTCAGAAAGTTAAAAATAGAACTACCCTACCACCCAGCAATTGTACTACTAGGAATTAATTCAAAAGACATAAAATGCTGATTTGAAGGGGCACATGCACCCCAATGTTTATAGTGTTTCTATCAACAATAGCCAAATTATGAAAAGAACCCAAATTAAAATGTCCATCAACTGATGAATGGATTAAGAAGATGTTGTATGTATGTGTATATACTTATGTATATACACATACATACAATAGAATATTACTTGGCAATCAAAAGGAATGAAATCTTGCCATTTGCAACAACGTGGATGGAACTGGAGGGTATTATGCTAAGCAAAATAAGTCAGTCACAGAAAGACAGATATCATATGATTTCACTCATATGTGGAATTTGAGAAACTTAACAGATGACCATAGGGGAAGTGAAGGAAAAAAATAAGATAAAAATAGACAAGGAGGCAAACCATAAGAGACTCTTAAATACAAAGAACAAAGGGTTCTGGGGTTTGATGGAGCGTTGAGTGTTAGAGCTGGGTTATACAGGTGACAGACACTAAGGAAGAGACTTTTTGGGATGATCACTGGGTGTCGTGTGTACGAGATGAATCACTGGGTTCTACTCCTGAAGCCAAGACTACACTGTATGTTAACTAACTTGAGAATATTAAAAAAAAAAAAAAAAGTTTTGATGGCCTAAAATGCAATACAGAATTTTCTATATATTTAACATAACCATAACTATGTTTAAAAGTAAAAATTTGGAAAAAAAAACTTGGAAGTGGGTGCCACTTTTTTACATAGAAACACGTTCACAGGCATTAGAAATGTAATTACTCAAACTTTATTAAACAACATCGTTTTTATATCTAATATTTCCAGGGAATTTTAGTTCTTGTTAATCTCTATAAAATGCATGTCATTGCATACATGTTATATAATAAAGGTATTTTCTATCTCTTTGAAAGAAATTGACAGTTAAAATATGTAATCCTTTTGGCCAGGGCTTAGCACATATTTTTATTGTCTGTTTTTACTAATTATTTTTGACTTGAGCATTCTGGATCCTATGTGTATGCATGGTGATGCAGTGATAGTTGTTTTATTTATTTTTGTTGGTTTCCTTTGGTTAAAAAAGAGTAAGTTTGTAAGGTGAGTCTGAGCAGAAAATGGATTGGCAATATAGTAAAAACATGGATACCATGAGACTTCGTTTTGCTCATTGAAGCCCAATGATATTTTTGTTTTTGCTTTTGATTTTCAGTGTAAAAACAGTTGCTGAGTAACTGATGCATTAAATCACACCAGTGATGGGTGTCTTGTGTAGAATGAAGACTTAGGTCCCCAGGAAGGGATTCTTAAACTAACCAGTTTTTCATGTCATGACATCAATGGCCAGTTGATTCTTTAACAGCAAGATCGTGCAGTCCACAGAGTGTAGCAGTCCATATTGTAACCTTTTGGTTACTTTGAAATATTCTTATCTGCTTTAGATAAATTAGTTTGGTTTCTATTTTGAGGGGGAAAAATGGAGTTGATGGAACCTGAAGCTCATTCTCAACTTGTCATTCTATGATAAATCATGTTGGTTACAAAGCCAGTTGTCCTCTGGGGGCAAATATAAAATTGCCTTACAAATATATCTAACCCATGCATCTAATGCTTTCAATAAATGTTGGCTTTCTAAATTCAGTATTAATGTAGATATATTTCAGAGATGCAAAACAGATGTATATGGTTGCATTCTTTTTTTAAAGAACTCTTTATTTCTTTACTAATACACTTAGACATTAAATGGTGTAACTAGGGTGTGAAAAACTGACCTTCATATTCTTTTTTAAACACCCCTTTAGTCTCAGCCAATAAATAATTTGGAAATGAACCCTATATTTTAAACTTCAAATTTCTTTGATCTATCCTAAACTGCTTTCAAAGAAAATGAGACTTTCACTCTGATAGCCACTCTACCAAATTAAAAACAAACAAGCAAGTAAAAGTCAGGCTTTGATTCTTTTTACCTAAATACGAACACTGGATAGTAACTTTTAACGGATAGGTCTTAACTTGTAAGGCATGGCTAATGTGCTTTCAAATTCTCATAGTCAGAGTTAAGACCTATAATTCTATAACTGAAAAGGAAGTTTTCTTACGTTAATTTTGTAATATCTAGGTAGACAATACTTTAGTTTTAAAATGCCAGATATACATATTTCTACCCTAGTTTCTATATGAGAGCTGTGTGGTTTATAGTAAGTTTTGTGGGAATTAAATAAGATAAAATACTTTAAATTGCCTGGCATACTTCTTTTCATATCTTAGTTAAAAAGAGTTATTGTTGCCAGTTATTCAAGCCATTCTTACAGCCACATTGATACTAGCAAAAAAAGTGCTAAGATTCTGTGTATTATTTTTTACAATGGAGGAACTGTCATTAAGAGTAATGCCTGTGAAATATAAAGTACATTTAATGTTCTCAATAAATCTGTAATCTAGTCGTAACACAAGTAAATATTTGTATGACAAGCGATGCAAGAAACAACCAACATGGAGGTTAAGAGAAGGAAATAGATCATTGTGAACCAGAAAAGGAAGATAATAGTAATAACTGGCATTGAAGGCTTTTTCTCTATTATAAGGACCCAAGAAATGAAGCAAAAATATTCTCAGTTTGCACAAGCAGAAGTTGAGGCTTAAGAAAGCTAATTGTCCAAAGTCACTCAGTTACAGAGGGGTACAGCAAGATTGGGACTACACAGAGTCTAACACAAGACCTTCTGTTGTTAATAATCACAAAGTACAACTTTTTTGGGCAACAGAGAGGCTTCAGGTTAATCAATTCATGTTAAAGAGCTGGAGCAAAGCAAAAACTACAGGTTGAGCATGTGGTATTTTGGAGTGGTGAAAAGTTTAATCCACTTGCGGGGGAGATTTTAGATTGGGTTACTTAAAGTGTAAAGTGATGAATGTGAAGACATGAGATTGTCCAAAGACACCTTTGAATTCAGACAATAGAGGAATTCGTTTCAGCCTCTACAAAAAATACACAAATAGGCACCTATTTTTAGGAATTGTGAATAAAAGTATACAGAATTACTATGCTTATCCAAAACTTTGGCGTCATCTCTCTCTTCCTTAAAATTAGCTGGAAGCATCCATCAGGCACAGTTAGTGACTCAATATGGCAATAGTACTGCTTGGGCTTACTTTATACAGGACATTGATTCACTGAAAACTGACCCATGTTATTGATTACAGATAATGGTTACTATGAGGCAAAGCAGTATCATGAAGTTCTACTTAAACATGTAGAAAGGATTTTATAGTTTAGCAATGTGCTATTTTAAAAATCTTGGTTTCCACAGGTGGCATATTGCATAAAATTTGTAATAAACACAATTTAACAGTAACATTCTAAACATAGCATTTCCATACATATTAAGTGAACTATAAGATAAGAGTTTTGTTTAAGTGGGGAAGGAAAGTCTCTTGTGTTACTCTTCATTTGAATGTCATAAAGTATAGTGGGTTGTGTTCATGTGAGTAGTATAGATGTGGAAAGTTCAGAGAGGGGCTTTCAAAAAAACCATACAACCTTGAGTTACATTCTGGATACCCTTCAGACTTAATATAACTATGTAATTTGAAAATATTGGGGCGCCTGTGTGGCTCAGTTGGTTAAGTGTCCGACTTAGGCTCAGGTCACGATCTCAGGATTTGTGGGTTTGAGCCCAGCATCTGGCTCTGTGCTGACAGCTCAGAGCCTGGAGCCTGCTTCAGATTCTGTGTCCCTCTTTCTCTGCCCCTCCCCCACCCGTGCGCACACGCGTTCTCTCTCTCTCTCAAAAATAAAAACATAAAAAAAATAAGAAAAAAGAAAATAGAATATTAGCTGTATATTTTAACTGTTATGGTAGTTTCATTTTCATGAATTAGTCTTGAACTGACTTCATTGTAATGCCATTAGTGATTTTGGTTAGAAATAGCCTTGCACCCAGGTAGTCTCTTGTGAAGCTAACTTTGTGTGATCGTGTCAGTGTGTGTGTGTGTGTGTGTGTGTGTGTGTGTGTGTGTGTGTGTGTAATGCGCGCGTGTGTATGTGTGTGTATGGGGAGAGAGGGAGAACGAACTCCATAGGATTCAGTCTTATCCAAATAGATTCTACAGATTATTTTTTCTGTTTTGAATGTATGCTTGTCAGGATTCTTAGCATTTATTTATGCTTACAGTTTTATCCTATCATATACCCTTGGCTTTTAAAGGATAAATCCATAAAATTCAGTAAAGCTTCCTTGGAGTCCTTCTGTGCAGCACCTATTATTCTTTGGTACTTGTATGGAATTTTATATTTTCTGTAAATTACCAAACCAAATTACGTAAACACATCTGCTCATCTAAGATACTTCATAAACAGTAAAGATGGTTATAATAGGATGACTAATTTCCCAACAACATTAATTGTGGACATTCTCTGATTTTAGAGCAATGGCAAGATTATACTTTCAAGTAGGAAATAATTTGAAAGTGTTTGCAGAACAGCTTTGCTCTTTGTTTCAGTCTTTTAATAGCGGTATATTAGATTATAACTGACTGATTCTTAATGTAAGAGCAAAATATGGAAATCTAATTTACATGTCAAAGCAAAGACAAGATGGGAGGAGAGGTTGAAAGGCTAAATTAATCATTTTATATTTATAATTAGAACGTATCTGTACCTATAAAACATGACAATATGCACACTTTTATATGAAAATAGTGATTATATCAAATGATGAGTTTGCTCTTCCTTGAGTGAAGGAGCTTCCCCTCATTGGCTTCATGTTATTTTCACTAATGAAGGGAGACATTATTGATGTCTCTCAGAGAAACTTTCTTCAAAACCAGCCTCTTGAAATTTGAAACTTATCTAATCAAAATATTCCACTTTAGGAGCAATACCCACTCATTTTATTACTATAAGCTTAATGGTTCTAGAGGAATTGCATTTAATATTCCCTTTGAATCTGATTTTTCAAAATCAATTAATTCTTAATTCTAATTCCAGTTCTTCTGGGCCATTGATTCTTTTCCTCATTAGGCTCTTTTAATCACTTGACTTCCTCAAAAAGCAACAGTTCAAGTTTCTTAGAGAAAAGTTTTCTATAAAAAAATTAAATGCATATAAATGTAGCAACCTAAATATGTCTTGGCTACAAATACCTTTATTCCCTGTGTTTGTAGTGTGAAGAAGTGTACACCAAACCAAATGAGTAATCTCTCCAGTTCCTTCTGCAGGTATCTCTTCAACCTTCACTAGCACTCTTGAAGCCACCTGGCACATTATAAGAATATTAATTGCAATGTTATTTTTGTACCCTGTTCTGTAATGAGCGCCATAAACTTTTTAAAACATTGAAACAGACTAGAAAAAATGTTTGTGTATTCTGTCAAATGCATAAAGAACCATTTTCTTAAATGTAGTCTTTTTCTTAATTTGAATCACGAATATATGCGTGTGTGCGTGCGTGTGTGTGTGTGTGTGTGTGTGTGTGAATTTTTAGTACCTCCTGTTTGGAGCCTTAAACTCACCCTTGTTATTTTTGCGATATTTCTCAAAATTGTTTTCTATCTTCATTAATGTTTTTATTTTGAGAACATAGTTTTATCAGGTTTTTTTCTAGAGCCAGTGTTGCAGATTCTGTCCAGTTTAATTCAACAATCTGTAAATCCACAAAACTGTTGGAGATTTGGGGGCAAATAATTACTGGTCAGGCTCTAAGACCCGTGCTGGGTGACTCAACATTCAATTTACTCATTGATTTATTCTTTCAAGTGTGAACATCTGCCGTGAATGGAGCAGGTGGTCTGTGTCTTGGCATGATCTTGTGGAGTCAGCTATTTCATGTTAACATTAAGAATCTGGAGCAGCCAAAACAATATTTTTCTTCCAACTCTTATTTCTCACCCATAACACTTTAACACTTTTCTTATTTGGTTAGGTCTGGTAAAAAGAAATGGAAATTTACTTGCTGGAACTCATTCCTTTAACTGATGAACGTCATTATCAATTTTTCTTTCTTTACTCATAGTATATTGCTGATAACCTCTATTAAAATGTCGATTCATAATCCTTCATATTCCTGTCACTGATTAGCTTTATATTGACCCTCTCCCACCAATTATTATAGTAAGGGCTCTCTGAAGACAGGGTATTCTTCAAATCCAATTTGGTTTCAGTATATGGCACCATACAAGGGTCTCAGATGGAAGGGAGGTTTGTCAAAGAGCCAAGGGCTTGAAGAGAACGAATAATATATCAAAAGCACAGATCACCTTGAGAACACTTTTTTGTAGGCCATATCTATAAAATCGATTTTTAAAACAAAGATAACACTTGGCTTTTTCTAAAAAAATTTCTCTGCTTTAGTGCTTTTTTAATCTCTGTTTTCCAAGAGGCCAGTGACCACTTGCTTTTCCCAATTTTTTTTTTTTTTTTTTTTTTTTTTTTTTTTTGGTCAAGGACTGTTCTCAAAAGGGAATCCTAGAGAGAACATGGAGGCACTGCTGGAAGGGAATAGACTCTTGATCAGGATTAATGTGTTACCATTCTGAAGTGTATATAAAATTCAAGCAAGGAGTATATCCTTAACCAAAAGAATAGGCCTTTAATTTTGGAAGTTTCAGCATCGACAAACTAGTGTGAAATGTATTCGTGAGTCATAATACCAATTTGGTACCCTTTATTTTATATAAGATTACCTAATTTTGTTGAGCGTTTTTAAGAAGAGTGGTTATGGCTTTATGCAAATTATTTCATGTAATTCTAGAACAACGCCATAAGAAAAGTATTATCTCATGTTTCCAGGAGAAGAATCTGACATCAAAGAGATTAAGGAATTTGCCTGAGGCCACACAGTAAGGGAAGGACTCCAAACATAGATTTCTTTAACTCCCAATCTGTATTTTTTCTCCTGATTTGCATGTTTACTGGATTTAGACAATTTCTTTCTATAAACATGAGTTAGGTAATATTCCAGAAATAAAGAGGAGTTGTTGATGTTTATGCCTATATGACTGCTGCTACTGCTACTATTGTCGTTTATTTAAAATACACACACACAGGGGTGCCTGGGTGGCTCAGTCGGTTAAGCAGCCGACTTCGGTTCAGGTCATGATCTCACGGTCCGTGAGTTTGAGCCCCGTGTCGGGCTCTGTGCTGACAGCTCAGAGCCTGGAGCCTGTTTCAGATTCTGTGTCTCCCTCTCTCTGACCCTCCCCCGTTCATGCTCTGTCTCTCTCTGATTCAAAAATAAACGTTAAATAAATAAATAAATAAATAAATAAATAAAATACACACACACTCACACACACACACATATATACTGTAAAAGTTCCTGAAATTTTGACTTACAGTGAAGGTATATTTATCCAAAAGCAAACAAACCGAAGACTGTAACTTTATCCCATACAACAGTAGTACTTAACCATCACTGTGAACTAGAATCATATAAGCTTTGAAAAATCTAGATCCTCAGACTCCAGACAAGGCATTCTGTTTTCATTGGTGTGATATGAGAGACTGGCATATCTATCCTATTCCTTTATCTAAAATATTTAATTCCCAGGATTGTGGATGACTGCATATGTAATACAAATGTGCACACAATGGAATAGAAAAAGAAGCCTTTTACAAAAATTTTTTATGTGTTCTATATGCTGGGTAGATTTTTCTAAAATGTTGATTAGTTATTTATAAGCACCATGTATAAACAGTACAGGTTGAGTCTCCCTACTGTCTGAAAACTCATAATGCAACTGTTTAAGAGTAGGCTAGTATAGTCTGCAGTACAAACCCCAAGATCTAAGTAGTTGAACTCAACAGTTCATTTCTCACAGGTGTAAAATTCACTGATTACCATTACTTTCCAAGATTTCAATACAGATTTCAATGACTGGATGAACCTCATTGCTTATGTCTTATTGACTCCTTACTCACTGTGATAAAGAAAGAAATCACAAGGAGAGGTCAGTTCCACTGTTAGTCAGAATGGATTAATCATAGCCCATTTGTTAGAACTATTCATAAATCCTCACATAATTTCAGGGATGTTGGGTAATATAGTGACATGCAATATGTGGTTGACAGCATTGTTTCTGCCACAGTAAGTGAAATAAAGGGTTAGGTTTATTTGCTCTTGATTAGAGAGGGAGGAGATAGATAGATGTTGAGATGCTGGATGGCTATGTAGAGTAGTAAAAACAATAGAATTTTGAAATGTCCCATACAGCTTCACTCTCCTGAAAGAACAAGTTTTTAGAAAATGCTTTTTCTTTCTTTTCTCCCCCCTCTGAATGGGCCTTTTTTTCTGTTCCTGTTTGCTTTCCTGGAAAAATTATCTCTAGAATTTTTCGGATTTTAGTTACATAAGGGTGAGGTTAAAGCAAGCAGTTTTTCCTCTTAGCGTTGGGCATATAGCCCCATAAACATAAGGTGAGTCAGATAGCAAAAACTGTGTAGGTCAAGTCCATGGGAATGAAAGTCAGGTGGGTTGGTTGACATTATTCCAATGTGATTGCCTATGATAGTAGAGATGAGTTAGTTTGGATCTCGTACTTAGTACCCTTAGATGAAAATAATCTCAAAATAAAAAGCTGTAAGAGGCATAGAACATTTATATTTTTCCTTTCTTGGTTACTTTGGTACCTACATACGAAAATATATGAAAGTGCATGATTCATTTAGGAAATTTGTTAAGAGCAGCCACCTCTACGTAGCTTTTGGTATATACAGGCTAATGATAGTTTATAACTTTTATTGAGGGTCAAATACAAAGAATCTTTGGCTAGTCCAAGGAGAAGCACCATTTGAGCAACAAGAGGGAACACACATTTTTTTTCAGTGTCAGATGCTTGAAATCAGTTTTATCTATTAGCAGTTAGTTTTATTTGTTAAGGTTAGGTGTCTTTTAGGAAATTATCTCTTCTAAAGGTTGTTCTCTTTCTATAAAATTTTACATTCAGTCCTTATTCTGTTTTTCTCTTGCTCCTCTTTAAATTGTAATGTCCTTCCAAATTGTTCAACCTGATTCTTGAGCAATTATTCAATCCAGATAGCTGTTGAATTTATACAAAGCTTAACCAGAGAGGCTCCTTACCTTGATGGCTGATAATCAATTGATGAAGAAAACCAATAGGATTAGTGTCATGTAAGAATATAATATTATGCATAGTAACATAGAAGCTGAGAAAAAAATATTTGATAGGAGATATTAAATGATAGACATGGTGGCATTTAAACTGAACTGTAAAGGATGGTGACGATTTCACAAGTGGAGATGGGAACAGAATTACTTAGAGCAGTAGCAAGGTAAATAATTGTGTAGATATGGGGAAATGTTTAGTCTTGGTAAGATTAAGTGGTCCAATATAGGTCAACAAAGTCTGCATGAACAGCACATTTTCTAGAAAATATATGTTACAGCCTGTTTAGGGAGGATCTACAATTTCATTCTAAAGATTAAGCCTGTTCTATAAGCAGTCAGAGGTTCTTGGGCTGTGGTTCATATGATTTTACCAGGCTTTGTGGGAATTACTTAAATATAGAAAAGATATTTAACAAGGACAACATTTAAGAGGTTATTGAAATTTCCTGTGAGACAAGATGAGAGGTGAAACTAACATAAAGGAAAGGGGGTAAATGCCAAAGATATTTGTGAGCAGATCCCTTATATATTTACTGTGGAAGGGTGTGAGGAATTAAAAGAGTTTTGTGGATTTAAGTACAGATGATTGGGTATTTTTTGGTAGCTTTGCCAAAGAAAAAAAAACCCTAAAAGCACAGACAAATTGCACTCTGTGAATGAATATGAGTTGAACTTCATATATTTGAGAGTATTGGTTTGGAAAAGAGAATTACTTGAGTTCAGCAGTCTGAACTTTGGTTACCCTGATTAGCCATACTCAGTAAATCTTATTTGAGCAGGATATAGAAAATTCTGTGTATGTCTGAGGTTAGATTTTACCTGAACCAAAGGTCCTCTAATCTCTTGTGTGCTATATCTGATTCTCATGTCCAAAACCTTATCTGACTGACCAATTGATTCCAGCTTGGGCATACTTTCTGATATCTGATTGCTAGACAGTTTTTTAGCAATATTTCCTTCTTGACCTCTACTTTTTTCAAACTTCATAATCTGTACCATCCCATTGGCTTGCTATTTATTACTACTTCTTCCCTATATCTATCTTGTTTTTTCTGGTTCTGGATTTTATCCTTTCATACTTAACCTATCACTGCCTCTGGCCCAGAAATAAGGCTTATACCTCACTCTTAGATAATATGATACATAATAAAGAAACATCAAAATAGAATTAAGATAGAAACAGCTATTCTGGATGAGTCTGTAAGTCCAATTCATTTCATTGGTAATTTTCTTTTCTATGTAAACAGAGGGTATGAGTGAACATTTGGGTATGGAATTGTCCCAGTCAGGGATTCATTCAGATGCTTAGTCTATAGATCAGGGATAAGAGTGATTATCAGCAGAAACTTAATCATATGAAAGTCACAACTATTCCAGTTCTTTTCAGTACTCTGGCCAGTCATTGGAAACAACTAGCATTAATTGTCAAGTGCACTTAAAGCATCCTTTGATGTGATTACTAGAAGTCATTTTGTGCCAGGATACATAGACTTCTGGCATATTAAAATTGCAATGGTCCTTATATACTATCTAATCCTATAATTTAGGATAGGATGGCCATTTTTACTTTTCTAGTTTTGCCGCATTATGTCTACTGCTTTGTATGCAATGAGCACTAAATGATGTGGTCATATGTGTGACTTGTATCGACGCAATAAGTATATTATCTCAGCCTGAATTTCAGACTGTTTTTCCATATATTTATTTATGATGAATTTAAAACAAGCTGAATCATTTGAAAGATGGCATTTCTGTCTGTACAGCACATACATTTCCCACAGGATGGTATTTATGTTTCTTTGAATGACAGTCAACACTGTAGAAATTTAGTTAGAAGAATTGTAGGTCAAAGTTCTTGGATGTGAGTGACATTGGCAGCATAGAGAAATGATCAGGGAATAAGTTTTTTTTGAACTTTGCCAGTCAATTTCTAGAAGTCAGAAGTTTTATAAAGAAACCTAAAGGAAAGGTTTGTCAAATGCAGTTATATTCTAGAAAAATGGAAACACTATGAAATAAGGCAGAAAACAAAATACAAGTAAGTTGAACTTCAGACGACAATTACTGGTAGAGAGGAACTTATGTTTTTTTTACTGCTTGTTTTGAAATGATTAATGAATAGTTGCCAAGATAGTAGAGAGAGTTCCCATATGCCCTGCATCCATCCATATTTAAAGTTCACAATTCATATGATTTGGTACATTTATCAAATGTAGAAATTAACATTGGCAAATACCAAATCAAGAAATTAACATTGACAAAATACTGTTAGCTAACTTAAATTCAGACTTGTATTTTAAAAGTGTTTTCACTAATATCCTTTTTTTTTGATCCAGGATTCGATATAGGCTACCTTGATTCACATAATTCGTTAGTCTTCAATCTGTGATTGTTTTTCAATCTTTGGTTGTTTTTTGGACCTTGACACTTTGGAAACATACTTGTATGGTAGAATGTCTCTCAGGGTGGATTTGTCTAATGCGTCTCATAATTAGATGGGTTATGGGTTTTACGGAAGAATACCACAGAGATGAAGTGGCTTTATCACTATATTATGAGTACATAGTATCTACTTGAATCACTTTTGCTGATTTTTAGCCTTAATCACTTGGTTAAGATGGTATTTCCAGGTTTCTTCCCTGCAGTTACTACTTTTTCCGTTTTCATATTCTATTCATTAGAAGAAAGCTGCTAAATCCAGCCACCACTTGAGTGGAGAGGAATTAAGCTTTATCTCCTGAAGGGAAGAATATCAGATAATTTGTAGACATGTTTTAGAACTACCATAGTAATTAACAAATACTTTGAGCAAGCTATATTGAGACCATGCAAATACCTATTCTCTCTGAAGTTTTGCCCACAAATTCAGCTTTCTTCAGTGGATCTTACCACATATTAGCACTTCCTTTCTTCCTGTTACTGTATGAGACTTTAGGCTCATCTTGTATTTTTGGCCCCACCTGTAGAATCAGCAATTCTCCAAGCATCTCCTAGATCTGTTTAGTAGAAAATGATACCTTGAAAACCAAATTATGTATGAATGCTGGTTCTGACCATTTGTGGTGGGATATCAGGGTTTATAGGCTATCTTAACACACAGAAGTAGGAAATATATGTATGCATACTAACCCATCTTTATACAAACATTGAAGTATTTATTATCTATCTTTGAATCTCTTGTGATATTACAGGGATCATTCTAGCCTACCTCTTCTTATTTGTAACTTCTACCTCTTAAAATAAGAACCCCCTTGCCCCGTTTTTTGTTTTACAACTTAATTACTTATTTGTTCAACCAAGTTGATGGGTAGTTTCAGAATTACCAACTAGAGTACAATGTTTATGCATGGATGATTTTGTACATTAATTCTACATTATCCAATCAAAACACTCTTTTCCAAAGTTAAATAAGTCAACTCCTTTTTATCCTTCGTGCCTCCTTCTTTGAGATTATGTCATCCATTTTAATATAGAGAGATTAATTCTACATAATGAGTATTCCATTCCAAGACCCCCTAATATCGTGGTCATTTATTTATTTTTCAATTTGTTCATAGTAAAACTTACTCTTTGTGGATTATTGGTGTTGAAAATGCCTAGTTCTGACACATTATCATACAGAACACTTCACAAACCTAAAAATTCTCTTGTATAGCCCATTTCTAGTCATCAAATAAAATTGGCTAATACTTAAATATGAGGAATTAATGGTAATAGTGTGGCAAGATGTCAATTAAATTGTACTTAATATAAATGTCTTTTTTTTTGAGAGAGAGAGAGCGAGTGCGATCAAGCTGAAGAGAGGGGCAGAGGGAGAGAGAGAGAGACAGAGAGAGAGAGAGAGAGAGAGAGAGAGAGAGAGAATTTTAAGCAGGCTCCATGCTGAATGCAGAGCCTGCTGCGGGGTTCAATCCCATGACCCTGGATCAAGACCTTTGGGGAAATAAGAGCCTAGGCACCCCAGTGTTGTCTTAATTCTAATTAGATGAAAATGGTGAGGATACAGCCCTACTTAGATTCTTTAACTTTCTTACTCTTTTGTATTATGTGTTTATAATGAAATTGAAATTTATTTAAAAGAGATATATAGATGAAGAATTCAGTATCCAACATTCCATATTGAATCTCCTTACTGATATTAACTCCATATTCCAGATTACTTTATCTTGACTTCAAGTCAGAAAATGAGGATCTGAAAAGATCATCTCCTGTGCATTCTCTTAGAGATTGGTAATAATAATATGTATTTTTCTCATATATTTATATAATTTTAGGCCTTTCATAGCAAAAATCTAGTGGAAAACACCTTTTCTCCTGAGTAAAATGGTATTTTTACAGAATGGGACATGTAAGGATCATGACTTTCAAGGGCTCTCAAAGAGCTTTAAGTGATAAAATTATAATGGAAGTACAGGCATACCTTGGAGATATTGAAGGTTTAGTTCCAGAACATTGCAATATGAATGTTATAGTAAAGCAAGTCAAATTAATTTTTTGGTTTCCCTGTGCATATAAAACTTAAATTTATACTATACTGTAATCTATTAAGTATGCAATAGCATTCTTTTAAAAAATAATGTACATATCTTAAATTAAAAATAATTTCTTGAGGGTGCCTGGTAGGCTCAGTCAGTTGAGCTTCTGACTATTGATTTTGGCTCAGGTCATTATCTTGCAGTTCATGGGATCAAGCCCCTTGTTGGGCTTTGAGCTGACAGTGCAAGGCCTGCTTGGGATTCTCTATCTCCCTCTCTCTGCCCTTCCCCTACTCACGTGCCCACGATCTCTCTCTCTCTCTCTCTCTCTCTCTCTCACAATAAATAAACTTTTTTTTAAGAAGGAAAAATACTTTATTACTAAAAAATGCTATCATTTGAGGTTCAATGAATTATAATCACTGAACAGAGATCACCATAACAAATATAAAAATAATGAAAAAGTTTGAAATATTGCAAGTATTGGCAAAATGTGAAACGGAGACACAGACTGAGCAAATATTGTCGGAAAAATGACACCAGTATGCTTGTTTAATACAGGGTTGCCAGAAACCTTCAGTTTATAAAGATGGAATATCTGTGAAGTGCAGTAAAATAAGCTGTGCTTGTATTAGTTTGTTTGCTGACCGGGGTTTAGGTTCTGATCAAAATCACAAGCAAGATGTTCTCTTTCTCTGGCTCAGGACTAAAATTATACCAAACTAATGCTTGCAAATAACCTCCACTTTATTCTTGAGACATGATTTGTCCACAGTAATTTCATTTATTTTTACTGCTATTGGATTTAGGTAGTTGATTTAAATCAGCATTAGCAAGTACTACAATTTTTGTGCAACCTAAATAGGGTAACTCCCCTCCTACCCCCTCTCCCCAAATTTGGAGGAATCTGGAAAGAAAGATCACCTTCTAGAACTTGAAGCCAAACTAGGTTTTACATTCCTGGTATTTATCTTGGAGTCTTTTTAAAGATAAATTGTGAGTGTCCAGATCTTTGGCTGAAATGCATATGATGATGTTTGGAGATACATCTAATCTGAAGTAAGATTTTACCAGACAACAGGGACCAGACTAGCTGTTCAAAATGATGCATTCTCTTTAATGCCAGAATTTATGTTTCACTGATATGCTTCACTGATGGAAATAATAATGGTTACCACTCATTGGTCATCTAACTAACTGTAATTTACCAAGCACCCTAGAAGGTACACATCATTAGCATCATTTTATTATGAGACTCAGAGCTGTTTGAAATGAATGACTTAAAGTACCACTGGTAAATCTGAGTTTAACATCTTGCTGCTTGCATTATTCCTCATTTTTTCTCATGAAGCAGTATTCATTCATTCAGTGTTTTCATTTTCATGAGAGACAATAACTCTGACCAGGAATTGCTAGAAAGGAGAGGTAACTGGACTCCAAGATGAATTTCAAACCCGCTTCACTAACTGTAGTCCTCAGGCCTCCATGTTCTAAAATGTTTAGTTTGTACACTCTATTTGTCAATCACTATTTCCAAATTCTGCAGTTTAGCCCACCAAATGCCTTTCAGTTGGCAAACTACATATTTTGACTTTTAACAATAGTGTGTTCTCCTCAGTTATGTTACATTACATTCTTACAGCAACGTTATACTCATAGAAGGTGACTGGACAGAGTGTTAGAGGAACATTCCAGCCTGACTGAATGATTGTTCTAAATGTCCTTATAGAGTAACATTTAGCTATTTTCCCTGAAAATAGAAATTGTGGTATCTAATTTGATTACTTTTGTGACTGCTGTGATAATAAATGGAGTTTATAGTAAATGTACCTAACTCAATCTCATTTTAAATGAAATTTAAGTCCTTTCCCCTCCCAGTAAAAATGCCTGTCAACCTTTCGACTTGAAAAAATATGTGAAACTTGTACAGATTGGCCATCCTGAAATCTATACTTAAGTTAGGTCTATAGAGTATGATGAATTATTTGGTAAGATTTGGCACAGATTCAGGCAGGTTTAGTAAACTTTGCAACATCCCCTTATTTCGTCCATTTCATTTTTTTTTGTGTTGTCTGTGTGCTTTGTATGTTTCTTTTAAAAGTAACTGGAGAAGATAAATAGCAGACAGACAGTTTTTAAAAGTTACTAAGTTTCTGTATCGAGATCCCCTTTTTTGTCTGCATGCTAGCAGGCATTCCATGTAAGTAAAATTAAAAAAAAAGATTTTTTGTGCTTTTAAAAAAAAAAGTTTTATTACAGTTTTTTAATTTTTGAGAGACAGAGACAGGCAGAGCACAAGTGGGGGGGTAGAGAGAGAGGGAGACGCTTATGCAGATGTGTACATAAAAACCCACACTGCGAGTAATATTTCTCATCTCTTCAGAATTTAATGTTTTCATCATAAAGGAATAATAGAATGGGGAAGATAGGGTCTTATATAGGATGTGATGACTCATTAATTCTCACATATTAGCAGTTTGTGTAAATCAAGGTGAATGAACATAAACTACATAAAGTAAGGGAGAGGTTTAAGAGAATTTATAGTAATTCACTTGGTAACTAATGAATTCTTAATTCATGCAAGTTTTAATAGAAGGAACATACAAAGACATTTCAAAATTTATGTTGAGATACACTCAATTTCAATTAATTCACTGCACCACTGGAGCAGAAAACAGTTGGCTTTATGAGTATTAGGAATAGTGTCTGATTGCATGGTACCATATATGTTACATTTGACTTCTGCCACATTGTGAAGCATGATAGAAATAAAATGAATTCAGATCTGCAATAAAATGACTATATATGAAATAGATGTCTTGATAGAATTTAATAAAATGAAGCACTGTATTTTATGTTTGATAACATCTTACTTTGTGTCATATTTTGTTTTCTTTTGTGCTAAAATCAACTTGAATGAGAATAAAGAAAATAATTGGATAACTTAGCATATAAACATGAACTTAAAGTTGAGAAAAATGTTTTCTTTTTTTAAATAATTTAAATGTTTTACTTAAATCCAAGTTAGTTAACATAGAGTGTAATAATGACGTCATGAGTAGAATTCAGTGATTCATCACGTACACATAACACCCAATGCTCATCCCAGTAAGTGTCCTTCTTAATGCCCATCACCCATTTAGCCCATCCCCCCACCCAAAACCCCGCCAGCAACTCTGTTCTCTGTATTTAAGAGTCTCTTCGGGTTTGTCTCCGTCTCTGTTTTTATCTTATTGCTTCCCTTTTGTTCATCTGTTTTGTTTCTTATATTCCACCTATGAGTGGAATCATATGAAATTTGTTTTTCTCTGCCTGACTTAATTTTGCTTAGCATAATACACTCTAGTTCCATCCACATTGTTGCAAATGGCAAAATTTCATTCTTTTTAATTGCTGAGTAATATTTCATTGTGTGCGTGCATGTATACACATTGTGTGTGCATGTGTGCGTGTGTGTGTATATATACCACATCTTCTTTATCCATTCATTGGTGGATGGACATTATGGCTCTTTCCATACTTTGGCTATTGTCAATAATGCTGCTATAAACATTGGGGTGCATTTGCCCCTTTGAATCAGAATTTTTGTATCCTTTGGAAAAATACCTAGTAGTGCAATTGCTGGATCTTAGGGTTATTCTATTTTTAACTTTTTGAGAAACCTCCATACTGTTTTCCAGAATGACTGTACCAGTTTGCATTCCCACCAGCAGTGCAAGAGTGTTCCTTTTCTCCGCATCCTTGCCAGCATCTGTTGCCTGAGTTGTTAATTTTAGCCATTCTGACAAGTGTGAGGTGGTATCTCATTGTGGTTTTGATTTGTATTTCCCTGAGGATAAGTGATGTTGAGCATCTTTTCATGTGTCAGTTAGCCATCTGGATGTCTTCTTTGGAATAGTGTCTATTCATGTCTTTTGCCCATTTCTTCACTGGATTAGTTGTTTTTTGGGTGTTGAGTTTGATAAGTTCTTTATAGATTCTAGATACTAACCCTTTATCCAATCTGTCATTTACAAATAGTTTCTCTCATTCTGTCAGTTGCCTTTTAGTTTTGCTGATTGTTTTCTTTGCTGTGCACAAGCTTTTTATTTTGATGAAGTCCCAGTAGTTCGTTTTTGCTTTTGTTTCCCTTGCCTCCCAGAGACATGTCAAATAAGAAGTTTCTATGGCTGAGGTCAAAAAGGTTGTTGCCTGTTTTCCCCTCTAAGATTTTGATGGTTTCTTGTCTTATGTTTAGGTCTTCCATCCGTTTTGAATTTATTTTTGTGTATGGTGTAAGAAAGTGGTCCAGGTTCATTCTTCTGCATGTCGCTGTCCAGTTTTCCCAGCACCACTTGCTGAAGACACTGTCTTTATTCCATTGTATATTCCTTCCTGCTTTGTCAAAGATTAGTTGCCCATACGTTTGTGGGTCCGTTTCTGGGTTCTCTAGTCTGTTACACTGACCTATATGTCTGTTTTTGTGCCAGTACCATACTGGCACAAATTATTGTCATTAGTTTGGGTACTTTAAATAAATACTATGTAAATAATGAGCATTTTTACATTTTAATTGATGTTGATTTGAATATTTTATGTTTACTGTACTAATACTGTCTTGCAGATGAAATGTTCAAGACTGTACTTCCAGTTTCCTTTTGGGTCTCAGTTAATACTACATATTTGTCTCACTCAAATGACCTATTCAACCTAATTTCTAATATTCTTCTAAACATACATATTTTTTCATCAAAATTTGTGACTTTGAATTACTTATGTATTGAATACCCTTCCATGGACAGTAACTCTCAGTGCCATTTAAGATCCACATCACTGAAAACATCTTCCCGTCCAGAGGTTCTTTCCTCCCTCTCTAAATATCCTCAGTTCTTCTACAATATTATGTTAAGATGTTTGAGGTATAATTACTTATGTACACATACGTACAGAAAACTAGAGTTGAGAAAAATTTTAGAGCCTGTCTAGGACATTCCCCTTACTTGGCAGTTAAGGCAATTTACATCCTGAAAGGAGTGACTTTGAAATTATGGGTCAAAAGTTTACTTTATCTCACCACCCATGTAAATAATAAAACCTGTAAACTCAAGGTGAGTTTACTGATGTTACCTGACATCTATTAGTAACAATGGGCTCCATCAACTCTCAAAATGATCCCACATCATAAGCATAATAGTGTAGGGCCACATCTTCTTAGACCCAGTTCATGTTTGTGTTTCTTTGGGTCACAATGCATTTTTATATTATTAATCAACTGGAGAAGACTTGCCACTTCCTTTGCAAAATGAGGAAATAATCCTACATTTTTCCCAGAGCTGAGTGTAAATGTGTATGTTTTTAATTAATAATAATAATAGTTAATTTAAAAAATAAAGCGTGAGTTTCATGGATAGTATGTATAAATACATTTATCCCAGGAGCTTTTAAGGAACTGCAAATATGGCATTACTTTATCAAACAGTCTAGTGTTGCTTTACTTAAAAACCAGAATCCCTGGTTGATTAATCCATTTCAACTTCTAATATATATGTTACTTATGTGTACGAGCATGTTATATTCATTTTTTGATCTTCTATTTCACATAACATTATTGTGTATTGGGATGCCTGGATGGATCAGTCAGTACAGCATGCAACTCTTGATCTTGGGATTGCAAATTCGAGCCCCAAGTTGCATGTAGAGATAACTTAAAAAATAAAATCTTTGAAAAAAATTAGGTATCCGTGAGATATGTATTAAATATAAATTAGATGACATAGGACAGCAAATTGAATGTTAAAAGTGATAAGATATACGTAATTTCTAGATCTGAACATACACATAATATAATGTAATGTGCAATTACTCAGACATAGTGATTCTGAGTGGATAAATCCATCCTCATGAACTACTGTAAATGATGGAAAGAACTGATCAACATTCATTTAATTACTTTTTTACAATAAAATATTTCAATAAGTCTGAAAGGAGCATGACATTGTTTATATGTTCCAGGAATACAGGTGGATTATGAAGTGTTGAAAGAAGTAAGAGAGGATATTATAGGAAGCTAGGAAATGAGTAGTGAATGTAAATACCCAACTCATATGAGACTGTGCGGATCTGTAGACTGTATCTGTGAAGCATGGAGTCACAGAGGTTTGGAGCTGGAAAGAATTTTAGAAACCAACTAGAATGAAAGTAAAAGAAACCTCTGAAATTCCACGTAGCAAAACTATATGGGTTTCTGCATTTTCTTATGAGACACTTTTTTTGGATACTCAAGTGATGTGTATACAAGAAGGAGGACTAGAGAATAGTTAATATCTCCATTTTATTCAGGACAGATTTAAGATTGGGAAATAAATGAGTTGCCTAATTAGGTATGTGTGTATATGTGTTTATGCATAAATATATAAAATTGATAAAATCATATTGATCTTGTGTTGAAGACACTTTATAAATTCATTTATTAGTATAATAGCCTACCTAAAATCTACTTTGGGCTTTCTACTTACACAGAATTGCTACCTATGAATGATGGTGATTTTATTTATTCTTTTTCAATTCCTACTTAATTATTTTCCTTATATTATAATTCACTCTGGCATTTCCCAAGACAGTGTTGAATATTACTGGGGACATTGGACATTAGCATATCACTCATGGAAAAGGAAGTTTTTCAAATTTCACCAGCTAAATAAAAAGTTTGATGTATATACTTTTATAGATAATCTTTTCAGTTTAAAGAGGTACCTTTTTAATTGTAGTTGACAGTTGTAGTTGACGAAAGTTTGTATCGTTAATGAGCGTTGGATTTGGCATAAATCTTTTCTTTTTCCATTAAAAATATCATGTTCTTATCTTACGAAATTAATGTGTTGAATTATTTGATTTTTGAATGTTAAACTCATTCCTTGGGGGACAGTGTACAAAGTCATGTTGTATCTTTATCTTCATACACGACTGGAATTATTTTGTTACTATTTTGGCTCATAATTTTCTCACATATTCATTAGTGATTAGATTGTGATTTTTCTTTATAGTTATGTCCTTGTGAATTTTCTTTGTCAATGTTACTTTTACCTCATAAAATGACTGGGAAATGCTTGATATTTTTCTATTTTATAGAAGATTTTGTGTATGATTTTTCTTACCTCTTCCTTAAATATTTGTAAGAAATCATTGGTAGAATATCTGGGGCTAAGATATTTGTTGTGGGAATATTTTAAATTAATTATAAAATTATTTTTACAAACATACAGAATTACCCAGATTCTCTCTTCTTTAGGCAATTTTACATTTATTTTCCTAAGACACTGTCTCATTTTTATAAAGATGTTCTTAATATCTTCTTACTAACTTGAATATCTAGGATATATTACAGTTTTTTTTTAATTCTTGATACTAAAATTTGTGCCTTCTTTCCCTTACCTCAATTTTAAAACTCAGACTTGTAAGGAGTTGATTGATTATAATTTGTCATTCCCTTTTTAACTTCATAAAATATTGTTTATCTTAGCCCTTTATTTTGTTTCTATAATGTGCTTTTAAGGCTGTAAGTTATCTCTATCATGGCTTTGCTAAAACCAATAAGTTCTAATATATCATATTTCAATATCCTTCTTTTCATAATATCTTATAATTTTTATTGGAATTTTTTCATCCATAAGTTATTTTAAAATATGCTATTAGTTACCTTCTTGAAGGTATTTCTAGTTTTCTTTTTATTGTTGATTTCATTTGTTTTCAACTTTTGGAAACCTGATTTGTTGCTAGTAGCAACAAGATAGTCATTTTTTTTATGAATACTTTAAAAGAATGAACAGTGTGTCTTTTTTTAAGGTATAAAGATTAATTTATGTTGAATTGGTCAGATTTGATAATTGTGTGCAATTCTTTTATATATTTGTGTATTTTATGTTTGATTTTTTTATTAACTATTGAGAAAGTAATTTGAAAATTTCTCTAATTAGGATTAGGATATTTTTCATAAGTACTACTTTCTTTTGTGTAGTGTACTTACAGTGTGAATTTTTTATCCTTTTTTTGTTAGAATGAAGGTGTGATTTTATTAAGTGATAGAGGAATTGTTATTTTCTAACACCCTCTATAAGTTGTACCTAAACATTTAGCCTATTCACACTTTATGTAATTAGCTATTAATTTGGAATTTTATCTACTATCTTAGGATTTAGTGTTTGTTCCACTGGATACACTGCCCCCTTCTTCTCTTTGTGCTGTCTTTCCATGAACTCTTTATTTTAATATTCAGCTTGTTATTCTTTTCATAGTTATGAGTACAGAATTAACAAAATTTTATTTCTACTTGGGAAATGGACCTTAGGTTAACTTTCACTTAGCTCTTTTCACTTAGCAGATCACTGATCATAGCAGTATTTCAGTTGTCATACTAATTATAACTGATAAAGTCCCAGCAGCTGGATTGATAAGGAAGGCCGTGGATGAATTATAAATATCAGGTTGAAAGACACAGCTTTGATTTTCCTTGTTTGTCAAATGACTTATAAAGAGGGTGTTTTTGTTTCTGTTTTTGTTTTTGCAGGGATCTAGAAGTTATGCTCAAGCCTTGTTATGTGAAGCCTATGGCTTCTAAGATCAAGTTTCCACGTTCAGATGTGTTGTTGTGTCACGGCTAAGCTTTCACTTGGTAGGCCAGAGAATTGTTCCGGAATTTTTGTAAGAATTCTCACTGATGCTGCCCGGTTGGCATCCTGAATCTCTTATCATCTCTGTTCTTTCAAACCTGAGTAAACTGTCCTGGGATAGTCGATTTACATCTGGAATGTAAAAAGTACTGCTCATGGGTGTTCTATCAGAATTGGTATTGTAGTAGTTATCTACTATATTACAGTATGCATCTTTGACTTATAATAGTGTAATAATACCAGACAATCCCATGACCTTGGAACATTTTAACTCCATTTACCCTTTCTCTTTTTTTACATTTTTGCCATGAATTTTAATTATGCACATATTTTAAACATAGTTATATTTGTTATTTATACTCAGTGTTATTTCCTTTACTCTTTATTTACTTCCTCCATTCCTATGTTTTACTCTTTAATCATTGCCCTTCTGCATGAATACTTTGAGTTTTTTTGTTTTGTTTTGTTTCTGTTTTTGTTTTGAAAGTGAGAATGCAAGTTGTGGGAGCAGAGGGAGAAGGAGACAGTGAATCTCAAGCAGTCTTCGCACCAAGCACAGAGCCTGATGCAGGGTTCAATCCCATGACCTTGAGATCATGACCTGAGCCAAAATCAAGAGTCTAACGTTTAACCGAGGGAGCCACTTAGGCGCCCCTCTGTGAAAACATGTTGATTTAATATTTGCTGAGTATCAGTTTTCTGCTGTGAATTACCTCAATTTTTACTCATCTGCAAATGTTTTTATTTAGTTTTCACTTTTGTAGGATATTTTTACTGGATGTGTAATTCTATACTTGTATATTTTTTAATATGTATATTATTAAATTGTCCATTTTTTTTAAATTTATTTTCAGGAGAGAGAGAAAGAGAGTGAGGGAGGGAGGGGCATAGAGAGAGGAAAACAGAGGATCCAAAGTAGGCTTTGCACCGACAGCAGGGAGCCCAGTGTAGGGCTCGAATTCAAGAACTGTGAGATCATGACCTGAGCCAAAGTTGGACACTTAACCGAGCCACCCAGGTATCCTTGTGATGATTTTTTTAAAAAGTTTTTATTTAAATTCACCACCTATTTAACCCATCTCTCCCACCCACCCCCCCTCTGGTAACCATCACTTTGTTCTCTGTAGTGAAGAATCTGTTTCTTCGTTTGCCTCTCTCATTATTTTCCAACTTTGCTCATTTGTTTTGTTTCTTAAAGTCCACATATGAGTGACATCATGATATCTGTCTTTCTCTGATTGACTTACTTCACTTAGCATAATACTCTCTAGCTCCATCCACATGATTAAAAATCATAAAATTTCATTATTTTTATGGCTGAGTATTATTCCATTGTGTGTGTGTGTGTGTGTGTGTGTGTATGTATACACACACACACACACACACACACACACACACACACACATATACACACACCCACTTCTTTTTCCATTCACCAGTCATTGACACTTGGGCTCTTTGCATAATTTGGCTATTGTAGATAATACTGCTATAAACATCAGGGTGTGTGTATCCCTTTAAGTTAGTATTTTTGGATCTTTTTGGTAAATACCTAGTAGTGCAATTGTTGGATCATAAAGTAGTCCTACTTTTAATTTTTTGAGGTGCCTCCATAACTGTTTTCCACAGTGGATGTACCAGGTTAAATTTCCAACAACGCAAGAGGTTTTCTTTGTCTCCATAACCTCACTAACACTTGTTTATTGCATTTTTTATTTTAGTCATTCTGACAGGTGTGAGGTAATCTCCTTATAGTTTTGATTTGCATTTCACTGATGCCGAATGATATTGAGCATCTTTTCATGTGTCTGTGGGCCATCTGCATATCTTCTTTGGAAAAATGTCTATTAATACCTTTTGCCCATTTTTAATTGAATTATTCATTTGGGGGGGGATGTTAAGTGTTATAAGTTCTTTACAAATTTTGGCTACTAACCCTTTATCACATATGTCATTTGCAAATATGTTCTCCCATTCCATAGGTTGCCTTTTAGTTTTGTTGATTGTTTCCTTGACTGTACAGAGCTTTTCTTGTGGATGAAGTCCCAATAGTATATTTTTGCTTTTGTTTTCCTTGCTTCCAGAGACCTACCTACAAAAAGTTGCTATGACCAATGTCAAAAAGGTTACTACCTATATTCTCCTCTAGGATTTTTATGGTTTCAAGTCTCACTTTTAGGTCTTTAATCCATTTTGAATTTATTTTTGCGTATGGTGTAAGAAAGTGGCCAGTTTCATTCTTTGGCATGTTGCAGTCCAGTTTTCCCAACACCTTTTGTTGAAAAGACTTTTTCCCACTGGATATTCTTTCCTGCTTTATCAAAGATTAATTGACCATGTAGTGGGGTATTCATTTTTGGATTTTCTATTCTGTTCTTTTGATCTATGTGTCAGTTTTTGTGACAGTACCATACTGTTTTGATGACTACAGCTTTGTAATATAACTTGAAGTCTGGAATTATGATGCCCAGCTTTGCTTCTTTTTCAAGGTTGTTTTGGCTCTTCAGGGTCTATCGCGGTTCTCTACAAACTTTAGGATTGTTTGTCTACTTCTGTGAAAAATACTGTTGGTATTTTGATAAGAATTGCATTAAATGTGTAGGACTTTTGGGGGATAGTATAAATAAACATTTTAACGATATTTTTTCTTCCAATCGATAAGCCTGGAATGTTTTTACATTTCTTTCTGTCCTCTTCAGTTTCTTTCGTCAGTGTTTTGTAGTTTTCAGAGTACAGGCCTTTTACCTCCTTGGATAGATTTTTTTCCTAGGTATCTTACTGTTTTTGGAGCATTTGTAAATGAGACTGATTTCTTAATTTCTCTTTCTGCTGCTTGATTATTGGTGTATAAAGTGCAACAGATTTCTGTATGTTGATTCTGTATCCTGGGACTTCAATGAGTTTGTTGATCATTTCTAGCAGTTTGTGTGTGCGCACGTGTGTGTGTGTGTGTGTGTGTGTGTGTGTGTGTGTGTGTGTGTGTGGAGTCTTTGCTCTATGGTCAGGAACGAGACAGGGATATCCACTCTCACCACTGCTATTAACATAGTATTGGAAGTTCAAATCAGACAACAAAAAAGAAACAAAAGGCATCCAAATGGGCAAGGACAAAGTAAAACTTTCACTATTTACAGGTGATATATTCTATATAGAGCACTAATACAAGTGCTTCTAATAAAGTGTTTCCTAGACTTGATTACTTCTCTTAAAAGTCAGCTGTAAGTATATTTTTGCAAGACAGTTAATAGATCTCGCTTTTCTGCATACATCTTGATCTTGGTCTTAAGCCTATTGCTTTATACAAAGAGTCATTAAATGCTAAGGAGAAGGGTGGTGAGCAGAATATCTGCTAACCTCACTCTGTTTGTTTTCTCTCCTTGATTTTGGCTTCTCTTTTTTGATGGCCTCAGCCCTCTTTGATACTTCTTTTCATTTTGTTAGTCTTTACTTTTTCTAGCTGATAGAATTGCTCTGAAGCAAGATAATTATTCTTTCATTGTATTTCGAAGTAGAAATCTGTACTCAGTGGTATGTGACTTTTAAGTAAAGTCTATTCTTATTTTTCTTTAACTTTGCCACTTAAATTTACAGTTGGGTAACAAATTCACTATGGGGAGAAAAAAGGGAGCCACTAGCATATTCTTTGTCTTGCTACAGCTGCCATTTCAAATAATGGAATTCTGTGCAAACTCATTTGCATTCGGTCCTAACCTGGATCCAAACTGCCTAATTGATACCTCAAATCTATCATTTGCTAGCCCTATGACCCTGATCAACTTGCTAAATGTCTCTATATTACAGTTTACTTATATGTTTATCAAGGATAATATTAGTTTTCCCCACCATGTTGTTTTTGTAATGAACTCAATTCATTGTTAACTGTAATGATGATGGTGATGTTATTCTAACTAAAATATCAATTGCTATTGATATGACATGCATAAAACTAAAGATGATGTTATCCTGTATGAGATAACTACATATTGTTATATAGTTATATTTCCCAACTATACTAATACAGGTGTTAATACGAGCACAGGTGTTGTAGCAGCTAATTTCTGTAGGTGATGTTTCTAAAACACCCATGGGAAGAGTATATACTTTCACCCAAACTGAGGTTGGGGACTAGTATTTTCATATATCATCTAATAGTCTGTATCTATTTTTGATCCAGTATGGGACCACTTTTTAATAAATTGGGTTGAGTATGGATTCTGTATTTCCAGGAGAAATCGTGTTTACCTGAAATGTGTATCATAAATTAAAAACACCTAGTTTTACCTTTTCTATGTATATTTTAACAAAACTTCTCTGTTGTGTTAGTCAGGTGTTTTCTTCATGCATTACTAGATGGTTGAGAGGAATTGCTAAGCTATGAATTGCATTCCTTGGTATGTTTATGAAGTTCTGTGGTATAAAACTGTTAATTCATTGGAGTTTCTCTGCACTGAGCATGAAGGAGCAGATTTCATTAGCAGGTTTCACAGTCAAAACTGTTATTTCTCTACCAACATCTCTAATTTAAAACTCAAGCGACTTGTTTGCAGACAGAGAAATTAGAACTCGCCAATTATGTTAATCATCAGTTATAAAAATCTCTTGAATGTCTTAGGATCTAAAGAACAATTGAAAATTCACTTTTTAATGCCTGTGTACAACTTTCTATCACATTTTTTGTCATTTAGAATGCAGTGCAAAGGGATTTTTAAAAGCCATTTTTTGTCAATTAATGAATATTATTAACTTTTAAGGGATTTAGCTGGGGCTTGCCCCTGAATCAACTTACTAAGTCTTCTGTAGATGAGTAGAAATAATGAATTATTCCACAGAAGCTTAGATTATTCTTTACCATCCTCTGGCTTAGAAATTTGGGAGTCTTAGCTTTAGTTCATTATGTGATATTCTAGAAGGCTTTATGATGTTTAAAGTCACTGATTTAATGCAATAGTATAAAAAATTAGATTATTATTCTGTTCTATGAGTCCACAATAACATAAAAACTTATTAATTGTTCATACTAATGATGTTATTACTTTAATATTTGTTACACATTAAATGTTACTAGAAAACATATTACCTTTGTTTTCTCATTATACCAAATTAGTTTCATTGCTAAGTCTCATTGTCTTTTAAAAAGTACCTTTGACAAGCAAAGCAAAATATATACATGCAATTTAATGTGATATTTTACTAGCTCGGTATCAGTGTTAATTATTGGAATCAAATTATTACAAGTATGAATGCTATGGATTTTTTCATCTGCAATATGTGTTACTTTCCTAAAAGAAAACATACTTAGAAAAGTAATTCCTGAAAGTTTGAAATGAAACATTTTGTATATTTTTCCCTATTTCTTTGTTTAAAAAATACTTTGTGTACTTTCCAAAGTTTTCTATAATTGTTGGATTATTTTGAGTAATCTATAAGTGCTGATATAAGCAAAACTAATTTTTTTGTATAGAACTCAAACTATACATAATTCATACCAGGTTGGGGGACATTCAGAAAGCTAGTATATCATTGAGTGTATGCTGTGAGGGAATATTAATATTAAAATAGTAATAATCTCATCGTACCTGTAACTTAAGTAATGTGTGCTGTTTTCAACATATATTTGATGCAAAATGTATATCCTGGTCCTTCGTACTTTAAGGATTCTGGTTTACAGGGCCATGGAAGACACTATGCTGTTGTTCTTGCAGTAATCATCGTCAGCCCTCTTCCCCATCAACTTAACAAAAACTCCTAAGTGAATTTAAAAGTTGGTGAACATATTAGTGAAAGTGTATGTGGATCTACAATTCTTTTATCCAGAGATTTCCAAGAGTTTTACCTCTGTTTTGTAGTTTCTACACCACAAGAGGTATCCCTCAAAAAGGCTCTAAGCTCATTGTGAACATGATTCATTGCTAGCAACAACATATAAAGCCAAAACTTATCTCTTATAATTTACAGGACATATGGTAAGACGAATAAGCAAGGATGACAAGTTAGTTAAAATTCCAAAGAAACAGAGGGCCCGGGAGTATAATACATGGCAATTCTTTGTTACCTCTTAAGGCATCTCCCAAATATTTCTATAGGTTAAGAACTAGATAGAGGTTGAAAAGGAAAAGTTAGATACACCATTCTGAAATTGGAGAATATACTATTATAATTGGATGATTTGGTTTAATAAATCGTAACCTTGGAGTAGCACATATAAAAAAATCTTCCTGCTGCATTATTGTCAAATTGTCAACCCAGAAGTTTCTTCGGTCCTGCACCTCAATGCCTCCATTTGTAAAATGTCGGTCTCCAATATAAATGTAAAATATTCCCACTGTGTAACAACATTTGTAGTAGATAAATGTAGACATATAGTAAGGAAACATTGACCTTAAGAAGTGAGAAAAATTCTTTGAATTTCTTGAGTTATCTGATATTTTTTAAAAGCCAATGGTCAAGAAAAAATGGAAATACAACTCCTTTTGAAAACATTTAATGTCCCATGGTAGCTCCATATTGATATAAAGGGACGTTTTTATCAATAAGAGATGTTGCAGGATTAAATGTCCTCATCTTGCCTATAGAACAGAAATGAGAAAAGGAGGACATTTTTGCTACTCTTCCTGCTTTCAGTTTAAATAATGGCAGAGGATGAGAAATCATGATATCAAATCATCACAATGCATATATTTAGACTCAGAATTATGGATGTAGACTAGTGGTAAGATATTAGGAAGACCGTCAGTATAATGGATGCATGAATTACACTGTAATCATACAACAAGTGATAATCATAGGAAGAGGCAACTTCCTAGGGAAGCTGAATAGTGAGTACCAAGACCGGGTAGAGAAAGGTTTAGGTCCAATCCTATTAAAGTTTAAATACATGTAAAGAAAGAATACAAGTACGGGGGGGTGGTGGGCAAAACCCAGCAAAGCATGAGGTATAGAAGCTTAAAACATTATCCACCACTGCCCATAACTAACGTTTCTGTACCCCAAGAGCCAATTATATCTGCTATCAGAACCACATATTCCAAATGTCAGTGATGTACTTAAGACTGGTTCCTGGGGCTCCTGGGTGGCTCAGTCGGTTAAGTGTCTGAGATCTCATAGTCCGTGAGTTCGAGCCCCGCATCAGGCTCTGTGCTGACAGCTCAGAACCTGAAGCCTGCTTTGGATTCTGTGTCTCCCTCTCTCTCTGACCCTCCCCTGCTTATGCTCTGTCTCTCTCTGTCTCAAAAATAAATGAAAACATTAAAGAAGTTTAAAAAAAAAAGACTGGTTCCTTAAAATGCAAATTCCTCCTAACCTGGCCCATACTTACCAAAAGAATGATGAATTGTAATATGGTTCTCCTAGTGCTGTGTCTAAATAGAGTGTTAGTGTTATTTCACTCTAGTATGTAGATTTTAAAGTATAAACTAATGTTTCTGTATATTTGGACTTCAGTTTACTGTGATATCAACAGAAGTCAACTTTCCAAGAATAGTCAAATCTGGAGTTTGACAGCATTAAGTCTGTGGACCACTTGAAAGCCTTAACTATCAATTCACTCAAAAAATATACCTTGTATGCTTATGCATTTGGGGTATTGGGGATAAGAGGTCAGATAAAATATTCAAAGGAATTTTGTTTTTTTCTGTCTTTGTATCACTGCTTCATATTCAGAATCCTTCCCCAAATTAGAATCTGTTGAAAAATTAAAACTATATTCTAATCGGGGCACCTGGGTGGCTCAGTTGGGTAAGCGTCCAATGCTTGATTTCAGTTCAGGTCATCATCTCCTGGTTTGTGAATTCAAGCCTCACATCAGACTCTGCACTGACATTGTGGAGCCTGCTTAGGATTCTTTCTCTCTCTCTCTCTGCCCCTCTTTCTGCCCCTCCCCCACACTCACTGTCTCTCAAAATAAATAAACTTAAAAAAAAACTATATTCTGATATTAACATCATGGATTCATATATTTATTTGTATTTTTTATTATTGTCAGGGAATACCATTATATTCAGTAACGGTTTCTGAAAGGAAGCGTCCTAAGAAATGCCACAGTGAGCAGAGATGAGAGTAACATTATATTCCAAATAGTCAAGCCTTTAATTCTCTAGGACGGTTTTGCAGTTCACATGTCGTAGTGAATCCTTAGACCATCGATAAAGATTTATAGAAAATCACTACCTAAGGACATGTACTCCAGTGTGAAAAAAATAACATCCTACTTTACTGCAAATCAGACCCACTGGGATTCTGGCTCATTATTTTGTTTGTTTTTGTGGCCTACACTGAATCCTGTTCAGAAAGGAAATCTAAATCTCTCAGTATTTTCTCAGCAAAGAGGCTCTAGAAGTTCTCCAGAGGGCTTGACAAGTAAATATAAATAGATTTCCTTTAAAAGAAAATGTTCTGTATGGGGAGAACTTGACTGAAATATAGCCAATTCTCATTTTTTTTCATGTTTATATTTGCTTATATATGTCATTTTATAGACATACTTCTGACTTTAAAAATTATACGTCCTTACTTGATATTATCTAAGATAACGATTTCATTCCAAATTTTTTTTAAAAAAAGGAGCAGGTACAATATACTACCATTCACATTATTTTTGAATCTGTTAATTTTGAATTTGTTGGCATTAAGAGTATTAAATTCTGTGAAAAATGCCCCCTCAGAAGTGTTTTCTTATGAGATCTCTAGTGCAGAGAATAGCAAGGCCTATATGCCAATGCATAATCAACTACACTGTGGCTAATTTTCTATTTTTAGTGAAATTGACAATTGGTTATGCCTTACAACTGGAATCGTTGGCAAATATATGATAATACTTTGACAGTACTTACTGATCCAGCAGGAAATAAACAATAGATAGGACTAGGCAAAAATCCATTCAATAAATGCATGACGACTGAGGGGCTAATTAATGCCATTCTCAAGGTAGGTTCTTATGGGCAATTGGTAGTTCCAAGGCACAAATATGGAGATACAAGTGGGCTTCATTGTAATTCACACACCTGAAAACAACTTTAGGATTTATCCAGAGTGTGAGTCACAGCAGAAGCAAATCCACGGTTGTGTCAAATATTGAACAAATAGATGGGCAGCAGTCAGGGTTCTAAAAGATGTTTGCTTGAGAAGAAGTTGGGGCAGATGCAGGTGTGGGGGACTCTGGAGATACCAATGGCAGAGGGACCTGGTAAAAATTAGCTAGTTTGCCAGTTCTGACCAAGTATGCACTGCTGAGGGCTTCAATGCTAGTCATTGGGGAACTGTGGTATTAGCCTAGGAAATTAGAAACATTACAGAGTAACCATGGAAGAAAAGGATGAAAGCAACAGGAGCAATATAAAATGTTTTGCCTCAGAATCTATCCATGAGCTTAAGGCTACAGCTGGCAATGGATCCTTAGTTTTGTCTCAAGTAAAAACAATTTGACCAAGGAAACATTAAAGTCCATTTTAGGTTATTGATACCCAGGTAAAATTAGAGATCATCCATTTGCAGAGGCAGTATACTTTTTTTTCCTATGATTTTTCAAAACATAGGAAAAAATGGTTGGTCTAAGATTGATCCGCATATTGTATGCTTGGGCCAGTAGATCTAATGAGAGGTGAAATGATAATGCAGTTATTAATGGAGTGTCTCACTTCTCATCCATCATGACCTACATCCCTTGTGAACTAGTGATTATTAACAGACTTTGACCAATGAGCATTTAACTAAATTGTTGCAATGCATTAAAGTCACTTGGTACAATATGGTCAGTTTAATAATGTTGCCATTGTAGGAAGATACCCTCACCCTTTATCATCCTTTTAAATTTGCACTACATAGTCACTGCTGGATGGGTTCACATTGGAGAGAGAGAGAGAGAGAGAGACAGAGAAAGAGAAAACAAGAAGCAAGCAAGCAAGTATGGGAGAAAAAAAAAAAATAAAGTGAAAGGTCCAGGTGTGACTATTTTCTCCTTTTTGCTTTGCAAACCTTTAATACTCCAGAATTTGAACTCTACTGTTGAACTGAACTTTAGCAATGTGTTTTGAACAGTACTTTTCAGGGGAAGTTCCAAATGATGGATAGGTTTTGCAAAGATTAATAATTAAAATTATTCAGTGTATTCTTGGGAAGAATCATTCAGGGAGGATGCTACCTTTTAATCCAGTTTCCCTACTCAGTAGTTTATGAATATATATTTTTGTGACTCACTAGAGGAAAATAAAGCTTTCCAAAACTAAGGCATGATAAAAATTAATTGTATTTTTAAATGGTTCTGATGTGCAATGTTTCTCTTTCAAGGAGTAAATATCATTTAATTTACAAAAAAAAAATAATGATTTAAAGGTCACGGACTCTTTTTTTTTCTTCTTTGACACCTTTGTGCATTCATCTCATTGTTTGACTGTTTACTTCATGCATTCAGTAATATAAATTCCTTGGCATTTAGCTGGATCTTTTATCCCCTTGTGGTTTGAAGTTCTTTCCTTTTTTTAATTAGATTGACCTTTTGGTTCACTTGAATGCCCTCAACCTGACAAAGAATAACTGTTCTCTTCTGAGGCAACCAGAAATGAACAGAGAAAGAGTGAAAACATTGACATAAAATGAAAAATTTTGATGCAGTGATCTGGGTATTATAATTGCATAATCGTTACTGCTCATGGTCACTAATGTAGAGAAGTGCCCGACCGTGCACAGTTCTCAGAACTTTAATGTGGTGAGCTGCTTCTCATCTTCCCAAGTGGACACTTGTGTAGCGCTCCTTAACACTAATGTCCTTAAAGTGTTTTTAAATGTCTAATAACAGATGACCTATCTTACCTTTCTCACACGCACTGACTGATATTGAACAGATAAAAAAAGTGACTGCTCCTCATTGTCGTTCTGTCATTGTGTGTGTGCATATGATATACGCACAGACATGTATACGTGTGCTCACACACACACGTTTTTTTCTTTTCATAAAAGTAAATTTTAAAGAACATTTCAAACTATGGTTATTGGTTGAGGTTGAACCCAAACTGCGTCATTACTCAAACTCTGTAAGATTCCAATGTTTATTACATACACTTCCACACATAGCTCCTAATGTGTAACTCATATAAAATTATGAGACTAGTCAACTTATTTTGACTAGTGCCTGTGTGCCAAAATTTGAGACATAGACTAGGTAAGAATTTACTATGAAAACTTAGGTTGAATAGAACAGAGCCATAATAATACTAATGCAAATTACTTCTAATATTCTAAGATCTCACTTTCCTTTCCCAAAAGAAAAAAATACTATTTTAAAAATGCATAAGGTGGGTATAAACTGACTGATGCCAGCTCCATTGTTTCTGAGTTATCGACTGACAATTGAGGTAGTTGTTTCGTCAGCCTGGCCTGAATGTAGGAAAATATAATTGAATCCCTCAATAGGTAAATCATTACAAAATAACACCAAGGTAAAGGCATCCATTCACACTTCTAGCCTTGATCAAATTATATCTGGGATATGGAACTGAAGATAGGAAAAATATCAGAAAAAGAGAGATTCTATTTTAAAGAGCTGTGATGCCAGATCTAATAGAAAATTAAAAAATTATATTGCAAGTTCCATATTATAGAACACTGTGAAGCCACAAAAATAATATCTATGAATATCAGTGACATGTAAATGTATTCATAATTTAGTTTTTAATGAATAGAATATCATATACACAACAGTATATCCTGTTGCATATCCGGTGTATAACATCTGTGTGTATAGGCATATATAAAATTCAGGCACTTATTCCACCATTATTTTTACTTTGAATGTATAAAATTTAAACACTTAGGGAACAGTATATGAATAGCTTTTGATTGTATTAGAATTATAAACCAAAAATTATTCTAGGTGTGGAAAAAAAATTGGTTTGGTGATAAGGGTGTTTGAATGGCTTTATATCTTCTTTAATAGAAACAACTGGGGATGCCTGTGTGGCTCACTTGGTTGAGCGTCTGACGTTAGCTTCGGTCATGATCTCACAGTTTGTGGTTTTGAGCCCTGCATGGGGCTCGCTGCTGTCAGCACAGGGCCTCAGATCCTCTGTTCCCCTCTTTCTCTGTCCCTCTGTCCCTCCCACAAACACTTCTTTCTCTCTCTCTCTCACTCTCTCTCTCAAAAATAAAAATAAATATTAAAAAATTTTAAAAAGAAACGACTGGTGACAAAATTAATAAGTCTGTGTAAGATCTCTGAGTTGAGATAAGGTAGGATAATGCATCCTAAAAAGCTGGATGCAATAATAGTAATAGTAATCCTAATGATAACAATATCAATAGCCACAAAAAAAATAGGTGCTTGATTGCTTCAAAGGTGTTTAAAGTGTTGACCAATGATACAAACACAATTTTAGACAGGAGTTAAGGTTATTCAGTGGAGAAAATGTTGTCTACTTAAGAAATGGTGCTGAGACAATGAGATGTCTGCATGTAGAAACATAAATTTAGAGGCTTTCCTACACTATATACAAAAATTTATTAAAAGGATAATGTAAGTGCTAAAACTATAAAATTCTTTGAAGAGAACACAGGGGAATATTTGTACACATTGGAGTACATAAATATTTCTTAGCCCCAACAACAAAACTATATAAAGAGAAAAAGAAGTTCAATTGGACTTCAGGAGAATTAAAAACATATGCACTTTAAAAGACATCAGTCAATGAAAAGACAAACAAGAGTTGGAGAAAATAATTGCAAGTCCTATATCTGATAAAGGATGTGTGTCAGAAAATTAACTCTTACAGTTCAATCATGTGACAACCCATACACAATGTAAGGTTTATTTATTTTTTTTATGAGTGATGGCTTTATTTTTTTTTTGTCAATTGAAAATTGCAAATTTTTTTTTCAGTATATGAAATTTATTGTCAAATTGGTTTCCATACAACACCCAGTACTCATCCCAAAAGGTGCCCTCCTCAATACCCATCACCCACCCTCCCGTCCCTCCTACCCCCCATCAACCCTCAGTTTCTTCTCAGTTTTTAAGAGTCTCTTATGCTTTGGCTCTCTCCCACTCTAACCTCTTTTTTTTTTTTCCCTTCCCCTCCCCCATGGGTTTCTGCCAAGTTTCTCAGAATCCACATAAGAGTGAAAACATATGGTATCTGTCTTTCTCTGTATGGCTTATTTCACTTAGCATAACACTCTCCAGTTCCGTCCATGTTGCTACCAAGGGCCATATTTCATTCTTTCACATTGCCACGTAGTACTCCATTGTGTATATAAACCACAATTTCTTTATCCATTCATCAGTTGATGGCCATTTAGGCTCTTTCCATAATTTGGCTATTGTTGAGAGTGCTGCTATAAACATTGGGGTACAAGTGCCCCTATGCATCAGTACTCCTGTATCCCTTGGATAAATTCCTAGCAGTGCTATTGCTGGGTCATAGGGTAGGTCTATTTTTAATTTTCTGAGGAACCTCCACACTGTGTTCCAGAGTGGCTGCACCAGTCTGCATTCCCACCAACAGTTCAAGAGGGTTCCCATTTCTCCACATCCTCGCCAGCATCTATAGTCTCCTGATTTGTTCATTTTGGCCACTCTGAGTGGTGTGAGGTGGTATCTGAGTGTGGTTTTGATTTGTATTTCCCTGATGAGGAGCGACGTTGAGCATCTTTTCACGTGCCTGTTGGCCATCCGGATGTCTCCTTTAGAGAAGTGTCTATTCATGTTTTCTGCCCATTTCTTCACTGGGTTATTTGTTTTTCGGGTGTGGAGTTTGGTGAGCTCTTTATAGATTTTGGATACTAGCCCTTTGTCCGATATGTCATTTGCAAATATCTTTTCCCATTCCGTTGGTTGCCTTTTAGTTTTGTTGATTGTTTCCTTTGCTGTGCAGAAGCTTTTTATCTTCATAAGGTCCCAGTAGTTCATTTTTGCTTTTAATTCCCTTGCCTTTGGGGATGTGTCGAGTAAGAGATTGCTACTGCTGAGGTCAGAGAGGTCTTTTCCTGTTTTCTCCTCTAGGGTTTTGATGGTTTCCTGTCTCACATTCAGGTCCTTTATCCATTTTGAGTTTATTTTTGTGAATGGTGTGAGAAAGTGGTCTAGTTTCAACCTTCTGCATGTTGCTGTCCAGTTCTCCCAGCACCATTTGTTAAAGAGACTGTCTTTTCCATTGGATGTTCTTTCCTGCTTTGTCAAAGATTAGTTGGCTATACGTTTGTGGGTCTAGTTCTGGGGTTTCTATTCTATTCTCTTGGTCTATTTGTCTGTTTTTGTGCCAATACCATGCTGTGTTGATGATGACAGCTTTGTAGTAGAGGCAAAAGTCTGGGATTATGATGCCTCCTGCTTTGGTCTTCTTCTTCAAAATTACTTTGGCTATTTGGGGCCTTTAGTGGTTCCATATGAATTTTAGGATTGCTTCATCTAGTTTCGAGAAGAATGCTGGTGCAATTTTGATTGGGATTGCATTGAATGTGTAGATAGCTTTGGGTAGTATTGACATTTGGACAATATTTATTCTTCCAACCCATGAGCACAGAATGTTTTTCCATTTCTTTATATCTTCTTTAATTTCCTTCATAAGCTTTCTATAGTTTTCAGCATACAGATCTTTTACATCTTTGGTTAGATTTATTCCTAGGTATTTTATGCTTCTTGGTGCAATTGTGAATGGGATCAGTTTATTTTTTTGTCTTTCTCTTGCTTCATTATTAGTGTATAAGAATGCAACTGATTTCTGTACACTGATTTTGTATCCTACAACTTTGCTAAATTCTTGTATCAGTTCTAGCAGACTTCTGGTGGAGTCTTTCGGATTTTCCATTTATAATATCATGTCATCTGCAAAAAGTGAAAGCTTGACTTCATCTTTGCCAATTTTGATGCCTTTGACTTCCTTTTGTTGTCTGATTGCTGATGCTAGAACTTCCACCACTATGTTAAACAACAGTGGTAAGAGTGGACATCCCTGTCGTGTTCCTCATCTCAGGGAAAAAGCTCTCAGTTTTTCCCCATTGCAGATGATGTTAGCTGTGGGCTTTTCATAAATGGCTTTTATGATGTTTGAGTATGTTCCTTCTATCCTGACTTTCTCGAGGGTTTTTATGAAGAAACATTGCTGAATTTTGTCAAAGGCCTCTTCTGCATCGATTGACAGGATCATATGGTTCTTATCTTTTCTTCTATTAATGTGATGTATCACATTAATTGCGATTGATTGATTGATTTGCGAATGTTGAACCAGCCCTTCATCCCAGGAATGAATCCCACTTGTTCATGGTGAATAATTCTTTTTGTATTCTGTTGAATTCGATTTGCTAGTATCTTATTGAGAATTTTTGCATCCATATTCATCAGGGATATTGGTCTGTAGTTCTCTTTTTTTAATGGGTCTCTGTCTGGTTTAGGAATCAAAGTAATGCTGGTTTCATACAATGAGTCTGGACCTTTTCCTTCCCTTTCTATTTTTTGGAATAGCTTGAGAAGGATAGGTATTATTTCTGCTTTAAAAGTCTGGTAGAACTCCCCTGGGAAGCCATCTGGTCCTTGACTCAGAACCAAATCTCAAAATTGCTGGGAGATTTTTGATGACTGATTCCATTTCTTCGCTGGTTATGGGTCTGTTCAAGCTTTCTATTTCCTCCTGATTGAGTTTTGGAAGCATGTGGGTGTTTAGGAATTTGTCCATTTCTTCCAGGTTGTCCAGTTGTTGGCATATAATTTTTCATAGTATTCCCTGATAATTGCTTGTATCTCTGAGGGATTGGTTGTAAATAATTCCATTTTCATTTATGATTTTATCTATTTGGGTCATCTCCCTTTTCTTTTGGAGAAGCCTGGCTAGAGGTTTATCAATTTTGTTTATTTTTTCAAAAAACCAACTCTTGGTTTCATTGATCTGCTCTACAGTTTTTTTAGATTCTATATTGTTTATTTCTGCTCTGATCTTTATTATTTCTCTTCTTCTGCTGGGTTTAGGCTGTCTTTGCTGTTCTGCTTCTATTTCTTTTAGGTGTGCTGTTAAAGTTTCTATTTGGGATTTTTCTTGTTTCTTGAGATAGGCCTGGATTGCAATGTATTTTCCTCTTAGGACTGCCTTCTCTTCATCCCAAAGCATTTGGATTGTTGTATTTTCATTTTCGTTTGTTTCCATATATTTTTTAATTTCTTCTCTAATTGTCTGGTTGACCCATTCATTTTTTAGTAGGGTGTTCTTTAACCGCTATGCTTTTGGAGGTTTTCCAGACTTTTTCCTGTGGTTGATTTCAAGCTTCATAGCATTGTGGTCTGAAAGTATGCATGGTATGATCTCAATTCTTGTATACTTACGAAGGGCTGTTTTGTGACCCTGTATGTGATCTATCTTGGAGAATGTTCCATGTGCACTCGAGAAGAAAGTATATTCTGTTGCTTTGGGATGCAGAGTTCTAAATATATCTGTCAAGTCCATCTGATCCAGTGTATCATTCAGGGCCCTTGTTTCTTTATTGACCATGTGTCTAGATGATCTATCCATTTCTGTAAGTGGAGTGTTAAAGTCCCCTGCAATTACCGCATTCTTATCAATAAGGTTGCTTATGTTTGTGAGTAATTGTTTTATATATTTGGGGGCTCCTATATTTGGCGCATAGACATTTATAATTGTTAGCTCTTCCTGATGGATAGACCCTGTGATTATTATATAATGCCCTTCTTCATCTCTTGTTACAGCCTTTAATTTAAAGTCTAGTTTGTCTGATATAAATATGGCTACTCCAGCTTTCTTTTGACTTCCAGTAGCGTGATAAATAGTTCTCCATCCCCTCACTCTCAATCTGAAGATGTCCTCAGGTCTAAAATGAGTCTCTTGTAGACAGCAAATAGATGGGTCTTGTTTTTTATCCATCATGATACCCTATGTCTTTTGGTTGGTGTATTTAGTCCATTTACATTCAGTGTTATTATAGAAAGATATGGGTTTAGAGTCACTGTGATGTCTGTAGGATTCCTGTTTGTAGCGATGTCTCTGGTGCTTTGTCTCACAGGATCCCCCTTAGGATCTCTTGTAGGGCTGGTTTAGTGGTGACGAATTCCTTCAGTTATTGCTTGTTTGGGAAGACCTTTATCTCTCCTTCTATTCTAAATGACAGACTTGGCTGCATATTTTTTCTGTTCATCACATTGAAGATCTCCTGCCATTCCTTTCTGGCCTGCCAAGTTTCAGTAGAGAGATGGGTCACAAGTCTTATAGTTCTCCCTTTATATGTTAGAGCATGTTTATCTTTAGCTGCTTTCAGAATTTTCTCTTCATCCTTGTATTTTGCCAGTTTCACTATGATATGTCATGCAGACGATGGATTCAAGTTACGTCTGAAGGGAGTTCTCTGTGCCTCTTGGATTTCAATGCCTTTTTCCTTCCCCAGATCAGGGAAGTTCTCAGCTATGATTTCTTCAAGTACACCGTCAGAACCTTTCCCTCTCTCTTCCTCCTCTGGAATACCAATTATGCGTAGATTATTTCTCTTTAGTGCATCACTTAGTTCTCTAATTTTCCCCTCATACTCCTGGATTTTTTTATCTCTCTTTTTCTCAGCTTCCTTTTTTTTCCATAATTTTATCTTCCATTCCCCTATTCTCTCCTCTGCCTCTTCAATCTGAGCTGTGGTTGTCTCCATTTTATCTTGCAGCTCATTTAGAGCACTTTTTAGCTCCTCCTGGCTGTTCCTTAGTCCCTTGATCTCTGTAGCAATAGATTCTCTGCTGTCCTGTATACTGTTTTCAAGCCCAGCGATTAATTTTATGACTATTATTCTAAATTCACTTTCTGTTATATTGTTTGAATCCATTTTGATCAGTTAGTTAGCTGTCGTTATTTCCTGGAGATTCTTTTGAGGGGAATTCTTCCGTTTTGTCATTTTGGATAGTCCCTGGAGTGGTGCGGGACTGCAGGGCACTTCCCCTGTGCTGTCTTGAATAACTCGCGTTGGTGGACGGGGCTGCAGTCAGACCTGATGTCTGTCCCCAGCCCACCGCTGGGGCAACAGTCAGACTGGTGTGTGCCTTCTCTTCCCCTCTCCTAGGGGCGGGATTCACTGTGGGGTGGCGTGGCCCATCTGGGCTACTTGCACACTGCCAGGCTTGTGGTGCTGGGGATCTGATGTATTAGCTGGGGTGGATTGGCAAGGTGCACAGGGACAGGAGGGGCAGGTTCAGCTCGCTTTTCTTTCGGAGATCTGCTTCGGGAGGGTCTCTGCAGCACTGGGAAGGAGTCAGGCCTGCCACGGAGGGATGGATCTGCAGAAGCACAGTGTTGGGTATTTGCGAGGAGCAAGCAAGTTCCCTGACAGGTACTGGTTCCCTTTGGGATTTTGGCTGGGGGATGGGCGAGGGAGATGGCGTTGGCGAGCGCCTTTGTTCCCCGCCAAGCTGAGCTCTGTTGTCCAGGGCTCAACAACTCTCCCTCCCATTGTCCTCCAGCCCTCCTGTTCTCTGAGTAGAGCTGTTAACTTATAACCTTCCAGATGTTCAGTCCCGCTTGCTGTCAGAACACACTCTGTCCGGCCCCTCTGCTTTTGCAAGCCAGGCTCGGGGGCTCTGCTTGGCCGACAGGCTGCCCCTCCACCCTGGCTCCCTCCTGCCAGTCCGTGTAGCACGCACCACCTCTCCGCCCTTCCTAACCTCTTCCGTGGGCCTCTCGTCTGCACTCGGCTCCGGAGACTATGTTCTGCTAGTCTTCTGGCGGTTTTCTGGGTTATTTAAGCAGGTGTAGGTGGAATCTAAGTGACCAGCAGGACGCGGTGAGCCCAGCGTCCTCCTATGCCGCCATCTTCCCCCAGTCCAAGTCAGCAGTGTAAAGTTTAAAATGGACTTTTCCCGGGTGCCTGGGTGGCTAATCTGGGTAAGTGTCTGACTATGGTTCAGGTCATGATCTCCTGGTTTGTGGGTTTGAACCCTGCATTGGGCTCTGTGCTGACAGCTCAGAGCCTGGAACCTACTTCAGATTCTGTGTCTCCCTCTTCTCTTTTCCCCCTCCCTCACTCTTGCTATCTCTTTCTCTCTCTCAAAAATAAATAAACATTAAAAATATTTTAAAAAATAAGATAAAATGGACTTTTCCCCAGAAAGGTATCCAAATGGTAAATAAAGACATAAAAATGCTCAAGATTATTAATCATTAGGGAAATGAAAAGTGAACACATAATAAGATACCACTTCACAAACAAATACTTGCTAGAATATGAAGAAACTGGAATTCTCATCCTTTTCCTATGGAAATATCAAATATGCCAGCCATTTGGAACACAATTTGGCAGTTTCATAAAAAGGGTAAACAGATTTATCATACTGGCCAGCAATTCTGTATCTAGGTATCTCAGAGAAATTAAGTTGTATATTAACATAAAGTCTTGTATATACATTTTCGTAACAACATTATAATGATCAGAAACTGGAGACCATCCAAATGTATATCAGTTGGTGAATGGATAAGCAAATTGTTATGTATTCATACCGTGGAATGTTACTCAAGACTATAAAGGATAATACTATGGGGCACCTGGGTGGTTCAGTCAGTTGAACGTCTGACTTCCGCTCAGGTCATGATGTAACAGTTCGTGAGTTTGAGCCCCTCATTGGCTCTGTGCTGACAGCTCGGAGCCTGGAGCCTGCTTTGGATTCTCTGTCTCCCCCTCTCCTTGCCCATCCCCTGCTTATGCTCTGTCTCTCTTGCTCGCAAAAATAAATAAAACATTAAAAAATTTAAAAAAAAAAGTATAATACTGATGTATTCCCAATGGTAAATGAACTTCAAAAACATGGTAACTGAAAGTAGTCAGATACAAAATTTGACATATATGATTCCTTTAATGTGAAATTTCCAGAAGAGGCAATCTGTAGAGATGGAATAGTGATTAGTGATTATCTGTTGCTGTGGGTAGGAATGGGGAGTAATGGTAGTTGGGCTGGAAGGATTGTTTTGGGTCAATGGAAATACTTTAAAGGAGCAATATTATGGTTGCACAGCTCTGAAAATTTACAAAAAGTAAATTTGTGCAACTGAATGTGAGTTTTATAATCAAATTATTCCTAAATACAGTTATTCAAAAAAGGTGAACCACTTAATTTTTTTATATTAGTACACATGATAATAACATCTGTTGCCACATTTTACACTATAGTGTAATAAAATTTATAACCAGGGCAATGAGGCAAGAAAAAGAAAAATATAAGGACTCAAATGGCATGATTAGAGTTACATGAGTGAAAATGATAAAAATTTTTTTTTTTTTTAATTTTAGAGAGAAAGAGAATCTTAGGCAGGCCCTACTTTTAGTGCAGACATCAATGTGGGGCTTAATCTCATGACCTGAAAATCAAGAGTCAGACACACAAGCAACTGAGCCACCCAGGTGCCCCAAGAGTCAGGAGTTCTAAATCTCCATGCCTCCACAAAAGCAGTGAATAAGCTGGCAAAAAATATTAGAAAGAACTCTTTCTGATTTCTGGCATCTAATCAAACACAACAATCAAGAGACTGTGTCACAAAATAAAAACAGCTGAATTTCGATGAGAGCTCTGTGACATTTTAACATACTCTATTATAATCCCTCACTCTCCACCTTGGAGGACCCTGGAAGATAACAGCCTGGATCCCTGGTACAGGGATTTTTTTTTTTCCCCACAGAGAGAGCAATAAATAGACCTTGGTCTCCAAAAATTGTGGTTGCATGTTATGACCTGTGTGGTGGTTTCTTAAAGGATCCCTGAGAGTTTGTCTTTATTTTGTCTGCCTTGGACCTTGCCCAGAACTTTCAGGACAACATTTGTTGAAAGCATTTAAAGTAAATGAAATAAGCCAATGACACTTGGGGCTAGGGCTAACACTTGGGGCAAACTATAGCCAAAACAAAAGTTTTGAATAGGAAGACACTGGGGAAGGAGATACATGGAAGAATTAGACTTTTAAAAACCCACATAGTCTGTACAATTTAGATGACCATGCATATACCAGGACTGGACACATACTCAGAAAAGACCTGAGGAGACTGTTTCTACCTTTTTCCTGAAAGTACTACACAAGCAGCAAGTTAAGGATAAGAAGACCTGTAAACAGTGTCTCAACACATAGTTAGTCTGCAAAGAGTTTTTGAATTTTGTTTCCCTATCGGGTTTTTTGTTTTGTTGTTTTTCCTAAGTGTTTAAGTAAATCAAAATTTTATCACATCACTCGGTAATCACTAAGCTGATGGAACGAAAATATCAGTGGCCACATATAAAAAAATACAGACTTTACAAGAATAGCTCAAAAATATCACCAAACAGCAACCACAAAGAGTGTCACAACAGATTCTGGGACGGGGGATTCTAATTTCCAGAGTTATGACATTATGGTGTTAAAAATGCCCAGTTTTCAACAACAGCAAAAACAAATGGCATATAAAGAAACAAAGTATGGTCCATTTTTAAGAAAAAAAAAAAAAAAGAAATTAACTAAAGATTGCCCCAGAGCAAGTCCAGACATTGGTGTCACTGGACAAATATGTTAAATCAGTTATTTTAAGTATGCTCAAATGGCTAGAAGAAACTGTGGAAAAAGAACTAAAAGAAATGGGGAGAATGATATTTCACCAGAAAGAGAGTAAAAATAAAAGATAAATTATGGAAATGGAGCCGAAAATAATTTTTGGAGTTAAAATATAACACTAAAATTGGAAAGTTTATTAGAGGGGTTGGACAACAAACCCCTCAGGTCTGAGTAGGCAGAAGAAAAAACCAGCTAATCTGAAGAAAGATCAATTTAGAGTATCCAACCTAAAGTGCGGAAGAATGAAGAGAAAAAGGAATAGAGCCTGAGAAACCTGTGGGACATAACCATATGTGCCAAAATATACAAAATAGGAGTCTCACAATGAGAAGAGAGAGAAAAAGGGGCATAATAATATTTGAAGAAGTAGCGGATGACCTGTTTAAAGTGCTGATGAAGAAAATCTGTCAAAACATTTTTATATCTGACAAAACTATGCCCCCAAAATAAGGAAGAAATTAAAACATCCCAAGCTAACCAAAAGGAAGTTTATTGCTAGTAGATCTTCCCTATGAGATTATGAAAAAGAGAATCCTTCAGGCTGGAATCAAAGGGCAATCAAGAGTAATTTGAAGCCATATGAAGAAATAAAGAGTATCAGAAAAGTTAACTCCATAGGTAAATGTAAAAGCCAGTATTATTGTGTCTTTGGTTTATAATTCTTCTTTTTTACCTACATGGTTTAAAAGACAAATGCATAAAACAATAAAAGTAAATCAATGTCAAAGAACTCAGAATTTATAAAAGTGTAATTTGGGACAATAACAACATAATAGAAGATATGAAGTTATTTATGAGCAAATTTTTTATACTGTTGAAACTAAGTTGGTATTAATTCAAGTAAGACTCTTTTCATTTAGTATCATAATCCTTGTGGTAACCACTAAGAAAATAACTAAAAACTATACAGTAAAAGAAATGAGAAGGGAATCAAAATGGTGTATACACACACACACAAATAAACCCCAATTAAATTAAAAATAATTTCTGGAGAAATTCAGCATTAACAACAAAAAAGGTAAGACATAGAAAACAAAGAGCAAAATGGCAGCAGTGTTTCCCAATCAGTAATCACGTTAAGTGTAAATGGATTTAACTTTCCACTTAAAAGGCAGAAATTGGCAGAGTAGAAAGAAAAAAATCAAACATGATTCAACTGTTGTGATCTACAAGACAGTTACTTCAGATAGAAACACAAATATGTTGAAAGTGAAGTATGAAAAAGACATTCCATGCAAACATACAAAATATATTTGAACACTTAAAGTCAAAATTTTAATGAGACAAGGACAGTATATACTATTAATAGGATTAATCCATTTGGAAGGTATAACAATGATAAACATATACATATATAACAACATAGTCTCCAAATATATGAAACAAAACTTATAGAATTGAAGGAATAAATAGCTTGTTTTACAACAGTAGTTGGAGACTTGAGTACCCCACTCTCAATGATTAATGGAACAACTGGAGAGAATAGCAACTAGAAAATAGAAAACTTGAACAACACGATAAAACAAAAATAACAATCACACATGTATCGAACATTCTACCAGACAACAACAGGTTACAGGTTCTCAAGTACACATGAAATATTACCCAGAATAGACTGTATATTAGGTCACAAAACAAATCTGAAAAAATTTTAAAATATCAAAATCATACAGTTTCTTTTCAAACCACAATGGAATGAAACTAGAAAACTGGAAAATTTATAAATATCTGGAAAGTAATAATTTTAAAAACCTCTCTTAACCAATGAGTCAACGAAATACAAATGAGATGAACAACAAAAAAATGTAACATACCAAAACTTAGGGATGTAGTGAAATTATTGCTTGCAGGGAAATTTGTAGCTTTAAATGCCTACATTATAAAAAAAATGAAGGTATCAAATAAATAGCCTATGTTTCCAACCAAAGGAAATAGAAAAAGAGTGAACTAAACTCAAAGCAAGCTGACAAAAATAAGATGGAGAGTAATGAAATAGAGCATATAAAAACAGTAGAATTAAGACACCCAAAAGTCAGTTCTTTGAACAGATCAACAAAGTCCTTATTTAGATTGACCAAGAACAAAAGAGATAAAACTCAAAATACTAAAATCAGAAATAAAATTGGGGACATTACTTATAGGCTTACATAAGTTTAAAGAAAAGGATTTTAGAGAATACTCTGAACAATTGTATGAATGAGTTGTATCAATGATTAGATTAGATAGGTGAAATGGACTTACTCGTATAAGCACAACAAGTATTGAAGCTGACTCAAGAAAAGAATAAAAAGTCTAAATAGACATATATTAAGGAAAGAGATCAAAACTTCCCAAGCAAGAGAAGCCAAGAGCAAGATGGCCTCACTGGTGAATTTTACGAAACATTTGAAGAATTAACAACAGTCCTTTACAAAATCTTCCAAAACATAGGCCAGCAGAATCCACTTCAGATAACTGATTAATTTGATAATGAAGCCATTATTGAAGGCATTGCAAGCAAACTACAAATCAATATATTTTATGAATTATTGATGCAAAAATCCTCTGCAAAATACTAGTATTAGTATATAAAAATCCAGGAGTATATAAAAAAATATACTATGACCACATGGAACTTATTTCAAGAATGCAAGGGTGTTTCATAGCATAAAAGTAATTGACATAGAATGAAGAAAAGACAAATGAATGACCATTTTTGCTCATGTAGAGAAGGCATTTCACAAAATCTAACATACTTTCATGATGGAACAACAACAATAAAACACTCAGAAAACTAGGGATAACAGATAATTCCTCAACATGACAAAAAAGTCGTTATGAAAAATCCACAGATACTCAATGGTGAAAGCCTGAAAGCTTTACCCCTAAAATCGGGAAGACAAGAATACTCACTTTGACTCTTGGTATACAACACTGTTCTGGAATTTTTATCCAGAGCTACCAGGCTAGGAAGAGAAATAAAGGCATCCAAATTGGAAAGGAAGGTGCAAAACTGTCTCTGTTCTAAGATAACATGATCTTACATATACAATATCCTAAAATATCACAAAATGTACTAGAAATTGATAAGTGTATTCAACAAAGTTGCTGGATACAAGATGAAAAACCATAAATCAGTTGTGTTTCTATACCTTCAGCAATGTTTTGCAGTGTTGCTAAGATCCTATATTCATGGATAAGAAGTCTTAAATAGTTAAGATGGCATACCCCTGCCCCTTCCAAAGTGATCTACAGGTTCAATTCAATTCTTACCATGTGATAGAGACCTGACTTGAGAAACAAGGCACCATTTTTGTAGAATCGTGATTTCTTTTAATATGGTGTTCCTGTTATTTTATCATTTTTTTAAATGTTTTGAAAATTTTCACAGTAATATACCACTCAAATAACTTACATTTGCATTTATTGATAAATTTAAAATTTTAAGTAATGCATTCTGAATATTATGCTTAATCAGTAGTTGATATTCAATTAAAGTCTTCAGTCCTTTCCTCTACTGGAATCACTTTGACCAATTTATTTGTATCTGGCCTCATTTTCTCATTTACCCTTTAGTGGATATGCTAATGAGGGTTGAAATGATCAAAAGCCTAGAAAGAGGGCAATGGAGTAGAAGCAAAGGTGTCTGGACAGTGCCCATAGTGGATATGTTATTCTTGAGTGATCAGTGATTGAGATTATCAATGATGAAGAATAACCAATAACTAGAGGAATTGTAATACTAGCATAGCAAAAGGTACTTATACCCAGTGTAGTGAGCTTTTTGACATCTCCTTTGCCACGATAAAACTAGGGTTACTTAGTGATATTTTTTCTTTATTTTTACATAAATAAAGAATCATTAAAGCTCATCAAAGACTGGGAGTTTACCATTACGTATGGTAGTTTAGATTCTTTGCTGAATACAATATTTTTTGCTCTTTTATAGCATGTATGTAATTTACTGTTGCAAGACTCAGCAGTTACCAGAATGAGGTATAAATGATAATGATGGTGATTAACTTTCCTGCTTGTATACACTGAGGTTTTAGTAGCATGCTAGGATGCTTTTCATAATATTCTTGAGTATAAGGAACATGTGCTAATTGAACTTCACATCCAATTTCAACTAAATGCATTAGTAGAACATTAGCTCACTTTAAAAAAAAAAAGAAAAGCTGAAGTCTTAATTTTGGAATCATAAAAGAAATTTATAATTATTTTTAAAGTCACCTCTGAAGAAAGAAAGACTCAACCATTCATGTCACATTTTGGTGCTTTTCTTGGATATATTATGCATCTCTGTATCTAAATCTTTCCCAAGACAGAAGACACCTCATTGTCATAACTTTGTAATAAAAATACATAGAGTTATAAAAGTAGAGTACATTGTTTTAGGAAAGACCATTTATTTTTTTAAATGTTTCTTTACACCTTTGTACTTGTACAGACTAAATTTTCCTTCCCTTAGCTTTTCCCGCCATGCCCCCTGCTTCTTGCATAACCTTGACCAAACATCAAGCCTAAACTATCTTTCATTTTTTTAATGTTTTATTTTTGAGAGAGTGCACGTGGGTGAGGGGCTGAGAGAGAGGTAGACAGAAGATCCAAGGAGGGATCCATGCTGACAGCAGCAAGCCCGATGTGGGGCTTGAACTCACAAACTGCAGACCATGACCTGAGCCAAAGTCAGATGCTCAACTGACTGAGCCACCCAGGTGTCCCTGTCTTTCATTTTTAAAGGGAAGAAAATGGCTCACACAAATCACGAGGTGAAAATTGTGCAATGAATTGGGAAAAATAAAAAAACAATGTTCTTTTTTTTTATTTTAGAGAGTGCATGTGCAAGCAGGGGAGAGAGGTAGAGGGAGAGAGAAGAATCTTAAGCAGCCTCCATGCTCAGCGCAGAGCCCCACACGGGACTCTATCCCTGGACCTTAGGATCATGATTTGAGCCAAAATCAAGAGGCAGATGCTTAACTGAATGAGCCCCCAGGTGCCCCAGAATATTTTTTTAAATATTTTCTTTGGCAAAACTATAAAACGATAAAAGAACTTGTTTTATTTTTTTTTAAATGAATCTTTCTTATCTTACTACCTTATATTTTGGGGTCACTAATTCTGACTCTTCTATCTAATTTTAAACTTTTTTTAAATGTTTATTTATTTTTCAGAAAGAGAGAGACAGAGTGTGAGCAGGGGAGGGGCAGAGAAAGAGGGAGACAAAGACTCCAAAGCAGGCTCCAGGCTTTCAGCTATCAGCACAGAGCCTGATGCGGGGCTCGAACCCATGAACTGTGAGATCATGACCTGCGCTGAAGTTGGACGCTTAACCAACTGAGCCACCCAGGCGCCCCCAACTACCTACCTAATTTTAATTCCCCAAACTATTTACTGTTCCTAAAAGGAAACCAATTTGTTTTGGTACCCCTTTACCTCCTTATAGTTCAGTGTCAGTGGAGACTGACACAATGTCCTGCACTAGATGTAGTCCTGACTGGTCTAAGCTAACCATGGTAGTCCCTTTCCTCTTGCTAGTGACTAGGTTAGCTGTAGCCATATATTATCATCTCAGCTGATGATACATGACTGGCATTCTTCTCCAAAGAGAAGTATACACAAAAACCATTTATCTGATTTTTTTCCCATTTCTAGAAGTGACACATAGATTTACTAAAGTTGTCTAGTCAAAGGGAATAGCTAGGATTCTAAAGAAGAATACAATCTGGAGCCTTTGGGATATTTTTGAGCACTGATTTAATGTCTAGATTCTTGCTATATCTGACCCTCTTGTTGTATGAGGTAATAAATTTCATGATTGTTAAAAGTTTGAATTCTTAATCATCATTATTATTCTTTGCAGAAAATGTATCCTAACTAGTGGGCATCTACTTAATAGTTTTTTATTACTACTACTACTAATAATAGTTACTCCAGGCTATTCTTAGAATTATTTTTGCTGAAATCATTCTCATGGGTGGAGAAAAATATGAATCTACATTCTAAATACTTCTGTAAATGTATCTGTATAATTTGAATAGATTTTTGATAAACATTTATGGAACATTCATTTATTAATAATAAGGTGATTAAAAATAGACACAACTTCAGTCTTATTGGCAACTGAGGTGTATATAGAAAAGCAGACATAGGGGAAAAAACAATGAAAAACAAATTTAGTATAACTGTGACAATTGCTATATGGGACCAATTTAATGTATTTTGAAAACACACAACCAAAAGCAAGTGGAGTGAAAAGGGGATTGAAGTGGCCTAGATACGATAATTGAGATATCTTCAAGGTAGTAGAATGGGTGAGGTGTGATTAGATAATTTCAGAGAGAGGAAAAGGACTGATGAAGGCTTGAGATCAGAAGGAACGTGGCATATTCAATAAATTAAAGGTAAGTTTGCTAGGCTTTAGTTTGATGGCAGTCTGGCCACATGAAGTGATGGGGGAGTCGTATCCTGGGCCTTCAGAAACAGCAAAGTCTCACCAGAATAAACACATTCTTTCATAAACCCAGGTGGTACCAATCATACCCCACACTGAGACTTGAATCAATTAAATATATTTTTAGCAAAATGTCCTGTGGAAGCCTACAGGGTCTAAAGACTGTATGGCAGAAATGATTTGATTATATCTTACCAAAGTCACTGTATGCTTGTCTGGAAAACTGCTAATGAGAGGGAGAGAAACTGAAACAAAGATGAATCAGGGTGGATCTGGCAATGATTGGACCACTGCTCACATAAATGCACTCTTGGTACCAAATACATTTTCTTATTCTTGTTGATACAACATTGCTTAATTTTTTAGGAATTGGATACAGCACGTGAGTAAGCCATAATTTTCAAAATTAAAAATTTGTGTATGTATCCAATATTAAAAATGCCAATTTTATCTTTTTACAAGCTAAAATTTTGTTTTAAAGCAATGTGAAAAATGCTGCCAGATGCTTTTTTTCAAGAGGAGTTCAAGGTTGTGGGAGAACATGAACTGATAAGAAGTAATGTTAGTATTAATTAATAAATTTTAAATGAAAATTGGAATTCTGAAATATTCAATAAATAAAAGAAACATTCATTTTTCAATTCTGACTAGTAGTACAACTCTAATGGAAAAATAAATGTATAAAATGATCATTTGAAATTTAAAAAGTAGCGTGTTTTAATTATGTTTCAAATGCAACTGTTTGGGAAACTTGCAGTGATATCAGAACAATGATATTTTATGCATTGTGACAGACTGAACAACCAGGAGGACGCTGAGCAAAAAGCTACACTAATTTTGCTGCTGAACTAATGCAAAATCTATGGAAATAACTCTTTCTTTAAAAGTAAATCCCAGCCCAAAGTTTTGTTTCCTCTTTAAAGTGGAGAGACATTTTTACACCTTGCTTTTACCTCATCTGATATAATGACAGTGAGGAAGATGTTCAGTGAAATATGCATCATTGCTTAGAGAGTTTAAAATTCATAGAAGAGGGGCGCCTGGGTGGCTCAGTCAGTTAAGCGTCCGACTTCGGCTCAAGTCATGATCTTGCAGTTTGTGAGTTCCAGCCCCGCGTCGGGCCCTATGCTGACAGCTCAGAGCCTGGAGCCTGCTTCAGATTCTTTGTCTCCTCCTCTCTCTGCCCCTCCTATGTTCATGCTCTGTCTCTCTCTGTCTCTCAATAATAAATAATGTGAAAAAAAGTTTTTTTTAAGGGGTGCCTGGGTGGCTCAGTCGGTTAGGTGTCCGACTTAGGCTCAGGCCATGATCTCAGGGTTTGTGGGCTGGAGCCCTGCATCGGGCTCTGTGCTCACAGCTCAGAGCCTGGAGCCTGTTTTAGATTGTGTCTCCCTCTCTCTCTCTGCTGCTCCCCCGCTCGCACTCTGTCTCCCTCTGTCTGAAAAATCAATAAACATTAAAAACATTTTTTTTTTAAATTCATAGAAGAAAATGTAACAGATAGTTGTGATTCTTCTCTGAAATGCATTTGTGTAACCATCCACATGGAGGGCTGGATGTTTTCTATATACCTATTAGGGCCATTGAAGCTGGAGTTTTAAATTTAATTTTAGTAGTTTCATCATAGATAAGTAGAATGGGCTCAGACCTCAGCTTTTTAAAATATATGTGTCTGAATGTATATGTATAAATTTAAATTGACTCTTAAAAGTTTCTGAAATCCTTTAACTCACATATGTCTGTGCATGAAACAGTTCAAAGACCTCAGACATTAGCCAATAATAACGAAGCTAATACATTTTTGAAATGGAGTCAGCAAGGGAATGACCTTTAAAATAACCAATATAAATGAAACAAGTCTTTTCAAGTGAGAAATACCATAATGTTAACTCTCCAAAGATGAGAACAAAAATTTACAACACGACTGAGCTTAATATTGCTTTTTAAAAATGATGTCTGAATATATGAGTAATTTTAATTTTTGTGCTTAAGGAACCATCAGTATTTAAAAGATTGATTTCAAGGGGCACCTGGGTGGCTCAGTCGGTAAGCGTCTGACATCGGCTCAGGTCATGATCTTGTAGTTTGTGAGTTCAAGCCCGCGTCGGGCTCTGTGCTGACTCCTCAGAGCCTGGAGCCTGCCTCACATTCTATGTCTCCCTCTCTCTCTGCTCTTCCCATGCTCATGCTCTGTCTCTCTGTGTTTCTCAATAATAAATCAATGTTAATTTTTTTTTAAAGATTGATATCAATACATAATTAACAAGTATATGACGAAGAAAATAAAATGCTAATAAATTTTTTGAAGTATTTACAATGAAATCCAACTTCCCTAAAGTTATCTAATTATCTAGATATAGATATCCTCAAATATCTAATATAGGTTTATTTCATGAATACCCATTAAAATAATTATAAGATTATTTTTCTTAAAATTTTGTTTTACTTTTATGTTTTAATCTAGGCTCCAAAGAGTCCTTTTCTTTAAGAATATTGTTTTATTTAATTAACATGTTTATTTTTTTATTTTTTATTATTAAAAAAAATTTTTTTTTAACGTTTATTTATTTTGAGACAGAGAGAGACAGAGCATGAACGGGGGAGGGTCAGAGAGAGGGAGACACAGAATCTGAAACAGGCTCCAGGCTCTGAGCTGTCAGCACAGAGCCCGATGTGGGGCTCAAACTCACGGACCACGAGATCATGACCTGAGCCGAAGTCGGCCACTTAACCAACTGAGCCACAGTGGGCCACTTAACCGACTGAGCCACCCAGGTGCCCCTTAATTAACACGTTTAAAAAAGCCCATAAGCTAAACTTTAATTGGGTTTAATATGTCCTATTCATTACATGTAAGTCATAGAAATGGGAACAACAAGAATGTGTTTAGAGTTGCTTTGAAAGTGTAGAACTCTCTAAGTGTATACAATACTTTGCAAAACTAACTCTTTTAAACGAGGGAAGAAAAAGTTGTAAACTAGTAGCTTTTCATTAAATTTATCTTAGCTTCTTTCTTTTATCAGCAAATGGCCTTTGTTTTAGGGTTTTGGCATCTTTTCTGTCATGAATAACCTTACACCATTTTCTGTTCTATTTAATTATTCTCTCTGGCTTAAAGCATAATCAGCATTAAACCAGCTGTGCAACCTTGAAGGAATATCGTTTCAATAATACATTGATTTTTTAAAAAGCACAAGGTGACTATTAATTTTACTTGAAATTCTCCCTCCTGACTATTGCCTGCACACAATTTTAGAACATGTATGCATTTGTTGCTAAGTAGTACTATCCCTAGTATACTCATTATACCAAGGAATTCTCTCAAAGTCGTACACTGGGAGTGGCCAGGCAACTACTAAAAGCCAGTAAAGACCATTTTTTGAGGAGAAGTCATCCTTGTCATCATGACTAACTAGGTCATGGAAAATCTTTTTAGTAGCACAAGAAACAGACCAATTTCTTGGAAAAACAAGGGGGGGTGGTGGTAATTTTCTGAAAATACATTCTACCAGGATATAATTAGTCCATATATTAAGATGACCCTGCATGTGAAGAAACCATAATCTTGTTAGAGAGGTGTTGATAATTCATTCAATCAACAGTAAAGTTAGATTGCAGGCAGAAAAAGCCTTAAACACTCCAAAAAGAAACACATTAATCATGAACATTTAGTGTCTAGGTTTGAATCTTGGCTAGTGATGAGGCATAGGACTCACAGAAAATGAATTACATAGGTTTTGGCATGAAATCTAAATACCAAATTTCACCTTGGGTGACACATGCAGGTTTATGGAATTATGAAACTCTAAAAAATGATTGTTGCTGCCATTCTACCCCAGAGATGATGTCATAAAATCATTGATTATTAGTGCTGTAACAAACCTTGATGGTCAGTCCAATTCATTAGTTACCTGATAAAAAAACAAACTGGGAGAACCCAAGTGAATTACCAAATATATAAACCCTATTTATTTTTGTAATTTTTTTTTTTTACTTTTACCATCATTACTACTGGGATTTTGAACTTTGGGTAAAATTGCACTTTGTCACATAGAATTATCATAATACTTATAATATCTATAATAACCCTAAACCTCCGCTCTTCCTTAATATAAAATGGGTTCAATTTTTTCTTATAAAAAGTCCAAACTCAGATATTTTATTTTTTTATTATTTTTTTAAATTCAGTGTTTTATTTATTCTTGAGAGAGAGAGAGAGAGATAGAGCATGAGTGAGGGAGGGGCAGAGATAGAGCAGGACGCAGAATCAGAACAGGCTCCAGGCTCTAAGCTGTCAGCAGAGCCCGACGTGGGGCTCGAACTCACGAGTGGTGAGATCATGACCTGAGCCAAAGTCGGACGCTCAACCGATTGAGCCACCCAGACACCCCCAAACTCAGATATTTTAGATGACAACATTCATCCTGGTCACTCAGGATTTGAGGTTCGTTTAACATTCTGGTTTTACTGTAGAGTCTTGTCCTTTGCTGGACCATCTGTAATAGGCAGCACATGGAGGAAGACAAGAGTGTGGAGGATTATGCAGGAAAATTTTATGTATCACGCCTGGAAATTGGATATATCCTTTGGTCATACCCTGGGAGAGAGTCCAATATCCTCTCTCATTCTGTCTACCTTAGAGCTTTTCTGGTGATAGCTTCAGCAGGTCCAGCAATCACTGAACCAGAAACAAAACAAGTTATCAGCCCATAATCCATCAAATACATGATGGTGGAAGAAAAAAAAAGAGAAAGAAAGAAAGTATGGAAATTTAAAGACAAAGCATTACAGATATGTTTTAATGTTTGGCGTCCTGGTAGACATGCTTAATGGAGGCTCACATTGCAATAGAGGTTTGTAGGGAAAATTCATTGATTAGACTCTGATTTTGACTTCTAGGAGAAATATCCCTACTCTATCAATCATTCTCTGAGGGCTTTGGCTCCACCATTTTTGGGTCCTTTCTTACTGTCCTCAGTGATCATATCTTCCATGAACAAAGAAGAGTATGTTCTGATTGGGGTTGAGATGTGCTTGCAGTTTACTTGCTGTTTAGGTTTTTTGTTGTTTCTTTAGGTTTGAAAAACCACAGGCATTTTAGATGAGAGTCTTAGATTTTTTTTTGTTTTTTTTCTTTTTTGTTTTAAAAAATTATTGAAGTGCATTTGGCATACAATTTATATTAGTTTCAGTAGTCTTTTTTTTTTCTTTTGGCTATAATTCCCATCAAAACTTGCAAAGCTTCTGATCTGAGTTCCATTAGTTCCATGGGATAATAAGCAAACCCAAAGTTCTTTCCTAAAGTTCTTAAATACTTTGATTTTCTTAACTTGCTCACTTTGTTATGTTTTTTCAACTATTTCACTTTTTTACCCATTTTAATTTCCCTGAATCATTTTTGTTCACTTTTTTTTCCTCCATACTTAGCACTTTCTAGAGGAGAATCCAAAATAGTTGTCTTTCCAGTCCTGAAAGGATTTGATCTCTGGAAATTCTCCAATGGTTTTTAAATTTTTTAACATCATCTTTTTAGAAACACTTGGCTAAAGGCAGCCAATAATAACCAACACACATTTTTTATTCTTTTCCCAATCACTTTCTCAGTCACTTTATCTAGAGTAATAGTCTCATGTATATGACTTGCTTTCCAGGTTATGGCAGATGGAAGTTTAACACAGTGTAACAGAAATCTCTACGGGTTCAGTCTGTATTTTTTCTTGTCCTATACAAATATCACATAGTTTAGTTTTTTAATGGTGGCACATCAATTACAGTTAATTTTTTTGTATTATTTAAGGTAAATAATTGTTTAGGTTAAGTAAGTATTGTAACAAACACACCTCTGAATTTCAGTGACATAGCACAATATAAATTTTTCTCTCTCACCTAAAGTACAGTGTGGATATTTCCATTCTTTGCATAGCCTTGGACTTGGTTGTCTAGGCATTTAGACTCCTTTCATGTTTTTCTTTCCGATCTTCCCAGTTGTGATAGGTTGTCTGCCTCTGGCTAGCAGTTAGGGGAAGGGAAGTTATAGACATTATTTGTGTAAGTTGTTTTCTGGGCCGGCCCTGTAAGTGTTGTACATCAACTTCAAAGAAAATCCTTTGGTCAGAACTTGGTCATAGAGCCACATTTATGTGTAAGGGATGCTGGGAAATGTAGTCTGGTTTCTGTAATAGGCAGTAGAAACATAGTTCATGGACACAGAATATCTGCTGTAGAGTCTTACTGTTTATGTCTTTTTCACTATGTATTATAAAAACTATAACAAAAATTATCATGTGACATTATTGTCATTGACATATTTCATGAGTACCCTGGTTAATTTTATTTCTTGGCTACAGTATTCTTATAATTTCAAAATAAGATATGCAATATATTAAGTTATGTCATGTCAAAAAATTCTTCTGGGGAAAATGTATAACTTTATCAATTGGTTAAGATTAAGGATAAGCAGGGCACTTACATCCAAACAAATGATACTTGGAAAATAACTATTAACTCTTAGAGTATATAGATGTACACAACTAAATTGTACTTTGTTTCCATTCTCCTGAAATGTACCCTATAATTACATTTAATAGTCCCTAAGTAAATACCATGTAAACTAGAATCTTCTTTAAAGGAGAGAAGCAATCACATATTCACACTGTAATGATGGGGTATTTGCATGGCAATTACCAAGCCATTATATTGTCTTTCCTTTAATTTAGTCAACTTCATCTCCTGAATCTTGTTCAGGCAAAGTGGTTGAGCTAAATAACTTTTAACTACCAGAGTGTATACTTCTTCAAGCAGTTGTCATTGTCATTTTTGTAGTTATTCTGATATTTTTCTTATTTTAATAATTTGGTAAGGAACATTTTAGACATCAGTTAAACATTTATGCAAATAGCCTATCAAACTGATTGTTTCAAAAATATTCCAATCATAGTAATTAGCCACCTTCACTATGGAGAATTGAATATTAAATTATAGGTAAAGAGTACAATATACTCATTCCAAAATACAAACCTGGGTGAAAGTAATTTTTTAAAAAAAACCATTTATTTATTATTGAGAGACAGAGAGAGACAGAGCATGAGCATGGGAGGGCAGACACAGAATCCGGAGCAGGCTCCGTACTCTGAGCTGCCAGCACAGAGCCCCATGTAGGACCCGAACTCATAAAATGCGAGATCATGACCTGGGCTGAAGTTGGACGCTCAACGGACTGAGCCACCCGGGTGCCCCTAAATTTGGGTGAAAGTAAAACCAAAGATTAAATTATAAAATAATCCTTTTAGTTATGTGTCTGAGTATCATGTTGCTTTTTAAACTAAACTTTTATTGAAATATAGCATGCAGACAACCTTGCACAATTTATGAATTTATAGACGGATTTTCATAAATTGAATTTACCCGTATAGTAATTACTCATATTGTGAATAGAACATTATCAGCATCACAGAAACACCTTGCATGCCCTATTTGACTTACTATCTTCCTAAAGTTAACTTCTATCTTGATTTCTATTGCTACATATTAGTTTTATTTGTTTTAAAATTGTATTAAGTTGAAATTATGCAAACTGTAATGTAATGGATCCTGGGTTGTGTTATCCAAATCCCCTTAAACTTAAGGTACTTACTCCTATGGCGGTCAAGAATATTGGCTGCTGAGGGGTGCCTGGGTGGCTCAGTCGGTTAAGCGGCTGACTTCGGCTCAGGTCATGATCTCGCGGTCCGTGAGTTCAAGTCCTGCGTCAGGCTCTGTGCCGACAGCTCAGAACCTGGAGCCTGTTTCAGATTCTGTGTCTCCCTCTCTCTGACCCTACCCCATTCACGCTCTGTCTCTCTCTGTCTCAAAAATAAATAAACATTAAAAAAAAATTTTTAAAAGAATATTGGCTGCTGACAGTTCCAATATGTGGCCCTTTCAGACAGTTACTCTTAGAAAAAGGAAGCTGCATCATCTAAGATCACATATTCTCCATGGAGGCAACCTGCATCTAATGCCATGTGGGGTACAATAATTGATCCCCTTTACCTCATTTTGGGACCAATTTAAGGGCCATCTCAGCTCCAAACTTTGAAGTGGATCATCCGGGACTTCTCTTGCAACATATTGCTGTTGAACATCTTCCTGTACTCATTTTAGCATCCCTCAATCCCTTCAAATATTGTTTCTGAGGTCATCCTCCACACTTCTGTCCTACAAATCTCTACCTCAGAGACTGTTCCAGAGAATGCATCTAACACAGTAATGGAAGTATTTCTGGGAAGAAGTCTCTAAAATGGGTGCTTGACTTTGGAAAAAAAAAAGAAAAAAGGGGGGGGGGGCAGTGCCTGGGTGGCTCAGTCAGTTAAGCATCCAACTTTGGCTCATGTCATCATCTCATGGATGGTGGGATCAAGCCCCATATCGGGCTCTGTGCTGACAGCAAGGAGCCTGATTGGGATTCTCTCCCTCCCTTCTTCTCTGCCCCTCCCCCACTCACACTCAACCTCTCTCTCTTTGTCCCCCGCCCTCTTTCTCTCAAAATAAATCAACATTAAAAAAATAAAATAAAATGGGTTTTTGAAGTTGGAATCCCTGCTAGCAGGCTGACAATGAGACCTATTTTTGAAAGTAGGTGGAAAACTGATAACTCTTGGAATACGCTAATGATACAATTGTCAAAACTCTCATTAGTGTTGAACGAGATAGTAGAGAATACACCATACAGTGCCTGATGTATTAGAGAAGTATGGGTTAAGGACTAATTTTAAGTATGATAGAATTGGACCACTACTGCTGGGTGTTCTCAAAGCATTGAAGAAAGACAATGAAATTCTGAGTTTGATTAATCACCAATTAAGATTAAGTTTGAAAGCCAGAAGTCCTCTTTGGCAGCTTGGAGGCTCTCATCTCTTGCAGTTGGATGCAGAAAGAGGTTGAGACATGATACTTAATTAAAAAGGGAAGCCGAACTCCAGTAGATTTTATATTCTACTCAAGTAGATTTTATATTCTAAGTATAGAATCTAAGCAGAAACTTGAGATCAACTCAAGTAGATTTTATATTCTAAGAGGGCTTCTTATTAGAAAGAATAAGGACCATGGAATTTGGCATGAAAGCATCTGGGTCAGGTTATTTGAGAAACTTGAAATCCTGAATCCCCATTTTTCTTTAGGTCTTTCCACATTTAATATCATATCAAGTTACCCTGAGGTGGGTCACAAAGGGAAGAAGGAATGAGGCTTAAAAGCAATGAGCAAACATGGAAAAATGAAGTCAGGATCCTCATTACAGATATTGAAGTTACTTATTATTGATTATTTGTTATTTTAATGTCCGGATTAAATATGAATATTTTGGTTATTTTATTTTTATAGCCCAAGACTCACTTGTAATCTTTGTATAATTTAATTGATACCACTTTTTCCCAGTTAAAGAGTCTCCAGCTGACTCAGTGGTATTTTCAAGGATTGCTTTCTGAACTCCTATTTTGTCTCTTCAGAATGGTGAAACTGCTGAAAATCTCATGGTTTCAGTTTCATTTATATTTAGATTCTTGTTTCTTATCTCTCAGGTTAGTCTTTATATATTTAGAGTTTGGGGGGAAACCACAAAAGTTAAAGATTCAAGTTTCTCGGTCTCTGTTCTCTTTGGGAGCTTGGCCCCATATGTAGCAGGTGCTTTTGTAGCCCAGAACTCCAAGTCTTGCTTTCCAAGTTGTGTGAGGCTGCAAAAAACTCTGTTGGTCCATCTTTCCCTTAATAGTAGCCTTTTTCTTAGATTTGTCAAAAACAGATTACATTCCTTGTGGCAAAATTGACTTCCTTTTTGTTTGATTTCCTTTTTGTGTGTGTGTGATCTTAGCACGCTAAGATTTTGGTCTCCAAAAGACAGATCTCCAAGTCTTAATTGTATCTTTATATCTATATATGTATATTCAGTTATCAATCTGATCATTCCAGTGGAGTGTTGGACTTCTGCAAGTTGTGCATTGCAGCTAGAAAGTCTTCATTCAACATTTTAAATTAAAATTTCCTATGTTCTTTTTAAGCCTTTAAAAAGCCTATTTCTTTAACAGAGAGAAATAGGAATATGAATACTAAGTGTCTAAAAACTGGTAAAGTCGAGTACAATTTATATAAAATGCTATGATAAGTCTGGGCAGTTGTAAATTTAATGTCATTACCATAATTCTTTATTTTGATATTTGATTCTTTAGTTCTACCTATTTTGTAAGTGACTTTCTTTTTTATAACTAAGTGATTTTTTAGAAAACACCATGATAATTCAGTTGGTTAAGTTCAACTCTTCACTTTTTTTAATCCAAGTCTTGGTATTTTAGCATTATCTCCAGTTAGATAGATTCTATAATTAGGTACTACGTTTTAGCATTCTGAAAATTAGTGAATATATTTATCTAATTTTACAATTAGATTTCGTCAACACTACAACTCCTTTTATTTACCATTTAGTAGAATATTTTGCAAGTAGAATCTTCTCATATTTAAACTCAAAATATATTTTACATTTATAACTATAACGTACTGCACTTTCTACCGATAGAGTTATATCACCCAGTTTTTAAAAAACTTTCAATTCATATAAATTTTTTGTGTATTCCTTTAGAAAATGTTTGTTTTCATCTGTGTCAATTATCAGTTATTTGCAGCAGAAAACTAAGTTTTTTATTGTCATCTTTTACATTGAAAATCAGTACCACAATATAGCACTAATTAGGGATGTAGGGACATTACGTATGCTTTATGGATCTTTGTATTGAGGTAAAAATGTGCTTCAGATTATCTCATATGTTTTAGGATTCATAGCTTTTTTCACATATTTTAATACTAAAGGTATATTGATATATTTATTATTTTAAGATCTTAAATTTTTTACCATTTGTAAATTCTATAGAATTATAGTAAAACTTAAGATAAAAGTAATATTAGAAAACTTCAGTAAAAGCAATGAATGGGATTCAAAGGACTTGGGAGAAGGTATTTTGTTTTTATATTTTTGTATTTTCCTCAATTATTTTATGTATGTAGGTATGTATGTATGTATTTATTATCATTATTATTTTATTTCATATTTTGCTGTTGAATTTGAGGCATAGGCGTTTTGTTCCTCTTCTTACACCTTGGAAATTAAGCTTTCTTTTTAGGCCTTAAAAATAAAGTGGGAATAGAGTAAATTTAAAAGCTGCAGGGTACCATTAGAAATAAACAGAGAAATGTGAAATGTTGATTAAAGATCAAAGGATAGTAGCAGAATTAATTATCTGGAAGCTGTGAAATCACTTATAAACTGCATAAAGCCAAGACAAGGGAATTGAAAACTTATTACTAATTAATTCTTATAATACATTAATAAAACGGACAAGGCACATCACAATATTTTAGTGAAAATTTGGCTTTAGTATCCAAAATAATTTTTGACTGGTATATGGTTCAATTGATTAAAGTCTATAATCCCGGTTTCAGAACATGCACATCCAACTGGAAGGTAGGTTGCAATACAAGTGGAAGTGGTGTAGAGATTATGAGGGGGTTTAAAGATGTGAATGTCGTGGCATAATTATAATGAAGTGTGACAATACCAGTAACTCTGTAGGGGACGTAAAGTAATTCAAACTCAACCACTGAGCAAATGGTATAGAGCAAAGTGAGAGGTATAGACAAAAAGGCTAAGTTGTTTCAAAATGGAAAGATGGATTTATGCAAGAATTTCATAATGAAAACAACAAATTGACCCAGAAGAAGACTATCATTGTCCATTTCCTTTGAAAATCCTTATTTCCTTTACCACATATCATCTTGAAATAACGTTTTGTGCTAGTGGTTTTCAGCTTTCTCAAATTTCTCAGTGGCACACGTTTCTTAAGACATTGGCTATTACTCAAACTATTTTATTCAGTATTTTTAAAAATTATTTTCAATATCAGCTTATGTTATCAGCTTATACAAAATTATACTAGTTGATTTATAGGAAATGTTTACCATATTTTATCTCTGCAGTATTCGATGATGTTGTCAATATGCTGATTTTACAATATGTTCAACATTGGCTTCTGCAGTTCATTTCTTCTGATAGCACATGATTGTGCTACTAAATTTTTGACAGTTCTTGCTTTTGTGGGTCATTCTCCCCTACCTACAGATGAAATGAGCACTCTCAAATTGGTATCTCTTTTTCTAAACTATACTGAATTTCAGAATGCCATTAATGAAAGTTCATACCACTATTTCCATATAGAATTCTCATTTAGAATCATTGTAACTCAAACTATTTTATTGAATTCATGACTTACCCTCACAAGATATTATGTAATATATGTAAATTATCTTGTTAACAAATTCTATTACTATTTACTTCCTCCTCCTTTTTTTTCATCCTAACCTGGTTTCATTAACATTTTTATAGTCATTTTATTAAATTTATTAATGAACTTGCTCTTGAATAAAGGTTTTCTTCTGTACTATACTGCCAGTGTTTAAATCACCACTGATTAACCTGTACTTGGAATATATCAAGAAAATTATTAGGTCTTGTCTACCAATAATCTCTTTTCATACTGGCTTACCATGTACTGTATTGCCAGATATCTTTTTTTTTCTAAATTTTTTAATGTTTATTCACTTTTGAGAGACAGAGAGAGACAGAGTGTGAGTGGGGAAAGGGGAGAGAGTATGATGGAGATAGAATCTGAAGCAGGCTCCAGGCTCTGAGATGTCAGTACAGCGCCCGATGTGGGGCTCGAGTTCACAGACTGTGAGATCATGACCAGAGCTGAAGTTGGATGCTTAACCAACTGAGCCACCCAGGTGCCCTTATATTGCCAGATTTCTTCTTAAAAACCAATACACCCTCTGGAAACCAGAGGTGTGTCTATTAGCCAGGCTTATACTTACATATTTATCTGTGCCATAAAAGATAACATCAAATTATTTAGCTTAGCCCAAGAAGTTCTACATAATCTCTCTCATATCTTATTCCCATACTTGACATACTTTGCCATCCTTTTGTACTTTGTGATCTTCGCATATGTTTCTGGAACATAAAAAGATTTTTAATGACTCTAGTGTTTCTGATTTCTCTTGTTGAATTCTCTTCTTGAGTTAGCTTTCAACTTGGAAAATTTTTGTTTGTCCCAAATTCTTACTCAAACATTTTTCCCTTTGTTATTTCCAAAAACATATTTTTCCTATCTTCTTTACTATAACTGAATGTTGCTCTTCTTGTCTTCTAGGTAAACTGCTTAAAAATCAAGGTATACTTCTTGAATGATTAGACAGGGCATGTCTAAAGAATTGATGGGTTTGGGGCGCCTGGGTGGCTCAGTCGGTTAAGCGTCCGACTTCCGCTCAGGTCATGATCTTGCGGTCCGTGAGTTCAAGCCCCGCGTCAGGTTCTGTGCTGACTGCTCAGAGCCTGGAGCCTGTTTCCGATTCTGTGTCTCCCTCTCTATGACCCTCCCCTGTTCATGCTCTGCCTCTCTCTGTCTCAAAAATAAATAAACGTTAAAAAAATTAAAAAAAAAAAAGAATTGATGGGGTAGATTTTTCAGGAATGTTATATGAGGATTTATATGAGGGCTTAGGGCCTTGTGAAATGTAAGTGTATTTAAAAGAAACAGTTCCACATATTTAGAGTACTACTCCACATCTTTTTCTAATCCTGCATTAATGTTAGGCCATTACTGTGATTAAGGATAGTGCTACAGAAAAAAAAAAAAAAAAAAAAAAAAAAGATGACCTTTTTGAGATGTTCTTTAGTTACACAGTAACTAAACACAGTTTACAGTTCCACGGTTTAGTGGAAGTATCTTGCTTATTTCTTTTTGCCTCTAGTTTATTCCCCCAATTTCCTTTTATCATATTATCCTTAGTCAAATCATTGCTCCTGATAGAACTTGCTTATCTAAATATTAACAATAAGGACACCACACCATAAAACATGCATATTGATTGATAGTGGGCAAAATAAATACAATGGATAAAAGGTAGGTAAATGGTAAAAATAATATGCATGGTGTTCTGTAAGAACCAGATAAATACTACCCTCTATCATAAAATAGAGAATATGACAAGAAAATAAAGGCAATGAAAAATCATTCAGAAATTTAAGAAAGAATATGATAATAGCAAATAACAAATGCATTTTCACTTGAGTAAAAGATACCTAAGGTTTAAATAAAGACATAAAATAAATGAAACAAATTGGAATCAGTAAGGATTAGAAAAGATACACCTTAAAACTGAGTTAGGGAAATGGATGTCAAGTGTGAAAAATTATATAATTTGCAGTAGATAAAACCTAGACAGGTAAACAAATAAATACATGTACCCCAAGAGATGGTGATGTATAAAATTTAGGAGAAGGGTTACAATTTAGGCATAATTGATGTACCTAAAATTATTAACTCTATAACAGAGTAATATAGTTCCTACATAAAAATCTGAATCTCCAGATCAAATGACATATTTATTCAAGAAAAGTTGATAGAATGCTCTATATTTTAACTGATATCCTTGTATATTATTGAACCAAAAAGAGTAAAAAATTGAATTCTATTGAAATTTGGGGATCTCTGCTTTATTACCAAGATAAAAAAATCCTATGAGTATTCAGGCAAAGACTAGGTACAAAAAAAGAAGAAAATATCTGGTTTGTCTTAATGTTCAACACTACACCATTCTATATAAGATGACCAAGGAGCTTATATATCTGAAGGGAAAATGAGCATGAACCAAGTATTTCTTTGGGTGGAGGGAGGAGGGCAGCCAAATTCTCATTTAAGTATAAAAATACAGAAAGTTGCAAATACATAAAGTGCTTGAAGATGGTAGCACCCAAGCATTCCTGGAAAACAAAATAAAAATGTTAAAATTCAGCCATGTTCTGTAATATAAATAAAATTAATCAGGGATTATGGTATAAAATGACTTTCAGTAAGCATTGCACGCATTTAAATGTGTAATAGAATGAAATATATGTTCTGTCGATGGAAAACTAGTGAAATAAAATATGGCAAAATAAAATATTGTGCAGCCTTAAAAAATGAAGTAACATTTTTCATACTAGTATGGAAAAGTATCAAGGATGAATTTAAAATTTCTTCTTTCTATAACCTATGAGTGTGGGTGTCTGAAATTCTACCATGTATAAACTATCTTTTATGGGGACGTGATTAGGTAAAGTGACATAATCTACTTATTGAAACATATAGCCCATAAAGTGGATAATGAGCCAAGCAGAATAGACTTTTATGATTTGTGGTGTAACTGGCCAAAGATAGATGTTTTAGATCAACAGAAAGGGTCCTACATAGTCATTCAGGAATGCAGACTGCAGAGTCTTTGCTTCTCTAAATGTGTGGTCTCAAAGGCCAACATGAGAATTTCTACCCTACCTTGACAGAGGAAGAATAGCAAAGAGGAAAGCAAATGGCTTTATGGTCTATATCTTTAAAGTTATAGGCAAAGTTACACACATTACCATTTCTGGATAGTACTCAAGTCTTGTATGTGGCTACACATACCTGCAAATGAAGCTGGGGAAATATATACCTAAGGAGAAGTGGAGAAAAGAAAAGAAGCTGTGTGTTTTTTTTTTTTTACCATGGCATTCATGATAAATAAATAAAATATATTGAGGATTATAACATTGAGCTGTTGGGGGCTCATGGGTGGCTCAGTCAGTTGAGCATCCGACTTCGGCTCAGGTCATGATCTCACAGCTCATGAGTTCGAGCCCCACATCAGGCTCTGTGTTGACAGCTCGGAGCCTGGAGCCTGCTTCGGATTCTGTGCCTCCCTCTCTCTCTGCCCCAACCCACTCACATTCTGTCTTTGTCTCTCTCAAAAGAAAAATAAACATTAAAAAAAATTAAAAAATAAAATATTGAGCTGTTAAAATATGATCAGAATGTACTTGTTAGTCTTCCTTTTTATGTCTTAGGGGAAAGAGAATATTAATGCCAGAGGATACACGAAGGATGCTATTCTGGAATATGTGATAGAACACATGGAAGGAAAAGTTGAAAGAAGAGTTCTTTACCTGCTTTGGGCTTTGCTAATCCTCCTGCCACCCGAGGAGGCACAACCACAACTACCAGGTCACCTAACCTTGGTCAATCCCATCGTGTTCTTCCCCAAAATCATCAACAATGAGCCTTTGGGCCATGTCTCCTTTGAGCTGTTTGAAGTCAGAATTCCAAAGAGAGCAGACAACTTGTGCTCTGAACCCCGGGAAGAAAGGTTATAAGGATTCCTAATTTCACAGTATTATTCTGGTATTTATGTGCTAGGGTAGTGACTTCCCATGCTCCAGGGGCACTGGTGGCAAGTCCATCTATAAGGAAAATTGGATCATGAGAACTTCATCCGGAAGCATAGGGGTGCTGGCATCTGGTCCATGGAAAATACTGGACCCAACATAAACTGTGCCCAGTTTTTCATTTGCATGGCCAAGACTGAGTGCTTGGATGGCAAATGTGGTTTGTAGCAAAGTATAAGAGTATGTAGATGTTGTAGAAGGGATGAAGCAATTTGGGACTGCTACTGAACCCAAGATTGGCTCCTGGTCGCTTAAAGGATCATTACTCAAGAGACAAGTTTTGATTTTGATTGGAAAGGAATTTGAACATTTTTCAGGAGACTGGCCACCTGGGGAGAAGGGAGATTCTTGTCCAAAACCCATTTCCATTTCCAAGGCTTTTGTCTAGCCCAGGGGTTTTTAAAGGAGTTAGAGTATGGGGCACCTGAGTGGCTCAGTCACTTAAGCTCCCGACTTTGGCTCAGGTCATGATCTCATGGTTTGTGGGTTTGAGCCCCACATCGGGCTCTGTGCTGACAGCTCAGAGCCTGGAGCCTGCTTTGGATTCTGTGTCTCCCTCTCTCTCTACCCCTCCCCTGCTTGTGCTTCCTCTCCTTCTCTTTCTCTCAAAAATACATAATAAAAAAATTTTTTTAAGATAAAGTGGTTAGGGTAATCAGCAAAGGGAGTGCAGTGGCCTGCAATATTCATTGATTGCGTGCAGACTCAATGCTAGCCACAAACATTATCTCACTGCTCAAGGGTTGTACAAGGGGGTCCAGTTATTGTTTCATGATGTGCAAGAGTATTTTTTTTTTAATTCAAGTCAGTTAACATACAGTGATACAGTGTCATATTAGTTTCAAGAGTAGACCCCAGTGATTCATCATTTCCATATAATACCCAGTGCTCATCCCAAAGGTGCCTTCTATAATGCCCATTACCCAGTTAACCCATCTGTATGTTGATTTTATATCCTGCAACTTTGCTGAATTCATGTATTAGTTCTAGAAGTTTTTGGTGGAGTCTTTTGGGTTTTCCACGTAGAGTATCATGTTATCTGCGGAGTGAAAATTTGACTTTTTCCTGGCCAATTTGTATGCCTTTTATTTATTTTTGTTGTCTGATTGCTGAAGCTAGGACTTCCAGTACTGTGTTGAACAAAAGTGGAAAGAGTAGACATCCCTCTTGTGTTCCTGACCTTAGGGGGAATGCTCTCAGTTTTTCCCCATTGAAGATATTAGCTGTGGGTCTTTTGTAGGCCTTAATGATGTTGAGGTATGACCTTCTTTTTTTTTTATTTTTTATTTTTAATGCTTATTTATTTTTTTGAGAGAGAGAGAGAGAGAGGAAGGGCAGAGAGGCAGAGAGAGAGAGAGAGAGAGAGAGACAGAGAGAGAGAGAGACAGAGACATGGAATCCAAAGCAGGCTTCAGGCTCCAAGCTGTCAGCACAGAGCCTAATGTGGGGCTTGAACTCATGAGCCATGAGATCATGACTTGAACCAAAGTCAGAAGCTTAACCAACTCAGCCACGCAGTGTTTCTATCCCTACTTTCTTGATGGTTTTTTATTAATAAAGGATACTGTAGGTTGTCAAAATGCTTTTTCTTCATCTATTGACAGGATTGTATGGTTCTTATCCTTTCTTTTATTAATGTGAAGTATCACAGTGATTGATTTGTGAATATTGAACCAGCCCTGCAGCCCAGGAATAAATCCCACTTGGTCATGGTTAATAATTCTTTTAATATACTTTTGAATTCGATTTGCTGGTATCTTGTTGAGAATTTTTGCATCCAGATTCATCAGGGATATTGGCCTGTAATTCTCCTTTTTAGTGGGGTCTTTGTCTGATTTGGGAATCAAGGAAATGCTGGCTTCATAGAATGAGTTTGGAATCTTTCATTCCATTTCACTTTTTGGAACAGTTTGAGAATAGGTATTAACTCTACCTTAAATGCCTGGTAGAATTCTCCTGGGAAGCCATGGAGTCTGGCCCAGGACTCTTGTTTGTTGGGAGATTTTTGATAACTAGTTCAGTTGCTTTCCTGGTTATGGATCTGTTCAATTTTTCTATTTCTTTCAGTTTCAGTTTTGGTAGTACATGAGTTTCTAGGAATTTGTCCATTTCTTCCAGATTGCCCACTTTGTTGGCATATAATGTTTCATAGTATTCTCTTATAATTGTTTGTGTTTTTATGGTATTGTTTGTGTGTCTATGGTATTGTTTGTGTTTCTATGGTATTGTCCTCTTGCATTTGTGATTTTACCTATTTGGGTCCTCCTTCTTTTCTTTTTGAGAAGTCTGACTAGGGGTTTATCAATTTTGTTTATACTTTCAAAGTACCAGCATTTTGTTTCATTGATCTACTGGATTTTTTGCTTGTTTGATTGTTTATTTCTATATCATTTATTTCTGCTCTAATCTTTATTATTTCCATTCTTCTGCTGGCTTTGGGCTTTATTTGCTGCTCTTTTTGTAGCTCCTTTTGGTGTAAGTTTAGGTTGTACATTTGAAAACTTTCTTGCTTCTTGAGATAGGCCTGACTTGCAATGTGCAATGTAATTTTCTGTTATGATTGCCTTTGCTGCACCTCAAAGGGTGCACTTCATTTCATTTTCATTAGCTTCCATTTATTTTTTTAATTTCTTCTTTAATTTCCTGGTTAACCCATTCATTCTTCAGTAGTATGGTCTTTAACCTCCATGTATTTGAGGGTATTCTTTATTTTTTCTTGTGGTTGATTTCAAGTTTCATAGTTTCATAGTGATCTGAAAATATGCACAGTATGATCCAGATCTTTTTGTACCAGTTGAGGGCTGATTTTTGACCCAGTATGTGATCTTTTCTGGAGAATATTCCACTTTCTGGAGAATATTCCACGTACACTTGAGAAGAATGTATATTCTGCTGCTTTAGAATGAAACATTCTGAATATATCAGTTAAGTCCATCTAGTCCAGTGTGTCTTTCAAAGCCATTTTTTCATTGTTTTTTTCTGCTTAATTTGTCCATTGCAGTAAGTGAGATATTAAAGTCCCCTACTGTTATTATATTACTATCAATGAGTTCCTTTGTGTTTGTTATTAATTGATGTATATATTTGGGTGTTCCCAAGCTTGGCACATAAATATTTACAATTGTTAGATTTTCTTGATGGATAGACCCCTTAATAATGATATAATGTCCTTCTTCATCTCTTGTTACAGTTCTTAAAAATCTAGTTTGTCTAAATATGGCTACTCTGACTTTGTTTTGATATCCATTAGCATGATAGATGATTCTCCATATTCTCACTTTTAATCTGCAGGTATTGTTAAGTGTAAAATGAGGCTCTTGTAGGCAGCACATAGATGGATCTTGACTTTTTATTCATTCTGATACCCTATGCCTTTTGATTGAAGTGTTTTATCCATTTACATTCAGAGTAATTGTTGAAAGATAGGAATTTAGTGCTATTGTGTTACCTATAGAGTTGGTGTTTCCTATGATGTTCCCTAGTCTTTGGGGTCTTTGTTGCTTTGGTCTCCCTTGTTTTTTTTTTTTTTCTCTCAGAGAGTTCCCCTTAAAATTTCTTGTAGGGCTAGTTTAGTGGTCATGAACTCCTTTAGTTTTTATTTGTCTGGGAAACTCTTTTATCTCTCCTTCTATTGTGAAAGACAACCTTGCTGGATAAAGAATTCAGCATATTTTTACCATTCAGCTCATTGAAAATTGAATGCCACTCCCTTCTCACCTGCCAGGTTTTAAGTCTGCTGCTAACCTTATGTGTCTATCCTTGTAGGTTAAGGACCTTTTATTCCTAGTCACTCTCAGGAAGTCCACATGGTAAAGTGAGGGCAGTCAACTCGCCCTGTGCCACAATTCTCCTGCATTTTTTCCTTCGCGCTGAACTGGGATTCCAAACCCGTGGTCTTACGGGACCTGGTACTGTGTGGATCTGCCCTCCTCCTCTGGAGTAGAGCCTCTCCACAGTGTCTGAAGCCCTCTGTCTCTGAAAAACAGCCCCATGCCTGCACAGTGCACTGCTAAAAGCAGCAAAGGTTATATTCCCTCTGGGTGTGCTTCTGTCCCCTGTTGATGAAAGGCCTTTGGCTGGTGCCTGTAAGGTCTTTTCTCCTTGGGGAGATAATATGCCCTCTTCCAAAGTTTTCCAGGAAGGGGAATGTTCTCTCCCAATGCACCCTGGAGCTCCCTACACCACACCTATGCACTCTGTGGCCACCTCTCCCCTCCCCAGGAGTGTGCACCACAGCTCCACTCCAGAGAAAGTGACATACTTCCAAAACCTCAGAGTTTGAGCTCCACACTCTGTTCACAAAAAAACACTGTGACGGTCACTACTTCTTGCTCCCCAGTCTGTGCTCCAGAGAGGTTTTCCTCCTGTGTGAACTTGATGCCACACTTTTTCAACTTCTCTCTCTCCTTTTTGTCTTTCCATGAAAAGGGTTCCCTCCACTCCACGGAATTGCCAGTTTTATCTCACTGTGTTCACTTCCACACACCTTGCACCTGCCATGCTGTCTCCCTCCAACTGTGAAGATCCTTCTGCCACTCCACAGATCGATTATTTGGATATTCCAAGTTGTCTTACACATTATAACTGTGTTTGAGGGACAAGGCAAGCCCAGGATCCCCCTACTTCTCTGCCATCTTAACTCCTCTTTCTGTGCAAGGAGGATGAAGTCTACAGATGCACAAAGGGAAACCAGCAAAATCATTTGTGTGACCTAAAAGAAAGAAAACATCGCAATAAAACAAAAACAAAACAAAACAAACAAACAAAAAAACCCAAACAAACAAACAAAACAACCCTAGGCTAATCATAGCTGGGACAGCTTTCAGACAGACTTGCTGGCCTCTGCAGCCCCTGAAACTTCTGGTTCTTCAGTCCTCAAGGCCAGAGTTTTGAAAATCTCCAAGAAAGCAAATTAGTTCTATTATAGGTCAAGGGCCTTGGGTCAGCAAATTAACCCTTAAGACTGGCCAGAGTGCTATAACAAGTTCAGGAATAGCAAGACCAGCAAGATCACCACTGACAACTTTGAACATCTCTAAAAAAATTTGACTTGTATTTTATCTGAACCGTCAGACTATTCCTTTTGTGGCTCAGGACAGCACCCCTCTACCTCTATCTGTCTGCTCTCAGTACCCTATCTTTGTACTCTCACTGCAGTTTTTTGGGTCCCATATTTTCCTTGTCCTCCTCCAAGTCTACCTAGATTGCAAGAGTTAAGTTCCTAATTATAAAATACAAACTAAACAGTTTAAAACTTTTTAACTCTTCTGGAGTTTTATTCAAATCTGACTAAAGGACAAAACTATCTTTCAAATGCCTCGGATTATTTTGTGATAATGAGTTCAGTTATTTTGCTACATGAAGAAGAGAATTACTTGACCCTTTTCAATTATAAAGAAAAATTCTGAAATAGAGACATTGAACATTTACCCATATCTGTGTGGATATTCAAAGACAAAAGTCTTTTTTTTTTTTAAATTTACACTTGATTTTCCTTTTGTGGATGGTTTTTCAAAAGCTTTGTTCAAATACCGGATTTGATCCCTCACTAAACTTGGAACTTACTTTGTAGGGAAATGATTCTTTCTCTTCAGTAGATTGCCATTGCAGACAGTATACTTGAAGTTTAAAATCCCCATTTCCTTTCTCCTTTTTTGGTCAATTATTTCACATACTCATGAAACTAAAAATTATTGAATAACATAATTTTGAGCCCTAACTATTGAAATATAAGAAAACTTTTCTGAAAAATACGGTTTAAGGTACAACACCATCTTGAGATTTAATAAAACATTAATGCATTTTACATTTTATTATGTTTTATTACTGCCTAGCACCTTATTTACAATAAAAAATAATGAACAGTAGAAATATCTATTAAGGGATTTCATGAGAAATGACTTCATTCTTACTACAAGACTAAATGTAGACAGCAGCACAGTATTGTTCAGGATAAATGACTATTTGATAAGATGATTATACCAGGAGGGATAACCTTCTCTGTGGTGCACAAAGATTCTTAGGCTCAGAAATCTAGTCAAATATAAGTAGGAATATCCCTGAGAGACCTTTTCTGGCAGTAGATGAAAGCTCTTTCCTTTAGGACATTCAGAGGTCAGTGCTTACAATTTCACCAGAAACCACTATCTATTTAAAATGTCCCTTGTTAGAGGAATGATGGGGATATAGGATCTCCTCAAATTTAATTCCAGAAGATAGAAAGTACTGTCAAGAACAAGCAAAAGAGAATGTGGCAAATGTATATAACAGTATAAAACTGAGTTCTTCTATACACCTGTAATTGAAGGCTTCAAATAAAAATGAATATGGTAGTCAAGTAGAAATGAAGCCATGAAGCTTAAAACCAAAATTATCCTGCGTGCTGAGAATCACTTCCAACCTTTCATTTTTAGAAGTGGTCAGAGATGTGACATAATTCTGGAGGATTATTTTGCAAGTCTTTTCTGTTGTCATTCTCTTCATCTCAGACTTTGGAGTATTAATGAGTTGAACTGGGGATAAATAAGAGAATGCATATAGTGGCAAACCTAGGTACAATAAACCGTTGTACAATAATAATGATTTGAAAAACTTTACAATTCCCAAGGTTCACATGTGTGTTTAATCCCGGATCATTTTTAGAGTCACTTAGCTTGCTTATACGCCTTGGGGAGCTATGGGATAAACAAGATTTTTTTTCCCTGAAACTTATTAGAAGACACATTATGTGCATTTTGGGAGCTGAAGATCAGGAGGGGGCTAGGTAAGGAGAGCAGTGAATTTAAAGCTATTTGTAAAGTCCTACCGATATGTTAGATCATGTGTTGCAGTAGTGAGTTCCCAGGCTCTCATGAAGAAAATCTGGACAATCCCTGGGAAATGTGACAAGGCTCTTTTAGTTGAAGACTCCATTTTCCTTAGTGCCATGTAGGTGACATATGTATTATTTGTCTATAAACTATTGACTTATCTTTTACTCTTTAAGGGAAGGGTAATTGGAAAAATTTAAGTGCACCAGAGTATTTGTGTGTGTGTGCATGTGTGTGCACACGTGCTTGTGTGTGGCAGGGTCACCGAAATACTTGTTGGAAGACTTTTTGAATTGAATATAGTTATCTGCTATACTCCATAGAATAGTAATTTCTTAACATTTTTCCTCAAATCCATATTTCCTTCAATGCTGGAATTATTACGAATGAGACATTTTACATCATCTTCCTCCTGCTCCCATCTAGGAATTGAATGAACATTTGTCAGATAACAGCAGAATCTTGTATTTTGTTCAGTACAGTTCTCCTTATACGTGTCTATGATAACTTACAAATATTTTACCCAGTTTACCAGACATAGTTATAAAACCCTTTTGCAGTTGTACATTCTTTCTCTGTCTCTCTCAGTCTTATGTGTTCACTTTTGACTGACTTTACTCCATGTTCTCCCAATCCAAGTGAATCGATTTAAAATAATTGGGTCAGGCATATTTTCAAGCTGTTTATTCTCTCTGTACATTTCTTGTGGAACGAACAACATAGACATACTGTCTGTCTATACAAAACAGGGTTAGATCAGAATATTTCTTTTGTTTATAAGACATTTATTCAATGAGGAAGGATCCAAGTTGGTCAGAAGGACCGAGAAATCTCCAAGAATGAATAATCCTCTGGAGAATTCCACAGTTCTTTATATCTCAGCACACGTTTGAGGTCAGGGCCGCTTACATCTCTAGCTCAGGAAAGAAGTTTAGCTTGGACTTTGAATTCTAGGATGATGGTGTCCTTTGAAATAATAAGCATAGGAAAATAACATTTCCACCTATTTAATTAAGATGTATTTCTGGGCCGCCTGGGTGGTTCAGTCGGTTAAGCTTCCGACTTGGGCTCAGGTCATGATCTCGCGGTTCGTGAGTTTGAGCCCCGCGTTGGTCTCTGTGCTTACAGCTCGGAGCCTGGAGATTCTGTGTCTCCTTCTCCCTCTGCCCCTCTCCTGCTCATGCTCTGTCTCTCTCTGTCTCTCAATAATTAAAAAAAAATGTATTTCCTTACTCCAAAAAGCTAAATTTGTATGTGACAAAGACATGCACTTTCTACTGAGAATTTCAACTGTCATTAAATTTCATAAATCCTTTGTAAATTTCATTTTCAAACTTGGATCTTCTAAATGCATACCATTTTCCCAAACCTTATATGTTTGTATTTTTTATAAAGTGTTATTTTAGGTTTTCTATTTTGTTCTTCACAAAGAACAAAGGCCTTCACAAAGGCATATATCATTCTGTTCATTTTACAGAGTAAAAAAAGATAGCTACTTAGCTTAAATAGTTGATCACTGGCCATATCAGAAAAGTCTTATCCTGATCCCTATTCACTGCTATCGACTATGTAGTTATATTAATTTCACATTCTGGGATTATATTTACTCAGACTCAACCATGTATTTTTTTTTAAAAAAAACTTGTGCAAACATTATTTATTTGTTTGTGTGTGTGTTTATTTATATTTTAGAAAGAGATAGCATGAGTGGGGAGAAGGGCTGAGGGAGGGAGGGAGGGAGAGAGAGAGAACCGTAAGCAGGCTCCGTGCTGAGGGTAGAGCCAGACAAGGGGCTCAATCCCATGACCCTGGGATCATGACCTGAGCTGAAATCAAGAGTTGGATGCTCAACCGACTGATCCCCCCAGGTACCCCCAAATGTAAAATCATTTAAAAGGTGTTGAGTCACTTAAAAATATCTATGTAAGTGCTTCCTACGTATGAGGAACCATGAAGGAATAGAAAAATAAATATAGGGTATATTCAGTTAAACACAAGACAGAGAGGCCCTTTAGGAATTCTGCCATATTCTTAGTCCACCTCTCCCTACCAGAATGTTCCATCACCTGCAGTATGAAATATGCCTTATTTTGAGGCCCTATGAGTAATAAGCAGCAGAAGAGGGGGTTGTGGATGCTGGTTTAAGTCTCAAAACTATTCTTAAAAAAATTCATTTTATCTGTTATTTGCTTTGTGGACTTTTCTACTACCTTTTTTTTTTTTTTAAATCATTTAAAATCTTCAAGGTTTAAAAATATGTGAACCCATTTTGTTCACTTCAGCATTACTCCCGTTCTGAAGCTTTTAGTCATGTCATGTTGTCCATGAAATATTTGATAGATTTGCTCTTTTCTTGAGCATCAAGAAATGTTTGCTTCTACAAACATTCCTCAAAGTGTGAGGAATCTGTAATTTTCATCGTAACTGACAGGACTGGCAGACACACTTCTCTCAATTGACTTGGTGCATATTTTTGATATACATAAATTATGAAAGCAGCATTTATTTGTTTACAATTTGAAGTTCTCAGAGCAGCAAAACGGATTATAACATAGACTTGCTCAAAATTAAATGAAAATGGTATTCAAATTATTTTAGGATAAAATACTCTAATTTATTGTAGAACATTGAAGGTATTTGAAACAACAAAAATGATACAGTTAGAAGAATGCAAAACAGGGACTCCTGGGTGGCTCATTCAGTTAAGCGTCCGACTTCGGCTCAGGTCATGATCTTGTGGTCCGTGAGTCAAGCCCCACATTGGGCTCTGGGCTGACAGCTCAGAGCCTGGAGCCTGTTTTAGATTCTGTGTCTCCCTCCCCCACTCATGCTCTGTCTTTCAAAAATGAATAAGTGTTAGAAAAAAAATTGTAAATAAAAAAGAAGAAAGCAAAACTGATAAACACTGTCAAACACTTTGGGCTAATGGTGTACATACTGCTTTAAATACACATTGCTAAGCTGCCTTAACATCAAAGAGCATTCTGCTTTGTAAGTTCAAGGTAGTATATTGCTTCATGTTTCAAGTTTCAGCTTGGTGAAAATTGAATCAGCTGAGTTGCAAAATCAAATTTATCATAAAAGTGGTAACTGACCATTAACTACTATGTAATGCTGTAAACATGACCCTATCACGAAACTACAAGACCGCCTCTTCTAGAACATGACAAACAGTTAGGAGGAACAGGAAAAGTCAGTGTATTTGTCACTAAGAACAAGAAAGATAAAAGGAACATGATCTTGTGCTGTTTTATTGTTTTCTTCACAATTTTAAGACACGCACTGTGCTCTTAATGGCAAATGCCTAGAGGAACGGTGCCTTCATTTTAAATTACAGCTATGTATGTTTAAGACATCGTATCGGCATTTTCAAGGAGTTACTTTTCTATACTAGATATTTTGTTTTAAGTGCAGCAAAAGGCCAAGCTCAAATTCATTCCTAATGAGCCATGTGTTAATGTCAAAGTCTCTGCTGTCCACTCAAATGCCAAAGAACACATCTGACTTTATAATGAGCCAAACAGTTGTCTCTTCATAATCTCTGTTAGCCTTCTGTTAGATAGCTGCATCCAAAATTTATAACACAGTGATGGAGGTTGTTGCTGTAATGGCTGAAATCCAATCAAAGATGTAAAACTTCCCATGTTGTGTCAATATTGTTACCAAGTCTTTACCATTCTATCTCCACATTGAATAAACTGGTGCAACCAAATCCAAATGGAATCTTGCCTGATTTTAATCTACTCTGTACACTAATGGGGGAGAGATCAAAACCAGATGACAGGCATCAAGGCAATCAGCCAGTGGCAGGGTGGTTGGAATATAGGCAAAAGTCTGAAATGGTACTGCTCCCCCCACATCCCCCAGAGAATACCCATTTCAACTAACCAGCTAATTTCTTATACTTTTAGGTTCTAAATTTGTTTGGTTCCTGATCTGACATTCACTGTCACTCAAAAAGTTTAACATTTCTCTTCTTTGATTCTCTAGATAATATGTCATACCTGCTTAACATGAAAATGAGTGTCTTGACATAGTCATGGATAATGGATGGGATATCTAAAAATATGGGGGTTTGGGGATTTTTTGGGTGAAGTGCCATACATATACATGACATGACAACTGTGAGTTGAGATTAGATGTATAATTCAGGCAGATCTGTAAAATTGAGGGATGTTTCCATTTTTGTTTCCTTTCCTAGTGAATCAGTCTATATTCCTAGATAGATTTTTAAAGTATTTACCCTTAAGTTCAATCGGTAAATTAGCATATTCATACATAAGTTGGAAACATTTTTTACTTTGGTAGTGATAGAACTATGTAGAAATACCTCAGAAGAAAAACAAGAAATAAGTAGAAAATCTCACATTGGAAACAAATGCAGTCAAGTGTTACTGTCTTTGATGGATGAAAATATAAGAATTTACCTACTTGTATTTTGTGAATTGTCTGTAATGAGACTGCAGTTTTTAAGTTTCATTTGAAGTATATGAATATCCAGCTTCTGCCACCACACAAATCAAGCCTGATACTGGGTTTTACTCAATGAAAGAAGGGGGTCAAGCATGATAAAATGATGTCACTGCCTGAATACCTTTGCTGCATGCTTCAGGATCTAACTTTTTATTTGTTTTTTTAACAAGTTTTTTTTTTAAATTTTTTTTAATGTTTATTTCTGAGACAGAGAGAGACAGAGCATGAGTGGGGGAGGGGCAGAGAGAGAAGGAGACACACAATCAGAAGCAGGCTCCAGGATCCGAGCTGTCCGCACAGAGCCTGACGCGGGGCTCGAACTCACAAGCCGTGAGATCATGACCTGAGCCGAAGTCGGTCGCCCAACCGACTGAGCCACCCAGGTGCCCCAACAAGTTTTTTTTTTAAATAATATTTATTTTTGAGAGAGAGAGAGAGAGAGAGAGAGAGAGAGAGAGAGAGAGAACATGAGCAGGGGAGGGTCAGAGAGAGAGGAAGACACAGAATCTGAAGCAGGCCCCAGGCTCTGAGCTCTCAGCATGGAACCCAATGCAGGATTCAAACTCAGGAACCAGGAGATTATGACCTGAACAGAAGTCGGACACTTGACTGACCGAGGCACCCAGGTGCCCCTAACAAATTTTCTTAAACATGTTTTAGTAAAGGACTATAGCAACTAAAATGATAGTTTATATATACATTCTTTCCATGTATATGTTTATAAAATATGTAATTTTAATATCAAATATAGCAAATACCTAAGAATACTTTTAAAATGTGCAAAACTTGTACAGTAAATTTGTAGAAGGACAAGCTAATTCTAAAATTGGCATGAAACTGCAAAGGAGCAAAATAGCAGAGACGGTTTTGAAAAAGGCAAAAACTGGAGGGCTTACACTGTCAGATGTCAAACTAATTACCAAACTATTGTGATTATGGCAGTGTTGGCAAAGAAGAGAATGTAATTGTTGAAAAGATCAACTTAATTCAAAGCTAAACATGGAAATTGGTGTCAGATGCACCTCCAGCTGAGGAATAAGGGAGAAGGAAGAGTGAGAGAGACTGATTCTCAAATTTGTATCTTTGGCTCTGATTTCTTCCTTGAATTACAGGTTCATATATCCAGCTATATACTAGACCATATCGTTTTGTTGTCTCATATTCACCTCAAGTTTAGCATGTTCTAAAGACAACTGTTGACTTATTCTTTTCATGTCTATATCTCTCTTAGAAAATGTTATAATCCCACTCAAACAAAGATGTGGTCACGATCCTTATTTCCTTTGTTTTCCTAATTCCATCCAGTTTATATTTCTTTCTTCTCTACCTCTGCTATTTAGTCAAAAGTACATTTGTCGTGGGGCACCTGGGTGGCTTAGACAATTAAGCATCTGACTTTGCCTCAGTTCAATATCTCACTGTTTGTGAGTTCTAGAGAGTCCAGGGTTAGATTTTGTGCTGACAGTTCAGAGCCTGGAGCCTGCTTCGGGTTCTGTCTCTCTCTGTCTCTCTGCCCCTTCCCCATTCACGCTCTGTGCCTCTCTCAAAAATACATAAACATCAGGTCCTGTGGGTGGCTCAGTTGGTTAAGCGTCCAACTTCAGCTCAGGTCATGATCTCACGGTTTGTGAGTTCGAGCCCTGCGTCAGGCTTTGTGCTGACAGCTTGCTCAGAGCCTGGAGCCTGCTCTGGATTCTGTCTCTTTCTCTCTGCCTCTGCCCCGCTCACACTCTGTCTCTGTCTCTCTCAAAAATAAATAAGCATTAAAATTTTTTTTAATAAATAAACATTAAAAAATTAAAAGAAAAAATATTAAAAAACCCTGCATTTATCTTTTGCATAAAGCAAAGCAATTGTTTCCTACTCGATTTCCTGATTCCCCTCTTGCCCACCTCTTTACAATTTGTTCTCAGCACAACAGACTTACATTTAAAAAACAACAATCGCACTTCTGTACAAAATAAATATAATAATAAATATAATCCTAAGAGAATAATTGGCACCTTTCTAATCTGTGCACACTCTTTCTCTTACCTATGCTGTACCACTATACACAGATTCAATGTGATTTTTATTCTTCCTTTTCTAATTTCATGAACATACATAGTTTCTATCTTAAATTCCTTTGAAAAATTTATTCATAATATTCTTCTTCTCGAAATTTGTCTGAGACTAGAATATAATAATTACAAGGTTTTCACATATTTTGAGTAGCTGTATTGGCATAGAACATTTACATCTATACTTTCTATTATCATACTAACCCATGTTGCTTGTATTAGATTATTGCATTGTCCTTTTGCCTTTTGTTCAAATCTGAACAGGTGTAATGAGTATTTACTCTTTTTTCTAAGTGGAAGTTAGATAGTTAGGAACTATGATGTGGGTTATCATCCAAATAATTTAATGAAACTCCTTTGCACCTGTAGTAATGAAAAACAGTACATAGCAAACACTACTTACTATTTTTTTTTCTTCATTAGGAAAACTACAGCCTATTCAAATAATGTAGCTTTATTTACAGCTTATAATGCCATCATTTAATTTATTCTAAGAATTGCTAATAAATCAATAGTAAAACAATAGAAGAATAAATGTTTTAGGATAAGCAGCATTCTAACTATGATTCAAAATTATAATTCAATTCTCATATACTGGTTCCCTCCAGGGGAAAAAAAAGGTTTGTGTTGTGTTATGATATTGCAATGTAAATCATATTAAATCTGTGGTTTAGATTTATGTTCTAATGAATAACTTGTGATAGAAGACAATCAAACAATTCAAGAAAATGCTTATCACCAGTTATAAAAGTGTAGTAAATATGAATAATTATCAAATACATCAAATGAATGTGATATTTTATCTAGGACTACCTCTGAATACATGGTAGTGCTATTAATCCTAATGAGATAGTTGTAAATTACTATGTTTGATTTTCTTTTTTTCTCTTTTTTACTTTTTGCTAGCAGTTGTTTCTGTGTTCCCATTCTCTTCATTCTGTATATGGAGATAATCCAATATGAATTACCCTTCTCATATGAAGATATAAATATTTAAAATAAGGAACGAGATCTTACCAGCTCTTGTGTCCTCCCTATATAGATATATGCATATGGATTTATTTATTTACCATAAGCATTTATGTGTTTACCATATACCTTAAATCAAGATTCATAGACATTTTCCAAATATCAGTAGATTTAATAAATATTTTCTCTTTAAGAGCATTTAGGATAGCATATTACTATTAAATATACTCTAATGCAATAATCATTTATTAAGATCAGCTGAGCAATATAAATGATATTTAGTAAGTTTTTTTTAATTTTATGCTGTTTAAAATTTTAATACACTGTCCTTTTAATAAATATAGTAAAGCTCCTATTTTAACTTGTAACTACTTGATGGTATAGCTCACACTGTACATTTATAAAGCATTAAAGTTCAGTATAACTACTTTATGGGATGAATCAGTCGTTTAAGAACTATGTTACTGATTATAGGGGCGCCTCGGTGGCGCAGTCGGTTAAGCGTCCGACTTCAGCCAGGTCACGATCTCGCGGTCCGTGAGTTCGAGCCCTGCGTCAGGCTCTGGGCTGATGGCTCGGAGCCTGGAGCCTGTTTCCGATTCTGTGTCTCCCTCTCTCTCTGACCCTCCCCCGTTCATGCTCTGTCTCTCTCTGTCCCAAAAATAAATAAAAAACGTTGAAAAAAAAAAAATTAAAAAAAAAAAAAAAGAACTATGTAACTGATTATCATCCAAATACTCTCCTTCCTTAAAATCAAAGGATCAGCCTTGGCAAAAAGTTAGGTTTTAAATCCTATGCAGCACTTAAAGATATGGTATGTATGTATGGTATGGTATGGTAAATGTGTGATTGCCATATATACTTAAAAGATTCTAGCAGATTGAGTAAAACTCTCAACCCAGATCTCAATTAATGTACATAGAGTAACAACTGTAGAAGGATAGAAGAATCCATTTACATCTATGCCATGTTACTGAACTCTTTCTTAGCTAATACCCAATCTATTCCCTGAACTATCCTGGTTGAAAGTTAAAACCCTGAGTTAGACTTTACGGGTTCAAATCTCCAGTCTGCCGCTTCACAACTGTTTGACCTTTGGTAATTTACTTAATTTCTCTGCATTTCAACTTTCCTATTTGTAAGGAGGAGATAACAGTGGTATCTAGCTGTTATAGTTTGAATGTTTGTGTCCCCCTCAAAATTCTTATATTGAAATATTAACCCCAAAAGATAATGGTCTTAGGAGGTGGAGGCTTTGGAAAGTGCTTAGATTATGAGGACAGACAGGTTCTTCCATTATATTGTTGGAAATTTAATATGATAAAACCTCACAAAGAGAAGATTTCACAAAGGATGAAATAATGCAGCTTGTGTATCCTGTAATTTTTTCTCCATAGAGAGCTGTTTCTTACATACAGAAAGGGCAGATACCATAGGACTGGGAAATTATCATTTGTAAACTCTTAAGAAAGTTTATACAGTTGAGAGTTAGATCTAGATACATTATTATTCCTATAATATTTCTTGAGCCATAAGTCATTCAACTTTTCTAACACTGTCAGCAAAAAAAAAAAAATCCATCTTTATTTTATTCTTCTGATCATGATAAGTGTACTCTTCAGTCCCCATCACCTATTTCACCTATCCCTCCGTCCACCTCCCCTTTGGTAACCATCAGTTTGTTCTCTAGAGTTAAGAGTCTGTCTCTTGGCTTGTCTCTTTTTCCCCCTCTCTCTCTTCCTCTCCTTTGCTTGTTTTGTTTCGTAAATTCCATATGAGTGATTGTCTTTCTCTGAATGACTTACTCTGTAGCTCTATCCATGTTGTTGCAAATGGGAAGATTTCATTCATTTTTGTGGAGGAATTATACTCCATTGTATATACATGCTACATCTTCTTTTTTGGTTCATCATTTGATGGAAACTTGGCCTGCTTCCATAGTTTTGCTAATATAAATAATACTGCAATAAACATAGGGAATTACTATTTTTATAATTTTGTGGTAAATACCCAGTAGTGTAATTACCAGATCATAGGATAGTTCTTTTTTTCAATTTTTTGAGGAATCTCCATACTATTTTCTGCAGTGGCTGCACCAGTTTGCATTCTCACCAACAATGCACCAGAATTCCTTTTTCTTCACATCCTTGCCAAAGATTGTTGCTTCTTGTGTTTTTGATTTTAGCCATTCTGACAGGTATAAAGTGATATCTCATTGCAGTTTTTTTTAAATTTATTTATTTTGAGAGAGAGAGTGCACATGCACACACAAACAGGGGAAGGGCAGAGTGAGAGGGAGAGAGAGAATCCATGCTCAGCGTGGAGCCCGATGTGAGGCTCTATCTCATGACCATGAGATCATGACCTGAGCTAAAATCAAGAGTCAGACGCTCAACTAACTGAGACACTCAGGCACCCTATCTCATTGTAGTTTTGATTTGCATTTCCCTGATGATGAGTTATTTTGAGCATCTTTTCATGTGCCTGTTGGCCAGCTGGTCTTCTTTGAAGAAATGTCTATTCATGTCTTCTTCCCATTTTTAATTGGAGTTTTTTTGGGTGTTGAGTTGTATCATTTCTTTATATATTTTGGATACTAACCCTGTATCTGATATGTCATTTGCAGATATCTTCTTCTATCCCATAGGTTGCCTTTCAATTTTGTTGATTGTTTCCTTTGCTGTGCAGAAGCTTTTTATTTTCATTTAATCCCAATACTTTATTTTTGTTTATTACCCTTGTCTCAGGAGACATATCTAGGAAAATATTGCTACTGACAATGTCAGAGAAATTGCTACCTGTGCTTTCTTCAAGGATTTTAATGTTTCTAGGTCTCACATTTAAGTTTTTAATCCATTTGGAATTTACTTTTGTGTATGGTGAATGAAAGTGGTCCATTTTAATTCCTGTGCATGTTGCTGTCTAATTTTTCCAGCACCACTTGCTGAAGAGACTTTTTCCCCACTGTGTGTCCATTACTCCATTGTCAAAGATTAATTGGCCATAGAATTGTGAATTTATTTATGTTTTTTTATTCTAGTTCATTGATTTATGTGTCTGTTCTTATGGTAATACCATACTATTTTAATTACTACTGCTTTGTAATATAACTTGAAGTCTAGAACTGTGAATTTTGTTTTTTTTAATTCTGGCTTAATTTATATTATGCTAGGACCTTAGGATCTACATTTTGGGTGCGGTAAGGCATTAATATTCAAGGCATCAACTCATTGATTTTTTTTTCTGCTCATTTATTTTTTAGGTCTGCATAGCAATTAGGAGATACCAAGCTGCATAGAAAATTCCTTACAACACAAAACTACAAAGTTCAAGTTAATAATGTACCTTGTGAGGACACATTCATATAAAGAAGCAATATGGTTATTTACTCACCACATTTATTCATTTATTCAACAATTAGGTTTTGAGCATCAGTTATGTCTCAGGCACTATTAAGCACATTGCAGAAACATCTGAAAGCAACAGCGATCAAAACAAGCTTCCTGTATTGGAAGAGAGAGAAAAGTATGTAAGCGGATGCATAAATTAGATTGTTTTAGAGTGTGAGGAGTGGTATGAAAGATTTTGGAGAGGGTGACTGGAAAGAGAGAGAAGGAAAGGAGAGTCATCTTTAGTTAGCTCAGACTTCTTTGAAGAGATGACATTTGAACTGAGAACTGATTAATGAGCTAAGTCTAGTTGTGTGTGGATCTGGACAAGAGTGCTTCAGGCAAAGGGAACAGTTAGTCATGCTAGTGAAATAAAAATGATCTTATCTCGATAAGGAGCATGAAGAAGCTCTTTGTTTGCTGTAGCTGGAACAAAATGGTGGAAGAAAGTGTTAACAGGAGATGAAATTAGCAGAGTAGGAGGAATGGTATTTTTAAGTCTCCTTTGATAAGGAGACTTAAACTTTAGGAGTTTAGGATAAGAAGTTTAAACTTTAGGAGTCTCTTAAAGTCAGAGACTTTAAGTCTCCTGTGATAAGGTCTTTGGATTTATTTCTAATCATAAGAACATCTTAATTCTCTGGAACCTCATAGATACATAGAGATGATAGATAGATGATAGGTAGATAGATAGATATATAATCATGGAACAAAACTCCTTTAAAAAAACTTCACAGCCATTAATCTTGACATTAGCAATGGCCAGTGAACTGTGGCTCCTTCATATCTTTAAAATTTGCCATGTATTCTGGCAATTATTTCTCTCCCTTGCCAAATTCAGCACCAAATGCTTCACTGTCTCTCTAACATATTAATAAAATAAAACATCTGACAACTTTTTCTCTTGGATTCTTGGCTCTAGTGTTATTCAGTATTGAATAGTATTGACTAAAAAAGATATAACCTGAAAATCTATAGTAGGAGCCAACAATACCCAACACCGTGCTCATAAATGGTTAGTGTATTCAAATACTTTATACTAAAAATCCTGGCTCCCTCCCTGCCCAAATGAAGGCATATGGTTTTCATAACAGTTATTGGTATTAGAGTTATTTTTTTTCTTATTCATTAAACATTTATTATAGCCAAACATATCTAATACACTACAACCTTTAGAGCTTTGAAGAAAACAAAAATGATAATTTGCATAAAAAGGTATTACAAATTTAGCTTAAGTAGAAAAGTATGTGACAAATTATATAATAAATATGTCTGCAAATTCTTTGGGAACATAGAATAAATATCTCCAGTATTGAAAAAATTAGAGTCTAATCTCAGGAATCCAGAAAAGTTGGATTTATTTGTTTATATCTCAGTCCCATTTTCCAATAAGGATGTTGGACCTCGTTTAGAAATATACATACCCTCCTCCCTCCGTACGCCTCCCTACCACCCCCACAGTAGGAGCTAAAACAGTAGACTGGGCCACTGGACAAAGAGAACCAAACCTGCTCTTAGTTTGGAATTTGTAAAACTTTAAACAGATCAAACTAGAAAAGTATAGTCATGGTTTTTGTTGATAGTGTGTTTGTTTTTTAAAGCTGTATTTCAGCAGGTAATTCCATAACAAGCAAGGACTAAAACTCAAACATTTACATGATAGTAGTATATATAAAGTGTCTTTCATAGAATGCTTGCTCAGTAAATACTTGAATATATAAGGAAATATATTCTGGTTGTTGTCCTGCTAACGCCTCCCTGACTGGTATCTTGCCTGCCTTTTGTAATGCCAAATTATACCCTTGGTTGTATTGATCAATTCTTGTTCATTGTAGTTCCTGCTTAACTGCAGAGTCCTCACCTGCATTTTTGGATGTCTTCTTGATACTGACTTCTATTTGAGATTATCCACATTCACTTTTAATGTGCTGGTTTAACTGACAATTCAGATTTCGGAGACATGCTCCTATTTCATACCCTTTTTCTAAGGCCTACAGGCAACAAACACAGGTCTAGTGAACAGATTTTATAATGTGTTTCCTATTTGGTTACTCGATGTTTTTGGCTTCATTCTATTTTTGCTAGATTCTTGCCATGCTAAGGTTAATTTACAGTGCCATGCAAATAACCTTAAAGTAAAAAGTGTATGTAGGTCCTTTTACCCAAAATGAACACTTGAAAACCATTGTGATTTTGATGCTGCTGTTAATTACAATATTTCCTTCAAGCCATTGTTAATTAAACTACCTTTAGATTTATTCTTTTCTGTCAAAAATTTTGTTGAGTTTTGTAGTATTTGTAACTCTAGTAGAAAGTAAAGAGTTTAATTCTATAATTATTATTTCCTCTGCCATTTTAATGAAAATGTTTCACCTGGGTACTTATATTTATGGCAATCCTAATTATAGCACTTAACCATTATTGTAAGTAGTCTGCTGTATATTAATATTCACTCATAGATTGTGAGCATCTTAATGGTCCTCATCATTTGTCCATTCTAGTTGTGCCAATGCAGAGCATTATGTTTTTCTGGAACATAAAATGTACTAAGTAAATGTTATTGAAGACATGGATGAATGAGAAAACCATATGAAAACTTATACCAACATTAAGAGCAAAGTTACATGGCATTGTGTTTTTTAAAAAAATGAATTAAAATAATAATTAATTTTTTTCAGAACTTCAAGGACAATAACTTTAATCCTTTCTAAAGACAAAGTGATATATTGCTTTCTAATCTTTAATAAATACCAATATTTTCAACTTTGTCAAGACAAAGACATTTTTTCTATGACTTTGTCCATGACTTCACATTTTAATTCTCTTAGGATGTTCTGATAAATGCAATCTGGTCCTCTTGATTTACTCTAATTTCTCATCTGGCTTCATAAATTGCTCCTTTGAGAATTTTGACTTTGCTGATTACATATTCAGATTTTTCTTAAAATACACCTTTAGCATAATGATTTCTCTTTGTCATATTACCCTAATATAAAAGGTATGTATGCAATAAATTCATTCTGTACTCTTAATTCTCACCATTTTTCTTTGATGCATTAGGGCATAAATAAAATAACACATTATATTTTTCTTCCAGTATATGGTTATTTTTTTATGTAATGCTGTTAAAACTCTTTCTGAGCATTTAATTTCTTTTTCTTTCTTTTTCTTTCTTTCTTTCTATTTCTTTCTTTCTTTCTTTCTTTCTTTCTTTCTTTCTTTCTTTCTTTCTTTCATTCTTCCTCCTTCTCTCTCTCTCTCTCTCTCTCTCTCTCTCTTTCTTTCTTTCTTTTTTGTTTTTTTTGCTTCTTGATATGTATTTTTCTTCGTTTTTTTCCCCAAGCTTTTATTTAAATTCCAGTTAGGAAACATAAAGTGTAATATTAGTTTCAGGTATAATTTAGTGATTCAGCACTTCCATATAACACCCTGTGCTCATAACAAGTGTTTTTTCTTTAATCCCCATCACCTATTTCACCCAGCCCCCAGCCCACCCTCCCTCTGGTAACCATCAGTTCTCTATAGTTAGGAGTCTGTTTCTTGGTTTTCCTTTCATCATTCCCCCGTGTTCATTTGTGTCCTAAATTTCACATAGGAGTGAAATCATATGGTATTTTAGCATAACATTCTCTAGTTCTATCCCTGTCATTGAAAATGGCAAGATTTCTTTCTTTTTTTTATGGCTAATATTCCATTGTGTTACACACACACACACACACACACACACACACACACACACACCACATCTTCTTTATCCATTCATCAGTCAATGGACATTTAAGATCTTTCCATAATTTGCTGTTGTGGATAATGCTGCTATAAATATCGGGGTGCATGTATCCCTCCAAATTAGTATTTTTGTTATCTTTTGGGAAAATACCTAGGAGTGCAATTGCCAGACCTAGGGTAGTCCTATTTTTAACTTTTTGAGGAAATTGCATACTGTTTTCCACAGTGGTTGCACCAGTTTGCATTCTCACCAACAGTGCAAGAAGGTCCCCCTTTCTCCTCCTTGCGAGCACCTGTTATTTCTTATTTTGTTGATTTTAGCCATTCTGACAAGTGTGAGGTGATATCTCATTGTAGTTTTGATTTGTATTTCCCTGATGAGTGATGAGCATTTTTTCATATGTTGGTTGGCCATCTGGATGTCTTCTTTGGAAAAATGTCTATTCATCTCTTCTGTCCATTTTTTACTTGGATTATTTTTTTGAGTGGTGAGTTTGATAAGTTCTTTTGTAGAGTTTGGATACTAACCCTTTATCCAATATGTCATTTGCAAATATCTTCTTCCATTCCATAGGTTGCCTTTTAGTTTTGTTGACTGTTTCCTTTGCTCTGCAAAAGCCTTTTTATTTTGATGAAATCCCAATAGTTTATTTTTGCTTTTGTTTCCTTTGCCTCAGGATACCTATTTAGGAAGAAGTTACTATAGCCGAAGTCAAAAGATGTTACTGCCTGTGTTCTACTCTAGGATTTTAATGGTTTCAAGTCTTACATTTAGGTCTTTAATACATTTTGAATGTATTTTTGTGTATAGTGTAACAAAGTGGTCCAGTTTCATTGTTTTGCATGTTCCTGTCCAGATTTCCAAACATCATTTGTTGAAGAGACAGTCTTTTTTCCATCGGATATTCTTTCCTGCTTTGTTGAAGATTAATTGACCAAACAGGTGTGGGTTCATTTCTCGGTCTGCTATTCTGTTTTTTCCTTCTATACTTCTATTTTTGTGCCAGTACCATACTGTCTTGATAACTACAACTTTGTAATATATCCTGAAATCTGGAATTGTGATGCCTCCAGCTTTGCTTTTCTTTTTCAAGTTTTCTTTGGCTATTTGGGGTCTTTCGTGTTTCCATACAAATTTTAGGATTGTTTATTCTAGCTCTGTGAAAAATGTTGTTGGTATTTTGATAGGGATTTCATTAAATGTGCAGATTGCTTTGGGTAATGTAGACATTTTAACAATGTTTGTTCTTCCAGTCCATAAGCATGGAATATTTTCCCCTTTTTTGTGTGTCATCTTCAATGTCTTTCAACAGCATTTTATAGTTTTCAGAGTACAGATCTTTCACCTTTTTGGTTAGGATTATTCCTAGACATATTATGATTTTAGGTGCAATTGTAAATGGAACTGATTATTTGATTTCTCTTTCTGCTGCTTCATTGTTGGTGTATAGAAATGCAACAGATTTTTGTACATTGACTTTGTATCCTGAAACTTTACTGAATTTGTGTATCAGTTCTATCAATATTTTTTGGTACAGTTTATTTTGGTTTTCTAAATAGGGTATCACATCATCTGCAGAGTGAATGTTTGACTTCTTCCTTGCTAATTTGGATGTCTTTTATTTCTTTGTGTTGTCTGATTGCTGTGGCTGGGACTTCGAGTACTATGTGAAATAACAGTGTGAGAGTGGACATCCTTGTCCTGTTCCTTCCCTAATTAATTTTGAATTTTATTCTATATTTTGTGCTTTTACTCTTTCTGTTTTCTTGATTTCCAAATGTCATAAACATGTATTTGTATGTATATTTGGGTGTTGTAATTCAGTGTGCTTCAGGTTGTTTTTATTACTTTTATATGGGAACAAGATTTATACCTTTGCAGATGATATAATTTTGAACACTTAGTGTCATGCAGTACCTCTCTCTTTCTTACTCGACCCCTCTTTTGGTTTTCTTTAAAAAAACAAACAAACAAAAAGAGCAAAGAGACAGAAATCCAGAAAACAGGTAGAATTTATCTCCCTTCACTTTGAGTCTCTCAGGAATACCTTAATCCACAGTAACTCATCTTTTGGCCTTGAAATACTTTTAAAGCTAAGAAAGAAGAAAGAGATTTTTGTTATTTCTTTCTCACTGTTGCTATTTACTGGCATGACACCTTATGTGTTTATACTATTTTGTTCACCCTTTTCTCTTTCCAATTTGTACATTCAAGCTCATATATCCATCAAAGTAATAAACAAAATTTTAATATTGACAATTCCAACTCCTGGGTTATTTTAGACTTTCCCCACTGAGATAATTGAGTTTCTCTTTCATTATTTGCATCAGTGCAGGAGCAATTTTTTACTCATTTATAACCATGACCTCCATGCCTGGCTCAGGTCTTATTACATATTAAGTGTTAAATAAAAGTTATTCAGTAATATGTACATCTGGATATTAATAAATCATATGGCAGAATTCTTGTTTCAATTTCAAGCATTTAGTCAGGCTTCTAATTGTAGGTAACCAATCTGTAAGTTGTCTGTTGCCGTACCTTCTGTGATTTAACATCAGTAAATATGAAAACAAATTAAAATTACATGATTTTAAATTACTCTTTAGAATCTTTCAGAGAGTTCTGTGCTGCTTAGCAAGTCTGTTATGAGTTTAGTGAATACTTTATCAAGGAAAAATAATAGCAGGGCATTCCTGTACTTACTCTCCAGGAGAGCGGTTCTCTTTTTATTTGCTTTGGTTTGCAGATTACAAATGTGTTGGCTTTTGTAGTCATTTTGTACTATATGACAGAATGTTTTTTTTACATTATTTCACATAGACTTGTACTAAAGTAACATATACTTAAAAGGATAAAAGGGACTAATGAGACATAGATCAAATATGGTAACGAGTCATAATTCAAACCTAGTATGTTAAAAATAAAAGTAAATAAAACACACATAAGTAAAAATTAGTGTTTACATACTCCCTGAGCCTAATAAAACTTTGAAAATGAGCAGTATGGAAAAATTATGAAGGATGGAAAATCAAGGTTTGCATTGTTAGTGTTTAGAAGTAAAGATTACAAAGAACTTTTAGTCATTTGAAAATTGAAGATAAAATGTCTGTGTCCCCATGTAGAAGCAGTTGAAATTTTAAGTCAATTAAATGTGACATTTTTTCATAAGTCTGTTCCAAATTTTGTATTCAAAAGGAAGGATAAAATTGAACCGAATGTGGAGAAAATTGTAGAGTCACAAGGCAATTATGTTATAGTAATTATGTATAAAATTATAGAGTATTGTCTCATATTTAAGAAACATATATCATTAATAATATAATGTAAAATTATACGGTGTAATCTAGTAACCCATTTAAGGATAGGTACAGTGATACACCACAGAGTTTTTAAAACAAAGATCTTTGTTATTACCTATAGAGTTTAAAACTAAAAAGGAAACACTTTGCAGATTTCGTATTTTCTGTATCTTAATGTTTACCAAAACACCACCCCGGCCCTAGCAAGATAATGTGTAAATGTAGAAACACATTCCTCTTTTAAAATTCTAAGTCAGAGCTTTTGTTTCAATATTGTATCTTTAACTGTGATTTTGCTGAAAACAAACAGACTTTTACAACAATAATAAAAATATGTGGATGGGAATTATGTTTGAAGCACAAAATGCTAAATATTTGACTGCATTTCTTAAACTCTCCTTCACCCCAATGCTTTAAAATAGCCACATGGAACTCAATTCTATAGCTTTTTAGTAAAAATAAATATATGCTCTTTTAGCAAGTCAAAAGACATGGAAGTTTCTGAAAAAAAAAAAATCTGTTAACTGTTTTCATCTCACTTTCAACCCACACACCCTCCATCTCCAACCTGCCTTTCTAATGCTGTTTATGACTGTTTATGTAATTCTGTATATTTCTTTGATTATATGAACATTTATGCACACAATATTTAATTAATGTCATATGCCTGTTTTCAAGCAATAATAGGTTATACTCAATTACAAATAAACACCTATTGCCATGGCAATAGTTATAATGAAAAGTCCGTATTTTCAATTCAAATAACACAATTTCCCAGTTGTATTCCCAGTAGTTCCTTGGAAACAGCCAGTAAGAATACTACAATTTATTACTTCTGCATAAATGACTGCTTCTGTTAGAGAACATAAAAAATAATATATTGAAATAATAGGTATGCTGGAGCATTGAAGAAAGTTTTAGGCCAAAACTTAAAATCACAAAGGCAGAAAATAGAAAAATTAAAGCTTAGCTACCAAGGTTATCAACGTTGCATGTATTATAAAATGAAGTTCAACCTGAAGATGTTGAATTGCTGACAACTGCATATGCAGCTCTTCCAAATTCAAAATAACTACATAAAGACAAATCAGAGTTTCTTTACAAAGAGGTACATGATTTTCACTGGAGATTTTTTAAACAATAAAATGTTTATAAGTTTTTCATTGATATTAACATAAATTTTTTAATGTAGCAAGTATGTGGAAAATTAATATAATTTCCAGCATTTCCTAATATTTCATTTAATATTTTAGAATTTCAAAATAGTCATGCAGAATAGGGGGAATCTAGTTAACATTTAAATATTTTGAAATGAATAAACATTGAAAAATTGTTAGGGAATACATACATGGAGATTTTAAATTTTTTTTTTAACGTTTATTTATTTTTGAGACAGGGAGAGACACAGCATGAACAGGGGAGGGTCAGAGAGAGGGAGACACAGAATCTGAAGCAGGCTCCAGGCTCTGAGCTGTCAGCACAGAGCCCGACGCAGGGCTAGAACTCACGGACCGGGAGATCATGACCTGAGCCGAAGTCGGCCGCTTAACCGACTGAGCCACCCAGGCGCCCCATTTAAAAAGTAATTATATTGAGAAACTTATCACTCTACTCAAACGAATATCTTCTCTGGAATAATAAAATTTATTACTAATAAAAATATCTATTTTCCTGGCTCTTTAAGTCTAAATTGACTAAAGGAATAACACTGAGAATTCTTATCCCAAAACAGACTTTAGTTATTTCATTAGTCTTTAGGAAGTTTCCTTATAGCAAAACAAACATATGCATACATAAATAAATACACATATAATTTATTGAAATTATATTTATTGAATAAGTACAATCTGCCTAAAGGATATAAAGGATAAAGTGGGGGACAAGGAAAGAGTCTAAGCTCTAGAATATTAGTGAATATTAGGAGATATGGATGGAAATGAACAAAGTGTTCAAGGGTTTGAAAACTCTGATTCTGATGTAGACCTCAGTCTAATGCAATTTCATTGTTAATATCACATACCACTGGGGGGTGTTATATGCGTTTTTCTTTTTGACCTTTCAGATCTCCATTTTGGCAGTCAGTCATTTGAAGGAAGAGGTCATGTCCCAAGAACGTAATATAATAGTCTCTCATTGCTACAGAAACACTGCACAGTACATATATCAATAAAATATATTTGACATAAATTTGCCTTTATTTTGCAATTCTTCATATTCAGCATATTTTCTACCCAATAGGTTGGTACTTGCTCTTTCTAATAAACTCACTTTTGATAAGATGTGACAGATGAAATATGCTACCTATCCTAGGGGCATTTCTATTTTTAAAATAAGGGGGAAAAAAATAAAATAAGAGAGGCTCTTCAATTTCCTGTTGCCTAAACTTTTACAAGTTTCTATATAATAAACTTTTTTTTTGTAGTCTCCACACCCAACATAGGGCTCAAACACACAACTCTGAGATTAAGAGTTACACACTCTACCAATTGAGCCAGCCAGATACCCCTATATAATAACCTTTCTCAACCCAATTTTGAAGTAACCTAACTGAGTCATTTCTATCAAACAAGCTTCACTAATGCATAAATAAATCACTCAAGGTGGATTTCAAGCTTTTGTGCAGTAACAAACAAAAAAGTAAATGTAGAGGAAGGGCTTTTTACAGAATCCTTCAAATGAAGCCTGTGAAAGCCTGGCTACTTTGCGAACTGATAGGGTCAATCTATCTTGTTTCCTTTCTAGTCTAACCAGTGAACCCGAAGTGCCTTATAGAGCCTAACTAGAATTCAAATCTACAAAAAAAAAGTTGTAAAGCCAAATGGGAAAAAAATAATGACAGGTCTTCAATATTGAATTTGTTCATTTTGTGTCCATTTAACTCCTGGACTACATAAACTGTGCTCATTAGTTTTTTTCAGTTTCTTTTGCATATGGTTCCATTTTTTAATTGTTGAGAATTCCATATTATATATGGCATATATATATATATGGCATATATATATATATGCATATATATATATATATATATATATATATATATATATATATATGGCACAGCAGACAGTCCCTGCCCTCAAGGAGTTTACTGTTTAGGGCAAAGCAATGTACTTAGATAAAGCCAATTTGCCAAATGCAATGAAAGGAGCATAGATTGAAGTTATCACACCTAGTGTGATTTATTTAGTTATTGATTTAGTTTAAAGGAATGTTGGTGCTTGCATTTTCCAAAAAAAAAAAAGCAGTATTTGAACTAAGGGTTGAATGCTTGTGGAATTTAGGTGAGTAGAGAGTGGGCAGTATAAGGAAAAATAAGGAGGAAGAAAGACCAGCAAGAAGAGGGCTGTGAAATTTAAGATCTTAGAAATAAGAGAGGGCATGATGTATTCAAGAAATTCTGAGTAGGGGCACCTGGGTGGCTCACTCGGTTAAGCTTTGGACTTCGGCTCAGGTCCTGATCTCACCATTTCTGAGGTCAAGCCCCATGGGCTCTGCGCTGACAGCTCAGAGCATGGAGCCTGCTTCAGATTCTGTGTCTCCTTCTCTTTCTGCCCCTCATTCACTCATGCTCTCTTTCTCTCTCAAAAATAAATATTTTTTAAAAATTCTGAGGCTTAGGAAGTACATGATAAGCTCCAGTATTATTAAAGGTATAAAGAAGTCCTTGAAAAATGATGGAAGCCTCCCAAAAGGACACTAGAGCAAGCTTGAAGGGGCCCCCACTGGCCGAATCAGAGACAATTTTGGCAAAGGAACACATAATGTAGTATGAAGGATTGTAACTATAAGATAATATGTCATGAATCCATTATTGATACATACAAATGAAAAAAGAAGGGAAAACTCTTCCTTGAAGTTTAATTTCAAATAATAAATGTGGAGAGCATGATGGAATTAGAAAAGTCACTATTTAGAAAGTGCCATAGCAATACCTGTTTTAGGCAAGATTCATCAATGGATGTTACATTTTTAAAAAGTTTGTTTATTTATTTATTTGTTTTGAGAGAGAGAGCACACGTGTGTGAGTGGGGTAGGAGCAGATAGAGAGGGAGAGAGAGAATCCTAAGTAGGGTCTGCAATAAAAGTGCCTCGATCCCATGAATAGTGAGATCATGACCTGAGCTGAAAAGTCTGGCACTTAATGGACTGAGCCACCCAAACGTGGTGGATGTTACGGTTAATAAGCAAAAATATCATAATAATATCTTTATATATTATCAAAGTTTATCCCTATAAGTTACCTATTAATTCAAAGAGAAAAGTAAAGAAGCCTGACAGCACTTAGTGAAGTGAACAGTGTGTACATTACCTGCAAAGGGACAAATCAGTATTATACTCCTCTTGATATATGTCCCTTGAAGGATACAGCGTCACTTCTGTGCTATTTCTGCCCCAAATCCCTAACCTATATCAAATCATGATGACATTTCAGGCAAATGCAAAATGAGGGACATTGTACAAAATGACTTATCTATCTATACTCTTTAAAAAGTATTGAAGTCATGAAGAATACCTAAGGAAATGTTCCAGATTAAAGGAGAATGACAAGACTTGAAAACTGTTTATCATATGTGATTCTGGACTGAATTCTGATTAAACCATTAAGTCTTCGTTTTTGCTATAAAATATAGGATATTAAATAATTGTTGCCATTTGAATGAGATTTATATTGCATCGTAGTTAATTTCCTGAGTCTGATAATTATATATAGTTGTATAAGAGAATGTCATTACTTTTAGGAAACTCATTTTGAAGTATTAACAGGTAAAGTAAGATTATATAAAGAGTAATAACACAAATGTCTCAATGGTTAACATTTGTAGAACCTGGAAAAGTAGTATACAGGAAATCTTAGGGATATTTTTGCTTTGTTTTTTTAGAACTCTAAAATTATTTCAGAATAATGGGTATTATTAAAAATGAGCATCAAATCTAACTTAAACCAATGCCTTTAAGGTCACTTGTAATGCCAAATTTTTATGTTAGTTTCTATTAAAGGAAAACATATTAAAATCCTGCAATTCCTTATATCCCTTTTGCTATTTTTTATTTTCCTATTTTTAACTGAAATATAGTTGACATAGAATCTTCTCTTAATTTCAGGTATACAACATAGTGATTTAACATTTAACATTTAACATATTATGAAATACTCACTACTAGTTGCCATCTGTCACCATACAAACTTATTACAATATTATTAACTATATTCCCTATACTGTACTTTTCATTTCTATGACATGTTTTTTATAATTGGATGTTTGTATTTCTTAATCTCTTTACCTACTTCACCCCCTGGCCCACAACCAGTTTGTGAGTCCATTTTCTTTGTTTCTTTGTTTGTTTGTCTTGTATTTTTGGATACTTCTTATAAGTGCAATTGTAGGGTATTTGTCTTTCTCTAACTGACTTATTTTAGCTTAATACTTCCAGGTCCATTCATGTTGCAGATGGCAAGATTTCATTATTTTTTTATGGCTGAGTAATATTTCTGTGTGTGTGTGTATTTATACATAGTTGTCTTGATCCATCCCTCCATCAATGGACACTTAGATTTATTCTGTCTTGGATATTATAAATAATGCTGCAAAAAATATTTGGATACATATTGATTTTCAAATCAGTGTTTATGTTTTCTTTGGGTAAATATGTGGAAGTGGAATTATTGGGTCATATGATATTTGTATTTTTAATTTTTTTGAGGAATCTCCATTTAGTTTTTCATAATGGCTGTGCCGATTTACATTCTCACCCACAATGCACAAGTGTTCTCTTGTTCACATCCTTCCTAATACTTGATATTTCTTGTCTTTTTGAGACTAGCTCTGACTAGTGTGAGGTGATATTTTACTGCAGTTTTGATTTGCATTTTCCTGATGATTAGTGATGTTGAGCATCTTTTCATGTTTTGGCCATTTGTATGTCTTCTTTGGGAAAAGGTGTAGTTAGGTCCTCTGCCCATGTTTAAATTAGATTGTTTGTTTGATGTTGGGTTATATGAGTTCTTTGTATATTTTAGGTATTAAACCCTTATTGGAGAAATCATTTACCTTCTCTCATTCAGTAGATCATTTCTTCGTTCAAAAGCTTTTTAGTTTGATGTAGTCCCAGTAGTTTATTTTTACTTTTGTTAAATTTGCCTGAGGATACTTTGCCTGAGGATATATTGGATACAGATCATATATATTGCTAAGGGATCCCTGGGTGGCTCAGTCAGTTAAGAGTCAGACTTTGGCCCAGGTCATGATCTCACAGTTTGTGAATTTGAGCTGTCTGTGCTGACATCTCAGAGCCTGGAGCCTGCTTCAGATTCTTTGTCTCCCTTTCTCTCTGCCCCTCTGTTGCTTGTGCTCTGTCTCTCTCAAAAAATAAACATGAAAAAAATAATAACAAAAACTGTTGCCAAGATTCATGTCCAAGTGTTTATTGCCGTTGTTTTCTTCTAGAAATTTTATGGTTTCTTACATACTTCTTATTGAACTTAAATTTAGGTCTTTAATCCATTTTGAGTTTACTTTTGTGTATAGTGTAAGAAAGTGGTCGAGTTTCGTTCTTTTGCATGTTGCTGTCCAGTTTTCCCAATATAATTTATTGAAAAGACTGTCTTCCCCCATTGTATATTCTTGCCTCTTTTGTGGTAGATTAATTAACCATATAAGCATGATATGTATCTGAGCTCTCTATTCTGTTCTATTGATCTATGTGTCTATCTATGTGCCAGTACCAAACTGTTTTGATTACTGTAGCTTTTTAGTGTATCTTGGAAATCGGGGATTATGATACTACAGCTTTGTTCTTCCTTCTCAAGATTGCCTTGGCTATGTGCGGTCTTTTGTGGTTCCCTACAAGTTTTAGGATTATTTGTTCTAGTTCTGTGAAAAACAGCAGTGGTATTTCAATAGAGATTGCAGTGAATCTGTAGATTGCTTTAGGTATATGGATACTTTAATAATATTCATTCTTCCAGTCCATGAGTATAACATATCTTTCCACTTATTTATGTTGTCTGAAGTTTCTTTCATCAGTCTTACAGTTTTCAGAGTCCTGTTTACAGAGTACAGTTTTCACCTCCTTGGTTAAGTTTATTCCTATATATTCTTTTTGATTCAGTTGTAAATGGGATTGTTTTCTTAATTACTCTTTCTGCTAACTCATTATTAATGTATAGAAACACATCTGATTTCTATATAGTAGTTTTGTATCTTTCTCCATCATTGCTTTATGAATAAAATATAAAATTTTCATGGTGAGAATGTAGTGAATTACATATTTACATATGTAAATTACATACACTGTATGTAATACAATGTAAATTACACTACAATTACATATGTATTGAATTTACATATTTAAGAATATTTACATATTCTACATGTTTACACATACATTGAATGCATACATTATGTGTCCAAAATTATCATTGCATACACACACACACACACACACACACACACACACACACACAGATTTGTTAGCTAAGGGAGAAGAGAGACATCTAAAAGGATGCCTAACTCAAGTCCATGTATAATGATAACAGGAAAATAATGGATATGTAATTATAGTTGATTGATTTTGAAAAGAGAAGAGAAAAAAAGAATCAAGAAGAAAAGGCCTTTGTGACTTCCATCATTAATGAACTAAGTTCCATTTTAAAACTAAATAAATTTTAGAGACCCACAGCTTGGTTTTCTGTGACCATTTGAGCAGGGAAATAACCTCTTTTGAAAGTCAATACTCTTACATTACTCTTCCCCTTTAATAAAACAATATTTTTAAAATACGAATGCTAGAACTTGTAGTCAAAGTATTAGACTACAATTTATATGTACTAGGCACTAAGTGCAAGTTCAGGAAGATAAGAATGTACCATCTTACAAACTGCTATACACTCTGTAGGAATAGAAGAGTCTGTCAAATATATTTTATCTTGTGTATGTCTAAGGTGCTATTTTTCAAGACCGATTAAATATTATGAGAACTTAAGAAGAATATAACATCAATTAGAAAAAAATTAGGGGTACCTGGGTGGCTCAGTCTGTTAAGTGTCGGACTTCTGCAGCTCAGGTCATAACCTCATAGTAGGAGTTGGAACCCCACATCAGGCTCTGTGCAGACAGCTCAGAGCCTGGAGCCTGCTTTGGATTCTGTGTCTCCTTCTCTCTGCTAGTTCATTACTCCTCTCCATACACGCTGTGTGTGTGCCTCTCCCTCTCAAAAATAAATAAGCATTAATTTAAAAAAAAAAAGAAAAAAAAAGGAAAAGGTGTAGAATTGTTTTTCAGAGACACTGTTTTAAATGTGTACCTTTCTCCAAGTTACCACATATAAATTGCTAACTGCTATTTTAACCTCAGTTCGGATTACATATGAAAAGCAACATCTTTTAAAAAATGAACTGAATTAATGTAATTGAGTTTATATATGTGTGCGTGATACATTTATGTGTACTGAGTATCTTTGTCAGTATGAGATAAAACAATTCATAACAGAATTTTTTTGCAACTAAATGTTAATCTTGAACTGCTCTTATTTGGATATAATCTTGAAAAATAATAACTCAGGCTATGTTGAACACAGAGATGAGTAGATAGATAATAGATATATACAGACATTGATGTATTCTTTCACATTAAAGTAATTTATCCAAACTTTAGAGGGTTTTAAAACCGTGAAAATATAATATGTTCCATAACATAGTCAAAGAATGTCATCTAAAAATTAAAATAAATTCCATAATGATTAATATATATGAAACTTTAGTTAAGAAACATTATTTCCTGCCCTGCAGGCAAACAATGATCCATATTTTCAATTGTTTCCGTTCTAGTAGAATAAAATGTAGCATAGATACATGTACACACACACAAACCCCAAGTTGCTTTTAAGTCCTTAAACCCATGTAATAATGCTGAGCAATTATTTTTTATCTCCATTAATACATATCACTTATACATACCACTTAAAACCCATATTCATATCCTGTTAAGTAAGTGGATGGAAGTGATCAGATGAAGGGAATAGTTAAGCCTGGTGAGGGGAGTCGGGAAGGGAGACCTCAGATTTTGTTTGTTTGTTTTTGGATTCTAATCTAAAAACAGTAATTATAGGATTGCAAAAAATAAAAACAGTGTGAGTAGGCATTATATTTAATTAATTAATTGCTTGAACAATAAGTGCAGTATTCATCTGTGATGCATTGGCAAATGGTTTGAATAAGCCCTGAAGAAGCTAAGTGGAAGGCTGAAAGTGGAAACCTGAAAAGAATATAGGAACTCTAAGCCACAAACACCTGTTAACTATTCTGAGTATCTTCAGTGCTGATTAATTCATTTCTTTTGGCACCCTTTGAATGCGTGGCATTGAAATTGTCTCCTGTCTAGCGATCTAGTTAAATGAGTGTACTGTGTTTTTCCATCCCAGTTAAAAGCCAAGGGCTGGTGGCATTTTTATATCCTTATGGAAAACTTCCTTTTTTTTAACTTAAATACCTAAAATTGAATCCTGCCTTTCTCTAATCAAAGAAACCTCAAATACTGTATCTTAGGCAGGCCAACACCTTTACTTCCTTTTCTCCTTTGACCACCTGCCTGACCTATTTTCTTAGTATTGACTTCTTGTTATTCAGTTAAGGATGATTGTTAGCAGTGAGGCCCAGGAACACTTGGTTCTATTTAAAACAAAAGCCTACTGTTGAATTCAGTGTCAGAGCTGAGGTTTATAGCATTGAAGAATTGCCTTGATAAATGGCCTTGACATTACAGCTTCCACGACTCCACCTTCAATGTCATCACAACACAGCGTAAGTGTTAAAGTATGGCCGTTGCTGCCTCCCCAAAACATATTAACTTGATGCTTACTCTATCTCCGGATCCCATAGGCGCAATAAATGGAGAAAATAACACATTTACAAACTGATAAAACCCAGCAAAGCTAATAAAATCAGACACTTTATAGCTTGGCTAATCGTGTCCTTTGAAGGGCATCAAATAACACATCATGTACTGCTCAGGGGGAAATCAAATTAGGTGCAGCAATGTCCCTTCAGAACGAACACATTTGAATAGACAGAAGCTATTGTGGCTAATCAGCTTGTATTGTGGATGCTTTATCATTAATACAATGTTTATGTTAAGTGAGCGTTATGCAGTTTTTCTATGAAAAGGGAGTAAAGTATTCCTTAAATTGTTGCTTAGTTTGCATTCTGAATCTTTTTGTTTGCTTGTTTGTTTTGTTTTGATTTTAGTTTTAATATGTCATAGTGTGGTGTGCATCCCTGTTAACCGTGTTTAAAAGTCATTTAGCCTATAAGGAATTGACCAAGTTACTCGGTTCGGAGATACCCTGCCTTTCATTTTCCTCTCTTCTTATCCCCAACTCCAAATGATCATCATATCATTGGCTTAGGAAAACATAAAGAAATATTTATAACAAATAGAGCCAAGTATCTTGCTCCAGAATGTTTAGCTCTGTCTTAATGCAAAGTCTATAAAGAGAAAGTGCCAATACTCTTTCTTCAACAAATTCTTGAATTCAGAATTCACATTCTTAGTTATGTGCCAACTTCTCTTACATATAAAAAATTTAATTTTTAATTACATATAAAAAATTTAAAATATCTCTTTGCAAGGAAGACAGTTAAGAATCCCCAAAACTAGAAGTTATTCCTGGAAAGAGGTTATTAGACCATAGAAAGAGGATCTGGGAGTAAAGGTCTTAGAGACATTGAATTAATGTTCTAAGACAGGGGTCAGCAATCTATGGCCTCTGACCCAAATCTGCCCCACCAGCTTCTATAAATAAAGTTTTATTGGTTACAACCACAGTTAATTATTTTTAACATGTTGTCTGTGACTGCCTTCACATAGTTATAACAGAAACCGTAAGGCCCAAATTATTTAATAAAGCCAAGAATATTTAATATCTGTCCCCCTACATAAAAAAATTACTGGCCTAAATTTTAAGAGCATGATTGTATAGACTTTATTAAAGGGGAAAGGATGAAAAGAAAAAAGAGGATTCCTAGTGAGAATAAGGCCTGTATATGTAACTGAAATTAAATAAAATCTTTGTCATAGATTAGGAACCAAGGAAGCCATACTAATACAAATAAATTATTTAAGAAATAAAAATGGAGAAAAAAGACAAATCTCCTACGCAGAAGAATTCCAAATGGTTTGTGTAAATATCCTGCCCTTAAGGAGATGGGACATTTACTTCTCATTCCTTAAAAGTAAACTGTACATAGAGACTTCCTTCCAAAGAGTACCATATGAAAAGGAGGAAAAGACAGAGTAACTTTACAGTGAGAAACCTAACAAACAAACATGTGGTGAAGATCAGTATCAACATCGTCAAGTCATGTTGATATGATATGAAGAAAGTGACATTTTAGTTCTATGGTCTTCCTCTCACAAAACACTTAAATCCAGTCTAATCATGGGAAAAACATCAGTTAACTCCTAGCTGTGGAACATTCTATAAAATAACTGCCCAGTACTCGTCAAAAGTGTCAACGTCATTAAAAACAAGGAAATTCTGAGAAACTCTCACTATTATGAGGAGCCTAAGGAAACATGACAACTAAATATAGTATAGTATCCTGCATGAGATCCTTGAATCAAAAAAAACAAAGAATGAGCCTAGAAATTAGGATATATGAGTAAACCAGGGACTTTACTTAGTATTAAATGTATCAATATTGACTCTTAATTATAACACTTTCCATACCAAGGTAAAATGTGAGTAAGAGGGGAGAGTGTGGCATATATGGGAACTCTGCATTGTCTTTGTAATTTTTCTATAAATCTTAACATTGCTAAAATTTAAAAAAAATATTTATAAATGTCTAGGAACTGTATTATGAAAAGATCTGGTTCTAGATCTTTTCTATGAATTTAAACTCAGTAAAAACTCATTCTTCTCATACATAAGGAAGATTATAAAGTTAGTGCAAGTGAAGGAATTGTACAAAGTCTCAATAATATGAAGCTCCTTCATAAAAATGCTCAATGATTGCAAACTGCAAGTAAAAATTATTAGTATGTAGGTTACTACAAACCCGGACTCCACAATAAATTTTGGTTTCTGTAGTACTGTCCTGATATGTCCACCACACCCAAGTGGCTGCTGGCAAGGTTCAATGACTTGGTCAACTCATTACAATTATTTTCTAAGCATCATTCGCTCTTTAGGGCCTGTATCTTACTATCAAGGATAGAGAAGGAGTGACTGAATCTCTCTATTCATTTTCTTTCCGTTGTTACTGTCTTTCCTGCACTTACGTTCAATCCCTACCCCTTTTCTTACTAGCACTGGAGACTTGTTACCCCAGTAAATCTAACTGGGGGAGAGATACAGTTATACCTGTATTCTATGGTGTAATTTTCTCTTTGGAAAGTCAGTAGAACATTGAAAATTGGTATGCCAAAATTACAGAATTCATTTTTTAAAGTATATTATCTAATATACTCATTCTGAACCTTCAAAAAGTGGGATGAAGTTCATTTTTTTACACTTACATGATACTTAAAATTTATAAAATATATGTGTTCATATTTCTGACAACTTATTCGTTAGAAGTTTGCAGCCAATGTAGATCAGACTTCAAACTGTTTATAATCTTTTTCTGGCCATATGATCTTTTCATAATGACAATTTATTTCAGTTTTGTCACCTTCATATGGGTATAGAGATGTTAAAGATATCACTAATGATATTACATCATTATGATATCATGACAGTATTCTTTCTGACAACTAGTAAATAGCCAATAGATGATAGCTGTAATTAATGACAATAAAAATATATTATAGCTATCATCTTCATTCCTTGGATAGCTAGTTGTGATTCAAAATAATTAAATGACTTGTTGATTATTGTGCAACTAGCAAATGACAGTACTAAGGTTTAGCCATTGCCTTTGAAATATCCTTATTCATGCAGTTACTAATATAAGAAATACGTATTTATTATCTATTATTACCATCTATTTAGTTTCTGAAGCTTAGATTCAAATACAAAGGTAAGGAGCAATAAAAAAAGAATTACAAAATACATAGAAAATATATAGTAATTTAAAAAAGGGTATGTGTTTAAGAAGGGTAACAGGGGATATGGATGGCAGACCAGAAATATTTTAGCATCTGAGTAAACTGAGCTGGGTCAACAAGAATAAAGACACACAAGACCAATATAAAAACAAAACAAAACAAAACTTTTTTATTAATAAAGGCCTTGTATCTTTCATTTCTAATTCTTTGTATTTAAAACATTTTATTGCCGGGGCGCCTGGGTGGCGCAGTCGGTTGAGCGTCCGACTTCAGCCAGGTCACGATCTCGCGGTCCGTGAGTTCGAGCCCCGCGTCAGGCTCTGGGCTGATGGCTCGGAGCCTGGAGCCTGTTTCCGATTCTGTGTCTCCCTCTCTCTCTGCCCCTCCCCCGTTCATGCTCTGTCTCTCTCTCTGTCCCAAAAATAAATAAAAAACGTTGAAAAAAAAAAACAAAAAACATTTTATTGCTATGCCTACCCCCCAACTTTAGACAGAAAGCCCTGTCTATATATTTTTAAATTTCAGAGATGAAGTGACAGCAAATGGGATGGTTATTAGAATGCGTCCCTAGGCTAATAGAGACATCGTTGTATTCTTTATTTTTTTCTAGAACTTACAAAGCACCTTTTATTTCAACTAATAGACAACCTTCTTTGAATAATTTTGTCTTTATGCTCTGAAGCATTTTTTTCTGCCATAACCTTGTCTACTTGCTAGATGATAACATGAAATAATCCTCTAAATTATCCAAAACAAGAGTTGAATATTATTATTTAAAAGGTAGTTGACCACTGGAGGAAAAAGGACGGGAGAAAAATGGCCAGCAGTTCTTTAAATATATTTTTAAAGTATGTGAAAAAAACCCATATGAATTAATTTGCACAAGCTGGTTCCCACTGGTATCAGCAGCTCTGGAAAGCAATCAGATCTAGATCTATTAGCATAAAAATTAAAAACAAATAAAAAAATCAGATGTTGCATTTGTGATCAATCAACCATCATGCATTATTTTACTAAAGACTTTGCTTCTGCTAGCTATACCACTAACCACAAATTTGGAATGTCACTATTTTTAACATGTGTGTAATTAGTGTAAGCAAGAATATTGTCCAGAAAGGGAAATAATTACTTTGGCATCATTTATGAACTGATTTCACACATTTGTATTAATCTCCTTTCCCTGGAAGCATCATCCCCAATTCCTTACAATAAGATACAAGAAAAAAAGCAGACACTTGATTCTGGGGTATAGGAAAATAGATTCCTTTAAGAGGAGATTCTTGAAACTATTACATTTCCCTCAAATAGAATTTTTACCATTCTACCATAAGGTTCATTATTTTCATTAAAGTCTACTGAGACTCAGAGAGAAAAGTATTCATAAACTCCAAAGGATTACATACACTGCTAAAATGAATTAGGTTTATTTTTCACACAAACATGTAATGGCTCTTCCCCCCTTGTAACTAAGGTTCATTGTCATATCATTTCTCTTAGCAAATCAGTGGACATTACTTGAGGTTAGAATCAAGTCAATTAATCAGGATCTTCAGCTGGTTACAGAAAATGGAAGTTTTCTGCTTGCCAGAACACCTGCGCTACTCAAATGGTCTTGGCGCTTAATTGTTTCCAGGTGCAGCACATGCTCATTCTGGGCTAACACAGAATTGTGAATTTCTGCTGCCAGAGGACCCACTTTGAAAGTTGGACTTCACTAGTAAGAGAATTAACCCTCAGTTAGAAGAGGTATCTATCTGTGCTGCTCAATCATTAAGATTGAGATTTGCAGAATATTCTTGATATTCAATTAAGGAACAGACTTTTTTTTTTTTTTTAAGCTAACTGATCCTACCCTTGCAAGACTTCAAAGATCTGTGTACATGTGTTGGTGATAATTTTGTGAAGTTTACTCTATAAATATTTATTGAGCACCCTCTATGTTTCAGGACCTTGAAATACAGCAGTAAGCAAAACAAAGATTATTCCTGGAGGTTTTATTCTACTGAGAGAATTTTCTTCCTTCTTTCCTTCCTTTCCTCCCTTCCCTCCTTCCCTTTCCTTTCTTTCCTTTTTTTTTTTTTTAAATCTTCTTGCCTGCCTTCCTCCTTTCTGTCTTCTCTCTCTCTGTCTCTTATTTCCCTACTTTAAAATATCCTTAAGTAGGATAAACCTCTCTTTTTAGAATCTAGTTTCCAGGAAATAATTGCACCTAGTTTTATGCCTGCTTTGGAGTTTGGCTATGAGTGGATAGTCTGTTTGGTCTTGCTCTACAGTCTAACTTATCTCCAATTTAGAGTACCAGGGAATAAGAAACCCTATTTTGGAACCCGGTCTGTTTCTTATTTTCTTACTTTATAAGAGATAATGTTTATACTCTGTTTTAATAGCCATTTTATATTTATTTCCCAATTGATTAGGACATTGGATCGTCATTCACTATAGGCCTCTCCCACTGTATCCAGTTTTTTTTGGAAAAAAATAGTAGCCAAATTATATTTCAGAGAATCAGGATTTATACTCTTCTCCAGTGAAGAACGTGTGGTTTCTACCTCAAAGCAACAGATCACCAACAGAAACTTTGGAGGAATTTTGAGTTCAGTTTCCTTTGTTTCAGTTTTTACCCTGCTGTGTGGTATTACTAAGATCTATTCTCTGAGGAAGGGTAAAACCAGGAAAAGAAAGTATCATAGATTTAGGCAGTCATGGAGTCCACGTGATCAGCATTCATGAGGAGGATTGCTGATTAAAGGATCTAGTTCTTTGCTCATCTGTTTTCTTTCCTTCTTTCTTTCTTTTTTCTTTCTTTTTTTTTTTTTATTTCTCGTTATGCAAGTGTGTGCCTTCTAGCTTGTTTATAGTTAGAAAAAGATCAGAAACTTGAAAGTAAGTCTTATCTCTGATTAAGCCAGAAACAGACATCATAGGATTACTTCCCTTTTGGCTAAAGATCTTCATTTATACAGTAAGTGTTCTTCTCTTTTAGCTAGCTCTGTTTGAATTAGGAGATGAGAAAGGATGATGGTACAGGCAAACTATATCTCATTGTAAGGCTAACAACAAATAAATTACTAACTACTTTGGTATGAATCCATGATTATCTTAATAACTCTTTTGAATACTTCAAAAAATTGCTGTTTTTGTTATTGTTATTTTAAATAACATGTCAAAGCTGACTATTTATTGTTTACTTTCCAAAGACCATGAAGCTGTTTCTCAGGCAGAGCAGTTTGTATTATTTTGTAATGTATTTTTCTTCCTAGAGCATTTTAAGTGTTCACTGCATTTTCAGTTCCAAATATGTTAATGTTTAACTTAAACTGATTATTCTTTAGGGATTTAACCTAGTCATTTATATCTCTTTCTCTGCCTCTTTTTATACTACGTCATTTCTCTATATTGGCTTTTTTTTATTGTGTTTAACAGAAAACGAGTGTCTTCTGGCATATTAACTGCTATTACTCTAAAAAGAAACTAGTGGTTTACCAGAAATGGTGTCCATTATGGGTTTTCATAGTTATATGATATTTATTGCCTAATTGGCTAGGTCATTGGAAGGACAGTGGATAACACAAACACTGTTGGTGGTATATTCAATATCCATCCTTCCTTCTGTAACTAACAGAACTCTGGATTTCATCCAAATGTTCACTCTCATTTCCCAGATGAGTCAAGCTTATTTCAGAGAGGCTTACCCCAGATTAGTTTAATGCAGTTATAGGGGTTCCATTCTCATTGCTTAATCATCAATATGTGGTGAAATTCTGGAAGTGATGAATGAGGAGAAATATACTCATGCTTTTCAGACACAGAAAAAAAGATAATCCCTTTGAATTTTGTCATATCTAAGTATTATTTTTATAATTGTTGAAACTCTCAAACAGGCTTTCAAATTTTATATATTAATATAAGTGATTCTTTCAAGGACGACTGGCTACAAAGGAGTGCAGAGAGGTGGGGTGGAAGCTTATAACAATCGGGATGCTGATGAAAAAGATCCAGTAGAGAGGAAAAATTATGGTATAGAAGAGAATTAGGGAGGATTTCTGAAAGTAATATCCTTGAACAGGTAAGAATGGCTAAGAGACAAGGAACAAATAGAGAGATGGGTCTAGGTAGGAGCACAGTTAATCCATGCATGTTGTCAGTCAAAGGGTATTATGGGTACGCATGAAAGTAGGTGAGAACATACAGTTGTGGAATTCTTGAAAGCATTCATCTAATTGTTTCAATTTCTGAAATATTCTTATATTTGTATAATTTGTTCAGGGTCTCATCACTGATAAAGGCAAGAAACAGATTCAAACCCAGGGGTCCATTCATATGTTTTTCCTATAAGCATCAAAGCATCTGAAAATAGGCTGGTGTTACAGACAATGCTGTCAAGGCAAGATCCCAAAATATCTACTTTCTTAACAAAAACTCAGTTATTTTGTGATGCAAATGTGAACAAATCTAGGCATTTGAGCATAATTGACTGAAAACAGTTAAAACAGTTCTCTTCTTCACTGTCCCAGCATCACTTGCAAATATAGGTGGTCCAATTCCAGACAATAAAGTACAAGTTTGTTGCAAATACCTCTGGAAATACTGCTTTCTTAATTAAAAGAGACCAGTGTGGTTAGTGCTATCCCTGTCTTACATTCTGCCTTTATAAATACATTGAACATTTATGATGGCTGGAGCTATAGCAGCCATCTTGCCATTGTTACAAAAGAGAAGAGGAGAGGAGAGGAGAGGAGAAATCCTGTACTTAGAGCCTGGTGAATTAGAAAGACGAATAAGTCTAGATTCCTAATGGCATCATAGGACAGCTGAACTGAATACAGACAAATAAATGACAGTTTCATTAAGTTATTACTATTTAGGTACTTGCTGCCTAATGAAGTTCTTACTGATATGGCTGGAATTCCATCCTTCTTTATCTTTTTGGAAAAAATAAAAATAAGCTAAAACTGTCAGTTACGATAGAATTCTCAAAACACAGATATTAATTATGAAGCTACTGCTCTCATGATTCTGCTGTGTTCTAAGAAATGCAAAATTAGTTGTAAATTTTTAATCTGGGTAGAAAATAAATCCTACCACTAAATGTTTAAGTAATGCTTGCCCCCTGTTCATTTAGCAATGTTATTCATTTCATGTACTGCTGACAGTCTGTTTTAAAATTCTTAAACTAAATTAACTTTATATTTGCTAGAATTAGGGGAAATTAGACGTTGAATTAAAAGTTTGAAAATTAAGACATGTGTCTAAATTAAAACCATGTTTTTAAATGGAAAATTTCTTTTAATACTACCTTACAAAATTACATAGATCAACTGGCATGCCAGGAACAGTATTTCCATGTATATTTTGATATAAGACTTTATGGTGTGAACTTGAATAATACTTTAAAAATTGATGCTGGCAGAGTGAAAAGAAGAAAGATCTCTTGGGTGTTTCCTAATTGTATTGATCCATTGAATCATCCAATTCAGAAGTTACTTTACTTATGTGTTTTGTTTTTGTTCTTTTGTTATGAGAGATGATAAATGGCAACATTGGTTAAACCACTTTGAATTGAATTTATTATTAATTCTAGCCAGTGTCCTAACTGATGAATAGTCAAACAATTCTGGAAAACACTAGAATTAACAATATTAAAGAATTTTTTAATTCTTTAATTCTAATGTTTGTTTGGAGGGTTAGTTTTAGTTTGTTTGTTTTTGTTTGTTTACTGCAGAACTTCACTAAGCCTTGAATATACTAAGGTACATATTGAATTCCCTAAGCCAAGAATAGAGTAGGTAGTGTTTTGTAAATTTATTTGACCATGGAAGTCGTTATCTTACAAGCCGCTCTCTCCACAGACACTCTCTAAAACACATATTAAGTGGATCTAGGGCTCACAGAATCAACATTCTAGCCCTGAAAGGGAAAAGAACAAGAAAGGGAAAAAAACAACACATCTAAAAACTCAGACATATGTGGTTTAAATCCAGTCTTCCACTAAACGCCATGTAGCTTTAGTTATGTGGTCTGACTTTTCTGAGACTTTGTTTCTTTGTCTGTAAATTGGAGGAAATAATATTCCTGTATAACAGTACTGGTCAGAGAATTCAAATGTTGAAATTTGTTGAATATCTTGAACATACTGAGTACTGAGTCAGTGATGATATTCACAATAGTTATTTTATACTACCAGCAAGGTTAATGGATATTATTAAAGTGATATTTTAATATTATTATGTAATTTATCTATGCTAATCCCTGACCCTTAGGGGACCAATAAATGACTCCTGCCATCTTTGATAATTATTTTGCTCATGTTTTATATTATAAATCTGAGATTTATTGAACCTCAGTCAGGATAGAAACAAGGGACACATTTCAAATATGTTTGTTTTATTGTTGTTGTTGTTTTTCTGAATTATCCAAGTGCTAAGAGTGAAAAATTCCTTGGAACTTTAGATTTAGAGAGAATGCACTTGAGTTAGGGGGTTATAGTTGTTTGTTCAGTATTCAGCACAGAAATATTTTTTTTTCATATACTAAATGGACGTGAAAAAGAATTTACTATTTGGTAGAAAAACAGGGAAGTTTCAAAGGATTTTACTGGCTTTCTACCACTGTGAGAGCTCTCACCTCACAGGGCAAGAATCCATTTTGGGAGTTACTTCAACTCCCAAGTATGCTCATCAAAATTTGCCCTCAGGGTGGGAAAATGGGCACTGGGAAAGTTTGTGGACCCAGAGGATACATTTTAAACCAGACTAGCCAACCAAGGCTTACTACTTGGTCCCCATTATTTACCACTAGCTGCTGTGTGTTTCCATAGTGCCCCATTCTAACTGGGGGGACATGATGTCACTTCTGGTCTTTGGGCACCTGTATCAACTCAGCTGCTGTACCCAGTAGTCCTCAAAATATCTGAGCACTCCTCTTTTTTCTTTTGTACAGTTACCTGAGTAAATGGCCATAGATAACTTTGGAGTTGAACAGGAACACTTCATAGCTTTTCCTTACCATGCTGTTGCAAGGTCTGCCTCTTCTGTCAATTTGTTCCACATCCAAATGCTGACTCAAATCTGGGAACTGAGCAGTATATTGTCATATTTTATCCATACAATCACACACAGCTTCCTACATTTTCATTCTCGCCTTTTTATTATGGATGTTAAGAAGCACCTTTATTGGCTACCTATTTTTCCCCTGGCATTTTTAATATCTCCATGAGGATTCATTCCTATTGGCTGCCTTTCCATGCTTGCCTTCTGCCCTGCCCTTACAGTAACTGTAATCTCATGGATTCTTGGATTTAATTGTCACCACTTGGCCTGTTATTTCAGTGCCCCAGTGTCCCTGTTCACATGGAGACTAGCTCAGTGATAGCTAAGTTATGCCTGGACTGCAGAGGACATGGCTTTGGGTAGATGATATGTCCTCTGGGCTCTGCTGTGAAACATAATCCTGGGTCTTCTGGCTTTACCATCATGTACCCTTTCCAATATTCTCACTTCTTTAAACCCTATTTCTTTTCCTACCATCTTGCAGGGAAAGAAACAGAAGCAAGTTAGGCATTTATATTTCACTTACTGTGGGTCATTCTTATTCCAGGTTCTAGAGTCATTCTAGCAGCAAGTATGCCCTCTCCCCCGGGGTGCTTGTCACAGGTTATGTCCTATATCTTTGGAAGGACCCCCAAATTAATAAAATTTTAAATATTTAGTCTTACTTCTGGCCCCTTTGATGAAACATCCTAAAAATTCAATCTTTTCGATATTCCCTAGGCTCCTACCCATACATTCTAGTTAATCCTTGTATCATCTTCAGAGTGTAATCTCTTTCTTCCCTATCAGACCCAGCACATTCCCAGCTATGTTGAGCTGCAATCAGCAGGATTTCGTATATTTCATTATATTATATTATATTATATTATATTATATTATATTATATTATATTATGAATCTAACGATTCATATTGTTAGATACGAAAATCAAAGAACAAGTGAATCCCTCTTATACATTGTTTTCTGCTTTCTTTCTAAATGTCACCATATAACCACACTTATTCATGTTTCTCTTTCATTGGTTTTATTTTTATACTATAATTTTTGTACCTTTCTAAAAATGTAGCTCACTTTTTTGTTAATATTTGCTATTAACCATCATGATATAAAAACATTCCAATTTGGATTAATCAAGAAATGCCAGTATTGTTTTACAAACTTTCAATATACCATCTTTTTAAGGGATCATATGTTATACCCCCCTGTGTTCAACTATGATTGATTAAGAGGGAGCCCGATTCCAATGACTGCAGTATTGGAGCTCTGTAGCCAATGTGGACCTCAATACTGGATTTGTTGCTTATTAGCTCTGTGACTTAGATATACTATAAAAACTCTAACGTAATTTCCACATCTACATAAAGGGAATATTTATGCTTGCTCTCTCATAGAGCTGATGTGATAATTTATGAAATAACTAGTACATTGAAAGCACTGAGCAAAAGACTTAGCATGGAATAAGTGCTCAACAAACACTACCTGCTAGAGGATTATAATGAGATGTCAAATCCTTTCTTACTCCCATTTAGGTATATGTCGTATGATCAAATCTCAGCTCAAATTTTGCTATTCATAAAATCAAAATAAAATATAGTTATAGCTAAAATAAGCTTTATTTTGCTGAACTCCAGAGAGGTTTTTCTATACTTTGCTTAGATTGCTTATACACTTATTTTTTTTATATTTTGATATTCATATATCTTATATCCTAAGATATTATAGGTGTTGTTTTTGGGACAGACATTCTGGTTGGAATATTATTTTATGCTCTGACCCCATTCTCTATAGTGTCTTGTTACAAGTGTTCAAACTTGTGTTCAAATGCTTGTATACAGGTGTTCAAATTATATTTTCTAAAAGAAATAAAGAGAACTAAATCTTAAGTAATATTAATTTTATCAACAATAAAACAGTACTAACCATCCACCCAGTCTTATAATTACAGCAAGATTTAAATTATAAACGTGAAAACTGAATTGGGGAAAAAAGCAAACGTAGAAGTTAAGATAAAATTATATGCATTTGTCTCAAGGTTTCAGATTCTTAGTTTATTAGTGCTTATGTAATGAGTTTCATTACTTTCAAGGGCAAAGATGTAGGGAGATCATACTGTTGAATATTGCTGAAGTCAGCCCTCAAACAAGTGTGTAATCCGTACCAAATACTTAAGCTTTTGAATGAATCAGGCAAAAGACCATTTTTTTCAGCTTCATCCCTCCATATTTCATCATCTCTTTCTCCTTGTCTTTGTCTTATTTCTAAGCCTAAGTGAATCAAAAGAAAATAAAAATGTGCGGTTGTCCTTACCATATGGGCCCTTTGCTAAAGCCTTTAATTAGCTGCTCCTTACAAAGAGGGAATTTGTATCTCTAAAATGTAGGATCCTTTACTTATCTACCTTTAACTGGACAATGGGGACACAACAGTAGCTTCATTACTATTCCTCTTTTCCAGACAGCTTAATAAATGCATATCCACATTTAAGTACGAAATGCATATACATTTAATTTATGTATTAAAGGTGCCTCAGAATTATAGTTTTAGACTTTCCTTGGATATTCGTCCTCTTCTAAAAACAACTATTTCTTCACTTTTTTATTTGCAAACTACCACGAAGCAGGAATGAGAAAATATTATTGACCCCACCTCCCACTTGTTTTTGGAGAATCAAAAAAAAAAAAAAGGCAATTTGATTGGTGTCATGGAGCAAGTTATAGAATCCTCACATTGAAAATGAAATCAATCAAGGGTTGCCTGGGTGGCTCAGTCAGTTAAGTGTCTGACTTCGGCTCAGATCATGATCTCACGGTCCGTGAGTTCGAGCCCCGCATCGAGCTGTGTGCTTACAGCTCAGAACCTAGAGCCTGCCTCAGATTATGTGTCTCCCTCTCTCTCTGCCCCTGCCCCTCTCCCGCTCAAGCTCTGTCTCTGTCTCTCTCAAAAATAAATAAACATTAAAAAAATGAAATCAGTCAAGTACTATTTCCACTCACATACATAGACAGAAAGCATCAACAAAGATTCACTTTCCTACGTATGGCATTTGGATCTATGGTTAGTGGTAATATAGATAAACTATAGTATAGTTTAGAATTGGACATTTTATTGGTTAGCAGTTAGTGTAATCAGTTTATGAAATACATTTTTGTGTTTCTTTCTGTTCCAAAAACATTTTACAAAGTTTATCAATGATTATTTCTAAGTAATTGGAAGTAATACAGGTTTTACCTTATTCTTTATGTGAGAATAAACCAAGTTCAAGAAATTTCAAAGAACCACATGATCAGTGGGTACAGGTATTAAAAATATAAGTCAATATCTCCCTATTTTAATAGTTTACTTAATATATAGCTCCTGTTTTGCAAGAACAAACATGTAGTATTTTTACTTTCTGTAGAAAGAAAAAAATAAAGACTGAAAGAATAAAAAGTTAAACAAAAAAGGTACTTTGACAATCTCATTTATTATCATTGATATATCTGTGATCAATAATAGGAAGCATAACCAGCAGTAAAAGAACAGAATAGAAAAACTGTCATTAAATAACATGGATTCATACTACTGTGTTAGAGGCCATTCCTAGTTGAATTAAAACAATTGTTCTCGGATTATTTTTCTGTTTTCAGTCCATTCTGGACAAGAAACTGAATAGCCTAAGCACACACAGCACTTCCGGCTTACAGAATTAAGACCCCATTATTGCACTTAAAGAGTCCTTATCATGAAACTATTTTAGGACTTTACTACACTAATTATGACACGCTGATATTAATGTCAGCATGTACATTAGGTCACTGAAAAAGAGCAGAAAGTCCACAAGTATACAAATACGCATATAGTCAATGGATTTTTGACATCGCGCCACAGTAGTTCAGTGAGGGAGGAAGGAGTGTGCAGGGTTTTAGAAACCCACACCAGGTGGGCACTGCATGCCTGCATGACTCTCAATAAATGCCCCGCACACTAAGGCTTGAGTAAGCTTCCCTGGTTAGCAAAATTACACAAGTGTTGTCATACGTCATTGCCAGAAGAATTAACAAATTCACGTGTGATTCCCTTGGGAGGAAATACTTGTAAACTTAAGCCTGTTTTCTCCTGGACTTTACCCCATATGCTTTTCCCTTTGATGATTTTATTCTGTATTCTTTCACTATCATAAACCATAACCATGAGTGTAACAGCTTTTCTGAGTCCTGTGAGTCCTTTTAGCAAATCTTTGAGCCTGCCGGTAGCCTTAGGGTTCTGGGACCCAATAGTTTTTTCACCAAATGGTATTGGAATTTCTGGATGTATATGGAGCCAAAACCAAAACCAAAAACTTAACCCTTACCTCACACCATAATTAAAAATCTATTTGGAATTGGTCATAGGTATAAATATTTAAGCAAAAACTATAAAACGTCTGAGCAGAAATATTAATAGAAAATGTTCATTAACTTAGGATAGGCAGTCATTCTTTATATATAATGCAGAAAGAAAAAATCGTGACAGAAAAAAAATTAAATTTTATAATATCCAAATTTAGAAGCTATTTTAACTGCTGTTGACTGAACTGGTTTACCCAAAATTCGTATGTTGAAGCCTTCACTCTCAGTATGGCTGTATTTGGAGGTAGGGCCTAAAGAAGGTAATTGCTAAATGACTTAATAGGATTGAGGCCTTGATCCAATAGAATTAGTACCTTTATAAGAAGAGACACCAAAAAACTCATTCTTTTTCTTTTTCTTTCTTTTTTTTTTTTTTTCCCCTCTGCCATATGAAAACGCAGCAAGAAGGCAGCTATCCATAAGCCAGGAAAAGAGCTATCACCAAGAATCCAATCAGCCAGCACCTTGAACTTGGACTTCCCAGCCCCCATAACTTTGAGAAAAGAAGTTTTTGTGGTTTAAAACATAGACTCTGTAATACTTATTATGACAGCCAAAACTGATTAATATGGATGACAGAAGATTTTATATCCTAGAATAAAGAACCCTCACAACTCAGTAAGAAAAGTAGCCCCAACAATGGGCAAAAAAATTGGGCAGGACTTTTATTAAGAAAAAAGAAACACAGGGGTGCCTGGATGGCTCAGTAGGTTAAGTGTCCAACTTTGGCTCAGGTCATGATCTCACAGTTCATGGGTTCAAGCCCCACATCGGGCTCTTTGCTGACAGCTCTGAGCCTGGAGCCTCCTTCTGATTCTGTGTCTCCCTCTCACTCCCCCCACTCACAGTCTCTCTCTCTCTTTCTCAAAAACAAACACTAAAAAAATTTTAAAAAATTAATAAATAGAAATTTTCAGTTAGCCCATGAAAAGACATTTAGCATCATTAGTTAAGAAATCCAAATTAATGCTTCAATGAGATACCAAGAACTAATCAGTAGAAAGGCTTTAAAAATACTAACAATACCAAGTGATGGAGAAAATGCATAACTTCAGCTTCATTCATTACTTCTATGAATTTAAATGATACAACCACTTTAGAAAATATTTGGCAATTTGTTACAGAATTTATTATGTACTTACTACATGGCTAAGCAATTCTACTCCTAGAAATTTATACAAAAGAGATGAAAACATATTTGTACAGAAAACCTTATATGTGAATGCTCATGGCAACTTTATTCTTGGGTCCAAAAATCAGAAATAATGTGTATATGTCTCCATAGGTGAACAGATAAATAAAATATGCCAAATCCATGCAAGATAATATAGTTGATAAAAAGAAATAAATTACCAATGCATAAAAATTACGTGGGTAAAAGTCAGAAATATGAAGCAGAAAAAAAATCGGGCACAAGAAGTGTGCCCTTTGATTGCATTCCTGTGAAATTCTAGAAATAATAAAGCTAACTATCATGGCAGAAAAAAAGATCAGTTGTTTCCTAGTATGATGTGAGGGTGCAGGTACTGATTATGAAAGGGTAAAGATGTACTTTGGCAAAGAAAGAAATATTTTATATCGATTTGCATGGTATGTAACTTCCACATTTGTCATATTTTATTAATCCGTATGTTTAACTGGGTGATTTTTTTGTTTTTAAATGATACCTCCATAAGTTAGTTTTAAAAGGAGAGAGTGTAATATGAAACATGTGTATTTTATTTACATATGCAACTATTATCTCTGTTAACACGTGAGGTACTGCCACATTTAAAAAAACAAATTAAGTTTATTTATTTATTTTGAGAGAGCACAAATGGGGTAGGGACAGAGAGAGCAGAGAAAATAGCAAGCAAGCTCTGCCCTCTCAGCCCAGAGCCGGATGCTGGGCTCAACTCAGGAGCTGTGAGATCATGACCTGAGTCCAAGGCAGATGCTTGGCTGACTCAGCCACCCCACCCAGGACCCCAGAGACACTTGCCAACATTGGCTGCTCCTGTACAGGGTAAATGTTTTGAGAAGGTTGTTTCATGGTGTACCTTAGTATGCTTTTTGAATTTTGAATTTATAAATGTGTTACCCATTGAAAAATTACATTTTTTCTTTATATTCCAGAACCTAGCAACATTCCAGGAATAAAGTAGGTACCGTAAATGTACATTTAATTAAAACTAAGACTATGAACTGAATCATGACTCACTGTTTACCACATATTGAACACATATTATAACGATAGCTTTCCACATATCTCAGAAGAAAATTATTTACTGGATAGTATTTCAAGCAAGTAATATTTTAGGATAATAATCGAAGAAAATTTTGGCAAATATCATTTGTTCTTACAGTATGCTACAAATTGGCATAAAGGAGCAGTAGCAATGAATCAGCAATAGAAATCTTTAAAACATTGATGTAGTTTCTAGTTGGACAGAAGCCCTTATAATCAATCAAACAGAACATCTGTTTAAGTCAAGGCACATAACAGATAGTGGTAAAGATATATTTTTGTTCATAGAAATTTATAATAAAAACAATATGTAGAATTAGTTGACCCATTTCTTGGGGCTAGTAAATTCCGTTATTCATTTGTTATGATTTTATATTCATTATCTTCTTTGATTCTGGAAACATTTATTAAATACCTACTGTGTGGGAAGCTACTTTTCCATCAATACAAAATTATTTTGCTCCTACAATAGCAGTTATAAATAAGTCAAATGACACTAGAAAGAAATTAAATACAGATATATATATATATATATACATATTTATATATATACATATATATACACACACATACACATATACATATTTCATAATTATAATTTGGGAAACATATTTAAATATTAGAAAGTTTAGTTTTAAAACATAATTTTGAGAATATGTAGGAAGATCATTTATTCTGTTACTAATTTGCTTCATTGAATATGTGCCACATCCATAATATTGCGGGTTTTTTTTTTCTCCTTATGCATTTTTCAAGGGACACTAACAAATTAGAATGTGTAAAAAAAGAAAGTGGCCTGCATAGTTAGTGGGTAGCAACCTATGTTGCTGATAGTCAACTCTCCTAAAGATCACCAGAAAAAGTTGTGGATAACGTAAAGATGAATTTATTAGACTAACTTTAGGAAGGATGATCCAACCTTGAGACCATCTTAATAGTGTCTCAAAAAAGAAAAATTAGGGGAGGGCATCTATAGTGATTTAAGGCGTGGATTCAGTGATTTTAGAGTGGTGAACAGGGTGGATAGACAAAGTTTATGACAAGTTATCTTTGTATTAGTGGGCAGGGTGTGGTGGTGGTCTTGAAGAGAGCCTTGATCAGCAAAGTTTTCTTTTAATAAGTGAGCTATTTATGTAGGCTTGTGGCATTGCTTAGCACAGGAAAGAGTAAATCTCTTTTGTCTCAGAACTGTTTAGCACAGGGAAAGAAAGTATATTTGTGTTAGTTCTCTATGTCAGATGAATGGCAGTTTAAAAAACTGGGGCTTTTTAGTATAAATTTAACAATAGAATTCCCAGCTTAGAGTACAGAAGAATGATGGTGATCATTAGTTTCTTAAATAAAAATCAATTGTAAAAAATTCTACAAGAGGGATTGAGCTACTGACATAGTAGCCCCAGATTAATTTCTTGATGTCCTAAAGATAAGAAAAATTCTAACACTGTAGAAGTATAATAAATGTAAAAATGACTTGGGGTCAGCTATATAAATTGTAAAAGAGTGATGTTCTGTGTTTGTAAGTGTGCATATTAATATAAAGTCACAAATTTTCAGTCATCTTTATTTTACATTGTACTTAATACAGTATTGGATATTAATAGCATTCAACATTTAACCGGTTTAAGGATTCAAATATTTTCAAGGAACTTTTGTGCCCTATAGGAAAAATAATCTTGGTATCTTTTCATATTGGAAAGTTTGACCTGCTATGAGACGTGTCCTCAGTGAGGATCCAGTCGTCTTTGGTCTGTAAGAAAAACCACTGTGTTGGAGTAAAAACACTTAGATTTCTGATCTCTGCTTTGCCAATTAATTCTAGCTGTGTGAACCCCTTCTCATAATGACTGTCCTGCTTTAAGCAATTAAAAAGCCAAGTCATTAATGTTATTGACCTCAATGGTTCACTATTAAAATCTTTCTAATAATCTGAGAAAGAAATTGCATAGCATATTTGAAACATTATAAACTAGAACACAATTTACAGGCGAGCTAATATCATCTTTTTTTCCTTCAAACTTAAAAGAAGTTCACCCTGGAGATGTCTCACTTTGTCATCTCATATCTAGCATTGCTTAGATTTCTGCATTCCATTGTTCAGAGACTACAAATCTTTGGCTTCCTTATGTTAATGTGTAAATTAATATTTAAATTTGTATTTATAATACAAAATCCTGTGGAATCTGGTTTATAAGAAAAGCATATTTTAATAGTCTGTGTGTTTTTGTTCTTTCCTGTCCCAACGAATGTAGCCATTGAGTTAAATAACTGCTGTGTTTCCCAATTCCCTAAGGTGGTTCGATTTGTACAAAGTAGGAAATGTTTTCTACCAAGTAAGACAATTTGGATTCAGGGCTTTTCTGGGCTGAATGGGGTACACACTTAATGTTATAACTATTATTGTTCTTGCTATTTCATTAAAATGAGCTATTATAAAGTCTTTGAATTGTGTCCTAGCTAGATATTCCCTGATAAATATGTATAGAACTTTTTCATCTCTACATTTGTTATCTGAATAATTGTTTTCCATAATAACTCATAGTAACAAAAAGATTCCTGTGCCTTATTATCCTAGTGTCTTTAAGTTTCAATTTTATTCAAAATTATATATAGAGAATTCTTTTTTTAAAGTTTTTGTTTAAATTCAAGTTAGTAGACATACAGTATAACATTAGTTTCAGGCATACAATTTAGTGACTGAAAACTTCCATACAACACCCAAGTTGTCATCACAGCAAGTGCTCTCCTTAATCCCCAACCCCTGTTTTACCCATCCTTCCATCCACCTCCCCTCTGTCCCCATCACTTTGTTATCTAGAGTTAAGAATCTCTTTCTTGGTTTGGCTCCGTCTTTCTGCTTTCCTTTTGTTTTTTGTTTTGTTTCTTAAGTTCCACATATGAGTGAAATCATATTGTATTGTCTTTCTTTGACTAATTTTGATTGGCATATTACGCTAGCTCTATCTATGTCATTGCAAATGGTAAGATTTCATTCTTTTTATGACTGATTAATATTAATTGTGTGTATATATATACACATATGTATATTATATGTGTGTGTACATCTATCACTTCTTTATCCATTCATTAGTCAATGGACACTTGGGCTGTTTCCATAATTTGGCTATTGTAGATAATGCTGGTATAAACATCTGGGTTAGTATTTGAATTAGTATTTTTGTGTTCTTTTGAGTAAATACCTAGTAGTGCAATTATGGATCATAGGGTAGTTCTATTTTTAACTTTTTGATGAACCTCCATACTGTGGAGTCAACCTCCACATTGACTGTACCAGTTTGCATTCCCACCGACAATGTGAGAGGGTTCTTTCTCCACATCCTCACTAGCATGTATTGTTGCTTGTATTGTTTATTTTAGCCATTATTTGACTTAGTTTTTCTTGATTCTTTCCTCAGTCTTAAGGCCTTTCATGTCATGCATGTATAAACTTAATGCACCAAAGACTCAAGGAAACTCTCTTACATCTCTTCGTAACCCCTTCTCTGTATTGCTCCCCACTCTGCACTGCTTCCCTGAAAAGTCTAGTCACCTCAGTTTCCTTGAACTCTGATCTCTGCCTCCTCAACTCAGCAAAAGATTGAAAGCATATGAGTTCATCCTCTGCACTGAGTCTTGGAGCACTATCACATAGCAGTAAGATAATAATTGTAGAGCTCATCACATTCATTTCTCTTTTCTCAGGAATGACAGTCCTGTACTGACCTTTGTCCAATGTCTGAAAACCATTGTTTATTTTTTTTCTCTCTGGCTTTTTAATTGCTTAAAGCAGGACAGCATTCTTTTGGAAGATATTTCTTCATGAGCCAAAACATATCAGGTTGGAAGTTTCTGATGAAATTAAACATAAGCTTAATATATGAAACAGCAAAATGCCACTCCTAGGTATTTACCAAAGAGAAATTAAGTCATAGGTCCAGAAACAGCCCATACACAAATATTCATGGCAGCTTTATTTATAAGAGATACAATTTTAGGGGTGCCTGGGTGGCTCAGTCGGTTAAGCGTCCGACTTTGGCTCAGGTCACGATCTCGCGGTCCGTGAGTTCGAGCCCCGCGTCGGGCTCTGGGCTGATGGCTCAGAGCCTGGAGCCTGCTTCAGGTTCTGTGTCTCCCTCTCTCTCTGCCCCTCCCCCGTTCATGCTCTGTCTCTCTCTGTCTCAAAAATAAATAAACGTTAAAAAAAATTAAAAAAAAAAAGAGATACAATTTTAAATAATCGCAAAACCTACCAAACTTGAGTGGATTAACACATTTTCCTATATTCATATAATGAACTATTACTGAGAAATATAAGGATGTATCACTGATATACACTGCATTGAGGAATTTCAAAACCATTTTGCTAAATAAGGAGCCAGACAAGACAAGAGTGCATTCTCTATGATTCTATTCATGTAAAGTTCTAGAATGCACAAAACCAACCTACAGTGACAGAAATTGGACCGGTTGTTGCCAAGGGGTGCAGTTGGGAAATTGAACACTAAGAGCCATGAGGGATCTTTATAGAGTGGTGGAAAGTTGTCTTGTCTTGATTGATATAGTGACCACACACACACACACACACACTCTGTAAATTAAACATAAATACATTTTTAAATAAAAGATAACTTAGACCAGTGTGGTGGCAATGCAGATGAAATGAAGCATATGAATTTGCAAAATTTTATATATTTAAATAGACAGGATTTAGTGATGGAAATGACAGTAAAAGAATGGATAGTTTTTTCCAAGAGTAACTCTGGGGTTTCTGGCTTGGGGAGAGGTACATTCACTGAAGCAGGAAACCCTGGACAAGAATTAGACTGGAAAAACCTGAGGGTAGCAGGTAGAGGGCTGTAGTTCCAACTGAAGTTGGAAGTACCTTTGATATATGCAAGCAAAGATGCCATGCAATCGATGGATTTATAGGATTGGAACTGAGAGGTATGTATTGGAGAATCTGTATACCATTAGCATTTAGGAATAATTAAACTATTAATGTAGATCAAGATATACCTGAAAAAATGAGAAGAGAAGTAGACTTTCAGGAATGGCAACTTTTACTGATATTTTAGGAGGATGCAGATAGAGGATAGATTTATTACTCTTTGGATTTATTCATTGATTCAGTAGATAATTTAGTATGCCTTTTATTTGCCAGATACTATTTATTGCAAGCACTAAGGATAAACTATAGATAAGATAGAGTCCTACACTTAGGATCACAGATATAGAATGGAACCAGTTTGACCCAGTATGTAATTTTTCCAACAGTTCATTCATTCTCTGTTGGTACATAATTAACATATTCATTTATTTAAGGTTGATTCATGATTAAGTTTCTATCATCCATATTCTAAACAACAACAAAAGTTAACAGACTGGAAGCATGATTTGAAGACTATGGAATCTGGATAATAGATAAGAAGGTATATAAAAATAAGGAAAGTCTATATTATGATTAATAACAAGATTATTATTTCAGAAAGAAAAAATAGTAAAGGGTAGGGAAGATGTCTTCTCATGTCTTGGACATAGCATGGTTGCTCCTAACTCTAATCCTAACTCTACGATGCACTAAACTTTATGTCCCATCCATATTCAAAGGCACTATATGGAGTCCTTTTCATTTCATACAGAAGCTGGCCACACACACACACACACACACACAGACTCACCAGTTGCTCTGCTGACCTTAATGTACCATCCTGCTCTTCCTTTGTATTGTTTTAAATTAATGGATAGTCAAATTACCAAACATTCAAGTAAACTGTCTTTCGACCAAAGAAAAAATACTTTGTAGAAAATAGAAATCAAGATCGGGACAGGCTTATTTTCTTAGAGAAATTCAACAGCTGTCTCAGGGAAAGAATACCTCAAAGGCAAAAAACATAATATGAACATTTAGAATATGTACGCACATCATTTACCTATAAAACAGATAAATTTATAATCTCTTGTGAAATAATGAACAGTTAACACAGAAACTTTTAAAAAATGATTAAATGTTGCAATTATATTTAAGAAAATAAAATAAATGTTCATTATAGCATTAAATTAAAACTGAGCCTGTTGAAGTGGCAGATACTTTCTGGAAGCAAAATAATAGGAGACGTTCATTAATCATAGAGCCAGAGCAACAGCAAATGGAAAAGACACAGACCCAGACATGCAAACTGTCCTCTTATAGCAGAAAACTGTGTTCCTTTGACAAACATCTCTTGCCAGCTTCTTGACATATTTACAATTCTAGTTTTATTAAAAATACTTGTACAACTGTTCTGAAGAGTCAGTATTGCATTCACTTATTAAGTAGTTCTAATACTTAATGTACTTGCTATAAAATAATTTCTGATATTCAACTAAGAGCTCCCTTAGTTTATATTTGTTCTTCAACTAAAATATATCTCACTATGATTACCATATTTGCGTAATTTGCATCAACATGTCAGTTCATACACAGATCCTCACCCAAACACATATTTTTTTTTTTTTATTGTTCCTTTGTTCCTTTCAAAAAATAGCTGTGTGGATCATCATTTGCAACTTATTTTGCTAAGTGGTTAAAAGTAGGATGAGGGTCCTCAGATATAATGGTAAATATCATAGGTCGGAGTCAGTTGCCTGTATTCAGTTCCTAGTTTCATGATCTGGTAAATGTATGATCTTGAGTAATTTTTTTAACTTACTAACCTCAACTTCATTATCTGTAAAATGGAGAGAATACTGATCGTATTACCGAGCCTTTTCCAGGCAAAGGTCTAATGTTAATGTATTAATTCATTAATCCCCTCAATTACTCTTATGAGATTATTATCATCAGTATTTAGTTTAAGATGAGAAATTTGAAAAACCAAGGAAAGAAATAATATGCACTGTGCTATATACTTTGAATCAGGTTATGGTGACTTTATTTAATCATAAACACTGAACAGTGTCAAATCCCACAGCCCCACATGAGATCTACCACTTAGTAGAACGCCTATTCCATAGTATGAGATCCAAAAATATCCATCTTCCCATTTGTTGTGAGGGATTGGCTGCCTCAGATTTTTCAGCTCATGAGGTAGTAAGCATCCTCTTTCTTCTTTGCCTGTGAAGCTTTCCTCTCTCAAGCTTCAGATATAGTCACAATGTCAAAAATGTAGAATTACCAAGAGTAAAGTATTAAAGTTCATTTAGCTCCTCCTCCCAGTTCCAATCTAAATATAGTCATTATAAATGATTTAATGTGTTTATATGAAGTTGTTTTTACATTCTCTACTCACATACACATAGAAGGTCGTATACAAATACCTTACTTTCATTAAGTAATTTGATCATCATACAAATATGAGATTGTACTATATACTCTTTAAAGAAACTTCTTATTCATCATATTTAAACTAAAAGTCAGTTCATCTGTTCCTCCCATCTTCTACCCCTGCCTTTGTATCACCAATCTGTTTGTTCTCTGTATCTGTAGGCTTGTTTGTTTGTTTATATATTAGAGTCCACATGTAAGAGACATCATAAGGTATTTGTGTTTCTCTGTCTGACTTATTTCACTTAGCATAATGCCCTTGAGGTCTGTTTATATATATACTATTTTGTATCTTATTTAAATCTTATTTTGGTAAGCAGGTGTCCTGTTTAGGTACAACCTGTAGCTTCTAGAGGCCTTCAGAAGCTGTATGAAATGTCTGGCGGTGGGTAGATAAGGTGCTGCTGTGGGAAGGTATAGGGGAGAAGAGGGATCAGCCTTCAGGGCCTTGCTGGCGATGCTGCCACAGAAAAATGGGCCTCAGCTGCTGTTAGATGAGGATCTTAATGCCAAGTGTCTGCTGCTCAACCCCTTTCCGGATCCCTTGGTCAAAGAAATCAGACTTTTCTTGTTTTCTTTTGTCTTTTCTTTTTTACTGTTGTTGTTGTCTTTAATGTTCATTTTTTTTGTTTTCTCATTTGTTTTCCCGTCCAGAAAATGGGAGAGGTTGGAGGGTTCCTGACACTCAATTAGATACATATGGGACATGAAAACGAAACCCATATGAAAATGAAACAGCTGTCTCTGTTTAAGTCTTGTGCACCCTCGCCAGTCTACCTTCATCCTTTTACTCTTCAGAGTCCTTTTGTAGTTGTCTTTTGAATTATTTCTAAGGTATTTAGTTGAATTTAGAGCGAAAGAACAGGGGAAATTGGTTCTACACTGTCTTACTCCAGAACTGGAAGCTCATAGCATCTATTTTTAATTGTTTTTTTTGTCATGAATGTTGCTCTTAGTTTTATTAAATCCTCTCTTCCACATCTTTTGGGTTTATTCCATTGCTTTTTTAAATTACTGACTTTAATTTCGAGCATGTTCCGTTAAATCTGGTTTTAAAATAAATTTGGCATTGCACGTTTTTATTTTGCATAGAAAACAAATGGGGTCATGTCCCAGAATTTTTATGTGCAGGGCTTTCAAAGCCTTTTGAAAAAGAAAACTCTAGTTCACCAAGTGAAATGCAGGCATTATTTTCCATAGACGGAGTTGACAGTGGAAAGGGGCAGCCAGCCAGGAACTGCCTTCACACTCCTTTTTCTTCTAGGAGTGGCCCTGTGACTATTTCTGGCCAGTAGAGTGTGAGCAGAGGCTTTTGTGCCACATCTGCCTAGTCAGTAAAACCTCTAACACGTGCAAAAAAACAGTGCAGAGCCTATTAGCCCAAATTCTCAAATAACTCTTTGAAAGTTGACTTTCTTTGTTTATACACTCAGTACTTACCTGAAAAAGAAATGAACTTCAATTCTATATATGCCTATGTACATGTTTAGATCTATAATATATAAAGCTTGTTTGCAGACTGAATGATACCCTCATATGCAGATGAGTTATTCACAAGAGCCTTTCTTTAACTAAAAGATGTAATATTTTGGTTAGTACTTCAGTATTATTTTCTAATTGCATTTATTGCATTTAAAAATGTAACATTAAAAATCTGCTCTTCGGGATGTATTGATATCATCTTTATGAATCCATACACAATTCCTGTTACTAATATTGCATAGGTTTTAGGGAAAAAAGAAGAATCTATGTAACTAGAGTACATTATTCATGATTTGTCTCTTAGATCAAGCTTACTAATAGGCAATTTATTTAGTCTGTATCCTTACTAATTTTTTTCCACTTTTGCTATTGATTTCCAAAAGGAGTATGTTAAATTTTCCAAATACAGTTATATATTTGATGATTTCAATTTTGTCTATATATTTCAAAGTAATGGTTAAATACATTAAAATCCACAGATATTACATCATTAATGCGTTTTTCTCTTCAGTAACATTTTTCTCATATTCATTTTCTCAAATACAATTTTATTCAATATTAATAAGTTAATTTTTGCTATATTTATGGCATTTAAAAATCATTGTCATAAGAACACTCTAGAGGCATCTACCATCGTAACAAATTTTTAAGTGCTCAATACGGTACTGTTAGTTCTAGACACAATGTTGTAGAGCCAATTTCTAGAACCTCTTCATCTTGTGTAACTGAAACTTTATGCTCACTGAAAAGCAACCACCTCCCTTCACCGCTGGCAGATATCGTGCCACTTTTCATGTTTATGAATTTGACTTTTTACATACCTCATATAGTGGGACCATGTAGCATTTGTCCTTCTGTAGCTGGTTTAATTCACTTAGCATAATGTACTCTAGGCTCATTCATGCTGGTGCCTATGGAAGGATTTTCTTTTTTTTTTAAGGCCGAATAATCATCCATTGTGTATATGTGTGTGTTTCTCTGTGTGTATGTGTTGTGTAACCACATTCGGTAATTTATTCATTGATCAGTGGACATTTAGGTCATTTCCATATCTTGGCTCTTGTGAATAATACTACAGTGGACAGGGAACACATATATTTCTTTAGGATCCTGCTATCAATTATTTGGGGTTTATACCCAGAAGTGGAACCGATTGATCATATGTTCATCTATTTTGAATTTTTTTTTTAAAGGAAGATCCATTGTGAGTTCTATAGTGACTGCACTATTTTACATTACCATCAACACTATGCAGAGGTCCAATTTATCCACATCCTCTCCAACACTTGTTATTTTGTGTCTTTTTTATAATAACCATCCTAACAATGTGAGATAACTCATTTTGGTTTTGATTTGAATTCATTGATAATTAGGGATGTTGAGCATCTTTTCATATATCTGTTGATATACACATGTCTTCTTTGGAGAAATGTCCTCGCAAATCCTTTGCCTTTTTTTTTTTAAATTTTTATTTGAGCTTTTTCTTTTGAGATGTACATGTTCTTTACATATTTTGGATTTTAACTCATTATCAGATATATGGCTTGCAAATATTTTATCTCATGAAAGTTGCCTCTTCACTCCTTTGATTGTTTCCTTTGCTGTACAGTTTTGTTTTGTTGTTTTTGTTTTTTTTTTTTTTTTTTTGGTTTTAGTTTTATATAGGCTCACTTGTCAATTTTGCTTCTGTTCCTTCTGCTTATAGTTCATTTCCAAAAATCATTGTTATGAGGCTTTTCTTGTACATTTTCTTCCTGGAGCTTTAGAGTTTCAGACCTCACACTTAAATCTTTAATCCAGTTTGTATTGATTTTTATGTATGGTGTAAGATAGGGGCCCAATTACAATGTTTGCCTGTAGATATCCAGTTTTCCAATATCATTTGTTGAAACTGAATGCTTTCCCCATTGTGTATTCCTTTTTTTTAATGTTTATTTTTGAGAGAGAGAGAGAGAGAGAGAGAGAGAGAGAGAAAGTACAAGCAGGGGAGGGGCAGAGAGAGAGAGGGGGATACACAAAACCCAAAGCAGGCTCCAGTGTCTGAGCTGTCTTGCACAGAGCCCAACATGGGGCTCGAACTCACAAACAATGAGATCCTGACCTGAGCCAAAATTGGAAGCTGAACTGACTGAGCTACTCATGTACCCGTCCCCATTGTGTATTCTTGACACACTTGTCAAGTAACAGTTGCCCTGGTTACCCTAATTCCAAAGTCAGACAAAGATGCTATAAGAAAATTAAAAGCCAATATCTGTCATGAACATAGGATGTAAATATCTTCAACAAAATACTAGCAAACCAAATTTAACAGCACATTAAAAGGTTCATACATAATAATCAAAGGGGATTTATCCATAGGATGCAAGGATCGTTCAGCATGTGCAGATTGGTAAACACGATACACCACATTAACAGAATGAAGGACGGGGCGCCTGGGTGGCCTAGTCAGTTAAGCATTCAACTTCAGCTCAGGTCACGATCTCTCGGTTCATGGTTTTGAGCCCCACGTTGGGCCCTCTGCTGACAGCTTAAAGCCTGGAGCCTGATTCAGATTCTGTGTCTCCCTCTCTCTCTGTCTCACCCTTGCTCAGGCTAGTGTCTTTTTCTCTTAGAAAATAAGTAAACATTAATTTAAAAAAAAAAAAAGAATGAAGGATAGAAATCACATGATCATTTAAAAAGATGCAGAAAAACCATTTGACAAAATTAAACACTGTTTCATCATAAAAACACAGAACATACTAGGTAGAAAAGGGATGTTCTTCAACATAATATAGGTCCTATATTAAAAGTTACACACGTTAACTTTTAGCTATTACCACAGCCAACATGATATTCAATGGTAAAAAACATAAAACGTCCCCCCCTTTTTTTTGAGAGAGAGAGAGAGAGAGAAGGTGGGGCTGAAGGAGAAAGAGAATCTTCAGCAGGCTCCATGCTCATCACAGAGCCCAACATGGGGCTTGATCTCATGACCGTGAGATCATGACCTGAGCAGATACTGAAAGTAGGAGGTTTAATAGACTGAGCCACCCAAGTGTCCCAAACTTTTCCTCTAATATCAGGAACAAGACAAGGATTCCCCCTCTCACCACTTCTATTCAACATAGTACTGGAAATCCTGGCCAGATGACTTTGGCAAGAAAAAGAAATAAAAGGCGTATGAGTCAAAAAGGAAGAAGTATAATTGTCTCTTTGTATATGATATAATCTTATATGTAGAATACCATAAGATGCCTCCAAAAAATTGATAGAGCTAATAAAAGAATTCAGCAAAGTTACAGGATGCAAAATCAACACGTATGACATTGCACTTCTTGCTAACAACAGTGAAGTGTCAAAGAAATTAAGAAAATAGTCCCATTTATAATAGCATTAAAAGAATAAAATACTTAGGAATAAATTAACACAGAGAAGTGAAAGATCTGTACACAAAAAATTTAAAACATTGATGAAAGAAATTGAATAATATATTCATAATTTGAAGAATTAATATTGTTAAAATATCCATACTACACAGTGATCGATTCAATGTAATCTCTTATCAAGATTACAATGTCATTTTTCACAGAAATAGAAGAAAAATAATCCTAAAAGGCATATGGAACTACAAAAAGTCCTGAATAGTCAAAAGAAATCTTGGACAAGAACAAAGCTGTAGATATCACCCTTCTTGGCTTTAAAATATATTACAAAGCTACAGTAATCAAAACAGAATGGTGCTGGCATAAAAGTAGATATATAGACCAGTGGAACAGAATAGAGAGTGCAGAAATAAATCTACCCATATATGTCTTCAACTATGTTTCCAAGAACACACAATAAGGAAAAGGATAGTTTGTTCAATAAATGGTGTTGGGAAATCACAAAATGCACATTTAGAAGAAAGAAATTGGACCGTTATCTTACAACATATACAAAAACCAACTCAAAATATATTAAAAACTTAAACATAAGACCTCAAACTATAAAACTACTAGAATAAAACATAGGAAAAAACTTGATATTTGTCTGGGCTACAGTTATGGATATGACTCCAGATGCACAGGCAGCAAACTAAAATAGACAAGTGGCATTGCATCAAACTGAAAGCTTCTGCATAGCAAAGGAAATAACACAGTGAAAAGGCAACCTAAAGAATGGCAGAAAATATTTGTAAATCATACATCTGATAAAAGGTTAATATCCAAAATATATATGGAACATGAATCAATAGCCAAAAAACAAATAAACTGATTAAAAAATGGGCAAAGGACCTGAATAGACATCACTCCAAAGAAGATAAACAAATGGCCAACACCTGTATAAAATGGTGCTCAACATCACTAGTCTTAAGAAAAATGCAAATGAGAAGGGAAGCAAAAATAATATAAAAACAGGGAGGGGGACAAAACATAAGAGATTCAAATATGAAAAACAAACAGAGGGTTACTGGAGGGGCTGTAGGAGGGTGCATGGGCTAAATGGGTAAGGGGCGTTAAGGAATCTACTCCTGAGATCATTGTTGTACTATATGCTAACTAATTTGGATGTAAATTTAAAAAAATTTAAATTAAAATTAAAAAAAAGAAAAATGAAAATGAAAATTCAAATAAAGATGAAAGATTATCAGTTATTATCAAGAAGACAAAAGATTACAAGTATTGGCAAGGAGAAAAGGAAACTCAGAAACAATGTTGGTAGTAATGTAAATTAGTACAGTCATATGGAAACAGTATTCAGGTAGCTGCCCCAGTAATTAGAAATAGAACTACCATATGATCTAACAATCCTACTTCTGGCTATATATTCAAGGAAATAAAATCACTGTGTACAGATATGCCTGTACTCTCATTGTACATCTACAAGATATGCGATGTTCATCACAACATTATTCACAACAATCAAGATATTGAAACAACTTAAGGGTCCATCAATGAATGAATGGATAAAGAAATTGTGTGTGTGTGTGTGTGTGTGTGTGTGTGTGTGTGTGTGTGTGTGCATATGTTTGTGTGGGTGTGTGTGCACGTGTATATATGTGTGTGTGTGTTGGAATATTATTCAACCTTAAAAAAGGAACCCTTAAAATGTGCAACGACATGGATGAAACTGGGGAACATAATGCTCAGTGAAATAAACCAGACACAAAAAGAAAAATACTACATGATTTCATTTGTAAGTAAAATCGAAAAAAATTGAACTCATGAAAGCAGGGAATACACTGGTGACTATTGTTAAAAATACTGTATTTTACACTTGAAGTTTTCTAAGCAAGTAGATCTTAAGTATTCTCATCACACGCAAACAAAAAGTAGTATGTTAGGAGACGTGAATGTTAATTAGCTTGATTGTGGTAATCATTTTGCAATATATACATGTATCAAGACATCACATTGTATACTTTAAATATATATAATTTTTATTTGTCAATTATATGTTATTAATGTTGAAGGAAAAAACATACCGACAGACAATGGAATAGAATAGAGAGCACATCTGATCTTAGACAAAATTGCCAAGAATGCACAGTGAAAAAAGGATAGCCTCTTTATATCATTTGTAGTTAAAATTTCCCTTTTAAAAATTGATAATGTTTAGCTGTACATAGCTACACATATATTATGATAAAAACATGTAGCTGTGGAAGGAACAGAGCTTAAAGAATGAAGAGTTTTACAAAGTGTAGTTGAATTTCCAGTGAATATATTATTGGTTCCCACTGTCTTGTTTTAGTGACACAAATATCCTGGATTTGTTTTTTATCACTTCCATGATTTCTAAGTACATTCATAAGTTTTAAGTACATTCATTTTATACACACACACACATATATATACACATATATGTATGTGTATGTATATATATATATATATATATATATATATATATATATATATATATGGTTTCTAAGAATTTATAGCATTGAGGTGAATATTTTCATACTTTTATAAAAGAAATCTACTTCAAAAACTTACCTTTTTGATAAAAATGAAGGTTGTAAATTTATCCATATTGTTACTTTTGCTACTATATATGACTACAATATATGTCCATGTCTGTTTGCTTAACCATTCTCCTACTGAAAGATATTTAGTTTCCAATTTATTACTATCAGAAACAAATCTGCTAATTGATGTTTTGTCCTTCACTATTTTTAATACATGTATTCCTTCTATTAGATACATACACATGCACAAGCACACATGTACACAAAGGAGTGGGTTTTCTGAGTTATAGGTTTCATGCAACTTTTACTTAAAATAGTTGTCACAATAGTTTCTGAAGTGTTTGTGTCTACTTACACCCTAGTCAGCACTGTATATGACACTGGCATTCCTTTAAATACTTTTAATATTTATTATTTAACTATAGATATAAATACTGATACAGAAAGCAATATATATCCATATATACATATATATGTATATACATTTACACATATGTTGATACTAAGATATATATTAGGAAGAACTGAATATTTTTAATATTCTCCAGTCAGCATTAAACAACTTGGCAGTGTAGATCAAAAGCATTAACTTCAAAACATTGGCCCATATCCTAGGTTAATTTTTAAAAAAAAAATAGGCTTATTTGCAAAGATTCATTCACAAGATTATTTACTGTGTTCTGTATTTCTGGCAAAGTTTGGAAAAAATACCTTTCTAAAATTACGTTGTTATAGACATAACAACATATGACAACTTGTGACATAATAACAGCATTCTGATAATTTTATTAAGTCAAAACTGGAAATTGTAAACATTACTTATGAAATAATTTTTTTTTTTCATAAAACATCTAGGAGTTCATTGCTAGTTATATCGCTGTTTGTTTCCAGGCCTTGGTATTTGATTTTCTTTCTACCTGAAATAATCTTCCTTGATTTTCTTTAAAATCATTCAAATTTCTATATATATATTTTTTTCTAGACCTTAGAGCAAGATTAAACTGTAATTTTTGAAGTTATTTTTTCTTATATGATTACTTATGTCTTCAGAATATTTCCAATAAAACGTAATTGAAGGTGTTGAGTTAAGCCAGATCCTCATTAAATATTTTTCAGCCATTTATACCAGAGACATATTTATCCATTAAACCTTGGATGGTTTACTGATATTGTTGATAATGTTAATATAGTTATCCTACAACTGGGCCTCTGTCCATAGTCAAATAATTTAACAGCATCAAAGGAATTAGGTAACCATAATTGCTCAGAACATTAATTAAATGTCTGGCAGAATTTAAAATCTGAAATGTTGTTTAAAAATCTATTCAGTTTTGGTTGTGTTACAAATATATTTTGTTTTTCTGCATTGCAGATGTTGTCGAATTCATCTGTACTTAACACAAGCCAATATCAATCAAATATTAAAGCAATTTCAGCTAGTAGCTTCAGAATTTGTTGTTTTGATAAGAATAATATTATATGAACAATTAACAATATAACTTCTGAGAGAATTATCATAGTTTTTTTAACCTCATAATAGTATTTATCCAACATGATCAATAATTACTGATAAACTGAGATAATCCCTCTCCATTCGAGCATATGTATTCAGCACATAAATGTATGATGAAATAAACAAAAAAGTATCATTGTTTTTATTTTAGTAATTTGTTTGAATTTTCTAACTTAAAATATTTTATGACCTATGGTCTTCAATTGCAATGCACATTAACTGAATAGAAATTTTAGATGTGACACAAAATGCTATTTGTTTTCTATTTCATAGATTAGATTCTATAATGTTCCTTTGAGATCTGTTTTATCGACTTTTTATTCTTATGCAAAGTCATATGAATGGATCATAAACCACAACAAAATTATCATCAGTGTTTATCTTTAAAACAATCTACATTTCTAAAAGGCCGCAGACAGCTATTGGAGTTACACAACCTTGGTATGCAATAGATCTTACTCCTACTATTGATACTTGAAACATCCTGGTAGCCCAGGAACCAAAGTATTAAAATATAATTTACATGGTTTAATATTTTGTTTCTTATATTAATTTTTAAGCAAGTGTTTTTTGGAGACAGTGAGATACAGCATTCTCCCCGTTCCTGTACTTTGCTCTTTCCTCCCCTGATAAAAGTACTACTTACAGTTCAAGCACTTGTTTAATTTCCCAAAACAAAACCCTTGAGGCATAGTAACAATTTCTAAAATCCATTTAGGAAGAGATAAATATATTTTTAAAAATTCACCGTCAAATACAGAAAAGTGATCAAAACTTCTACTATCTTTAAATTCTCCTGGATATGAAAATACTTTCATAGTTAATTATGAATTTTTCAAAGAGGTTAGTTATGCAACAATAAAATTATAGTTTCTCTGAGCAGAGCAAAGATATTTCCAGAAAATTACTGCATGCCTGAAGAAGAAGGAAGGAAGGATGGAAACAAGGAAGAAGCAAAGTTAACACATTTGACTTAGAAACTGTTCATGAATGGGAAAAAAGGAACAAAATTGGATGGCTTCAGAACAAAACTTCTTAGGCATGTACGCATAATAACATTTACAGTTAGCTTCCATTTTGTTAGATTCTGGCATCACCACTTAATCAAGGTTTCTGAAGAAATGTTCATCCAGCCCTTAAATGATAAAGATTTTGCTTGAAAATATGTATCCAGATGTCTGCTATATGTGATTTAGGATGGGAAATACATATTTTATTATTCTAATATATTTGTGATATTTTAACATTTTATAATTTAAGGTAGCATTTAAAGTCCATCAAAGTTGAGCAACTTACTGAAAAAAAAAAACTTTTATCAATGGAAATTATATCGCATATGTATCCTATATTTAGGAGGAATAAATGGGCACTTTTTTTTTTATTTATTGAGAGAGAGAGACTCAAAATAAACTTTCTCATTCACTGTAGTACTTTATAACTCAATTTTAAAATCATGGTTTAGTTGCCTGTTGTAAAAAGGTCCCATTCCAGATACGACAGTGCGTGCCAAATTTAAAGCTGTGCTCAAATCACCAGCTATGTAAAATCAAATAATGAAAACAAAAATAACTACATTCATATATAATTAAATAGTGTTTAATTTAAAGTATAGAAAAATGCCATATTTCAAATATATTTTAAAAAGGAAATTTTTTAAAAAGACTTTTTTTCTGAGCAGTTCTAGGTTGACAGAAAAATTGAGCAGACGTACAGAGATTTCCCACGTATTCCCTGTCTCCACGCTCAGACTTCTCTATCAACATCTCCTAGAATGGTACATTTGTTACAACTGATGAACCTACACTCATAAATTAAATACGTTTAAATGTACCAGATAATAATAAACCATTATTGAAGTGCATTTGTTTATGTATTTTCCTACCTATGTATATGATTCCTGTTTCTCCCCTACTTGTTTGTTATTCAGTCTTTTTATTTATTGGAAGTCTCCTTTGTGTAAAAGGAGTGTTTCATTGTAGTTTTAGTGTGCTTTCCCTGGTTAATATTTAGGTTGATATTTATTGATCATTTTGTGGAACAAAATACTTGGAAAAATTCTATGTGTAAAACACTGTTGTAGGAATTGGGGGAAAATGTGATAATATAGATAAGAATTCCTGCCCCAGGAAGCTGATATTCTATACAAATACCTGCTTGCCCATTTTTATTGAGGTTTAGACATTATTAGTATATACTGAATATTAGTATTTTATCAGCAGATATTTTCTCTCCAATTGCTGCTTTTATTTTTACTTACTTTTTGTCCTGAACTTGTATCTTTTGATACATAGAACTTCTTCATATTTTCAGTTTTATCTACATTTTCCTTGAGGATTTGACCTTTTGGTGTTTTTTTTTTTAATTTTTTTATGACATTTATTTATTTTTGAGAGACAGAGTGAGATAAGGTGAGAGTGGGGGAGGGGCAGAGAGGGAGACACAGAACCCGAAGCAGGCTCTAGTCTCTGAGCTGTCAGCACAGAGCCCAAAGCAGGGCTCGAACCCACAAACCATGAGAGCATGACCTGAGCTGAAGTTGGATGCCTAACCGACTGAGCCACCCAGGCACCCCAACTTTTGGTGTTTTTTAAAAAGAAGTCTTTCTTATCTAATAGTATTTTTCCATAAGGTTAATCTTTTGTCCAAGTACCACTGATTGTTTACCCATTTTGTGCCAGAGATTGAGTATATAAACTTGGGTCTATTTCTGCCATCCAGTTTTTATCCCCTTTTATTTGTTGTCTTCCTGTGCCAATAGTATGTTCTCCAATTATCAAAAAGTGAACATATCTTGTAGGGTAAGGTACCATTACTTGTTTTTCATCATTTGTCTCATTGTGGCATTGTGGCTTTTTAAAGACCATCATTAGCCTATTAAATAAAGCTGTAAGTTCTTTCAAAAAAAAAAACAACCCTATTGTCATTGTTTTTGAAATTGCACCAAATGTATAGATAAAATATGGAGAATTGAATCCTAGAAACAGACTTATATAATGACAGTGTTTTATTATTCCAAATGCATATATATCATTAATTTTAATACACAATTTTGTATTTGTGTTTTTACTTTCTTTTGAAAAAAAAATTTAATGTTTTTTATTTATTTTTGAGAGAGAGACAGAGTGTGAGCAGGGGAGGGGCAGAGAGAGAGGGAGACACAGAATCCAGAATCCAAATCTGTGTTATCAGCACAGAGCCCCACATGGGGCTGGCTGAACTCACCAACATGAGACCATGACGTGAGCTGAAGTCAGATGCTTAACGGACTGAGCCACCCATGCACCTTTGTGTTTTTACTCTTTTAATGTGGTATTATTTAATGAGAAGTTACTCTTTTCTTCCAATATATGAAATTTATTGTCAAATTGGTTTCCATACAACACCCAGTGCTCAACCCAAAAGTATTGAGGAGAAGTAACTTTTAATGTTCATGTAATACAACTATCAAGTTTTCCTATATGTCTAATGTTTTTTTTTTTTTTTAATTTAAGAAATCTTTGCATACCATCATATTGGGAATATATTCCTCCAAGCCTTTCTTTTTGTTTGTTTTTATTGTTTTTCTGTGGGCATTTACATCTCAGACTGTTTAGAACTGATTTTTGTGTATGGTGAGAAATAGGGATCAAGTTCTGATTTTTTTCTCATAGATATCCTAATAACCCATCCAGATTCCATAAAGAATCCCTTTTATTTTTTTCTACACTGTCATCAATATTTTTAAAAATCTGTGTCTGGACTTTCAGTTTAACCAATCAGTCTGTCCTGTACCGATATCACATTTTGTAATTAATACAGCTTTATAATAATCTTAATCTGATAGTACAAGTACTCTAGCTTTGTTGTTCTTCATCAAGATTGCGATTGCAGGGGTGCCTGGGTGGCTTAGTCAATTAAGCGTGGGACTTGGGCTCACGTCAGGATCTCATGGTTTTGGGGGTCCAAGCCCCGCATCGGGGTCTGTGCCCACAGTTCAGAGCCTGTAGCCTGCTTCGGATTCTGTGTTTCCCTCTCTGTCTGTCCCTTACCCGCTCATGCTCTGTCCTTCTGTCTCTCAAAAATAAATAATAAAAAAAAAGTTAAGAAAAGATTGCGATTGCTACTTTTACCTCTGGTATTTCTAATTTTCTAACTAACTTGTAAATTTCTACAAAAATATCATGCAATAATTTTTGTTGGAGTCAAAAATATTTTGTATACCTTCATAACCTTTCAATTTTGTCCTGTCAATCATGGACATCATTTTTCCTTTTGTTTTTGTATATCTTATTAAATATCTCCTCATGATATGTGGAGATTTTATTGTAAGAGCTTTACATTACATTGATTATTTTATGTTCTTTACTGCTATTATTTTTACTTTTTTCTTTTTAATTTTAACGTTTTTTTTATTATTGACAGACAGAGACAGAGCATGAGCAGGGAAGGGGCAGAGAGAGGGGTAGACACAGAATCCGAAGAGGCTCCAGGCTCTGAGCTGTCAGCACAGAGCCCCATGCAGGGCTCGAACTCACGAACCGCAAGATCATGACCTGAGCTGAAGTGGGACGCTTAACCGACTGAGCCACCCAGGCACCCCTTTTTAATTTTTTTTAATGTTTATTTAGTTTTGAGAAAGAAAGACAGAGTGCGATCGGGGGAGGGGCAGAGAGAGAGAGGGAGACACAGAATCTGAAGCAGGCTCCAGGCTCTGAGCTGTCAGCCCAGAACAGGGCTCGAGCTCACCAGCTGTGAGCTGAAGTCAGACACTTCATGGACTGAGCCACCCAGGTGCCCCCGTTATTTATTTATTTATTTTTAATTTCAATCTATTTGTTGTTGGTACATCAATGTACATTTAAATATTGAATATCAATCTGGTTTTCGTAGCCTTAATATAATTTTGACTTGATACAGTCATAAAAAGCATCTTTGTCTATTTTTCAATCACATGAACACATATAATTTAATCATTAGCTAAGATAATTGAAGGTTTTAAAAAAGCTTTCTGTAAAGATACTGTCTTTTGTTTTTAGTTTGCTGTAACTTTTTATTGAATCATGAATAGATCCTGAGTTTCTTCAAATGATTTTTCTGTTCCTCTTGGGATGATTATTCCTCTTTTCTCCCTTTATTCTTTAAAATAATTCTAATTATTTATCCAAATATTCATTATCAGTCTTTATTATGATTATTAATTCTTAGAATCCTTACTAACATGGCTTCCATCATACATCTCTGGTCAGCTGCTGGTAAGATAAGTGGCTCTACTGATTTGACTGTTTTTTGCATAGTTTGAGACCTTGTTGAAATGGTTCAGTTTTTCTCAGTTCGTCCTAAGATCCAGCAAGGAAGCTGAAGCTTGTCCTTTTGGGGGAAGACAAGGGCTAGAGAGAGAGAGACAGAGACAGAGAGAGACAGAAACAAAGAGAAAGAGCCTGTAAAGCTTTCTGAGACTTGGGCTTGGAACTGGAACTCACTTTGATCACATTATGTTCTTCAAAGCAAGAAACAGAGCCAGTCTAGTTTCAGAATTGGGGGTAGGAGATTCTACTTCTCACTGGAAGAATAGCAGTCTCCGTTGCTCAGATTATGGATAAAGGGATTAGTAAAAACGTTGGGACATTTTTGTGCTCAGGTTACCACATATATATAAACACTGTCACTCCTGACAGCTTTTATTTTATAATTGAAGTGTTCCAGATATTGTGCTAAGTAGTCTATGCACAATCTGTTTGCATTTGTAACTATAGGGGGTTGTCTTAGCTCAGGCTGCTATAACAAAATACTGTAGACTGGGTGGTTTAAACAACAGACATTCATTTCTCACAGTTCTGAAGGCTGAGAAGTCTTAGATCCATGTGATAGCCACTTCACTTCGCCTTGATGGCTTTCTTCCTAGCTTTCCGACAACCACCTTTCTCACTGTGGCCTCACATGGTAGAAAGAGAGAGAGCTCTTGTCTTTCTCATTATCACATGGACACTAATAAAGACATCCCATCATGGTGGCTCTATCCACATGACCTCAACTAAATCAAATCAACTTTCAAAGTCCCCAACTCCATATACCATCACATTGGGTGTTGAGGCTTACTTAAGTATATGAATTTGGGGACAGCATAAACATTTAGTCCATATAGAAGTGAAAATTTTATCTTTATTTGGCATATGGTGTATTTTAAATTAAAATTTTATTAATAACTTTACTGTGGGTCTTTCAAGAAAAGTGGCATGGGAAAATTTGTATGTTGGTTATATAATGATTATAATAGGAAATACATATTGATAAATACTCCCTGGACATATGAAAAAAGTATATTCTTCATAGGAAAAAAATGAATTACAATTAATCCAAATAATTAATTTTTTACTACCTGCGTGATCAAAATTTAGTTTAGCTTCTATATAATACTTCAGTTTTGTTTGTCTTCTCCTAAATGTTTATCCTAAAATGAGGGAAAAGAAAAACAAGTTCTCAGAACAACAGAAAACTGAATTTGCCTCATCACATGCACTATAATAAATAATAAAAGGAATTTGAACAGGCTAATGATAAACTACCCCAGTGGAAGATAAGGGTAAGAAGGAATGGAGAGTATCAGAAAAGAAAATAGTTCGGTAAATGTAAAAGACTATCAACAGTTTGAAAAGACAATAATTGCAATATTTATAAAATGTGTCATAACAAAATAGATAATAATACTAAATAAGGTAAGTGTAGAGTTAAAAGAATTAAATAGTGAAAAGTTGTTCCATTTAAGGCGAACTAAGATAATTAATTTAAGGGAGGTAATTTAGGCAACTTTCTTGATTCCTAGGCAATTTCTGGGTCCTAATTTGGTAAGGGTTATATATGTCTGTAAATATATCAAATTTATTGAGCTCAAGTGAAGACTTGTATACTCTTAGTTCATGTGTTATACTATATTAAAATTTAAATAAACATTTTAAGGTATTATAATTTTTATCCTTTTTATAAACTAAAACTAATCAAACAGCATAACACACTTTTTATTGTAAAAATAAAGTTAACTTTTTAAAAAAATTATTTTATTTTTGAGAGAGCACAAGCAGGGGAGGTACAGAGAGAGGGGTGGACAGGGGATCCAAAGCAGGCTCCATGCTGACAGCAGAGAGCCCGGTGTGGGGCTTGAACTCCAGAACCATAAGATCATGACCCGAGGTGAAGTCAGACACTCAACTGACTGAGCCACCCAGGTGCCCCAAGATAACTCTTATAAGAGGGTCAAAAATAGGATAGAATGAAAATATGTGTAGTTTTTAGGAATGAACTTAATCAAGTGAGTGAAATACTTGTATCTGCAAACTAATCATTGATGAAAGAAATGATTGATGAAGGACACAAATACATGGAAAGACACTGTGTATTAACGGATTGAAAGAATATTGTCAATCTGCTAATACTACCCAAAGTGATCTATAAAGTAAATGCAATCCCTTTCAAAATCCCAGACTTTTTTTTTTTTAACAGAAATAGGAAAAAATTCAAAATTCCTATGGAACCACTAAAACCGAGATAATCAAATAAATCTTGAGAAGGAAGGACTAAGCAAGGGACATCACACTTGCTGATTTCAAATTATATTACAAAGCCATAGTACTGAAAACATTATGGTACTTGCAAAAAAACAAAATGAAACGTAAGAAACAAAAACATATGAACAGACCAATGAACCACATAGAGAGCCATAAATAAACCCACATGTAGACAGTCACCTGTCTCTGATAAAAGCGCCAAAATACACAATGAGGAAAAGACAATTACTTCAGTAAATTATGTTGAAAAGTATGTATATCCACATACAGAAGGATGAAATTGAAATCTTATTACCATGCACAAAAATCAACTCAAAATGTAGTGAAGATTTAAACACAAGACTGGAAACTGGAAAACTCCTACAAGAAAGTAAAGAGGAAAAACTTCATAATGTTATGATTGGCAATGATTTCTTGGATGTGATACCAAAAGCACGAGAATCAAAAACAAAATTAGAAAAGTATACTACCTCAAACAGAAAGTTCTGCACACAAAAAACAAATAAATGAAAAGGCAAAATATAGAATGGAAGAAAATATTTATAAACCATCGATCTAATAAGGGTTAATATCCCAAATATATGAGGAAGTCTTACAATTTAATGGTTAAGAAAAAAACCCGATTTGCAAAATGGGCAAAGGACTTGAATAGACATTCTTCTAAAGAAGACATAAAAATGAGGTATATGAGGTATATGACAACATGATTCTCAGCATCACTTATTATCAGGGGAGTATAAATCAAAGCCATACGAGATACAACCTGAAACCTGTTAGGATGGCTCTTGTAAAATAAGAAAATAAAAAAGATAAGTGTTAACCAAGATGTGGAGAAATTAGAACCCTTCTGCACTTTTGGTGAGGTTCTAAAATGGAACAGCTATTATGGAACACAACATGGAGTTTCCTTAGAAATTTAAAAATTTGAGCTACCATATGATCCAGCAATCCCACTTCCGGGCATATGTCGAAAATAATTGAAATCAAGATCTTGAAGATACATATGCATTCTGATATTTATTGAAGCATCATAGCCACTCTATGGAAACAACCTATGTGTCCATCAACAGATGACTAAAATTGTGATATAGAAACATAATGGAGACATATCTAGTAGGAAGTTGCTACAGCCGTCAAAGAGGTTGCTGCCTGTGTTCTCCTCTAAGATTTTGATGGTTTCCTCTCTCACATTTAGGCCTTTATCCATTTTGAATTTATTTTTGTGTATAGTGTATAAAAGTGGTCCAGTTTTATTCTTGTGCATGTTGCTGCCCAGTTTTCTCACTACCGTTTGTTGAAGAGATTCTCTTTTCCATTGCATATTCTTTCTGGCTTTGTTGAATATTAATTGACCATATATTTGTGGGTTCCTTTCTGGATTTTGTATTCTGTTCTATCGATCAATGTGTCTCTTTTTGAGCCAGTACCATATTGTCCTGATCACTATGGCTTTGTAATATACCTTGAAGTCTGGAATTGTGATGCCTCCACCTTTGCTTTCTTTTTCAAGATTGCTTTGACTATTTGGGGTCTTTTGTGGTTCCATACAAATTTTAGGATTGTTTGTTCTAGCTCTGTGGAAAATGCTGGTGGCTTTTTGATAGATATATAGTGGACTATTATTCAACTTAAAAAAAAATAAGAAGAAGGATGTGTGCCTGGATGACTTAGTTGGTTGAGCATCTATCTGACTCTTGATTTCGGCTCAGGGCATGATATCACAGTTGGTGGGATTGAACCCTGCATCAGGCTCCGTGCTGACAGTGTGGAGCTGCTTGGGATTCTCTCTCTCTCTCTCTCTCTCTCTCTGTGTGTGTGTGTGTGTGTGTATCTCTCTCTCACTGTCACTCGCTCTCTCTGCCTCTTCCCCAATTGCGTGTATGCACACATGTACACATGTGCTCTCTCAAATAAATAAATACATAAACATTAAAAAAAAAGAAGGAAGTTCTACCATAGGCATCATGCATGAGCTTGAAGAACATTATTCTTATTATAGAAGGAAACATACTACATGATTCCACTTATAATGTATCATAAAACAGGTGATGCCGGTTGAGAGAAATACAAAGTTGCCATTCAATTGGTATAGAGTTTCAGTCATGAAAGATAAGTAAGTTCCAGAGATCTGCTGTACAACCTTGTGCCTACAGTTAACAATGGTATACTGTGCACCTAAACATTCGTTGAGGGTAAATCTCACAATGAGTGTTCTTACTACAATAATAGATAAAGTACTCAAAATATAACAAAGTAAATCCACCAAGAGTTTAAAATCAATACAAATGTGAGAATAAATTTCCTTTGCTGTAAATGAAAATATCTTAAAATGTTACTATTGAAAATAAATCTTATTTCTATGAAAACAAGACAATAACAACAAAAACAAAATTAAGTGTACAAGACCTCTACAGTGAAAACTTAAAACACGTTTTTGAGATTAATGGGAATCGAAATACGTAGAGGGATGTACCATGTATATGAATTAGAAGACTTAATACTTTTAGGTATCAGTTCTTCTCTAATTGATATATAAATCCAGCGCAGTTCAAATCTGATAAAAAATCACAGTAAAGCTTTTCTAGGGAGATGGATGGATGATTCTAAGTTGCATTGTAATACATATGGCCAAAAAAATAACAAATGTGATACTGAAAAGAGAAAACTAAAGGACTTATCAAACAAATCCTATGATAATATTATACTGGTATAAGGAAAGACAAATTAGCCAAAGAACAGTATAGAGACCAGAGACATTCACACACATACATAATAAAAATTATGATAAGTACGATATTGCCATATAGTGATAAAAAGATGATAAAGGCCTTTCATAAATAGTGCTGCTTTAATTAGATATTTATGTGAAAAATTATATCTTCATCTCTGCCTCATATCATGCATAAAAATCAGTTTCAGTCTGCATTATAGACCTAATATAAAAAGTGAGGGAAGGTAATATTTTCACAATGTTATACACAGTAAAGATAATTTTAAAAAGACACAGAAAAGGAAAAACTGATAAATTGGACTACATTAACATATACAAAACTCCTCAAGTAGTAAGGCAGATAAATTGATGTAAAAAATAGGCAAAAGGAACTGAACACAGAACCTCACAAAAAAAGAATATCCAGTTGGCCAATAAATTTATGAAAAGGTAGTCTATTCTATGAGATATAAAATGAATGCATATTCAAACCACAATTAGATACCGCTATACATATGCCAGACAGCTAAATTGTTTTTTAAAAGATAAATAGGAATAATTAATGATCATCTGGAATAACTTCAACTCTCCTGCATTGAAGATGCATTGAAGTGAAATGTAAACTGACATGCATTAGAAACCTGACAATGTGCATATGTACCTCAGTATATGCTTATACTATGCCTCAATGATTCTACTTGTAGGTCTATACCCAAGATAAATGAATTACATATTTTAAAAAAACCGTATGTATGAATGTTAGGTAACAGAATACTATTTGCAATAGCCCCAATTGGAAACAACTCATCAGAAGTCATACGTATAATTGATGATATATTCATATAATGAATTATTACACAACAATGAAAATTAGAATGAAAGTGTAACCGCATATACGACAGGGATGACTCTTAAAACCGATATTTTCCAAAAGAAGGTGGGTGCAAATTAAAAGAGTCATGCTTCTTTATTTTAATTATGGAAAGTTCACAAAGAGGTAAAACTAATTTGCAGTGTCAGTGGTCAAGACAGCCGTAAAACTATGTGTGTGTTTGTTAGGGAGACAGGTGTGAGGTGGGGAGGAGGACAGGAGATGGGTGATGTAATGGGATTGAAGGGAATTTCTGTTCTGCAATATTCTGTTGTTTCATCCATGCTGATTACACAGTAGTATTCATTTTATGAAATGTATTGACCTATATACTTTCTAGTGGAAACTCACAGCATAAACCATTTTTAAGCACATGATTCAATGGCATTTAGTACTTTCATATCATTGTGCAACCACCACTTCTATGTAGTTCCAAAATATCTTCATCCACTTAAAAGAAAATCCCATACTCATTAAGCAGTCAGTCTGTATGCTACCTTTTCCCCCACCCCCTGGCCACCACCAAATTGTTTTCTGTCTCTGTGGATTTACCTATACTGGATATTTCATATTAATGGGATCATACTCTATGTGATCATTGTGTCTTGTTTCTTTCATTTAACATAATGTCTTCCAGGCTTATCTATACTGTAGCATGAATCAGTACTCCTTGCCCTTTTATATGGCTAAATAATATTTCATTGTGTGTGTGTGTGTGTGTGTGTGTGTGTGTGTGTGTGTGTCTGTGTTTGTGTGTGTGCATGTAGCTATATACCTTTTACTTGACATTGACATTTTTCTTCCTAATAAATGTACATATTTTGATATTCTGTTGAGAATTTTTAAATCAATTTTTACATTTGGAGGAAAGCCATTAATAAAGATACAAATTTTTAAATTCTTAAAAATTAGTTTTGCTTTGAGAAAAAAAATGCTGATGTTTTTGTTCCTCCTAGTGATTTTGATATTATTAGCTAATAAAAACAGTTTTTCACTGAGAGTATTACAATGCACTTTTTATCACTTGAGAGTCACTGTAATAAAAATATGTCATAAAATTACAATTTGATAGATTGTCCAGATACAAAATTAAAGAGGGTTTATATCAAATCTTTAAATACTCTTCAAATCTTACTTGATAAGTTTATTTATAACAATGCTTCCTATAAATTTATACCTTATTTTAGAAAGTTTGACTTGCATCGTGATCTTTTGACCAAATGTGATGTGGAATATTATATGTAATGAAATTCTAGCTTGCAACATACTGCAATTTTTTTCCTCCCACTCTGCAGTGACTTGCCTTATTACAGCTTTCTATATTTTCAACTTATTGATATACTTTAGATAGTGGAATTGATTTTCAGCAACCAATCTTTTCCCTCTTACATTATTTATTAGTTCACAAATTCAGTTGAGATGAAAGTCTTTTCACTTGACTTGTACATAGACTAACCTCATTTTCATGACATTGTACAGTATAATTTTGCTATTTATTCAGATGACTAAAATATTGAGCATGAAGAGTACTCATAATGAAAATGATGAATAAATAAAAACCCTATTTGATGATACACAATATTGGAACTCTCGTTGCATCTCATTATAAGAAATAAAATCTATCAATAGTCTAGGCTAACAATTTGATTAATTTTCAAAATAAGAAATACAAAGTTAATTTCTGCTGACACAGAAAATGTGAATAAATGTTTAAAAAACTTTTCTAATAAAAGAACTATTTCTACAGATAAGGTGATTAGGAAGAATACCTTTAGTGATTAAGTGGCTGACTACGGCTCAGGTCATGATCCCATAGCTTGTGGGTTCGAGCTCCACATGGGGCTCTGTGCTGACAGCTCAGACCCTGGAGCCTGCTTCGGATTCTGTCTCTGTCTCTCTCTGCATCTCCCTCACTTACACTCTGTCTCTCTCTCTCAAAAAATGAATAAACACTAAAAAAAGAAAAATTGTGTCCTAGGGGCACCTAGGTGGCTTAGTTAAGCATGTGATTCTTGGTTTTGGCTCAGGTCATGATCTCATGGTCCATGAGATCGAGCCCCATGTCAGGCTCTGCACTGACAGCATGGAGCCTGTTTGAGATCCTCTCTCTCCCTCTCTCTCTGCCCCTCCCCTGCTCGTGCGCACTCTCTTAAAATAAATAACATTTTAAAAAATTAAAAAATTAAAAAAAAATGTGTCCCTATCTCTAATTGTATGTTATATACATTTTGGATATATCAGCTACTTTCTCGTATCTCAGATTTCCTCAAAAATCATAGATTTGGGTTATAAACCAACATTGAAAGCAAAAGTATTTGTACTTTATTTTTTTAAGACCCTGAATATTGCCAGTACTTTTAAATTTTGAATTCTGATCCAGCTGCATTAATCCTATAGTGAGTTCATAGGGGGACATATTCATTTTAATTTTTGCTATTATGTCCATTCATGTACCACAACATCATTTATTAAAAATAATAAATTTTTATTTTTATTTATTCTTTTCTGAATTATTTTATTTTTTAATGTTTATTTTTGAGAGCACGAGAGAAAGAGAGACAGAGCATGAGTTGGGGAGGGGCAGAGAGAGAGGGAGACACAGAATCTGAAGCAAGCTCCGGGCTCCGAATTGTCAGCACAGAGCCCAATGTGGGGCTCGAACATATGAACCATGAGATAGATCATGATCTGAGCCAAAGTCAGATGTTTAACTGACTGAACCACCAGGCACCCATGAATTATTTTAATTTTTTTTTACTAAGGCTCCATTGACTTTTTTTTGTTAAGGCATAATTAGTACACATTGTTTTATTAGTTTCAGGTGTATAAATATTATTTTGACAGTTAAATGCATTACATGGTGCTCATTATAAGTATAGTCACTATCTGCCACCATACAATATTATTACAGTATTATTGACTATATTCCAGTGTTATATTTTCATCTCATGACTTATTTATCTACATATGGAAGTTTTTACCTCTTAATCCCCTTTGTCTATATGTCCCTCGTCTCCCATCTAGTAACCACCAGTTCTCTCCTTTAAAGAGTATGTTTTTTTGTTTGTTCATTTCTTTTGTTTTAAGATTGTGCATATAAGTGAAATCATATGGTATTTGTCCTTATTTGACTTATTTTACTTAGCATAATACCCTCTAGGTTATATTATAACAATACTATCTATGTTATCACAAATGGCAAGAGTATATCCTTTTATGTGGCTAGGTAATATTCCTGTGTGTGTGTGTGTGTGTGTGTGTGTGTGTGTGTGTGTGTGTGTGTATGAGCATGCACATACATTGTCTTTTTTGTTTTGTTTTGTTTTCATTTTAATTCCAGTTAGCATACAGTATTATATTGTGTATTAGTTTCAGGTGTACAATGTAGTGATTGAACAATTTCATGTATCACCCAGTGATTATCATGACAAATATATTCCTTAATCCTCATCACCTATTTAAACTATTCCCCCACCCACTTCTCCTCAAGTCACCGTCAGTCTCTTCTCTCTAGATAGGAGTCTGTTTCTTGGTTTCTCTTTCTTTTTGCTTACTTGTTTTGTTTCTTAAATTCCACATATGAGTTTAATCACATGGCATTTGTCTTTATCTGACTTATTTCACTTAGCATTATACTCTCTAGCTCCATGTCTTTCCAGTGGAAGATTTCATGCTTTCTTATGGCTGAGTAATATTCCATTATGTATATATATCACTTCTTCCTAATCCATTAATCAGTCAGTAGATATGTAGACTGCCTCCAAAATTTGGCTATTGTAAATAATGCTCCTGTAAACTTAGGGGTGCATATATCCATGTGAATTAGTGTTATTGTATGCTCTGGGTAAATACCAAGTAGTGTGACTGCTGGATCATAGGGTAGTTCTAATTTTAACTTTTTGAGGAAACTCCATACTGTTTTCCAGAATGGCCACACGATTTTGCATTCCCACCAGGAAGGTTTCCTGGGTTCCCCTTTCTCCATATCCTCACCTACACCTGTTGTTTCTTGTGTTGTTGATTTTAGCCATTCTGACTTGTGTGAGGTGATATCTCATTGTAGTTTTGATTTGCATTTCCACGATGAGGAGTGATGTTGAGCCTCTTTTCATGTGTTTGTTCACCATCTGTATGTTTTCTTTGGAGAAATGTTTATTCATGTCTTCTACCCATTTTTTAATTGGATTATTTGCTTTTGGGTGTTGAGTTGTATCAGTTCTTTCTATATTTTTATACTAACCCTTTATTAGATATGTCATTTGTACATTTTTTTCCCACTCCATAGGTTGCCTTTTAGTTTTGCTGATTGTTTCCTTCACTGTAAAGAACCTTTTTATTTTGATGAAGTCCTAATACTTTGTTTTTGCTTTTGTTTCCCTTACCTCAGGAGACCTATGTAGAAAAAAAAGTTGCTGCAGCTGAAATCAGAGAATTACTGCCTGTGTTCTCCTCTAGGATTTTAATGTTTTCAGGTCTCATATTTAGGCATTTATTTTGAATTTATTTTAGCGTAAGGTGAAAAAAAGTAGTCAAATTTAATTCTTTTGCCTGTGTCTGTCCAATTTTCCAAGCAGCATTTATTGAAAGAGACTGTCTTTTTCCTATTCGACATTCTTATCTGTTTTCTTGAAGATAAATTGACCATATATTTGTGATTTTATTTCTGGGTTTTCTGTTCTTTTGATCTGTGTGCCTATTTTTGTGCCAGCAGCATACTGTTTTAATTACTATAGCTTTGTAATATCACCTAAAGTCTGGAATTGTGATGCCTCCAGCTTTGCTTTTCTTTGTCAAAAATGCTTTGGCTATTTGAGGTCTTTTGTGGTTCCATACAAATTTTCAAATTGCTTGTCCCAATTCTGTGAAAGATGCTGTTGGTATTTTCTATTTTGATAGCTATTGCATTAAATGTGTAGATTGCTTTGGGTAGTCCAGACATTTTAACAATATTTGTTTTTCCATTCCATGAGCATGGAATGTCTTTCCATTTCTTTTTGTTGTCTTCAGTTTCCTTCTTCAGCATTGTATAGTTTTCAGAGTTATCAGTCTTTAACCTTTTTGGTTAGTTTTATTCCTAGGTATCACAATACCTTTGGTGCAATTGTAAATGGGATTGTTTTCATAATTTCTCTTTCTGCTGCTTCATTTTTTGTGTTTACAAACATGACAGATTTCTGTATGCTGATTTTGTATCCTGCAACTTTACTGAGTCTGGTTATTAGTTCTGTCAGTTTTTGAGTAGATTCTTTTGGATTTTCTATGTATGGTATAATGTCATAGGCAAATATTTAAAGTTTTACTTCTTCCTCACCAATCTGGATGCATTTTATTTCTTTCTGTTGTCTGATTTCTGTGGCTAGGACCTCCCATGTTATATTGAATAAAATTGGTGAAAGTCAACATCCTTGTCTTGTTCCTGACCTTAGGCAAAAAGCTCTCAGGTTTTCCCCACTAAGGATGATGTTAGCTGTGGGTTTTTCATATGTGTCCTTTATTATGTTGAGATATGTTCCCTCTAAACCTACTTTGTTGGGGCGCCTGGGTGGCTCAGTCAGTTAAGCGGCCGACTTCAGCTCAGGTCATGATCTCGCGGTCCGTGAGTTCGAGCCCCGCGTCGGGCTCTGTGCTAACAGCTCAGAGCCTGGAGCCTGTTTCAGATTCTGTGTCTCCGTCTCTCTGACCCTCCCCCATTCATGCTCTGTCTCTCTCTGTCTCAAAAATAAATAAACGTTAAAAAAAATTAAAAAATAAAAATAAAAAAAATAAACCTACTTTGTTGAGGGTTTTTATCATGAATTGTGTTGTACATGTCAAATGCTTTTTATGCATCTACTGAAATAATCATATGATTCTTATTCTTTCTCTTAGTGATATGTATCACACTGATTTATTTGTGCATATTGAACCACGCTTGCAACCCAGGAATAAATCCCGCTTGATTGAGGTTAAAGATTTTTTTAATGTATTGTTGGATTCGGTTTGCTAATATTTTGTTGATGATTTTTGCATCTGTGTTCATCAGAGATATGGACCTGTAGTTGTCTTTTTTGTGTGTGATGTTTTTAGTGGTTTTGGTATCAGGAATGAATACCAAATTCCCAATGAATTTGGAAGTCTTCCTTCATTTTTGGTTTTTTTGGAATAGTTTGAGAAGAACAGGTATTAACCCTTCTTTAAATGGTTGGTAGAATTCACTTGTGAAGCTGCCTGGTCGTGAACTTTTGTTTCTTGGGAGTTTTCTGATTACTGATTCAATTTCTTTGCTCATACCACATCTTCTTTATTCATTCATTTATCAATGGACAGTTAGGTTGCTTCCATATCTTGTCTACTGCAAATATTTCTGCTATAAACATAGCAGTTCATATATGTTTTTGAATACATGATGTTTTCGTTTGCTTTGGTTAAATAGCCCGAAGTGAAATTACTGGATCATATTGTATTTCTATTTTTAATTTTTAATCCATACTGTATTCCTCAGTAGTTGTATCAGTATACATTCCCACCAGCAGTTCATAAGGGTTGCCTTTTCTCCACCTCCTCTCCAACACTTTTCATTTCTTGTCTGTTTGATACAAGCCATTCTGGCTAATGTGAAGTGATATTTCAATGTAGATTTGATATATATATTTCTCATTAGTGATGTTGAAGTTTTCCAAGCTCAATCTTGCTTTTTCCCCTCTTTCCTAACACTGGGGTCAGATTAGCATTGTGTCTGAAAGCTCCCCTTTTCAACTTACTGTTACTGTACCTGTTTTATGTCACAGGCATATCCCTCAAACTGGTTAAGCTCCAAACTCTATCTCAGTTTCTGCTTTTGGGAGGACCCAAGTGGCCTTATAATATTTTACATTTTGTACATTTGTACATTTGATAACTCTCTTTCTTTGCTGCAATACAAGCTCTATTAAAGAAGTATTTTTTGAAGATTTTCCTGAGCGACTAGATAGGATCTGACACACAGTAAATATTCAGAAATATGCATTGTATGCATTGTATGACATTTGTTATGTAAAGCACCAAGACTACCTCCAAATATTAGGAAGCCTTGATTGTGTAGTTGATAAGTAATGTCCTCTTTCCCCATTCTTTACTCCACACAACGTATAATTAGAGATGTATTCTAAGAACTCAAGAAAGTCTGACCTTGAGGAACAAAAGAAAAACAGAGAAGCATAATTTACTGTTGCCTTAAGATATATTAGTCAACCACAAACTTAAATCCTTTGAGCAGAGTAAGTGAGAATTAAGATGGCAATATAATAGCTTTCTTTTTCCATTATAGACAGCCCTCTGACACCCTCCCTGGTAAGAACAAGATGAGAAAGTAAATCAAGAATATGAAAGATATTTCACCCTTCTATTGATTTACTAATGCCAGCTTCACACCAACTTAGCCTACCCACTGAATGCATATCTAGAATAGAAGGATTCTGTGAAAGGATTAGAAATGAATCAAAGAGAAGAAAACTGAAAACACATTTGTAGCGATATGAAAATCAATTTTATAAATGTTGAACATAAATACATCTTCTCAAGCATCCTCCACAGAATGTATACATTCCCACTGAGCACTAAATATACATAACTAGATATTGTACCTATAATAATCATCATACAGTAAACAAAGCCCTCCAAATGAGTATACAAAAAATGTGTATCCTACTGAGATAAGTTATAAAATATTTCTCAAGCATAATTCCTCAGAATCCATGTTTATTAATTAGATTCACTAAGTTTGAGAGCTATAAGTTAACAATGTACAAACCTTTTGCACCAGAATCCTAATTTTATATCTTATACCACAGGTGTTTATTTTGTAACATGCAAAATAAGATTTGTGTGTGAGAGCATACATACATACATACATAGCAAAGAAAATAATAACAACTTAAATGTTAATAGTATACTAGTTAAATAGCTATAATAGATCCTGCAGTGTCATACAGAAAAAGGTATATCAGTCGTTATGTAACAAAGTTATAATTTGTTTCCCTACAGTTAAAAGGGAAGGTTGAACAAATTTATGAAAAAAAATGAAAATATTATAACTGGAAAATGATTTTATTATATTACATCTATTAACTTTTAACTCAACACAATGAGATAGGTTCTATTATCATTTCTATTATATGAAGGAGAGAAAAGAGGCACAAAAGGGTGGACGTATTTGGAAAGTTCTTTGAGTATACCTGATATATGTAAGTGTTCTTTGAAAATTAAATTAATTAAAAAATAAATAAGTATGGCATGATTCACTTTCAGTGTGAACTATTTTATGTAATAAAGTTAACTTTTTTTCAAAAATATTAACTTTTCCTAGTACTTGTACTGAAAATGAAGGGATTAAATTATGATACCATTCTTATAGCAACAAGTTGTAAGTTATAGGCAAAATTATGGTAATTAATTTTTGTGTCTGGTGTGTAAATGAACAATATTAAATTAGAATATCTTTAGTCCTTAATAATGATCAATAGATATTATGAGATACAATGTGCTGTTGAAGTCTGTGCATTCATTTTTCCTATATACCCTAGAATATAATTCTGCCCCTAGAGGCAGATATAGAATTTCGGAATAAAAGGAAGCATAATTTCTGCCCCAGTGGAAGAGTACAGCAGATTCACACAAATGAACAGAAATCTTTAGAAATAACTTGTACTATATTTCCAAGAAAAAGCAGGATGTGACTCAAAGACTGTCAGTACAACTAATTTGTAGAAATGATCCTTGTTTTCCTCTCTTCCTTTATCTTAGTTTGGGCTGCTATAACAGAATACCATATGCTCATGGCTTTACAGATATTTATTTCTCAAAGTTCTAGGGGCTGGGAAGTGCAAGAGTAAGCGCCAGTAGCTTCAGTGTCTGGTGACAGCCTGCTTCCTGACTCATAGATGCCATCTTTTTGCTTTATCTTCACATGGTCTCAAGAAGATGAGAGCTTTCTGGGGTCCCTTTTATAAGGGCATTTACCCATTCATGAGGGCTCCACCCTCATCACCTAATTACCTCCCAAAGGCCTCACCTACTAATATCATCACTTTCAGGGTTAGGATTTCAACATCTGCATTTGGGGGGTGGGGACAGAAACATTCAGTCCATTCCATTCTGCTTGCCTGCTCCCCCCACCACTCACCCACCCTCCTTTCTTCCCCTTCCTTCCTTCCTTCCTTCCTTCCTTCCTTCCTTCCTTCCTTCCTTCCTTCTTCCTTCCTTCTTCCTTCCTTCCTTCCTTCCTTCCTTCTTTCCTTCCTTCCTTCCTTCTTTGCTTTGGCCTATAGACCAAAGTTTAGTTCATTCTTCTAACCATTCCAGCCATCAAAGAGAATTCTGACTTACTGGGCTTCGTCTTGATTCCTGGATATTCTCCCCACTCTTCCCTTTTTGAGTTATATTAACTTATTTCTTCTGATATAGAAATGTTTGGAAATTTAGAATTGGTGATGAATATACAGCTGTTTGATATATACATAGTTTTATTAGACGATTAAATGTATCCTCCCTAAATCAAGGTCATATAAAGTTTCATTTTCTAAGATGTTTTGGAGCTATTGTTCATATTCCAATTCTCTGCACAGATAATAAATCTCAATAGTCTATTAATTAAGAACCATAGATTCCTTCAAATATTCCAATCAGAGAAACTGAACTATAAAGTCTTCTGTCAAGTGACAATATAATATAAAAGATTATACAAGATTTTCCAGCTTTGTTTCAAAAGGAGGCATCAAAGACAAAGAATCTTTCACAGAGAAGAAACTTTTTCTCTGGGCCCTGGATACTTTATCGAGATGGTAAACTGGAAAACTCTGTCTTGAGCTGATAAGGAAATTGAAACGAAACAGGTTTTGATTAGCTGATTAATCACATTGAAGCAGTGCCCCCCAAAGACTACATTAACTATATCATGCTCTATATCTCAAATGCAAAATTCCTCTTTTGCAGTTATAAAAATGTGCCTTGCAGGAAATAGTATTACTTAATACAGTATAACTATTATTTTTTATTTATTAAAATGCTATTGCCAATAAATCTTATTTCTTTCTGTTTACTTTGTTCTTTTAACTATATGTTAATTCTGTGAAAAATTCCAAGTTGTATATATGTGTCCTTCATAGCAGCTAATGGTTTTCAGAAAAACAGATTTTATTTTTTAAAAACAAGTTTTGGGGCACCTGGGTGGCTCAGTTGGTTAGGCATCCAACTATGGCTCAGGTTATCATCTCATGATTCATGGGTTCAAGCCCCGCATAAGCTTTGTACTGACAGCTCAGAGTCTAGAACCTGCTTCGGATTCTGTTTCCCTCTCTCTCTGCCCCTCCCCCAGTTGCACTCTCTCTCTTTCTCAGAAAATGACTCAACATTTTTAAAAGTTTTAAATTTTTATGTAGGTACCTATCTTGTTACAGATAAAAATGAAAAAAATCAATAAGAATTTTTAAGAAAAAAATACCTTACATTATTATAAAATTTCCTGGGTTATTATAATGAAAAGACAAGCTCAAGGAAAATGGAATATTGTAAAATTTCCAGTGTTAAAGAAGATCCTTTCCATGCCACTATTTCCAAATGGATAATAGTATCCAATTGTTATGATATACTGATTCCATTGGATTCATTTTAAACAATGATGGCACTCTTTTATTTTAAAATGTAATATTTGAAATAAACTGAAAATTAAATACTCTTCAACTTCTTTGACTTAAACTAAAAAAATTAGAGATGTTAATTTATGTGTGAGGGAGTATGTACAATACTTTCTGTAAATAATATCCTTTTTTGTCTTTTGTTAACACTCTGACTGAAAGTCTATTTTGATTGATCTGTCTCTGTCTCTCAAAAACAAATAAATGTTAAAAAAATTTTAAGTTTATTTTGATTGATATTAGTATAGCCACCACTGATCTCTTTTGGTTATCATTTGTATGGAATACTTTTTGCATGCTTTCACTTTTAGCTTATATGAATCTTCTAGGAACTGAATATTCCCATCTTCCCTGCCAAAATTCATATGTTGGAACCCTAACCCTCAATATGAAAGTATTTGTTAATGTGGCCTTTGAGAAGTAACTATGTTTACATGAGGTCACGAAATGGAACTTTCATGATGGGATTAGTGCCCTTGTAAAAGGAGACATCAGAGTGCTTGTTTTCTCTTTCCTTCTCTGTCCCTGTCTCTCTCTTCTCTCCCCTTTCTCTCTCTCTCTCCCTACACAAGCACCTTGGAAAAGCCATGTGAGGACATATCAAGAAGTTGACTGTCTGCAAGGCAGGAAGAAGATTCTCACCAGGAACAGAATCTGTTGATACTTTGCTCTTGGACTCCCCAGACTTCAGAACTGTGGAAGTGAATGTCTGTTGTTTAGGCACCCAGTTGATTGTATTTTGTTATAGTGGCCCAACCTGACCAAAACAGTGTCCATAAGTCTGAAGTGAATTTCTGGTAGACAGCATATAATTGGATCCTGTTTGGTTTTTCTTTTTTTCTTTCTTTCTTTCTTTCTTTCTTTCTTTCTTTCTTTCTTTCTTTCTTTCTTTCTTTCTTTTTTTTTTAATTCTATTCAGTCAGGCTTTGTCTTTTAATTGAGGAGTTTAATCCATTTGCATTTAAATTATCAGGATGGAAGGGCTTCTTATTGCCATTTTCATGATTGTTTTCTATATGTCTTATAGCCTTTGTCCCTCCTTTTCTCTTTATTGTTTTCCTTTGTGTTTTATTAATTTTTTGTAAGGACATACTTCATTTCCCCGCTTATTCCCTTTTGTATATATTTGATAGATATTTTCCTTATGGTTACCATTTTTTGTTTGTTTTTCTGGCACTAACTCAAGTTTTTTACTCCCCAGAAGTGATGACTAAGGGGAGGGAAAGAAGGGCAAGAAGAAGACAGAACAAGCCAGAGAATGGAAGGTGATTGAAAGGGAAGGGACAATAAACCACTGTTCTGTTAAGTCTCAGGACTTGTTCAGTGTTGGTATTCCTTCAGCACGTATTATCACCGAGGAGGCATTGTCTGTTTTCATCATTAGGAGGCATAGTATTGATTTTATTATCTCTCAGTGTGATTTTTTTATTTACTGAGTTTTCTGTCTCCCTTTTTGGTAGCCAACAGTGTCTGTGGGAATAGCCCTATGGTACTAATTTTAATTTCTGGAAAGGGATTAGAGAGGGAGCCTGAATTAATTATTTACCTCTTATAACCTAAATATTGAGAGAGGTTTTTTTGGGTGGTAGAAGTTTGGGGTCCCATAACACATAGACAGCTGCCTAGCCTGTGAGGCCATCTATGGTAAGGGATCCCAGTAGAGTATGTACCTTAATCTGGTCTCCATCCCTTGTGGGTTGTAGGCCTTATAGCAAATTTATAAAATAAGGATAGACATTATTAAAGTAACTCATATAAAGGGAGTCTTCATATTACATAAAGGACAGACATATTCTTTGTAAATCTAGGTAGAAAAGAGCTATGGGAAGATTTTTTACATTGGCGTGAGGTGTGAATCCAAAAAGGGGTCTTAAATTAAGAGATATTAAAGCCTGGGGTAAGAGAGAGATCCATTTATGGGTGCGTTTGTTTGGTGTTTAAGAAAGAGATGTTTGAGGAGACCATCATTATCTGTAAGGCAAGCGATTTCTGAGTTCTTCACCCTGAAGGGAAAAAATCTTAGTTAATGAACCAATAGTTGAGAAGCCACATGAAGATGCAACCATTTCTTGGCTAGAGCATCCAGTGCTAAGATGACTGCCTGAAGTTGGGCCAGTTGGGTTTCTTCCTTTACCAGGGACATCATGGATAAGGGACAGAAAACAGCAACATTCAGTTGAACTCCAGTATTAATGATGGTGTCATTTTCAGCAGTACAGACTATGCGCTCCCATTGCTGTTTACTCAGTTAATCTCAAGGGACTCAGGTACCAAAGGCTCTGAAGAGGGGTGATCTTCAATATCACAATGGCGTTTGGCAAAAGACTGAGGACACAAGGCTACCCACCTCCTCCTGCAAGTGGAATGTGTCAGAGGGGCTAGGTTTAGCTCCATTCTGTATTAAAGATATCTTGATAGCCATGCTTAGCTTGTGGAGTATCGCTTCTAAGATCCAAAGTATAATGGACAGCTGGATATGGAGGGTCACACTTTAAGGATCTGTGAGGGCCATTGTTTCCAAGAGACTCTAGTATGCAGCCAGCAAGTTTTACTTTAATGGTGTATAGCAGAGGGTTGAGAGAGGCAGTTTCTTGCATCAGAAGCCCTTGGGCAATTTATGGCCATCATAGGTGTGTCCAGAGACTCCAACATGCATGAGAGGAGGTTGTCAAAACCTCTACAGTGAAGAAGTCTCTGAGGACACTAAGAAGAGTGTCTGTTGATTTTAATTTTTCCATATTCTGCAGCCTTTTGTTGGAAGGGCCCCCACTTAAGGTAGACCGATTTATAAGTAACAACATCAGTGAAATTAAGTAAAATATGTTAAAGAGGACTATGTTGTCACCAGAACACAAAAAGGACTGTACCATATTGGACTTGTATGTCCTTAATGAATGTGTCAAACAAATTTTGGAGGAAGTTGTCATCAATTTCATGTCATACACCTGTACCCCTAGAGAAAGGTGGATACAGTTCATATTTTGTCTTCAAAGACTGTGCATTGAGGTACCCTCTAGGTAGCTTATAAAAGATGTGCTGTGATCCTTTGACAGTGAAGGAAAACTGCAACTAAAAAGCTGTTGAAACAGATCCTGAAAAGAATATATTAGACCTGCCTATAATAGCAAAACATTTATCAGTTATCATTTGGATGGAATAAATAATTTAATAATATTGGATATTGGGTGTAATTGACTTATTGGACCTCATTATTAAGGTTGTAGTAATCTGCCATGAGGAGAAATGTATTCCCTCCATGTTTAAAACAGGAAAATTTGGTTGTAAAATGGGGAGCAATGAGCTTAATCACCTTCTTATTAACTAGGTCTTTTATAATAAGTTTCAATACTCGAAGACCCTATTTTAACTTAAACTGGCACATATTCACATTTTAACCGGAGGTCCATAGGGCCCCATTTTATCAAGCCAGTTTGTAAATGTCAAAAACTTTAATTTGAATTTACTACTCAATGTATTTGAGAGTCTGTGCCAAATCTGGGATATTATAGGGCAATGGATACTATGACAATGGAAAATTTATGGAAGGCTATGTTTGAAGACACTCATCTTTATTTTTTTTTCTCTATTTTATGTTCATTACTTTCATAAGATTATAGGAGGTACCATGTTTAAATTTAGTCTTTTTAATGTTTATTATTTATTTTGATAGAGAGCATGAGTACAAGCAGGGTAGGGTCAGAGAGAGAAGGAGAGAGAATCCCAGGTAGGCTCCTTGCTGTCAGCACAGAGCCCAACATGGGGCTTGATCTCATGAACCCTGAGATCATGACCTGAGCTGAAATCAAGAGTCAAGACACTTAACCAACTGAGCCACCCAGGCGCCCAAGTACTACGTTTGAACTTAATGGGATACCCAGGTATAGGTATAATTTGGGCACCAGTATTTATTAAGTACATGAGCTATGTCAGTTGGTTCATTTTACAAGGTGTTAATCTTAGAACCTATGTTGTAGAGACACAAAGCCATTCAGCGCCCTTTTTATTTTTTTGTTATATGAAATCTTTTTGCAAATTTTTGATTTCCATTTGGATCAAATTATAGATGTTTGTTTTGATTTAGTTATACATATACAACATAGGATATATCATATATACAATATTGTATATTACTTATAGATATAGTACAATCTTGGTTTGTGAGCATAATTCATGCTTGTAATCCAAATCACTTGTATATCAAAGCAGATTTAAATAAACATTGGCTCAGTTATGACCCTTTGACATTGGACGTCAGGTACTACTTGTATCACAAGTCATCACTTGTTTATGAAGTTAAAATTTATTAGAAATATTTGCTCATCTTGCAGAACACTAGCATAACAAGTTACTCGCAATCCAAGGTTTACTGTAATTTAATTTATATACTTACCTTTTATTTTCTTCCCTGTATTTGTTTTTTTAAAACAGTCTATCTCTTTCCTTTTTTTCCCTGTTTTAGCTGCCTGAAGCCATAATTTTTAGTTTCTGTTTTTGTCTGACAGCTCATAGTACTGACTTTCAAGGTGGCCACAGGACAAGGCAGCAGTGGAGAAGGGGCACGATGGCCTAACTTACAGGTCGTATTCTCCAAACTTTCTCAGTCTACCTTCCAGCAAATGTGATTTGCATTTAGACAGCTATATCAGCCTTTCCTTGGGACAGTGCAGTCAGCCCCCATGTCCCAATTATCTATCCCATTTTTATTATCTTTTTGAACAAGTCTTTTTAGAATGGCTTGCATTTCTAGGTCAATAAAATTTCTAGTTTCTGTTTCAGTCTCTTGTCTACTCCTGATTGCTTTTACCCTTTGGTATTTACTGTATAAATTCTTGGTGGTCCATTGTAGTAAGCCTGTTTGTAGGCATCTGCCTCTGGTTCCAGGGTGTCCTAGTTGACCCCAACCCTAGTTGGGGTTGGCATCCAACCCCAAACAGCAATGCTACCTCTAGCAAGGATTACCAGGTTGTTTTATCTCAGTAACAAGCTCTTAGCCAGACAGTAGGCTTTGGCTACATTGACTCCATATACCATCCAGGGCTTGTAGATAGTCTGTGGGCAGTCTCCCACTACCCAATGGTAAGGTGACAATAAATTAGATTTTGACTCATCTATGCCAAGCAACTTCCTAGTAGCCTTAATATAAAACTTTGTATTCATTTTGTGCTTCTACTATAGAAAGCATTAGGATCTACTCAACTCTGTAATCACTCAATTTATCATTGCAGTGTAGTTATATAAATGTATAAAATATGCTGTGGGTGAGACATTGGATTATATTTACAAATTTTTTTAGATAAAAATACTTGAAGAACTTTATAATAACTACTGAAATATTCAGTTTCATAAAGGGAAGTGATATGAAGTAATTACATTTGGAAGCTTCAGTGAAGTTTTATGAGTAAATTACTAATACTATAAATTTATTGAAGACACGGGCAACCATTTCTTTCCTTCATTTAATTTTTCTCCCCATATCTAGTTTTAATGTATATTTACAATCGTTTCTTGTATTTTTAACTGTCATTTTCTTGTTTATTTTCTTTCTGTGCCCTATTTGTTTTTACCTATTTCTACCTTCTGTTTCTTTTTTCTGTAATCTACATTTCTTTCTTTCTTTCTTTTCCCATAATTCATATTATTTTCTTTAATTAACTATTAATAGTAAAAGGTTAAAGATCCATGTTAAATATTCTTTATTCAAGGTAAACATATTTTTTCTCTCTTCAATGTTTTCCTCATTTGTTCATTGAGCATACTATAAAATAATTCCTTAAATTTCTTATTTTGTGTGTTCTGTGTGTGTGTGTGTGTGTGTGTGTTCTTTGATAGATATATTTTCCTTGTGGATCAGTATCCCTCAATAGAACAATTTGCTGACCTTGTCTTTGTGCGAGTAATTTCTCCATTTTATTATAAATGCATAAAATTCATGACTTAGTCAATAGCCAAATGACAGAGGATATATTATAGTAATATATTTTCTCATGTATAAAAGAATGAGTGAAATGATAACTTTTTGGTGATCATGACAATACACAGTATTAGAATTTGCTCCAAAAATTACAAAGTATGTCATCTAGATTTCTCTCCATTTATGACAGTGACAATTATTAACTTTCTTTTTAACCATCAGCTAATTTCTAAAATTGAATTTGTGACCTTTGAAGCATGAAAGAGGGATTACAACAAATATATGTGTCCTTTTTTAAACACATCCTGAACTTGTTATTTTATTTTTTTCACAGACTGATGTAATGCTTTTCATTGAAACTGAAAAACAAAAAATAGTGTGACTTTACTGGATTATTTCAAATTTGCAGAATGAGGAAGAGGATATCTGTGTATAGTTTTTACTTTTGTGTCTTCATTTATAGAAATTTACTATGGCATTTTTTCATATTTACATATTTTATTACTATTAGGGTTAATAACCTTACAAAACCAAGTTACATGTGTCTTTAAAAGGCATATAGCACAGATTCTTGACACATAATATTCTTTTTGAATGAGTAAATGAATGTATGAATGAATTAATAAAGTTGGAAATACATTATTGACCCCGATGAGCAGTCAGAGCTGTACTCCATTACAGTTTTAAGACTTGTGACATTGAGTAAGTTACCTCAATTTCTAATAATTAGATCTTCTGCTTGGTGGATGAAAAGAGTACTTAGTTTAGAGGTATTTTGAAGATTATTTGGGAAAGTGTATATTGAAATCATTATCAAAATATTTGGCATACAGTGAATTTCAGGAAATATTAGCTCTTTTTTGAATGCAATTATAAAAAGAATGTAATATCATTTCTCTTTTCACATTGATCACTAGACTAGAAGAAATTTAGCATAATTTAGGACATTGAATAAGTGGGAAAACTTGGATTCAAACCCACATCTATTTGACCCCAGAGCTAATAGTCTTTAACAACCATTACAACAAAAACATATTGATATGTCATAATAAAATATAAAGAATAGGGAAAATAAATGGAAAAAGAGAAAGACTTTAACAGGGACAATTAGCTATGAAATTATGTTTTTAAATGCATTATCCTGTTCTTTACATGAAGCAACAATGTCAGTGATAACTTAATGCAGCCTGGAAAAGTGTACGATATACTGATATACTCTAGGTGGCTTTAAAATAATCACCTAATACCAGATGTTATAAATTATCATATATTGGAATAACAACCTGCCCACAAAGGATTCACTTCTCCTCATGAACTACTGAAAGGTAGTAAAGTTCCAAATAATGATGCAAATGGGAAACAATTTATCAATCGTCACAAATTTCAACTGTAATGAACTATGGTAAAGTTAACTGTTCTGGGTGGACCTACTTTTCCTAAATTTATCAGATTTAAATAGTTCCGGAGCAACCAACCTGCTGCTAATACCCTCTGTATTTCACCCTTCCCCTCCTTTACTGCCAACATGTCTGAGATTTAAAAACACTACTAATGTTAGAATAGAAATATAGGAAGTTGGATTTACCTTATGCTGGATTTCACCTGATTTGATCTAGGATCCAACCCCTTCATTCATTACCACACTGACCCTAGGAATTGCTGCAATTTTATATTTCCATAATTTTCTCCATTTAGTAATTAAAAGTTTGCTTGCAAGCCCCTAATGTATTTATTGTTACACATATACAGAGGAAAGAGAGATTTCTACACCTTCTTATTTGCCTGAGTGTATTTGTGTACAGAACTATGAATTCATACTGATAACTCCAACTCTAATCCAACACCACAGAGTTATTCTAGTCTGCCCCCCTTTTCTATTTGTAACTCCTTTCTCTAAGAGTGAGAAATCGCATCTTATTAGTCATATTTTATTTACTTGTGTACACAATCCTAGAATACACATAAAGTATTTCAGAATTACTAAGCTATGCCTTTGTGAAAAGCAAATTTACTAACTAGAGTACAGTATTTGTATATAGCACTTTGTGTGTTTCATCTTAGACGAAGATGGCCAAAACAGTTTTCCAACTTTACTGAGGTTACTTCTTTCCTTTTCCACCCAGTTAAGAGTTTTTATATTATTATTTATAATACAGTTAGTCTTTTCCAGTTTGTATTGTATTTGAGTTTTTTTCTACATCTTGGTTGAATCAGGTGTAATTATTTTTTCTTATCCATCACTTGGTCATATAGAAACACCACTTCCCGCTCAAGGCCATAGGTGTTAGCTGAGGGAGAGAAGTCGGTGCTGCAGTTATGCGTGACATAGCAATCTAGGCCATGTATTCATCTAACTCATTTGTGACCTGTAAACCTGTTTGAACTTTCTCCTGAATGTACCATTTAAATCATATGAACTGCCACTATGCATATTATACCTTAGATCTCTTAATAAATTGTGTATGCTAGGATGCTATGGTAATATACCACTTGGTATCTATGATCAGGCATGTAGTTTCTACTAAAGCACATTATTATACCAGTAGCTGTCTTTGGAATAAGAGTAGTTCTTTGCTATTGAAAGTATGGAGTTATTATAAAGCCATAAGAATCTGCACAGTGCTTCCTTTCTTGGGGCTTGTGGAGGATGCCACAGTGACTCAACCTACTATGAATGCTATCAGCACCCTGAAACATAATAGGCCATATAGGAAAGCGGGCAGGGCCACTTATACTGCAGTTAAAATCTAATACACAATATTCTCGTATTCTGAACCCCAATCAAAAGTACCATCAGAATTATATCATAAATTGGTAAAATTAGAATTTTCAAATGTATTATATGCTCTCTCCAAATTTTAAATCAGCCAACCAAGAGCTGTTACTCTTTCTTAGGGACAGGAATTGAAAGGTGCAATATTGTCTTTTACCATGTTGGAAATGACTTAGCATGCCAGAGTTTTTACCCACCATCAACAATTGGATTCTTATAATTTTTTGGCCAAACAAGTTTTCAATATCCTTTGTATCATCCTAAGGATCCTTATCTGGTAAGAGAGTGGATGTGTAAGAAAAAGAAGTTGAAGGCATATAATAAAATGTGGCTTATCAAGTCAGTTACCTCTTTCATCAATTACATCTTATTTAAATAATTTTATTCAAGTATAATTAATAAACAGTGTTATATTGGTTTCAGGTGTACAATATAATCATTCAAAAATTCTATACATTTCTCAGTGTCCATCAAGATAATGGGCACTTTTTATCTTACCCTTTTTTTAATTTCACCCATCCTCCGCACTCCCTCTCCTTTGGCAACCATCAATTCTTTATATTTAAGAGTTGGATATTTTTTTCTTTGTTTTGTTTCTTAAATTACACATATGAGAGAAATGATACACATATTTCTCTTTCTCTAACTTATTTCATTTAGCATTAAACCCTCCCAAGTCCATCCGTGTTGTTGCAAATGGCAAGATTTTATTCCATTTTTATGGCTGAGTAATATTCCATAGTGTGTGTGTGTGTGTGTGTGTGTGTGTGTGTGTGTGTGTAATCGCATCTTCTTTATTCATCTATTAATGGACACTTGGGTTGCATCCACATTTTGGCTACTGTACATAGTGATCCAAGAAACACAGGGATGCATATATCTTTTCAAATTAGTGTTTTTGTTTTCTTTGGGTAAATACACAGTAGTGGAACTACTGGATCATATGGTAATTCTATTTTTAATTTTTTGATGAATCTTCATACTCTTTTCCACAGGAGTTACAATGATTTGTATTCCCACCAGCAGTCTACTAGGATTCCCTTTTCTCCACATCCTCACCAACACATTATTTCTTGTGTTTTTTAGCCCTTCTGATGGGTGTGAGGTGATACCTCAGTGTGGTTTTAGTTGTATTTCCCTGATGATTAGTGATGTTGAGTATCTTTATGTGTCTGCTGGTCATCTGTATGCCTTTAGAAAGTTATCTATTCAGGTCCTCTGGCCATTCTTTAATTGGATTCTTTGTGTTTTTCTTTTTTTCTTTCTTTCTTATTTTGGTGTTGAGTTGTATGAATTCTTTATATATTTTGGATATTAACTCCTTATCAGATATCTCATTTACATATATCTTCTCCCATTCAGTAGATTACCTTGTCATTTGTTGATGGTTTCTTTTGCTGTGCAAAGGTTTTTTTATTTTGGTATAGTCTCAATAGTTTAATTTTGCTTTTGTTTCCCTTGCCAGAGAGGACATATCTAGAAAAATGCATCTATCAAAGAAATATCAAAGAAATCACTGCCTGTTTTCTTCCATGAATTTTATGATTTCAAGTTTCACATTTAGGACTTTAATCCATGTTAAATTTCTTTTTGAATATGGTGGGAAAAAAAGTAGTCCATTTTCATTCTTTTACATCTAGCTGTCCAGTTTTCCCAATATCATTTATTGAAGAGGCTGTTTTTACCCCAATGTATATACTTTCCTCCTTTGTCATAGATTATTGACCATAAAACTGTGGGTTTACTTCTGGATTCTCTAATCTGTTCTATTGACCTATGTGTCTATTTTTTGTGTAAGTACCATACTGTTTTGATTACTATAGCTTTGCAGTATATTTTGAAATCTGGGATTGTGATACCTCCAGTTTTGTTATTATTCAAGATTGTTTTGGCAATTTGGGATGTTTTGTGGTTCCATACAAATTTTAGGATTGCTTGTTCTATTCTATGAAAAATGCTATTGGTATTTTGATAGGGATTACATTAAATCTGTAGATTGCTTTGGGTAGTATGCATATTTTAACAATATTGGTTCTTTCAATTTATAAGCATGGAGTATCTTTCCATGTGTCTTATCTTCAGTTTCTTTCATCAGTGCTTTACAGTTTTTAGAGTACAACTCTTTCACCTCTTTGGTTAAGTTTATTTTTGGTGCAATTGTAATTTCTCTTTCTACTGCTTATTATTAGTGTATAGAAATGCAATGGATTTCTTTATATTGCTTTGGTATCCTGTGACCTTACTAAATGCATTTATCAGTTCTAGTAGTTTTTTTGGTGGAACATTTAGGGTTTTCTATAAAGAGTATATCATCTACAAATAGAAGTGTTGACTTCTTCCTTACCAATTTAGATACTTTTATTTCTCTTTTTGTCTGATTGCAGCAGGTAGGGCTTCCATACTGTATTAAATAAACATGGTGAGAGTGGACATCCTTGTCTTGTTCCTGATCTTAGAGGAAAAACTCTCAGTTTTTCACCAATGAGTATGATGTTATCTGGGGGTTTTCATTTATGGCCTTTATTATGTTGAGGTATATTCCCTCTAAACCTACTTTGTTCAGAGTTTTTATCATGAATGGATGTTGTACCTTGTCAAATGCCTTTTTCTTTGCATCTATTGAAACGATCATATGATTTTTATCCTTCATCTTGTTATGTAATATATCAGGTTGATTGATCTGTGAATATTGGACTACTTTGCTTCCCTGGAAAAAATCCCACTTAATTGTGGTGAATGATTTTTTTAATGTATTCTTGGATTTGGTTTGCTAGTAGTTCGTTGAAGATTTTTGTATCTGTGTTCATCAGAGATACAGCCGGTAGTTCTCTATTTTTGTAGTGTTTTTACTGGTATTGGGATCAGGGTAATGTTGGCCTCTAGAATGAATTTGGAAGCTTTCTTTCCTCTTCTATTTTTTTTCAAATAGATTGAGAAAACTATGCATTAACTCTTCTTTAAATGTTTGGTAGAATTCACCTGTGAAGCTATCTGGGCCTGGACTTTTGTTCATTAGAAATTTTTTTTTGATTACTAATTCAATTTCTTTGCTAGTAATTGGTCTGCTGAGATTTTCTACTTCCTGATTCAGTTTTGGAAGTTTCTATGTTTCTAGCAATTTATCCATTTCTTCTAGGTTGTTAAATTTGTTGGCATATGTTTTTAAATAATATTATCTTACAGTCCTTCATATTTCTGTGGTGTTTGTTATTATTTCTCCTCTTTTATCTCTAATTTTATTTATTTTAATCCCCTCCTTTTTTTTTTTTTTTTGATGAGTCTAGCTAAAGGTTTATCAATTTGGTTGATGTTTTCAAACAAGTAACTCCTGGTTTCATTGATCTGTTCCATTGTTGTTGGTTGGTTTGCTTTTTAGTCTCCTTTTCATTTAATTCAGCTCTAATCTTTATTATTTCCTTTCTTCTACTGGCTTCTGGGCTTTGTTCTTCTTTCTCTAGCTCCTTTAGTTGTATATTTAGGTTGTTATTAGAGGTTTTTCTTGCTTCTTTCAGTAGGCCTGCATTCTTTAATCTTTCGTCTTAGAATAGCTTTTGATATATCCCCAAGATTTTGGTCTGTTGTGTTTTCATTTTCATTTTTCTCCATATATTGATTTTGATTTCTTCATTGACCCATTCATCACTTAGTAGTGTGTTAGTTAGACTCTACATATCTGTGTTGCTTCCAAATTTTTTCTTGTGATTGATTTCAAGTTTAATACCATTGTGGTTGGAAAAGATGCATGATATGATTTTAACCTTTTTGAATTTATTGAGACTTGTGGCCTAACGTGTGATCTATTCTAAGAATGTTCCATGTGCCCTTGAAAAGAATGTGTATTCTGCTGTTTTTGGATAGAATGTTTTGAATGTATTTGTGAGGTTCATCTGATTCAATGTGTCGTTCAAAACCAAAGTTTCCTTTTAGGGTTTCTGTCTGGATGATCTATCCTTGATGTAAATGAGGTGTTAATATCCCCTACTATTAGTGCAATACTGTCACCTTCTTCATTTATGTCTGTTAATAGTTGCTTCGTGTATTTAGGTACCTTCATGTTGGGTGCATAAATATACAATTGTTATGTCCTCTTATTAGATTGATCCCTTTATCATTATGTAGTCCTTCTTTGTCTCTTGTTAACAGCCTTTGTTTTAAAGTCTATTTTGTCTGATATAAGTGTTGCTATCCCAGTTTTCTTATTGCTTCCATTTGCCTGGTAAATACTTTTCCATCCCTTCACTTTCAATCTGCATGTTTCTTTCTGTCTGGAGTGAGTCGTTTACAGGCAACATATAAATGGGTCTGCTGTTTTATCCATTCACTCACGCTTTTTGTTTTGATTTGAGTATTTAGCCTGTTTACCTTCAAAGTAATTATTGATAGGTATGTAGCTATTTCCATTTTGTTACTTGTTTCTTCTCAGTTCCTTCATTTTCTTGCTCTCTTCCTTTGTGGTTTTATGACTTTCTTTAGTGATAATCTTCCATTCCATCCTTCTTATTTTTTGTGGATCTATTACAGGTTTTAGATTTGTGGTTATCATTCGGCTCATATATAGCATATTATGCATATAACATTGTATATTAAGTTGTTGGTTGCTTAAGTTTGAACCCATTCAAAAAACATTAAATTTTTCTTTTTACCCCATGTGTTTTGTATATGGTGCCATACTTTATATCCTTTGATTTTGTGAATCCCTTGACTGAGTTTTATGGATATAATTGATTTTACTGCCTTTTTTTTTTTTTTTTTTGCTTTAACCTCTATACAGGTTTACAAGTGATTAATCTACTCTCATTATGTTTGTATTTACCTTGATTTTTTTTTCTTCTCATAAAGAAAGGCCCAGAGAAATTCTTTTACTCTTTCTTTTAAGGCTGGTTTTGTGGTGATGAACCCCTTTCACTTTTGTCTGGGAAACTCTTTATCTCTTCTTCTGTTCTAAATAATAGCCTTGCTGTATAAAAGCCTTGGCTACAGTTTCTTTCTTTCTTTCTTTCTTTCTTTCTTTCTGTCTTTCTTTCTGTCTTTCTGTCTTTCTGCATTTCAAATATATCATACTACTCCCTCCTGGCCTCCAAAGTTACTGTTGAAAACTCAGGTGGTAGCCTTACTGTGTTTCACTTATCTGTAAATTTTATTTTCTCTTGTTGCTTTTCAAATTTTCTCTTTATCACTGCTTTTTGCTATTTTAATTACTAGGTGTCTTGGTGTGGACTTCCTTGGGATGATTTTGTTGGAGGCTCCCTGTACCTCCTACATCTGGATATCTGTTACCTTCTTCAGATAAGGGAAGATTTCAGCTATTATTTCTTTAAAAAAATGTTCTGCCTCCTTTACTCTTTCTTCCTCTTCTGGGATCCCTATAATGCACATATTATTATGCTTGATGATATCATTGAGTTCCCTTAACTTGTTCTCATTTTTTATTTTATTTCATTTTGCTGTTAAGGCTGGTTGTTTCCATTACTCTGTCTTCCAGCATACTGATGTGTTCTTTTGTCTCCTCTAATCTACTATTGATTCCTTCTGAACTTTTAACTTCAGATATTGACTTCTTTATCTCTGATTGGTTCTTTATATTTTCTATCTCTTTGTTGAGGGTCTCAATGAGATTATCCACTCTTTTCTTGAGTCCAGTGTCTTTATGACCATTACTTTGAATTATTAGCAATTTATTGCTAACTTATTGCTTATCTTTGTTTCATTTAACTCTTTTACTGTGGTTTTGTCCTGTTCTTTCATTTGAAACATATTCCTCTGTCTTCTCATTTTGTCTAAATCTCTGTGTTTGTTTGTATTTTTAGGCAAGTCACTTACATCTCCTGATCTTGAAAGTGGTGGCCTTATGAAGAAGAGGTCCTGTGGTGCCTGTAGTGCAATATCCCCTGTTCACCAGGACCAGGTGCTGCACGTTGTCTCCTATGTGGGTTGCGTGTGCCCTACGATTGTGACTGAGCCTGATTTTCCTTCAGTCGGCCTCATTGGCTCACTTTGCTTGTGGCCCGGGTTTGGTCCCTGTGTTTTAACAGGTCAGTCTTGGGTCTTTGTAGGCTTGTAGTTAGGCCTTGTCAGCAGCCAGACCGGATGCCCTACTTCAGCCAGTTTGCCAGGATTGTGGTGGCACCAAACCACAGGGCGTTCTCCCTGCATTGCCCAGAGAGGGTTTTGTTGGTTAACAGGACCATCAGTCAGTACAGATGCCTGCAGGGGCTGCAGATGCACTGATCTGTAGGGTACTCTGTCTGCCCTGCCAAGGTTTGGTTACCGGGACTGTGAATGTACTAGTCTGTGTGATTATTTTCCCCTGTCCTTAGGGCAGGAGTCACATTGGAGCAGTGTCAGTCCCCGCTGGGGCTTGCTGGTAGGATGAGACATGGAAGGAGCCACTTTGGAAGGACTCTTGCTGAGTGGGGTGGGTTGGATGGGGTAGGTCCAGAGGAGAGCACAGGGACAGGGCGTTGTACTAGTCAGTTAGGTGGAGAGTGTTTCTGCAGGTTCCTGCAGGTGTCTGTGTATCTGGTCTGGGGTCAGAAAAGGGAAAGAGAGAAATTGCATCTGCCAACTCTTTTGTTCTTGGAGAACTTTCCTATAGATCTTGTCCCTCTAATATGCATTCTTATTAGGAAATAAATCTCCTTCACATATACCCCAGGCACTTTTCAAAGTGTTGCTTGTGTTGCTTATATGCTGTATCTCAGCAGGGTTGTTTGTTATGCTGTCTCTATAAGGCAGGGTGCGGGGGTGGACTCAGTTTCTCATCACCCTTGAGTTCTCCCCAAGCCAAACCCACTGATTTTTAAAGTACCCAGAGCTAAGATGTGCTGGTTGTAGAAACTCAAGAAGTTACGCCACACGAGGTTTCAAAGCCAAATGTTATGCAGGCTCATCCTCCCAGCTCAGGTTTCCCATTCCATTGAATGTATGTCAATGTAAAAAAGGCCATATATAACAAGCCTATAGCTAACACACTCAATGGTAAAAAGCTGAAAGTTCCATTCAGAGTAATTAGGTGAGAAAAAATAAATAAAAGGTATCCATATCTGAAAGAAAGAAGTAAAACTATAGATAACATAATTTTATGCATTGAAAATCCTAACTATTTCACCAAAAGAATGTTAGAACTAGTAAACAAATTCAATAAGGTTGCCAGATAGAAAAATCAATCTGCAAAAATCAGTTATGTTTCCATACACTAACAAGTTTTTGGAAACAGAAATTAAGAAAACAGTCTCACTTACAGTTATATCAAAAAGAATAGAATACTTAGGAGTCAATTTAACCAAGGCAGTGAAAGATCTGTACACTGAAAGGTGTAAGACACTGCTGAAAGAAATTCAAGAAGACGCAAATAAATGGAAAGATATTCTGTGTTCATGAGTTGGAAAAATTATACTGTTGAAATGACCATATTACCCAGAGAGATCTATATGGTACAATCATATCAGTAAGTATAATCTATCAGTACAATCCATATCAACATTTCAACGGTGCTTTTAACATAAATTTTAAGAACAATATGATTATGGGCCCAAAAATACCCTGAATAGCTGAAGCAACCTTGAGCAAGAAGAGCAAAGCTAGAAGTAATCACACTTCCTGATTTTAGAAATAAACCCATGCGGGGAGCCTGGGTGGCTCAAGTGGTTAAGCGTCTGACTCAGTTTCAGCTCAGGTCATGATCTCATGGTTTTGTGAGTTCAAGCCCCGCTTCCGACTCTGTGCTGGCAGTATGGAGCCTGTTTGAGATCCTCTCTCTCCCTCTCTCTCTGCCCCACCCCCACTCTTGCTGTTTCTGTCTCTCTCAAAATAAATAAACCTAAATAAATAAATAAATAAATAAATAAATAAATAAATAGAAACCCATGCATATATGATCAATTAATTTTTGACAAACCACAAAGTATATACAAAGTATACACCTTTAATAAATGATGCTGGGACTGGGGCGCCTGGGTGGCTCAGTCGGCTGAGCATCCAGCTTCGGCTCAGGTCATGATCTCACGGTTCGTGAGTTGGAGCCCGGCGTCCAGCTCTCTGCTGAGAGAGCCTGCTCTCTGCTCTCTCTCTGCTCTCTGCTCTCCAGAGCCTGGAGCCTGCTTTGCATCTGTGCCTCCCTCTCTCTCTGGCCTCCCCACTCAAGCTCTGTCTGTCTCTCTCTCTCTCTTTCTCTCTCTCTCAAAAAATAAACATTAAAAAAAAATTTTTAAAGGTGCTGGGAAAACTTGGATTTGCATCCACTTAGTGAAAAACTACCCACTTGGAAAAGGATGGAATTGTACCCCGCTTTTTTATGTTTATTTATTTATTTTTGAGAGAGCAAACATGCATGTGAGCCAGTGAGGGGCAGAGAGAGAATCCCAAGCAGGCTCTATGCTATCAGTGCAGAGCCCAATGAAGGACTGGAACTAACAAACTGAACCATGAGATCATGACCTGAGGCAAAACCAAGTGTTGGATGTTTAACTGACTGAGCCACCCAGGCATCCCTGTACCCCTATGCTACACCTTACTTACCATACATAAAAATAACTCAAAGTGGATTAAAAACCTAAATGTGAAACGAGAAACCATCAAAGTCTTAGAGGCGAACACAGGCAATAACCTCTTTGACATTGGCCATAGCCACTTACTAGATATGTCTCATGAGGCAAGGGAAATAAAAGCAAAAATAAACTGTTGGTATTTCATCAAAATAAAAAGCTTCTGCCCAGCGAAGGAAACTATAAACGAAACCAAAAGACCACCTGTGGAATGGGAGAAGATATCTGCAAATGATGTATCTGATAAAAGTTTAGTATCCAAAATATATAAAGAACTTATAAAACTCATCACCCAAGAAAACAAATAACTCAGTTAAGAAATGGGCAGAAGACTTGAAGACATTTTTTCAAAGAAGACCTACAGATGATTAACAGACACATGAAAAGATGCCTATCTTGTCTGAAATTCCTTATATAGATAAAAATCTCTTTCTCTCTCATGATGGGGGAGGGGAAGAGAGAGAGAGAAAGATTGGGGTAGTTGATGTACCTTGTTCACCACATTTACTTATGCTTGGGGAGCGAACATTTTATGCTTTTTACATATCCATAGACCTACCTAGGAGAGTAAAAGGAAAAGGATTGAGGCTTTAAAAGTAATAACTTCCAGAATAGCTCTAATACAGATAAAAGAACATGAAAAGGTAATTAATTAATTAACTCATATTAAAGATGCTCTACCCCTTCTTTTTTTATCTTGATCAGTTTAAGTAACAGTTGGTTTCCTGTTGTGTCACTTTGTTATTGGAATGCATTGTCTTTTCCAAAACTTGCAAGTTTAAACTAGGAAAAGGATACACATAAAACCAGCATCATAAACAACCAAATGTCATACTCCTGTTCATAGTATGAGAAAAAGACAATTCCTTTTATAATTTAGGACTAGACTTCTTAGAAAGAATTCGGAAGGAAAGGTTGAATAATTAACACTGCAAACTATCTAATTCTTTTAGCAAAGCTTATTTCACAGTTTTGCTTCAGTGTTCACCAGCTGTAGAGGAGGCAATTCAAACTCCCTAAATTAATCCCAGCTGCAGTGCTTGCAACACAATTAACACATTTAAAAGTGATAAATATATGTTAAAAAAACAACAATTTGGGGTCAATTTAGAATGAGCTGTCAGAAAGTCGGAGATTGCCTAAATCCTTTTCATTTGTTTGTTAATTGTACATTTTCATAATCAATTTGGATTGGGGGAAAGGTTTTAAATTACTAAAATATTAATGCTATTTTCAAATATGTGTGTACTCTTTAAATTCAAGGTGAAGAATGCTACTAGAAGAATGCTTCTTAATTTCAGAGAATTTGGAAGTTATCAGCTTATTCATTTTGACATTCCAGAGAGAAGGGAGAAGAATAATTATGGTACAATTATCAAGGGGATACCTCTTGGATAAATAGTTATAAATAATATACATGGCTGCTGTTAGACTGTTTCAGTCATCTGTATGCCATGTGATTTCCATGCCACACAACCTTTACAGTAGGAGGTAATTGGAAGCAATCACCAAGATTCAGGAAGTGATAGTTTGAAGATCTGTATACAGTGGACTAGTTTGGAGGCTTCCTGCTGCCATGTCTCACCTTAGTCCCACATCCCTGGAATCCATATTTGGAAATACACCCAGCTTGGAGGAGATCATTTTTACTTAATAATAATTTGTGTTCCAGCGATTTTCAGGGTTTTAGCTACAAAATAGATTGTACCTTTCCTTATGGAAACAAATGGAAGGTCTGTTGTGCACTTGTAAAAATTTTATCATTTCATCCTCACAATAACCGTTCGAGTATTATTGTCTCCATTTTTGTACTTGAAGAAAGTGAACCTCATAACAAAGATTTGCCCAACAATGAAGAATAAGCCTGTGCTAATAAAAACACACACCAGTCATTTTTTACTTCAGAGTACACAATGTTTTAAACATTTCACAGGTGCATCACTCTATATATTTTGTCTTCATGAAGTAAGTAAATAAGTGAAGTAAGTGAAGAATACAGTTAAAATTAAAAACCACTTTTTATTTGAGATAATTTAGAACATTCATTTGTGGTGGGGGTTTTTCAGTTACTGGGCTTGAATTAGAGATGTGGCAGAGAAAATAGTTAACAAGGTCCAGTGATAACTTGTATATAAAGAGACAAAGCAGAGAAGTAGCAGCCTATTCACTGAGATTGGGAGTTTAAATGACTGGTAAAGTGTAGATTTTATACTAATAGCAACAGCAAGTTTATAGGAAGAAATTAGGTTTTAAATTTTAACATGTTAGGTTTTATATTTGGAATGACTATTAAAGTAAATATAAGAAAATGAACACTTAGCACAATAATTTATAAATGGTAAATTTATATATGTTGGTCAACACTTTAGAAAATTTCTTTATTTACTTACGTACGTACTTACTTTCAAAGTGAAGAAAATTTAAAAGAAGGAATCAGGAAGGGGGGAGAAAAATACCAGCTGGAGGAAAAAAAAGAGCTAAGAAGATTTGACTAAACTAAAATCACAAAGCTGTTTAAACACATAATTGCAGAGATATCTTAGGAGATACAGTACAAAATCATTTACTATTTACAACAGCAAGAGAACAATAGCTATCGCTGGGTGATTATAGGAATTAACTAGAACTCATGGATGAAGGACTATGATGGACAACAAAATCTTTGTAGTAAAAAGGGAAGGTTACATTGTGAACATATGAAAATAAGAAAATATATATTAACGTGATTTTGCTGATTATCAAATGAAAACCAAAACAATTTCATAGTGTTAGATCTTTACATAGTGTTAGATCTTTCTAGGCACTTATCTTAGTGCCCTATGGCCTCAGGAGGTAAAGGCTCCTCTTTTAAGTTTACATATCTAGATAAGCTAAGTGCCTGGCCAGTAGTGGCACCAGACAACTTGTGGAGCTGGGACTCAAACACGGAATTTCAAAGTTGATGCAATTCTGCTTCATATGATCTTCTCTATATCAGATTAATTTAGAAATAAAGAGATACAGTGAATAATATGGCCAATTTGTGGACCATTGAGTGATGAATGGATAAAGAAGATATGGTGTGTGTTCGTGTGTTGTGTGTGTGTGTGTATTTGTGTGTGTGTGTGTGTGTGTGTGTATATACATACATACATACAATGCACACAACATACACACATACACAATGGAATATTACTCCATGATCAAAAAGAATGAAATCTTGCCATTTGCAACAATGTGTATGGAACTAGAATGTATTATGCTAAGTGAAATAAGTCAATCAGAGAAAGACAAATATCATATGATTTCACTCATATGTGGAATTTAAGAAACAAAATAGATGAACATCAAGGAAGCGAAGGAAAAATAAACTAAGATAAAAACAGAGAGGGGGCAAACTATAAGAGACTCAAACGTAGAGAACAAACGTTTGTTCTGGGTTGCTGAAAGGGAGATTGGTTGGGGGAATGGGCTAAATGGGTGATGAGCATTAAAAAAGCTCAGTTGTTGTGATGAGCACTGGGTGTTATATGTAAGTGATGAATCACTATATTCTCCTGAAGCCAATACTGCACTATATGTTAACTAACATGAATTTTAAAAAAGAAATAAGTAACATGATAAAAAAATAGGCCTATGACTTAGCAAAATCTTGAAGTAATCATAAAGGTAAATATCTTCAGAAATTTGCAACACCTGTAGTGATATAAAATATTTCTGTATTTTAATTGTCAGAGTCACAGGTGCTGCTAATATTGCTTATTTATATAATTGCAAACATTAAAAAAATAACATGTAATTGTTTTTCCCAACCAACTTCTCGGGCATTCTGAATTCTGCCCAATATCTTTTGGAGAGCCATAAAACAAGGTTAAGAGTCATCACACAAAACTTCTTTGTAAGGTAGAGGCAAATTCTCTTAGTGAGACAGTTCTGTAGCATGAGGATGAGAGTTGATTCTGAGTATCGACCTATGGTCTCTTTTTTTTTCATTTTTCACGATTAACCTATAGCTACACCTCTTAATCCTTTCTCCTTAGGCTAACAAGAGTGGATCCTCTTTCTGTAATAAGAAATGTATTATATATAGTAATCAGAATACACGATGCATCAAGGAATTCAGCAATGCGGGTATTCTATGCCCTTTCTCCACCAGCTCAGTTACAGTCACAAGAGGAGTATCAATATAGTTGTACATTTTGAAGTAACAGATGAGCTTTCCTTTGGAAATTGAAAAATATAAACAAGACAAAAAATTTGCATTGGCCAGGAAATTCACACATCAAAAGCTGGCACTTATATCCATTTTAATTTCATCCAACAGAAAGGCTATGCCACAGTGAAGTCCTAGATCTTTAAGAAGGGGTTATTGTACAACACTCATGTAAAAAACACAAATAAATTAATAATTGTGTTCTTATCGTGTTATTAATTAAGTAATTTTGGTGCTTCCCAATTTATATTTAATTCCAAATATTTCAGTATATATGTGAGAATACATAAAATGTAAATAAAGTACTCTAAAATTCTTAAGAACAAATTAGTGATACTGCTAGTTTCCTGGATATTGGTTTGGTGAGTTAGGGAAGAGAGAAATACTGAAGAGATTGTTTTATACCTAATTAGGTTGGATTCTCTTTTCTATGCCAAGCAAACAACACCAGAATATGTGTGGGTGTGCTAGTAAATGGGAAAGAAACAGCAAGAGAAGAGACTTGGAGAGTTCAAGGTTCGTACCCAAATAATGTCGTCTGAACTATTACCCAAGGCCAACATCTGAGAGCTATTCAGATCAATTCTGCATTATGAAAGTTGCTGTCCTAAGGATGAGGCTTTTTATGGATTTTTTTTCTTCATGCCAGGAACTTTATTTTCAAGGGAGATTCAATTGCATTCTGTCGGACCTCAATATATCTGGGCCAAAAAGTGAACTGCTGGAGAGAACGATAAAGCTGAATGAGATCTAAAAAGATTTACTATTAGTCAATGTGTGGAGAGAAATTTATTCAACCATTATAGATTATATTTTCCAACCAAAAGAGGAAAAAAATAAAGAAAATGACATGGGGGTCTATCTATATCAACAGATTGCTGATGAAATCCAGAGTTGTTAATTCAGTAGAGGTCCACAGCATCACCTGTATCATCATCTGCATCTCGCACCATTCATTGATCTTCAGAGAAAAAATGAGAGCAACACACATTTTGTGGAATGCATCATCCTTAAAAGTACACATAGAGGAAAGCAATTCCCACCAGCTTTAACCTGTGAATTATGTCTGAAAATACAGTTATTACAATTTTCCATTTCTAAGCTGATGGCTGGCTGTGCCCACCTTTCCAAAAAGTTGAATAGCTGGTATGTGAAGCAGGAGGAAAAGTCAATATAAAATATTATAGAAAGTCTTAATGAGTAAACTTCCAAAAGATTGACCTGTCTTAAGATGGACAGCACTTAATGAAACACTTACCTAAATTTACTTTCCTTTTTTATAAATATTTTTCTTTAATTGTTCTATCAATTGTTTAGTAAATTCATGGAAACAATAGCTTAGATAGATAGAGAGAGAGAGAGAGATAGTTACTTCACAGCTTTGTCACTTTATTGGTCTCTCCAAACCAATATTATTACTTTAAAAATGATTATTTTAGTGAGATGCAAAATCAGAGCTTAGGAATAATTTCTTCACGCATCTCTATCTTTACTAGCTTACTTCTAATTTAGGTCAGCATAAGTATGTATATATCACCCTCTGTAGATATATTAGCTCAGAACATTGTTTTTGACTTGATGAAATCAGAGGGGAAATTTATTTTGTGGTTAGAATAAGACAAAATCAAATGAGTCATGCTATGGATTGGGATGGATGGCTGGGTGGGCGGATGGATGGATGAATAGATAGATGATAGCTAGCTAGCTAGATAATATTTCACATGCAGAATTCTATCTAGCCTTGGTCAACTTCCAAAGATTGCTAGTAATAATACAATTGTTCAGCTTTTATTTTCCTGAAAACTGAAAATTAATATAATATAGTGTCAATATGAAAGAAGCAGTGCAATATATGACAATTTTATCCTCACTTTAAAAAATATGGATTTTATCTATTTGAACTTTCCAAAAGTTTATTAGTTCTTTACTTAGGAATGAAAAAACCTAAGTGTGCATTTACTTACAGTCTTTATATACATTAACATACAGGCTCACCTATCATCAAAGAGGCTGATTATCACAATTGTTTCTTAAAACGTTAGTACCATAAATGTGAACTTCAAAGGGTGATGCTCTTTATTTATATTTTTAACTGAGAATGAAAATTATGAAAAAACAAACAATAGATGACTATATTCTGTAGCCTAAAAGTATCACAGCAAGTTAGGAATAACAATAATATTCAATTCTCTCCTTGTTGTCTTAATTTATTCTATCAGTAAAGTGAATGTTTAGTAGGTTAGGTATATTTTCATTAGGTTATTTTAATAAAGATGTACATGAAATATTTGGCAGTACAAGAATAATACGCTGGTAGTATGGTTCATAAGAAAACTACTAAATTTTGAAGTTCACTAAAGTGTTCTGCTTAAAGTAAAAAGGAAACAAGGGGAATCCTGATACTACCAATAATATTATCTATCACTTTAAAAAATTGCGTACTTATACTTCCAGATAATTTACCTACCAATATGGTTCCATTTATCTAGGAAAGAACTAGCTTTGGTGGGGAATGTAATTAGAAGCTCAACTTGCAATATATAAATTACATTATAAATTACAGGCATATCTTGGAGATATTGCAGGTTCAGTTCCAGATCACTGCAATAAAATGAACGTCACAACAAAGTGAGTGAAATGGATTTGGGGCTTACCTAGTGCATATAACAGCTGTGTTGACACTATCGTCTATTAACTGTGCTATAGCATTATGTCTTGAAAAAAACCCCGAATGTACATACCTTAATTAAAAGAAAAACAAAAATGAAGTCATCACAATTCTAGACTTCAAGTTATATTACAAAGCTGTAGTAATCAAAATAGTAGCGTACTCGCACAAAAATAGACATATAGATCAATGGAACAGAATAGAAAACTCAGAAAGGAACTCACAATTATATGCTCAAATAATCTTCAACAAGGCAACAAATATCCAATAGGAAAAAGAATGTCTCTTCAATAAATAGTTTTGGGAAAACTGGATAGCAGCATGCAAAAGAATGTAACTGGACCACTTTCTCTACATAAAAATAAGTTAAAAATGGAAAAAATGCTTAAATATGAGACCTGAAAATATTAAAATCCTGGAAGAGAACACAGGAAGTAATCTCTTTGACATTGGCTGTGGCAACTTCTTTCTAGATAGGTCTCCTAAGGCAAGGTAAACAAAATCGAAAATAAACTATTGGGACTACACCAAAATAAAAAGCTTCTGCACAGTCAAGGAAATAATCAACAAAACTAAAAGGCAACCTACAGAATGGGAGAAGATATTTGCAAATGACATATCTGATAAAAAGTTAGCATCCAAATCTGTAAAGAACTTATTAAGCTCAACACCTAAGAAACAATCCAATTAAAAAATGGACAGAAGACATGAATAGACATTTTTCAAAGAGGACATCCGGATGGCCAGCAGACACATGAAAAGATGCTCAATGTCACTCACCATCAGGGAAATACAAATCAAATCTACAATGAGATACCACCTCACACCAGTCAGAATGGCTAAAATGAAGAGCACAAGAAACAACAGGTGTTGGTGAGGATGTGGAGAATGGGGAACCCTCTTGCCCTGTTGGTGAGACTGCAAACTGGTGCAGTGACTCTGGAAAACAGTATGCAGATTCCTCAAAAAAAGCTAAAAATAGAAGTGCACTATGATTCAGCAGTCACAGTGTTGTGTATTTACACAAAAAATACGAAAATACTACTTCAAAGTGATACATACCCCGTTGTCTATACTAGCATTATCTACAATGGCCAAATTATAGAAAGAACCCAAATTCTCACTGACAGATGAAAGGATAAAGAAGAAATAGTGTATGTATATATGTACATACACACACACACACACACACATATATACACACATATACACACACACACACATATATATATATATACATGAAAGGATAAAGAAGAAATAGTGTATATATACATATACATATATGTGTATATATATATATATATATATATACATACATATATACGTACACATATATACGACATCTTGCTATCTGCAAGGACATAGATGGAGCTAGAGAGTATTATGCTAAGTGAAATAAATCTGTCAGAGAAAAACAAATACTATATGATTTCACTAATATGTGGAATTTAAGAAACAAAACAGATGATGAGCTAAGGGAAAAAGGAGGGAGAGAGATAAACTAAGAAATAGACTTTTAACTATAGAGAACAAACTGATAGTTACCAGAAAGGAGATGGGTGGGAAGATTAAGGAGTGTACTTGTAATGAACACCAGTTGTATGTAAGTGTTAAATCACTATATTGTACACCTGAAATTGATATTACATGGTATGTTACCTAATTGAAATTTAAATAAATACTTAAAAATATTTTTTTGCTAAAAATTGTTAACATAAAAAAAAGCCAATCTGAGGTTTTAGCAAGTCATAATCTTTTTTCTGGTAGAGGGTCTTGCCTCAGTATTGCTGGATGCTTACTGATCAGGATAGTGATAGCTGAAGTTTGGCATGGCTGAGCCAGTTTATTTTTGTTTAATTTACTTTTATTATATTTTGACAATTTCTTACAATAAGACAACAATGAAGTTTGCCACACATATGGACTGTTGCTTTCAGGAATGAGTTCTCTGTAGCAGGTGATGGATGCTGTTTGATAGCGTTTTACCCACAGTAGAACTTTCAAAATTGGAGCAAGTCTTCTCAAACCTTGCTACTATTTTATCATCCAAGTTTATGTATATTCTAAAAGCTTTATTGTCATTTCACCAATCTTCACAGCATCTGTACCCGGGAATAGATTCTATCTCAAGAAACGACTGTCTTTTTTATTAAGTTGTTAGTTAAATTTCAATTATTTATAATACAATGTAATATTGGTTTCAGGTGGGCAGTTTAGTGATTCAACACATATGTACAACACCCAGTACTCTTCACAAGTGCATTCCTTTAATCCCATCACCTATTTAACCCATGCCCCACCCCAACTCCTTTTGGTAATTGTCACTTTCTTCTCTATAAGTAAGAGTCTGTTTCTTGGTTTTCCTCTTTTTTTTCCTCCTATTATCATTTCTTTCTTTCTTTCTTTCTTTCTTTCTTTCTTTCTTTCTTTCTTTCTTTCTTTTTTGAATATTTATTTATTTTTGAGAGAGAGGTAGAGAGACAGAGTGAACCGGAGAGGGGTCGAGAGAGAGAGGGAGACAGAATCTGAAGCAGGCTCCAGGTCTGAGCTGTCAGCATGGAGCCCGATGCAGGGCTTGAACCCACGAACTGTGAGATCATGAACTGTTCGAAGTCAGAAGCTTAACCGACTGAGCCACCCAGGCTCCCCATGTGATCATTTGTTTTTTAAATTCCACATGAGTGAAATTATATAGTATTTGATTTTCTCTGACAGACCTATTTTGCTTAGCATAATACTCTCTAGCTGTATACATGTCTTTGCAAATGGCAAGATATTCTTTTTTTATGGCTAAGTAATACCCCATTGTGTGTGTGTGTGTGTGTGTGTGTGTGTGTGTGTGTGTATACCATTTCTTTATCCATTCATCAGTTGATGGACATTCAAACTCTTTCTGTAACTTGGCTGTTGTAAATAATGCTGCTATAAACATCAGGGTGCATGTATTCTTTTGAATTAGTATTTTTGTATTCTCTGGGTAGATGCCTAGTAGTGGGATTGCTGGATTGTATGGTAGCTTTTTTTTTTTAACTTTTTAAGGAAACTCTATACTATTTTCCAGAGTGGCTGTACCAGTTAGCATTCCTACCAAGAGTGCAAGATGGTTCCCCTTTCTCCACATCCTCACCAACACCTATAGTTTCTTGTGTTGTTCATTTTAGGCATTCTGACTGGTGTGGGGTGATGATACCTCATTGTAGTTTTGATTTGCATTTCTCTGATGATGAGTGATGTTGAGCATCTTTTCATGTGTCTGTTGGGCATCTGTATGTGTTCTTTGAAAAAAAATGTCTGTTTATGTCTTCTGCCCATTTATTTTTGAGAGAGTGAAAGAAAAAGCAAGAGTAGGGGAGGGGCAGAGGGAGACAGAGAAGGATAATCTCCAGCAGGCACCATGACAAGCACAGAGCCTGATGTAGGGCTGGATCTCATGACCATTAGATCATGATCTGAGCTGAAATCAAGAGTCAGATGCTTAACCTACTGAGCCACCCACATACCCCAACTTCTGGCTATTTTTTAATTGTATTATTTATTTCTTGGGTGTTTAGTTTGGTAAGTTCTTTATAGATTTTGGATACTAACCCTTTATCAGATATGTCATTTACAAATATCTTCTCCCATTCTGTAGGTTGCCTTTTAGTTTTGTTAATTATTTCCTTTGCTGTGCATAAGCTTTTTATTTTGGTGTAGTCCCAATAGTTTATTTTTGGTTTTGTTCCCCTTGCCTTAGGAGACTTATCTAGAAAGAAGTTGCCCCAGCCAATGTCAAAGAGATTACTGCCTGTGTTCTCCTCTAGGATTTTAATGGTTTCGGGTCTCACATTTAAGCATTTAATCCATTTTTAATTTATTTTTTTTGTATGGCGAAAGAAATTAATAGAATTTTATTCATTTGCATGTTGCTGTCCAGTTTTCCCAGCACCATTTATTTAAGAGACCATCTTTTTTCCTATTGGGTATTTTTTTCCTGCTTTGTAAAAGATTAACTGACCACATAATTGTGGGTTTATGTCTGGGTTTTCTGTTCAGTTCCATTGATCTATGTGTCTATTTTTGTGCTGGTACCATACCATTTGATTGCTATAACTTTGTGATGTAAGTTGAAGTCTGGAATTGTAACTATTCCAGTTTTGCTCTTCTTTTTCAAAGTTTCTTTGGCTATTTGAGATCTTTTATGGTTCCATATAAATTTTTGGATTATTTGTCTTCACTCTGTGAAAAATGTTGGTGGTATGTTGATAGGGATTGCATTAAATAAGTAAATTGCTTTTTGAAGAACAGATATTGTTCCTTGAGCATGGAATACTATTTCCATTTCTTTGTGTCATCTTCTATTTATTTTATCAATGTTTTATTGTTTTCAGAGTATAGGTCTTTTACCTCTTTTGTTAGGTTAATTCCTAGTTAAGGGTTTTAGTAAAGTTGTAAATGGGACTGATTACTTGATTTCACTTTCTGCTGCTTCATTATAGGTATATAGAAATGCAACAGATTTTTGTACATTGACTTTTTCAATTGTACTACTTTATTGAATTTGTGTATTAGTTCTAGCAATTTTTGGGTGGAGGCTTTCTGGTTTTCCATGTAGAGTATTGTGTCATCTGCAAATAGTGAAAGATTGACTTCCTTGCTGACTTGGATGTCTTTTTCTTTGTGTTATCTGATGGCTATAACTAGGACTTCCA